>NC_133932.1:68719602-69328769 GCF_031877795.1 Strix aluco | reverse complement strand
CTTTGAAATATGCTTATTCTCTGAGTTGTTATGTGCTGCTTTTGTTCTGAATTATCTCCACTTCCCAGCTTACCATTTATAAACTATATTTCCCATTCCTTCATTTCTTACATACTCCTGGACAACATTTACTTAGATTCATCAGTACTCATCTGCTACCTCACATGATGTTAAATGACTGCTCTCATAATAATTGAAAGAACTCTCTGTAGAGTTCTAAATTAAATAGTAGCAGGTAGCTGAAAATTAGCAGTAATGTGCTTAACCAGGGATGTGCAAAAAAGAATGTGACTTAACACTTTGCTAAAAAACACTTCGCTAAAAAACACTTGGCTAAAAGACTTACTACAGAGGCTTTGCTGCGTGCTTATAAATTATTTTTAAGATGCAACAAATCTACGGAGTAATTTTGGGATTCATCCGATCAAACATAGACTTCTACATCAGAGATACAGACCTCCTTTATAGCTAACGGAGAGAAATTATCCTTACCAGAGGGCAGTTTATAACATCCTTGCATAAACTAGGTCATCTGAATTGCATCCTTGAATTATATTGCCTGTAAAGGGAACCTATAGCTACTAGTTTAGATACAGTAGTATTTTACTGTGGTGGTACAAAGGCAGAGAAAGACAGGGAAAGATTTTTTTTTAGATGACGTAATGTCTGTCATAGAATCATAGAATGGTTTGGGTTGGAAGGGACCAAGATCATCTAGTTCCAACTCCCCTGCCATGGGCAGGGACACCTTCCACTAGACCAGGTTGCTCAAAGCCCTGTCCAACCTGGCCTTGAACACTTCCAGGGAGGGGGCAGCCACAACTTCTCCAGACAACCTGTTCCAGTGTCTCACCACCCTCACAGTAAAGAATTTCTTCCTTATATCTAATCTAAATCTACCCTCTTTCAGTTTAAAACCGTTAACCCTCATCTTATCACTACAGTCCCTGAGAAACAGTACCGAGCCCAGGTCTTTGCTTTGCCATTAGGTTCCAATGTCGTGTGTAATAGTGGTGAAGACACAAGGCGGTCCTGACAGGACAGAGACGATTAGAGCCTGCAGACTGGGAACAGTCTTGTCACTAGCCTCAGAGAAGGAGGTGCAGGGGTAGGGGATCTCATAGGCTAATGATTATTGCCTTCATCAACACTAATGACAATTATGTCAATTTAAGCAATGGCTTAATGAAGTGATTTGAATAGCTGTCTCTCTCTTTCCTAGTAGCTACAGAGATCTTTTATTTTAGAAAGTCTGGTTCTGGCTCCCTGGGTTGTTATGTCCTATATATTAGGCAGGATATTTGATAAAATCTAGAAATAACTCTTGGAAAAAGAAGAGAGGTTTGCCCTCTGCCAGTGGTGTGTGTGCCTTATTCAGTAGACTACAAAACTCCTGTAGATACTTTCTGGTGACCCTTGTGTCTCTTCCCTTCTCTAGCCTACCTTAAACCAGCATGGAGATGTGAACTGGTGCCTCATGCTGGGCTCTGCAGGCAGTTTCTCCTCCTTCCTCAGTCTGGAAATATCTGTCCCTGACATCTGGCCCTCTGGGGATAGGAGAGGACCCAAGAAATGAATGAACTCCAGAAGAAATAGGATCAGTCTGGGACTGTGACAGCTCTATGTGGTGCTGAGTGACAGGGCTCAGCCTGAATAGCAAAGGATCCTGCTGAGAGGAGCCGTGGAGATGCCTTAATAACTTACTGACATGAAATCACAGGGCTTTGTGATTGTGTGCTCACAGAGAGCTGAGGCAGCTGTTGGGGTGGCCCTTTGGAGCTGCAGCTGGCCAACCAGAAGCTACTCCAGGCAGCTTGGAGAGGTGAAGTCTCTCTCCAAAGTGCTTCAACACTCCGAAATGCCGGCTGCTTGTTAGACCACAAACCTTCCCAACCATCAAAATTAAACTACTTTTTTGAGTCCATAATCCAAGTTACAATATAATTTGCATTTAATAAATGTTTGTCAATTGTTAATGAGATAACAGTTGGTAAATATGAATTATTTAAGGCCTGACAAATATGATTTGATGACTACTTGGCAAAATTTTCAAGGGAACAATTATACAGCTAGTGGATTAGAGCAAGCTGCATGCTTTTGTCCATAGAAGCTGACTAATCAGAGGGCTAACTAAACAATCTGTAAGTGCAAATTTGACCACACATACTTTTGGCTATGCATGACTCCATAAGCAAATTTAAAGCCTGTGTGTGAAAGTATATTCCCCTGTGATTTAACAAATAGATCTTAATCTTTATAATTAAATAATCTCACTTTAGCAATTTTTCACTTTAGCAGACTATATTTTGTTATATGGTTGTTTGGGGTTTTATTCTGGTTTATTATTCTGGAAGAAATATGTTCTCAGTTATAAAGTATTTATTTTATATGAATTAAATATCTTAATAAATCTAAATTAAATGTACTTAAAGTATTTAAGTGCTACTAAAACAAACAACCAAATAAAATCTACATGGAAAGGTATAATCCCAAATCAAGTTTATTTTGAGCACAGTTTTGTTTAGATTTTTATCACCATTTTTGCATACTAATGCTTTTAATGGGTTTCAAGAGCATGCCATAAACTCAGTTGAGGAACTGAGCATCTTGTACAATGAATCTTTTACATCTGCTAGCTCTGTGATTTCACCAATTGCTATTGAATAATGTATTAAGCTTTTCCAGGCTCCTTCTGTTTGCCAGATGAGAGCTGCAATGGTTTCTTCATGTTCATTTATTCTCTGCATTAGAGTAATGTCATATTACAGCCACAATGCTGCCATTGTTAGACAACAGAAAAATAATAATAAATAAATCAGAGAGCCAGCCTAGATTTACCTTTCCACATAAAGTAAGGCAAAAGTATCTGCTATCTGTCTGTTATCTGTATATATCTAATGTATGTCTACATGGATATGAAAATACCAGTTATTATGTATGGAGAACTACTGCCTTATCTTCCCCTCAGAAGTATTAGTTCCTGAAGCAGAGGTGTCAGATATTCTTAGCAATGGCACTTGTTGATGGGTGCTCATGTCCACTATTCTGCCTTTGTCACAATTTTCAAGTAAATTTGCACCAAATCCTGTGGTTTGGTCATGTAAGTATTGTAATGGAAATCAATTACAGTTGGAAAACTTCTTTTTCTATTAATATTACATTTTTCATTATTATTTAGGGTGCTAAGGAAGACATATGGATATCCCATTACTCCAGTGCTTGCAATAGAGATTGTAGACAAGACATGAGTAAAGATGTTGGGAATTAGAAGCTAGATAAGGTAGGGTGAAGTAGTCACTTTGTCACTCAATATATTCACTTGAACGACATGGGGATAAAGGGCAATGAGAAATTAAATTTTGCAAAGGAAGAGTGTAGCTGACATGCTTGTGAGGAGGTGAAGTGGAGGTGGGTTTTAGCTACTAAATGCTGTGGAGGGAAATAATCTACTAAATGCTGTGGAGGAGAAAACATCTGTGGTTGAAAATGGTCTAAATATCCAGGATGAGTGAGAGTAGGGAGACCTACAGGGCACAGAAGTCGGGGCAGATAAAACGTGTTAGAGCAGACCTGTGAGTCATCAGAACATAAACATTTTAATAACATATCATGAGAAATACTTTAATCCTGTGCCCAAACCAGAACATATTTCTAAGAGGAAAAAGAACCTTTCTCCAGCCAGTTAATAATATCTATGACAATGTGTAAAGGAATTAATCTCTTGTGTGAACCCACCTAGAAAGTTTAATGTAATCCTAGCAACACAAAAATGATTAGTATTCTGCGATCCAGAAAAGAGAAATATATCCATTCACCCAATATGTTCATCCATATCATGAACATGTTGAAAGCTAAAGCAGAATAGAGGAGGACAGCTTGTATTTTCTTTTGAAAGTCTATTTTCATCAGGGGCTATCTCACAAGTTTTATTTCCATTCAGGATCTGGCATTATAAAAGAACAATATTTTTCAAATTCTAATCTGAGCAAAGTGGACACTGGTATATGTAGTTATTGCACTGCACTGCATTAGCACAGCTAATCAGTAATGATGACCCCTCTTCAAGGAAACAGAAAGACCACAATAAACTAGGGAAAAATGTGCTCTTGGGTCTGAAGAAATTTTACAGCTCCAGAAATATTCATCACTGGTAACTCAAGGCTAATAGCTGTGAAATTTCTAAAGGGAATATTTTGCTTCAACATTCAAATGACCTGAGGTTTAACAATGTTTCACTGCAGCTGAATTAAATGTTTTGATATCTGGAGAAATGATATAAAAACCTTCCTTTAACTTGTGCTGTGCCCTTTCTGTAGATATACATTAATTCTGTTAGTTTAATGAGAGAGATTGGTGAATCTGCTCAAAAAAGAAAAACAAGCAAACAAACAAACAAACAAAATCATCAACAACAATCCATCCATAGTCTAATGTTTCTGTTTTTTTTTTTAATGAAAAAGACCCGCAAGGTTATTAAAAAAAAATATCTCCAAGGAAACAGTGAGATGTAGGTCACTATATAGTCCTAGGAACACATTTTCTGATTTTGCCAAGTTAAAGAAAAGTTATATGAAGCCATTTGGCTAATGTGTACATTTTGGGGATGATAAAAATCTTTGGAGTGGTTCTTCAGTGAGTTAAATTCAAAGAGACTGTTTCCAGGAAGATGAAATGAAGCTAAATGATTGTCATTTGCTACAATAGCCTATCAGACTCAAGGGTACTATTACCAGAGGGATAACTAAAGGCAGTTATTAATGATGAGCATTTTGGGGGAAATTTACACATCCAAGACCCATTTGACACAGGTTCATATTTATCAGTGCCTGTCTTTTCTATGCTTCATTAAATTAGCATAAATACTTTACCAAGATATTAAGTGTGATACTGAAATGAAACAGGTTGCAGCACCTTAAATGTTCTGTGGAAGTCTTCAGCAGGCAAGGGACAAGAGGCAAAATAAAACCAGTTACCATGTCTCATACAAATGTCACAAGTCAATTCTTGCATGTTTGTTTGTGCTCTTAATCAGACCTTGCTGACAAACTCTACTTCTCTTCTATTAGTTACCTTCCACTCCTGAATTTTTCCCAGAGAAATCTGTAAGACTGAATAGAGACTCTGATGCAACCCTGTCTGTACAAACACAGCAAAATCTGATCTTAAGAAAAATACCCATCCTGACCCTTCTGCCTTTTGTACCCAAGAAGCAAGTACCATTCCAGTAGACCTTGTTCACCAACATTTGGGATCTTTCTTGGAGGCACCGACATAGGATTTAAATTTGGACAGTTGGAAGGACAAGGGGTTTTGTCTGTGGTATTTTTCATAGCTATTGCATTCAATTTTTTCATTGCCCATAACTTTACAATATCATATATTGCATTTCATGTTTCTTAATGAGGGCTTTGCATTAAGGCTGAAGTGCTTTGAACTCTGTATGCTTCCTTTCAGCACAGCATGGATCCTTGGCAGCTAGTCTACTGATCACTAGGAAGACCGAGACGAAAGAACATTAGGGCAAATTAGGGTATTCTGGTGGAAGCTAAGTTTTGTCTTCTACCACCACTGAAGACTATATTTTATTTGCTGAATATATCAAGCTGTGCTGCTAAAGTAATGTAATTATGGATCTGCATGCAGTTCCTTTTCCTACAAACTTCACCTCATTTACAGAAACTGTGTGGAGTAACATAATCCAGGAAGCCAAGGGCTCTAAGCAGCATGCATGAAAGAGGGGAGAAGAGGAGAAAGTCAAGTCGTTTGCCCAAGCTCAGAGCAAAGTAGCAACAAACTTCTTCCTAGAGTTTGGGGATATTTTGCTGTAGACTTTTGCTTGCCTAGTAGCATGTGGTCTTTTATAAGTGCTCCAGTAGCTTCAGACCTTCATGCAAATCAGGTTTCTTGAAAGAGCAATCATCATACAATAAAAGATGTGACAGAAATCAAAGCAAAGCAGTAGTAGAAAAGGCACTAATGTGAAAGCACAGCAAGAAGAAAGCATGAGTACAAAACAACCCTGCTTGAACATTACGGGGGAGTTTTTCTTGAAATAATTCCAGTCTAATTCATGTGAGATGCTGTCCTGAGAGGTTCTTCCACTGCCCTGGATTGTCCACAACATTATGCCAAATAGTGACCATGTTAGCCCATTTCAGTTACCTTGCAGTTTCCCAAGGAACTGAACTGAAAGCACTCTCGTGGCCTAGGGATTTAATTATCCTAATTAGCTTAATTAAGTGGTTCTTTTACATCTAGAGCACAGGAAAGGGGACAGCATGTTTACATCTATTTTTAACCAGAAAATGTTGCTCATTTTAAAACTCTGCAGTAATACGCCACTTACACAGTATTTTTCACTGTCACTGGTCAATCCTCAGAGACAGCCTTATGACTCCCATGCATCACAGAAAGGCAGTTCAGATGGCTATCCCAGCTGTAAAAAACCCCAGTGAAACCCCAACCATTCTAATAAACCAGACAGGAGCATTTTCTTTTCCTGTAATTTACAGGAGCATATGCCTCTGCAGGATGAAGATTCAAATGGGGTAATGAATGACATCTTTCTATGGACAATGTGACTAGTACTTTAAAATTCTTTCTTTTTAGGGTGGTCATGTGCAGCTCTCTAATGTTTAAGCCACATCCAGGAATCTTTCCCAGCCATTTTCAAGTGAGCCCCTGAGCAAGGATGGAAGGATTTTATTATTTGGCTCCCCAATGGGGAACTTTGTGCCCAGAATGAGCTGAAAAACAATAAAAGAAGTTTTTATTGTCACTGATGGAAAAAATGATAAAACAGACCAACTGTTATTACCCTCATAGAACAAAAATGAGAGAATATGGTTTCTTTTTACTGTATTGGCAAAATATTTTCAGTTTCTGAGAACTTTTGATGACCAGAAAACTGGGCTAGAGGGAATTCTAGGTCAGGTTTGAGTATTTAACCATGCAGACAGGGCATACAAACCCAACCTACAGCTCAGACTTACCATGTGGTAGAGCTATACTCCAGGTTTTCTTATGCATTTAGATACACTTTAGCAAGAATAATTTTATTTCACCTTCTCCTTGACTCCTGATGGGTGTTACATTTTTTCACTGTCTCATGTCTCAGCAGATCAGCCTTTTCTTGAACCTCTTTGACTAAATATTACCAAAACTAATGGTCTGTCAGAAAGTAGAAATAGAAATGAAGCTGGCTAAAAATTCATATTTGCATTAGATTTTACTCAATTTAAATTAACTTCTCTTTTAACTGGGACTGGCAGTGGGGCTTTACAGAAGGTATCACTATCATGATCAGTAGCGATCAGGTTGTATTATCTAGGGAAAAGGGTAAACCACAATTCAGTATGCTCTGACATAAAGAACTAGAAGATATTGAATAGATGAATTTGAGACCAACCCAAATCAGATGCTGGAAATGTAGGCATAAAGTAAGATGAGCCTTAACCCTCCAAAATATGCTGACTAATATATTAAAGGAAGGATAAAACCCAAAACCAAAACAAAAACCCAAATATGAAACACATATGCCAATAGAAGGAGAAACCTGGAAAGGTCCTGAAATGGCAGAAGCTCTTAAGTGACCTAATCTTGGCTCTATTTTAAGGATTCTGGTTTCAGGAGACAGCTTGTCAAATTTTTGCAATGTATGCTAAAATGAACAGGGTGGATTAAAGAGAAAGCCTCATTTTCTACCATTACATCATCAGTGTGTTACAAATGAATGCAGCATGGATGCAAATCAGAATTTGAAAACATTTACCTTTATTCCATTTAAGTAAAAATGACTGTTAAAGGCATAAGACAATTTTAAAAACATCCAAACCCAAAGCAGTATCTTGCCCTCTGCCTGCCAGAAGACACAGGGACTTCGAAATACATTTTAGTTTATAATATCTGGTTATTTACCTGCCTGTTTTTAAGATAAGACAGAGAAACAAAAGCAATTGACTGCCCAAAGTATTCTGAAAATGCTGCTTTCTCAGCTTTAGGCATGGACTGTCCTGCTTAGATGTGAGAGAGCCACAGGGGAGTGACAGGTGCTCAGAAAATATGTTTTTTCTGGGAGCATAACAGACTTAAAGAGCTCAATCTGTTTACCTTATCAAAAAGAAGACTGAGAGGTGATTTGATTACAGTATATAAGTACCCTCATGGGGAGAAAATACCAAAGGGGTCTTTTGTATAACAGAGAAAAGACTTAGCAAGAAGGTGTTGGGAGTGAAAGGCAGACAAATTCACATTGGAAATAAGACACCATTTCTTGAAACAAGGGTACCCGAGCACTGGAACAAAGTCCTCACCAGAGATTGGAACTGGAGTTTTGTTCTTCGTGTAAGAGGTTTCTATGCAATGTATGCTTTAGCTAGGAGGCAGAATGAGAAACGGGGTGCAACATAGCAACCACAGTACACAGGAAATTACTTCAAGCTTTAAAGGTGGTATATACAGCTGAGCTAAATTCTGCTTAAAAATTACAGTTTTAACATTCTTTGCCTCTGAACCTGAGCAGACTGTCCATGATCTCCCCTGTTCTTACACACCATTGAGGAGCCTCATATCAGTCAGTACCTTCCTGCTGGTCCACTTGGGACATTGACTTGTCCTGATGCACATACTGTCGTCAGCCTGAATCACATGCTTCAGAGCACCTTGCTTTGTGGATAAGGCACTTGTCTCAAGGTCAGTTTAGCAGCTGCCTTTTGTATAGTGGTCTGGAGAACATGCCCAGGAGGTGGAACATCCCCATTCTGAGGCCCAGAAGATGGGGACTATGCTCACAGCTTCTGAGTATGTCATAGTCATCACAAAACCAGGACTGGATGACAGTCAGCCTGACAGCCTGAGGAAGATATAGTCTGAGTCTTTAGCCTGTGGGTGGTGCAAAAAATTGCAGTTCCTTTTCCCAGAGTGCTTTTGACTCTTGGGCCACTGAATTTTAAACACAAAAGTGTGAAAGCACTTCTGGGAGTAGTGACTTGGAATACCCCTCTATCCCAGGCAGACTCATTCAGATACCTATATGACGCATGAACTCTCCCTGTAGGATCCCTGGAAGGTTACTCATTTGTTGAAAGTTTTGCACAAGTTACTTCTGCCATGCAAAACATTCCTTGTAATGCTGGAGCACAATAGTCACATATTACACATTGCCCTCCACAGTAGTGCACAGTGCCTAATGGGGAAGACTCTTCCCAGACCTGCATTAGGTTTTATATGAGGGGGCTTTTTCTGGTTTAGGCTTTTAACTTAGAGGGAGAGAAGGTAATTGGCAAAATTATATCTAAGATCGCTACTGTTTTCTGGGATTGAAATAATAACAGATTGTCAGACACTGGGCATATGTGGGCTTCATGTTCTTTTTTATTCAGTCAATCAATAAAAATAACTATGAGAACAATTACCATGTCAAAGAGAGATTGTGTTGCCTTTTCCCACTGAAATACATCAGGTGTGGGGGGTTGACAGCAGAAAGCAGTAACTCTAAGATATGGAAAGATGGAAATGGTTGTGTTCAGTCTTGGGTAAACTGACAAGAAAAAAAGGAGAAGAATGAATTAAAACTGACTCAGCTACCTTAACTTTTTTTTAAATAAGGCATGCCTCATTCTGTGCTGAAGAGCATGTTGACCAAGCCTCCCCCACTACCAAATCCCACCATATCTACTGCTATACGCATGGCACTTGTTACCCCAAAATCATGTACCCTCTCAGGGATATTCTGGCTAAAGGAAATCACATTTCTTAGGTTAATCAGACTTGCAATGACCAGACTGACATTTCACTTCTCTGTATCTCAGTCATGGCCAAAAATTTGTGTGAAAAGACAGGGATCAGGCTAGGAAGCTGCATCTTTATAAATGGGATGGTATGGGTAAGATGTATCTTTATGATGGATCAAACATCTATCAGGTATATATTAGGACAACAGACCACGCTAATGCCGGTGGTGGTGGGGAGCAGTTGCAATAGTGTGATGGTTTGGAGCCTAGCTGAAAGGGGCAGCATGGAGGAAATGTACAACAGGGATAAGTGAGACAACAGTTTGAGGGTATTGAGGTTGCCAGTAGAAAAGACAAACAAAGGACTTCTACTTGTTGGTTTGTGAGTCTGATGGACATAATGAGAAAGCAAGTGGATATAATACTTTCAGTTGCATGAGTGTGCCTGGGGATCTTTCTGTGTTGTGATAGATAGGATCCAAGTTCAGGAGAAGGGCATGTTTTAGGTGTAATAAATCAAGGAGCATGTTAAATCTCAGAAAATAACTGGAAGTTTTCCTCCAACAAAGAATGCATATGTAAGAAACTGATCACAAAAGACAAACACACAGAAGTCTACTTTCTTTGAAGCAGGTTCATTATGTAACGGCTTGATGAAAAAAGAAGCAGTTTTATACCAGTCCATTACTTTTTCCAGGATAGAGATGCTCTCCACAAGAGGATGTCCTGCAGAAACTTATCGGAGTCCTAATCCTTTGGCATTCATCACTCTTCTCCATGGATGCCTACAATAGGTGCATTAAGGTCTGAGACAGGCGCCTAGATTTTTGCCTTCTCAGCAGAGAGAAATAAGCACTTACAGTACACAAACCATCTCCTTCTAAGTGGATAGCTGGAAAAGATCAGATGAATCATAAGCCAGAAGTGCTTATTTCTCTTTATTGACTGTAAAGAGAGCTGATGGTGATACAGGCTCATACATATGCTGCTATCTATGTTGTTTTCTGAGAACTGCTCAAACAATTTATTAATCACCATCAAATTATCAATACCAGAATTAAGCAGAAAAAGGTTTTGGAGCACTCAGGTGCTCAGATATTTGTTTTTATTCTAACTTGGAAATGAAGACCAAAATGTCTGAAATTATCTGTAAAAAAGAATGAAGACTCTTCATGGAGTCCTAAGGATATGTATACCTAAGGCTTTGTATACCAAGGAGGCTTCCAGATGGGCTGCTGAAAAGTTGAGGGGATAGGCTGTGAAGAAATTAGTCTGATGATGCCCATGTTCTGATGGGAAACAATCACAATAGAAATCTTCCCCTTTTGATGTTTTGCTGTGTTTCACACCATTGTCCTTGCTTCATGAGTAAACAAAAAAAAACCTTTTTGAGCTTGGTGATACACCTGAATTGATTTTTTTACACCAAAAACTAAAACCTTCCCTTTCTGGAGGACTGAAAGGCAGAGGGACTGGCAGGAGCTATAGATATATCATCTGGGAGGCAAACTATTAATTTAATAATGATGGGCTGATTATGCTTTGATTTACTTCAGCCTGTTCTCTCTTGGGAAGTGGTTTTAGGGTCCTACCATACCCAATGGTAGGACCACATTGTCTTCCAGATCCAAGACATCTGTGAACATGTACAAAACGTTGAGATGAAGTTGGTCCATGTAGCAGAAAGCCGGTGACACTCCTGCAGTAGGATTATACCTCCTGCGTGACCCCCACCTTGGAGCCCTAGAGTGTAGCCATTGTTTTCAGCTCCCTGGATGTACCTGGCTAACACCTCACTGAGGATTCAGTGTGGGATGGGGGAAACTGGCAGCTGGAGTAGGAAAGAGTGAGTCACATGGAGCACCCTGAAACAGCTGTCTCTGCTGTCAATGATATCTTCTGGCAATAGCTGAGCTTCTTTAGGCATTTATAACAGTTCACGCAGAGGGACACCACTCCATAAGTCTGCAGGCCGTAATAGAGCATGTGGAAGCCTATGAGGCATCATCATTGGCTGCACTGAGAGAACATTAAGATGGCTGGTCTGCTTTGGGGTTGATATTCTGTCTGAAAATGAAGGTGGTACAACACACTTTCTGCTGACTGGTGCATACATCCGACCTGCCTAGGTCACTCTTAGTCTACCTATCCACTTCAGTTTTGTATTAAGCTCTGGTGAGGGGGTAGATGAATGGATCACCTCCAGTCTTCAGGATGACCTCCCAAACACCACTTGAATCATTGAAGCCTGCTATGGTCTGCACTGCTTGAGACTACAGAAAAATAGTTGCAGTCAATGTACAGAAGAGAGTCCTAGAGGCCTTCAGACGCCAGAAAGGCTGTGGGCCTTCATGGAGAAGCAGCAGGATCATCTTAATGTACCTTTTTACAAGGGCATATAGTGATAGGGCAAGGGGTAATGCCTTTAAACTGAAAGAGGGTAGATTTAAATTAGATATAAGGAAGAAGTTCTTTACTGTGAGGGTAGTAAGACACTGGAACAGGTTGTCCAGAGAGGTTGCAGATGCCCCCTCCCTGGAATTGTTCAAGGCCAGGTTGGATAGGGGCTTTGAGCAACCTGATCTAGTAGAAGATGTCCTTCTGCCCATGGCAGAGGGGTTGAAACTAGATGATTCTTTCCTTTCACCCAAAATCAGTCTATGATTCTATACAAAGAAAAAAGACAAAGAGCACCACCTACTCTGCAGTCTTAAATTTGTACTTCCACTCCCTCCCTCCCTCCCTCCCTCCCTCCCAAACTTTCCTTTGCAAATCACAGCCTAAGTAGAAGCTGAGTATGTGAATACTAATGTCTGATGTCAGCATACCTACTAAAAGACATTCACTAGTCCAGACCTGGTCTGTATTTCAAGAAGACAGTACCTAGGCTCATGATGATGCGTGTGTCCATTTGTCCCTACATTTGGAGGGACTGTTTCACCATCCAACGGTGTCCCATATACTGTTTACAGTACTTCCCAGCTGTGGATTCTTCACTAGGGTGTTTTTCTCCAGCAGCCCCAGCTTGTTGATTCAGGTGGGGAGGGTTAGAATGAAAATGAACACATTTTTTCCTCAGAAACCCCACTGTTAAGTCTTATAGTAGAGCCTGAACCCACAGGCTATATGTATGATGACGGCACAAGCAGTGAGATGCAAAGTCAAGAGTCCATTAACATGGATAAGTTATTCATCTGCATGGCAATACAACTACACTTACAGAGCCTCAGCAAAGCATTACATACTGCTGTGAGTAACTCAGAGTGAATTTTTCTCCAAATCACCATTTGAAAGCTGAGATTACAATTCAGTAATGCCTGGGTTTAATTCCCCATGACTGAACTACTATACCTGAGGAAGGAATGGAAGAGAAGATGGATAGCAGTGGAAACAATAGGAAAAAAAAAAAAAAAAAGGTGAAAATCATGGCAAGACCACAGTAAAAGCCAGGAAGAAGTGGTCTTAGCAGATGTGTTTCTGATGTAATTTCAAGTCCCTGGAAAAGTCCGGGTCTCCCCAGTGAAGGAATGTTTCCCAGAAGTGGCTCTGCTCACAGAAACAGGATGCCCTTTGGTCAAACTTCTCATCTGTCTATCCAAACACCATCTAGGGCAGCCATTATGGTTCAGTGAATGCAGCTAGTAATGCAGCTTGCACATCACTGGAGTAAGACAAACAAGGGTGGGAGAAGGCACAAACTGACAAAGGGACAAATCTCATCGCGTCTGGGTAATTCTCAGGACCACATCGCTGGTACACAGAGGTCTTATTTGTTGGGAAGGGTATGTACTCAGCTCCAACAGAGTATGATACAATGATTATCTCTCCACAGTGTTTTAAGAGAGACACTGAGCTTGGCATGCCTCTGGGTCAAATATCAAATGATGAGCAACAATAGTAAAGAGAAAAATATTGCAGCCTAAAGTGGATAAGATATAACAGGACAAAGACTTTAAGGAAATTATTGATGCTACTCTGACTTTTTGTCTAGGTGAAATACTTAACTAGTATTTTTCCTACAAGGGAAGCTGTTAATGTAAAATTACTTAACTACTGACAAGAATTTTTTGTGTGTTTGAATTAAAAAGAAAAAGTCTAACCACACCATTATTTACTGAAATTCCATTAAAAAAAAAAAAAAATTCCAGTCTAGGGTCTCTTTCTAAGGTTCTCAGCTAAAGTAGCCTCCCCCCCAGAACACAGCAAAACTTTGGGCCCTCAGTGAATTGACAACAGAGGCAGTATATATACATACACCTCAGTATCCCTAAAAGACTTTAAAAACTTTTCACAGCTGAACTTTTTATTCCTGTGGCTGGTTTGATCAATTTTCATTTGAAAAGGTACTTGCAAAACTCTCTTAATACTCAAAAGCCACAGTAATTATATTACAATAATCTTCAATACATGAATTCAAACAGAATGGAAACTCCCTAGTCAAAGAATGATAATGCAGTTATCTCCTTGCTTTTTTTGTCTAAGCACATTGATTGTCCTAATTACAACCTACAGGGGAAGTAAATAGAAATAAAGGTTTTGCATTCCCCCTGAAAAAAACTCAAAAATGAGTCCTCAGTACACAAAACAGACTGAAGGCATAGGATGCAATCTGTTCTTTTGTGCCTCAGCATCAATTGACTTGTATTGACAGGGAGCATCAAGATGGAAGATCAGCTCCAAACCATTTAGCATTGCTTGACAGTCCAAACCAATGGGATACAGGCTGCATGGCAAAAGGCAAGGGTGGAAGAAACTCATCCCAGTTTGTCCTTCCCTTTCTAGGTGCAGTTTAAGAAGTCAGCACAAGCTTAGTGCTACAGAGCACCAACACCTGTAGTGATGGTGCTGAATATTTTCTGCAACCATCACCTGAAGGTTAGGCCCACAGAGGGGGTCTGGCTGCAGCTTTGAGCTTCCATAAATGGGTTTTGGAAAATACTCATGCCTGTGCTTGTACCTGCAATTTCTGAACCTTCCAGCTGCTTCCTGGTATCTGTCACAATGTCAGAGTTGGTGAGTCTCCCTCCTGACAGAGAAAAGCGATGTAGAACAGGCACATCACTGGCTCAAGAGAAAGTTAGCAGTACCCAAATGACATGTATTGCTCTATCTGTGGGACAGGGACTCCCTAAAATTTTCAGAAAGAGCCTGAGAGAAATTTTAAAGCTTGTCCACTCCTTCTGGATGGCCAGCATGGGCAACAAGATCCCGTGAAACCCTTGAATAGCTGCACTGAGTCACATAAGACAATGGTCATCACTAATACACGTAAAGAGATGTGACTGAGAACTTATAACTCTTAAAAAAATGAGTACAACTTTCCAGGAACCACCATTTCAAGTACTAGAGAACTGATTTCAGCTTGTTCTTCAGGTAAACTTTCCCTTTTGAGGATTTATTTTCAGACTAGGGTTTTAGCACTCCTAAAACAAATACAGCAGAAGCTTAGTCCTGTGAGGAGCAGGGAGTTGGACTCGATGACCCCTATGGGTCCCTTCTAACTTGAGATATTCTATGATTCTATTAAAGAAATCAACACTATTGCTTACTTTTGCATAGAAAACAGGTGGAAATGAAAAGCTTCATCAGGAAGTAGCAGACCAGATTCATAACTCCTGACCTCAGGGAAGAAACTGGATTTTTACTACTAATTATAACTGGTTTTATTTTGATAATACAACATACTATGGGACCTGAGTCACTGAAAACAGGATTGTGCTTCTCCTGAAAATGTTATGAAATTTTCAGTGGACTGCTGCTAAATTTTGCAGGTTTGAAGTGAAAGTTGATATTGGGGCGCAAAGCAACAAAATGAGTTAATATGTGCCAGAGATATGAAAGCAATACAAGAGCTTCTGGAAGTGTACCAGAGGGAAGAAATCAAGTCTACTCATAAATAAGACATGAAATTAATAATGTTTTAAAAGTGACTGAGATAACTTACAGTGATATCAAGCCTGTCATCAGTAAGAATATACATCAAAAAGGTTGAAATATTAGGAACAGAGAAAAACTACTCAAATACTTTGGAAAATATGAATGCATACAATCCAGCTGGTCTCGATCATATCTTAGGGCAATCACCTCCCAGAGTTATGTAAGCTGTAGGTTTCACCTACACTTGAAAGTTACAGCAATAAAATTGATGATGTGGCCCCATAATTGAGTGTGATTGAATTACTGCAGGTAAGTAAGTTACTGCATGCCAGCTGAGCCATGGTAACTGTCTCTGTGTGCTCTCAACTAAGTAATGTCTATTCACTTTCACTGACAACATAAAACCAATTTACAGAAACTAAAGCAAAAAAGCGGGTGTTCTTATTGCAGTTTAAGAGTGGCATATTTCACTCTGACATAAGTAGATTCACAATTTGTCTCAGGTAAACTAAAATGTTGATATAAGTTGGGAGGTATAAAAAGCTAAAGTAAAGCTAAGATAAAAGTAATTTACTCAACAACTGGATAACCGTAAATACTACCGCGACCTTCAGACAAGGAAGGAATACTATCTGGAAATGCTCTGTGAAAAAAAACTTTTTAGGAATTAAGGGAAGGGAAAAATTATCATGTAAGAAACAGTTCACAGGGCTGTATACTTCCACTTTTATTTCACGGGTACGTCCCCATTTTCTAACTGATCTTCTTAATTTTCACTCAGCAAGTTGTGGAGTAAAACATTTTCAAAGTCAGTGAATGATTTAAAATATGGCTCCAGTGATCCTCACACTGGACAATACGTGAACTGCTGGAGAACAAACACTGTCCAGACAACTTGTTTTGTTAGAAGTACTAAAATTAACATAACGAATACAGCAGATATTTATAAATTTACTTTAGTATTTAACATCCCATTTCACAAGGTATTATCTGGAAAAAAAGTTTAAATTGACTCTAGATAGAACATACCATCTGGACTGAAAACTTGGAAAGAAGGTTTAAAAGCCAGGATGAGTTTTAGGAGCACTGCATTTGTACACTACTGATGTTAGAAAAGTTTCTCTTAAAATGAGCACCTTATCAATGAGCAAGTAAACAGCACATTATTGAAAGTCTGCAGGTGATACGACACAGAGATTTGTACTACTGTAACCAAATCATGTACTAGCTTACTGCCGTAAAGTATTGCGATAGAACAAAAGGGATTTAGAGAGATTTAAAAGACAGATTCAGTTGAAGCCTACCCCTACTAAACTAACACATGTTAAGGATGAAGAGAAGAAAAAACTGAGAGGCAAAAATGCTGAAAGGTACAGAAAGATGACAGAAAACAGCATGCATGCATTTGAAATGTGAGACTGCAGCCAAAAAGACCAGTACAAATGGATGCTCTATATGTAAGTGCTTGGTACACAGCATGAGATACAACTGGCTTTGTGCTCTCATGCAGTGTCTTGGAGGTATCATACCCACCTTGTTCATCTTAAGATACACGACAAATGTCAACAAGTGTTAGGAAGCAGAAACACAGGTTATGAAACTGAAGAATATAGCAACGTCTGAGGCATATCATTTAATGAAGCAATGAAAAACCAGGGAAGAGAGGGAAAGCAGGGTAATAAATGGCAACTGCTTAAAGGCACTTGAAGCCTAAAAAAGTCAAATGGAGTTAAGAAATGGAAAAAACAGATTAAGCATTAGGAATGTAAAATTGTAAATGAGTGTTTTTTTCTTTTATTTTTACCTTCTGGAATAATGTGCAGATAATCAAAGTTCTTTGACTTGTTATTTTCCAGACTGGAGGCCAAAGTCATCAGAAAGTCTTTGGTATGAGCCACATATTGGCAGCGAGCAGGTTAAAGGGATCTAACAAATCTTCATTTTTCCATTAATTTTACATGGGTTTTTTCTCATTCTGTACTAAAGTTTCCTCAGAGCTCCAGTTATGAGATATGTAAAATGAAAAAAACTGCTTGTATTTTTTCTGGATAACCATGGTTCTGTGAATATACATTGCCTGATCTATGGAGCCTTTCCCTTGCAGGAAAGTGATGTTTCCAATTGGTTGCATGAAAAGCAGGTCCTTTCCTCTTTTTCTTGCCAGCAGGTTTAGAATGAGTAAATGTTCCAAATCCACATTTCATTAGGTTCTCCTTCTTCAGCAATTCTTTCAGGATTTCTAACCACCATTTCTTGTGCCTATTGCAGAGACAGGAGTTTCTCCATAGTAACATCTGTGTAACTAAGATCAATTTTCTCCTTTGCTAGTTTTCCCCAAACCCAACCAATCTGTCCAAAATTTTTACACACACACTATTCTAGCAGACCATATTTTTAAAAAAGTTATAGAGGAAGTCAGCTAGGTTATTTATTAGGAGATATAGCTTGAAAAATAATCAAGACTGAAGTCTCTGAAAAAAATGAAAAAATTTTTTGAAGGACAAATGTGTCTCCAAAATTACAGTGTATAAGCCTAGAGCCTGCTTGATTTAGCAAAGTCTAAGCAAGATCTCATGCCCCTGCCTTTGTAGAAAGAGTTGAGAAGTCATTTTTCAAAGTTAAATAGACCAGATTTTTATGAAGGCATGTCCAGTGAAACAGGTTAGGAGTGACATCATTGTGCGCTGTGTGTTATGGTCACTGTCAGAAAGGGTGTGCAGTTGTGAAGGTAGAGGGCAGGTCCTCCAGAGCAGACTAGTCTGAAATTAACAGACTTTTCAGATGCTGAGCTGAATGCAAGTTTCAGAATTTCCTATTGCGAAAATGAAAACAAATGATTATCAGAATTTCTCACAGAGTAAAATGGCATTTTGAAATGGTTCTGGTTTTGCTTCATTCAATGTCTTTTTACTACTGCCCCTATATTATTCAAGTTGCAGGATTTTTTTCTTTTTTTATAAGCATTGAAGAGAGCTGTGATTAACACCCCCTTTTTTTTTTTTTTTTTTTTTTTTTTTTAATTCCCAGATCTAAAGATCTTTCTTACCTGCTCAGTAACGAGTAGCTTGACCAAGGTATAATTTCTATCTCACCAGCTATAGGGGTGGGCATCACTTTCACATTGCAATATCTACATGTAGTGCTGGCAGTGTCAGCATGTACACTGCAGAGCTTCAGGCCCTGCCCACACTGAGATGTCTGTCATCTGAAGTCCCCTGGTGTATCTGAGCAACCTGCACGGGGCAGGCAGTGAGGACACAACACCATGGGGAGAGCTGGGCTCTTGTGAAGTAGCAGCCCAGGCAGTCTGAGAGGCCCCAGGGCATCCCAAGTGACCATAGCTGCTACATTTAGCCAGTGGGATTGTCCTCCAGGCTCTATTGACTTCACTGAATACTTTGGAAGCTTGGACATTTGCTGCACATATAGAAACTTAAATTTAGATGTCTTAATATGAAAATGAATCCCACCTAAAGGGTAGGATCCTGATGCCTAACTTTCGGCACCTTGTGCCATGTGAGCTGTTCTGGCACATCTAAGACAGCCTCATAGGGCAAGCAGATATATCAAAAGGCACACAGGTAGCTCAGGCCACAGTGGAAGGACAACTGAAGGTAAAGTGTCTCAAATGGCACTAGACATCTAAATTTAGTCAGCTGAACCTACACCGGGTGTCTATGATACCTGAATAATTTTTTTTTAACCTCTTCTACTCAACAAAAATATTAGACACTTTGGATTCACTTCAGTAATCCAATGCTATCTGAGATGACAAGACTGTCCCACCTGACCTGCCACGCCAGTGGGAAACAGATGTCAATATAGATGTCTTTCTTAGATATCCTTGCTTACCTCAGATGACAAAGGATGCCTGTATCATTGACTGAAATCCTCCTGGAGTGCACTCCTTGTCCCAAGGTTGAGGTCTAAAACAAACTAGATGAATTACTCTTCAACAGTGCCTACTTTCTCTGACTTGTCTATGAGGGGATTTTTCATCTACTTTAGCCATTTAACACCTGAGATGAATCCCACTTAGAGTGCCAGACAATACTTAAGTAGCTGCTGCTCTTAAAGATTAAACCATTGTTGGTTTCTTTGTAGTTATGATGTTCTCCAGGTCAGAGTTTGCAATATGTAATGCAAAATGCATTATGCAAAATGCATAATCAATGGCACTACAACATGATATAAAAATATACAAGTCAAAACAGCTCTATATCATAACATTAAAAATTAACATTTAGAATTTTGAAATCTGTAAACTTTCCAAAATCAAAATGTCAAGACATTTTCTTAATTTCTCCACAGTAACCTTTGCAAAATTATTATCAAGAAATGTTTTGAAGATGCATTTTTGACAGCTCCACATCTTGAAGGAAGTAAGAGTAAAATAATACAATGCAAAAGCACTACCAATATGGCATTCCCGTCACCTCCCCAGTATTATGCTCCATAGCTCTGTCTACAAGCTACAGAGTGATTGAGACTCAGCCACCATGACTGGTGGGTGGGTGGCTATTGTTGATTTCACCAGTTCTCATTTTTCTTTTAATGAACATGAGCAGCAGTTTTGATATGTCATATCGTCTGCTTATGGGTACATCAGGGAAATCAAGGATTAGCATAACTGTCAGTCAGAAATTTGGAGGAGGCAATCATAACAGGGAAATACAAAATTCAGAATAGTCAAGTAGAAAGTACCAATGAAATTTCTGAAGGTGTTTAATTATTGGCCTAACAATGCTCACACTGGAATAAGTAGTAAATATCCCACTTGTTTCAAGAGCCAGAGTGTTACACACTTTGGAAAAAAACCTAACCTATTGGGGAGAGATGAAGAGAGAATGAGGCCTAAGTCTGAGGTCATTTGACTTCAGAAGTTGAGGGAATGAGTTTATTTTTGAAGGCCGTTCCAAGACTTTCCTACATGGGAAACACGTAAGTAGAAGAAGATGGAAATTTCTTCTCCGCACTGAAATTTCTCTTTGAGTTATGGTGACTTAGATCTGAAGACTCATTTCAGCTCAGAACCAATAGTAAAATTAAGGTGTAGCATTTTGAAATGCCTTGCAATGCAGTAAATGAGCATTTCCTGGGTAGGCTGGATCGCAGAAGACGTGCTCCCACAGATACATCGTTCCAAGTTGTTCAGTTAGTGGGCTAGAAAATTCATTGAAGAGGACACTGCAAAGCATTCAGGCTTGAACTCCACCCTGCTCTCTGATTTCATCTCCCTCCTCATCCCCAGTGATGCATCTCTGCAGGGGACTGGTATTCTTAGATGGATTTCCTTCAAGTTTGTTATGACAGGAGCTGGATATGTATCAGTGCAGCTGGGCTTTTTGTATCATTTTCTTTTAAGTAGGTCCAAAGATTGCTGCTGACTAGGGATCAAGCTTTACGTTTTGTTCTTTTCTTTCTCTGCAAAGAAAGCTTATGCACTCTCACCTCTTGCTGAGACACGTTTGTATTCTCAAATTGCCTGCACTGAGGTTTTTCATGCTCCGGTAATGACATGCAGCTTCTCACTCCTTAACTTCTTTCCAGTGAGACTACCAATAGAGCTGTCCATATTTATCAGTTATTTGTCTTGATTTCTGCCCATGTTTATCAGTTATTTGTCTTGATTTCTCCCCAGTTACTCTAGACACCAATTATTTGTGCTGGAACAAATTGTGACTTTGGAATATATTTTAACACAGTAGACAAAGTAAGAACTGGAGACTTATAGTTTTGAGGTCAATGGTAAAACTCACCAAGCAGAAGCAAAATGAGACCCTGAAGCCCAAAGATAACAGGACAAGAGCTAGCTAAAGAGAGCAATGCCCCTTAATTACTGAGCCTCCATTCCCTCTCTCATTTCAATGGTATTAAAAGACTAGTACAGACATCTAAATTAGAAATAAATAGTTTATAGTTCAAGGCATTCATTTAACCTTGATACTGACGACCCTCTCTAGGGATACAGGCTGAGATATGTAAATACAGGCCGATAATTCAGTGAATGTACAATATAAATTAGAACTACCATCCTTCTGCATTAAGCAAACACAGACAATGTTCCCAGGACATCATTTCCTCATCTGCAGCATGAGTGATGACAACCCTGTCACCTTTAGGATGTTTGCTCAGCCAGCCCTAAGCTTGGTGCCCAAACCTGTCCCTCCAAACAGATGACAGGGAATGTGACTTCCGCACCTCAGTGGGTGAGGGAGCTTCTTGTTTCAGTGTTGTTCCTGTCTTTTGTATGGTGAGTGGGGGTGGAAATGGGAAAAATACCTCACCAGTACGAATCTCTGTCCAAATGATGTGTAAACATCCTCATCAAAACACCACTTAATTTTATACCTGTCGGAGTCAGTTGACAGTGGTAGCAAATCAGGTCAGCTGCTAACTAAGAAAGAGAAATAACATTTAAAAATAGAATTGTCAGGTGAGGGCAGAAATACTTCCTTCCTATGTAGGCTGTGAGATTCAAGCGTCTCACATAAATAAAATTTATCTCATTAAGAATTCATACCCTTCTGCCTGATTCCTTAGCTTCTCACTGTTAGTAATTGATACAATCACTACTCTCCACTCTCATTTATCAATGAGAGACTGAGACGATGCCCATATTAAGCACTATTTTAAGAAAATTCACAAGAATCCATGACTGAGCTGGGAACTGAACTATATCTTAAGCTGTGTATTGGTTAGTGTCTAGTCCTTTGAACCAAAAGCCTACACAGATTTTGTTAGGCAGCTCTCCCGCAGTTAAGCACTCATTTCTTATCTGCATTATAGGACCTTTCTCTACAGCTTGCTGTTCTGGAGATACCCTGGGAAAGTCTATCACAGCATATTAATCCCATAAATATGGCATTCCACTGCCTGGAAAAGGGTTCAGATTTCCTGTTAACTAACAACATGGATCCCATGACTTCTCAAGCTCTGTTTGGACTTTGGCCTCTCTGGAAATTTATTTTAGCTAGTAACAGCAATTATTTAAATAACCTACTTTATTTTGGCTTTTGCTTAGTGTGGTACAGCTCTATAGCATAAGACTTAATGCTATATGTATATTTACAATACCATCTACTACTAATAAAAACAAATAGTTCTTTCATGCAGAATGATATTTGATCCTAGAAATACAGCTTGGAGGACTACAGGCATGGGATGATAGCAGAGGCCTTGAAAGCATGGGCAAAGGATGTGGGCCCAGGGCTATAAGTAGCTCACCAGTGGTCAATTAGTAGTCATCAGAGGAGTGCAACCTTGGGAGCTGGGTAAAATGGTTTTAGAAGTAACTTCTATCTGACGTCTGTAAATTGTGGTATAGGTGGTAAATTCAGATGTACCATGGACTTGCAGACCGATGAGGAAAGAAGGGGTTAAAGGTTGTTGGCAAACATACAAAAATGACTCCAAATGGACCAAAGTTGAGGAGGAAGAAATAATCAGTGCTGCACTCCAACTGGAGAAGGACGTGCTTGCACACCCCGAGAAGCCAGAAACCTCAGGGCCCTTAGGGGCAGTGGCAGGGTTGGTACCAGAAGTGGGTAGAAAGTTTGTGTGTATATCATTTAATGCTACATAATTTGAGCTATTATTTTTTAGTATCATCATAACTGGACTGATTTTGACTAGACTGTTAAGACTAATTAGAATAACAACAAATTCTTGGCTTTGCCAGTATGATGTGTTCATTTTGCCCACAAAAAGACTTTGAGCATAACAAATTAGTGAGAATTCAAGAAAGGTATTCTCTAACTTGGACGCAACAAGGTGCTAACACCATGTACCCCAGAAGCTCTTGAGCACCTTTCATACATCTAAGGATCGCAGTTTTCTGCTGCTCTTCTGCTGGTTTCACCATGGGAGGATATTGCAATTTGTTTGATGTAAAGTTGTCAAGAGATAAACTGAAAGTCCCAGAACTGTGAGCAAGAAGAAGAAGCAAGAGACTGGATGAGTGTCTACCTTATCTCAGGTGCCACTGTCCTTAGATGAACATCTTTTGTAGGGTAGTGCAAAGGTAGCAAGAGTATAGAAGATTAGTGAAGGCTATGACATCATGATGATCTTGAATGCACAGTATCAGCAGCCTCATCCTGAGCCATGCTGTGCTCCAGCTACATGTTGCTTGACCATCCTGAGACCAACAGCAAAATGCTTAAGCTAACCAGTTTACAGTAGAGGTCCCTAATCACTTCCCTTGCTAAAGTAACTTCTTTTGTAAGAAATATTATCTCAGTGATGAGTCTGCACAGGTAACTCTTATTCCATGCTAAGAACCATCTATTTCTCTCCCTTCCAAACAGTAAACACACCAAAGAGTTGTGGAGGAAGAGACACATGTGACACTTGCCACCCAGGGCTCCCTGGAATGAGACCTGTTTTGGGATACCTCCTCAGACATAACTCCTGAATGGGTGAATCTTGCAGTCTGCTTCAGTTGTAAGGTCACAGAATCTCAGAATCACAGAATCACAGAATCATCTAGGTTGGAAAAGACCTTGAAGATCATCCAGTCCAACCATTGACCTAACACTGACAGTTCCTAACTACACCATATCGCTAAGCACTATGTCAACCCAACTCTTAAACACCTCCAGGGATGGAGACTCCACCACCTCCCTGGGCAGCCCATTCCAACGCCTAACAACCCGTTCTGTAAAGAAATGTTTCCTAATATCTAGTCTAAACTTTCCCTGATGCAACTTGAAGCCATTACCTCTTGTCCTATCACTTATTAC
This sequence comes from Strix aluco, assembly GCF_031877795.1. Lineage (NCBI taxonomy): Eukaryota > Metazoa > Chordata > Aves > Strigiformes > Strigidae > Strix > Strix aluco. Next base: position 69,304,417 of record NC_133932.1, on the reverse strand, counting down.
TTGGTTAAAGAGACTCATCCCCAGTTCTCTGCAACCTCCTTTCAGGTAGTTGTAGAGGGTGATAAGGTCTCCCCTCAGCCTCCTCTTCTCCAGACTACCAGTTCCCTCAGCTGCTCCTCATAAGACCTGTGCTCCAGACCCTTCACCAGCTTCGTTGCCCTTCTTTGGACACACTCGAGTAATTCAATGTCCTTTTTGTAGTGAGGGGCCCAAAACTGAACACAGTAATCAAGGTGCAGCCTCACCAGTGCCGAGTACAGGGGTAAGATCACTTCCCTGTCCCTGCTGGCCACGCTATTTCTGATACAAGCCAGGATGCCATTGGCCTTCTTGGCCACCCGGGCACACTGCTGGCTCATGTTCAGCCGGCTGTCAATCAACACCCCCAGGTCCCTCTCTGACTGGCAGCTCTCCAGCCACTCCTCCCCAAGCCTGTATCACTGCTGGGGGTTGTTGTGGCCCAAGTGCAGCACCCGGCATTTGGCCTTATTGAAACTCCTACAGTTGGCCTTAGCCCATCGCTCCAGCCTGTCCAGGTCTCTCTGCAGAGCCTCCCTACCCTCGAGCAGATCAGCACTCCCACCCAACTTGGTGTCATCTGCAAACTTACTGAGGGTGCACTCGATCCCCTCGTCCAGATCATCAATAAAGATGTTAAACAGGAGTGGCCCCAAAACCGAGCCCTGGGGGACACCACTCGTGACCGGCCGCCAATCGGATTTAACTCTGTTCACCACAACTCTTTGGGCCCGGCCATGCAGCCAGTTTTTTACCCAGCAAAGTGTGTGCCCATCCAAGCCACGATCAGCCAGTTTTGCCAGGAGAATGCTGTGGGAAATGGTGTCAAAGGTCTTACTGAAGTCAAAGTAAACTACATCCACAGCCTTTCCCTCATCTAATAAGCAGGTCGCCCTGTTGTAGAAGGAGATCAGGTTTGTCAAGCAGGACCTGCCTTTCATAAACCCATGCTGACTGGGCTTGATCATCTGGTTGCCCCGCACATGTTGTATGATGGTACTCAGGATGAGTTGCTCCATCAGCTTCCCAGGCACCGACATAAAGCTGACAGGCCTGTAATTTCCCGGATCATCCTTCCGACCCTTCTTATATATGGGCGTCACATTGGCCAATTTCCAATCTGTCGGGACCTCCCCAGTCAGCCAGGACTGCTGGTAAATGATGGAAAGTGGCTCGGCGAGCACCCCAGCCAGCTCCTTCAGCACCCTCGGGTGTATCCCATCCGGTCCCATAGGCTTGTGTATGTCTATGTGATGCAGTAGGTCACTGACTATCTCCTCCTGGAATGCAGGGGGTTCGTTCTCCCAGTCTCTGTCTTCTGGCTGAGGAGGCTGGATTCCCTCAATACAACTAGTCTTGTTATTAAAGACTGAGGCGAAGAAGGCATTAAGCACCTCAGCCTTTTCTTCATCACTTGTTACCATGTTTCCTCCTGCGTCTAGCAGGGGGTGGAGGCTCTCCCTGGTCTTTCTTCTGCTGCTGACATACTTATAGAAACATTTCTTTTTGTCCTTGATTGCTGAAGCCAGATTAATTTCCATCGGGGCTTTAGACCTCCTGATTTCCACCCTGCATAACCTCACAACATCTTTGTAATCATTGTGAGTGGCCAGCCTCTTCTTCCAAACGCCATAAACTCTCCTTTTCTCCCTGAGTTCCAGCCAAAGCTCCCTGTTTAACCAGGGTGGTCTTCTCTGTCGCTGGCTTCTCTTACAGCACCTGGGGACTGTCTGCTCCTCTGACATTAACACTTCCTTCTTAAAGAGTGCCCAGCCTTCCTGGACCCCTATACCCTTCAGGACCATCTCCCAAGGAATCCTGTCAAGCAGATGCCCAAACAAGACAAAGTCAGCCCTTTTGAAGTCCAGGATGTCAGTTCTGCTTCCCCCTCTTCTGGCCTCTCTCAGAATAGAGAACTCTATTATTTCATGATTGCTGTGCCCTAGTCGCCCTCCAACCGCCACATCATCCACCAGTTCTTCTCTGTTCACAAAGAGGAGATCCAGCAGGGCACCTTCTCTGGTTGGTTCACTTACCAGCTGCGTCAGGAAGTTATCTCCCACACATTCAAGGAATCTCCGGTACTGGTCCTGCTCTGCTGTGTTGTATTTCCAGCAGATGTCTGGGAAGTTAAAGTCTCCCACAAGAACAAGGGCAAGCAATTGTGAGATTTCTCCTAAATGGCTATAGAATGTCAACAGGGACAAGAGTATTCTGATGAAGGAACTGGACTAAGAGTGGAGAATAATCTACTTAATTGTGGTCCAGTGCAAGAATAGTCATAATATGAAGTATGAGAAAGATAGTATTATTTCAAAAAGAAGTAAATTGGCAGAAGGGTACATCAGTCAGCCAGGCCACAGGTAACAGCTGAGTTAAACAAGATATTTGTCCCATGGGAGGAATAAAAAAGCTAAGAAAAAGGTTTGGTTTGATTTGATTTGGCTATCCTTTTATAAATAGAATCCCACCCCTTTTTCACAGGAGACTTCTAAGATTATTTATTTATTTTAGTTGAGCTTTGAATAAAGATCATTCTTGTTAGGATTAGCTTGGTCTTTATGTCCACAGGGATAACCAGTTGCCAGACCGTCTATCCTTGATTAGTGAGGCCAGCTCATATTAGTCATAGTCATAGTCAGCTGGGACTGCTGCAGCATTATCTAGAATCCACTCAGAACATTCACTCAGAATAGCAACACTTCTGCCCACCCGTGCTGGCTTTCTGCAAGGGAGACAAAGACAGAGCCTCTGTATTTATGAACAAAGACCTGTACTGGAACTGACAGCAGCACAAAAGACCTCTGTGCCCTAGACAGATTTATACATGAGGCCAAGTACTACTCAAAACTGGAGGGAGAAACACATTCCTCAGTATGATATCTGATGCATTTATTCACCAAACAATCACTGGAAGAGCTGAGGCATGGTTATTTTAGATGTGGTTTTCAAGACTCTTGAGAATGTCATAGAAGGTCGTGGAGGATAGTCTTGGATTAAGTGACTATAGGTTTTCTAAAGAGAGTAAACTTTGGTAAACTAGGAATAGTGATTAGGAAGTTCAAATGACCTGAGAAATTAGAGACTTGAATGCTGAAGTCACTTAGGATTTATTCAGACCAAAGTTACTAAAAATTGTCAGGAATGTGCATGACAAGCAAGCTGCAGGTTCCTTGCATTAGCAATCTCCCCCTCCTTCCCAAGAGAGGTATTAGGAAGAAGCAGAGAGCTTGGAAGGACTGAAAAAAGCTAGATCAGCTCAGACCACGACTATATTACTTGCCTGGGAACACTTCCAAGTTCCCTGGTCTGTGTGTATGGCTCTGATATATCCCAAATCCTGTCCCTTCTTCTTCCTCCAAATGCACTCTAATTATTGTGATGAGGCAAGCTTTAAGAAATATTTGATCTGAATCACTGGAGCATCAGTATCCCTGAATAAATTGCAGGTAAGTCTGTACATGGCCAAAAAAAAGCTGGAATCAGGTAGTATATTCATGCAGCAAGAATTTGCCATGGTAGAGACAAGTTAGGTTTAGTTTATAACATGAAAACAAGAAACTGAAGAATAGTCAGCTATCAGATAGGGAGAATAAGAAGAGAATCAGGACAATAATGCAATATGGATACATGGAAAATAGGACTGTTCTCAGTTTACCCTTGATAACATATGTCACAGTGGTGAGCAGGGATGCAAAGCCAATGACCTTCAGAGAGAGCAGTCAGAATGAGGACAGGAAAATGGAAGTCATCCCAAACAAACTGAAATGACACTCAGACTATGTTGACAACAGTAGTGCAAAGATTTTTGAACTGATATACTAGCTTGGCCAGAACTTACAATGAATTCATCTTCTGGTAGAGGGAAGCAGGGGCATTGGGAAGAGGTCCAGCGAAAGGGCCACTTCTTTTAAACCCCAGCTGACTCCCAGCACCAGCTTAAAATGCCCTCATGTTGCACTTCCAAGTCAAGGGTGGGGGGAGGTTACTCTCAGTTGGCTTAGAGGTTCTTATCCGAAGTGCAGACACTGCCTTAATAAGCTGACTGAAGTCAGCAGAGTCTGTGATAGTAGAAAATCTCTATTGCTGAAACTGGAAAGACAGAAACTGAAGCACAACACCTGAACATTTGACATTGACAGACTCAGGAACAGATGGATATGAATTGACTGCAAATAGGCAGAGGCTGGAGGCTACAAAATTTTTAGACTTGAAGGCAGAGCAATTCCAAAGCAACCTTCCAAAATGATATAGGGAAAAGAAAAAAAAAAAAAACCTAGCTTATTTGCAGATGAGGCTTGACTGGGTTATGAATGAGTCCATAAGGAAATAACAAGGGAGAGAAAGAAAGGTAATACAGAATTTGCTGGAAATTTTTTCTTCTTTATGTGCAGTTCCTTGTAGGCTCAGCTTGGATGATATTCCTGCAAAGGAAACAGTTCAGTTTACAATTAGTCCTACATTGACCTGGGTTGTTCTGCACAACAGGAATAAGCCAAGAATAGTTCTAGCTGGGGACTGGGAAGCACTCAAGGATGATACAAGAGTCAACTGACAGCACAAGGAGATTTCCACAGATTTCCATTCATTTTGTCTGTATATTTTTCAGATTATTAGAGTTGGAAAAGTACTTGCTTCCTTTCTCATGGGATGTGAAAACTGATGATATGCTTTGAAAAAAAAGCCTTTGCGGGGGTTGTTATGTTGAAGTCACAAGCGCTACAAATCACATTGGCCTCACTGTGGCAAGTTGATTGTTTGATGTTACTTGCATTGATCTTTACAAGTTTGCTTCCTAGCCAGAGCCAGGCAAAGAGACAGAAGGTAGGAGGAGATTCAGGCTCCTCTCACAGCCCTCAGTCCCTTCTGACTTCCTGGACCTGGTCCATGGAGACCCAAAGAAAGCCTAGGAAAAGAGCGGGAGAGTAGGGGTCTAAAGTTTGGTGGTGGTCGTGGAGAGCAAGGTTGAAGTAGCTCACTTCCATAAACATTTGATAAGTACACTTGTGTATTTAAAATAATTCCTTTTAGCTAGTGCTGTAGCTTATGCTGGAGGGTCTGATGGATTTGCTAAAAAGATGTCAGTAGCAGTAAAGATCTGAACAGTATTGTCATAAGTGATAGCTGTTCATTGGGTGATCCTTTATTTCACAAGACAGCATCTCTATTGACCATGTTCCTTCATGGATGTGACCTTGGTTGTTTCCCAATGTATTATGCATGAGGTAGATATCCCAAAGTCCTCTTTGAAGACAGGCTAGAGAAATTTACTTTCACACTAGAGCCTTGTAATGAACTCTCAGCTCACATCATTGCCAAGATATTAGTATTGGAATTTACTTTCTATTTTTACAGGAGGCACTCTCACATGTATGATAAGTAGCATAAGTCCATTTATTTCAGTCATCTCTCACATATTACAAACTGAATCAAAGTGGTGTAGGGCCTGTGAGCATCCCTTTTTGAAGTCAAAGGCACAGGTTTCCATTCAAACGCCAGTCAAAAATAAAAGTTCTTGTTCTCATTTTTACCCTGCTGATGAGTACAAAACAAAGCATAACACATGTTGGAAGTTAACGTGTGAAATGGGGATTATATTTTTTGGGGTAGAGTCATAGAATAAGTGATTACATTGGCATTCTCAATATATTGCAACTCTGTGGGACAGACAGTAATGTCTCTCATCCTGCACTAATCTCTTGCAGCACCACACCAACAGACGATGATCTTGAGGCTATTGTTTACTCTGAGTTACAATAGCTTTTGAAAACAAGCACATGACATCTCTGGGAATCCATCTCTGTTTTTCTGCTGGTGTTTGATACATAGCATATATATATATTCTCAAGCAACAGGCTGAGAGCCCCTGACATCCTTCCAAGAGGTTAGCACAGGTATGAGTCTTCAAGTACTGATGTTTCCTGCTAATTGTAATCCATTCTGCAGTCCTAAAACATTTATTAGTCATGTTTTATAATAATTTAACCCATTTTACAGAATACCTAACCATATCCTTACTATAATTTTGTGTAAGAAACCTGAAAGAAACCCTACAATATTAGTTGAGTTTCATAGATTTGAAAGTAATTTCTATATAACTCTTTAAGGTTTTATCTCAAGGTAGTGCTTCTAGACATAAAGAAAAGGCTCTGAAATTCAAGAGGCTTTCCATGATAGAAAATGCCACATTTCCATATGGCTATTCCACAGAGTCCTTTAATTCTTTGGTGCAAATTTAATTAATTATTAGGTCTACTAAGACCTGTTTCTGAGAGATGGATCCAGATTCATATAGACTGATGCTATTCAATATCTAGATAAGGCTCATACAGTAAAGAAAAATAATCTTTCTGCCACCAGCCCTGCTTTATTCCTTAGAATGATTACGGTCAGTATGTGGGATTGAACTCTTCACAACCTATTGAATTTTACTATCACACCACCACACCTGAGCTTTATCTATATTATTATAGAGACATCTCTGTGTGCTTTTGCTATATAATCATTATGCAAAGCAGTGATATGCAAACAGTAATTTCCACATCTGCATCTTTGAAGGCTTCTTTAGCTTCTGTCGATTAGTATTTCATTCACTACACTAGACCAGGGCAGTTCAACACTTGCAGTGAAAGCTTCAGGAAAACATGGGGTAACCAGCTACTCTGTGCCTTGAATCAGAAATCAGAAAGGTGTCCAAGGACAGCAGGAGGGAGTTCTTAACAGCCACAAATGTTGTCTTTCTGGTGATATTTGACCTTCATTCCCGCTCATGTGAAATCCCAGCAAAAAATAATATTTCTGCAAGAAAAATATGTTATTCATAGGACTCTGACTAAATTCAGGCTTTATCATGATAAAGATGTCAAGGAGAGGATATGGGTTTTATTAGACAATTTGATATAGTTAGAAAAAAGACAGAGAAGCTTTCAGGTATGCCAGTACTTTTCAGGTTTGAAACATAAATCCAAATGTCTACGTTTTCCTGACACTTCAGTGGCATAAAGTATTCTCTGTGTAACAGCAGATAGACCTGGAAAGGACCATGAGAGATTGTATTGTTAATGTTCTTACTTAAAGGAAAATTTAACTGTATTAGTAAGAAGCAAAGTGTCTCAATGTAGTCACTTCAGTTACATTGAACAACTCCTACTTCAGGAGTGAGTGAGGAGAATGGAATGCCTCATTTAATTTAAAAAAAAAAAAAAAAGTCTTTTCAAGTCAGTTCTGGATGACAATAAGTGAAAGAACACATCACTGAAGGGATACCATTGGGGTTTAAGCCAAACATAAATGCAAACTGGAATGCAGCAGTTTGGTATAACAAACACAACAAAGACTCTTTTTAGGGCAAATTTTAAGACAGCTTTAATATTCCCACCCCACCTTCTGCTAAAAGCAAAATTCTTCAAACCACAAAGAGTTGATGCACTGACTACTTATGAAGCGCTGGTGTATTTTTTACTCCCTTTGGCAGGAGGAGCACAGGAGAAGAAATGTTAGCAGTTTTTTGCTAAGACAATGAGTTATGCTGGACTGATTAAAAATGAATGTTAATATTGGCACTGTTAAGTCACATTATCAAGGCTTTATTTGGTGAGACTCTTGAAGTCAGCCAGAGTGAGTGGGCACAGACTGAGTTCTGTAATGCATAGCAGTAGCTATGAGACCAGAGTCTGTAGACAGATCAGAGCTCACCACTTGTTCTTATTTCATCCCTCTGGATATTTTCTGCAGATGAAATAACATTAAGCAGGCCAACACCTGTAATTCATGCTATATTTCATATGTTGGGGGATTAAGGCAGATCTTCTGATGGTGAGTTAGTCTTGAAGCTGTGCAGAGATATTTTTAACCTACTAGATTCTCTTTTGTAATCCCTATTTTCATCTTCCCACCACCTATCTTCAGCAGTCAGGTTGGAATACCTTAAAGTGGAATAGAGAAAAAATGGATGTCCTTGAGATTTTACATTTACTTTACCGAATCTGAGGCCTAAACTCATAGAAGATACCTTGCAAAGACCCTTTTACTAGTATTTAAACCTACAATTTGGGCTAAACTATGCATATACATAAGACATATTTTAAAGAGAGACATTTAAAAAAACCCAAGAGATTCAATATTCAGTTAGTTCATTCCTTTTGTAACAAACAGCTAACAAAATTTGGCATAGTCACATTTTTAAACTCATAGTTTATGGAAAGAATGGAATATTATAGCTTCCTCTAAGGAAATTTTACAGTTAAAAGATAACCCTGACTGAGATAACAGATTTGAATCGATTACTTAGATATACCCTTTTTCTCCTCCTTCCCTGCAGCTTTTAGAGAAATCTGTTGCAGGCAGATTTCAGAGACTCTCAGCCCAGCAAACAAATTACCAAGGCAACCTTGACACTGATGCCTGGAACTCGGTATGGAGAGAAACAATAAGCACCTTATATCAGTATCCCAACTCTAAACCCCATTCAGTATTTCATAGTGCACACAATGAAATTGTCTTTTCAGTCGGTTGCTGGCATTCTTGTACACTCACTGATTTTTTTAAAACTTTAAAACTCCAGAGATCCTAGCCACTTCCTGAATTCTGTACAACCATAAGCTCTTATTATAAATAAAAATCTTGTCCATTAATCTCTCAGAGAGATCTTAATTAAAAGAGCCTCTCTCCTCTCAAAATCTTTAGCTGTTAATCTGCCAGGGTTAGCATTGCAAATAACCGTATCTAATAGGAAATGTGTCTTTTGAATCAATAGAAATGTATGGTTGAATAGAATGCATTCAACTCACCTGCATGAGGAAGTAGATGCTTTTAAAAACCAGTCACTCGATCAACTGAATAGCATTTTGGTTGGTTGTTTCATTTGCATAAAAACTACATTTTCTTGATGCAAGAATGTTATCTTGGAATAAATTAATTCAAAAAAACACTTGTCATGCTATTTAAGTGACTGTATCATTGTTTAGCCAGACTGAAAGATAAAAAAATGGGTGCAGAATAAAAATAGTCTTATCAATTCGCTTTGTCTGCTTGTATTCGGTTCTGGATTATGTGTTGCAGTTCCTGCATCACATTTGGGATGTTTAAGTCATTCTCAGGACTGTATGCAGCTTTGCAACCACAACATGCAACTCTTACACATGTTTTTTATTTCCTTTAAATATGAAATGAAAGAGGAACTTGAAGTAGAAATTTGCAACAGTAGTATTTTATAGGTGTATTTAAACCAAAGATTAGGATATACAGGACCTCTCAAACAAGAAATTTTGCTTGGGGAGTACCTGTAAGCCATGGAAGGCACATGTCCACCTGAAACCAATAGAAGACACCAATTTGCCTTTCAAAACATGCTCTTTCCTGGATCTCATAGTGGCTTTAATAATGTTACATACACCCATAGATTTTAATTAACATTCAAAAAGCTCACTCAAGAGACCCGTACAGTTCAAAGCAATCCATCTTATTTTATCCAGTAAAGCTAAGCTTCAGGAGTATAAAACTCATATGGTGCAAACAGTGAGGTATGATTTTTCTGCTATTTCTTTAAAAACACTACAGGCTAACCCTTATCGCTAAGATGCAATTCTTTTTGCGCTCACTACTGTTGATAGGGTACACATATTTGGTATTTTCTGCTGTTCTGAAACAAATAAAAAAGAAATCAAAGTTCTTCTTGATGTGTGGATTGCACCCTTGTATAAAGTCCTTTCATATAGTAGGTCATTTAAGAAAGCAGCAAACACCCACTTAAAATCAGCTGATAATTGCTTTCTGCTGAGTGACTCTCTCTGCAAAGCAGCGTGCCTTTTGTTGAGACTTCAGTTTTTAATTTTTTTCTCAAGTTGCCCAGAGTGTTCAGAGGTGAGACCAAGAAGTCTGGCTGTATACATCACACGTTGTTTGATGTCATCATCCATTATCCCATAAAACCTGACTTTTCAGGTGTCACTATCATTGCTGCTGATTGCAGGAAACATCTATTTTCTCCTAGTCATTTCTTCTCGCTACCTTTTCTGTTAGTACCTCCATTGAGTAGTAATCCAGTTTACCTTCAGGAGCAGAAAGGTTGACAGCTTGGCAACACAAGTGTGTTGGGACATGGATCAGCATGTGAGGGCTTCGGTATTTCCGCCTCAGGATGCAAGTATATGTGTATATATATATGCATACACATGTGTATGTTTTTAAACATTTGTGTGTGTGTGTGCTCCCACACTGTTCAGAAGGATGCACACACTACAGCAGTGACTGGGACCACTCCCAGGCTACTGGCAGACCACTCAGATATCTTCCTTCAGGTGCAAAAGGTACAAGGGTTTTGCTCATCTGTCTCCCTTGACAGATAGAGTCACCTACCTGCTTTCAGCCCGGAAGCTATCCCTCTTCAAGCAGCCTGTCAGTGAACCCTCCGGCCCTAACATGGAAGCATCTCTCTGAGTTCAGATTGAAGTCATCCTCTACGTCTTATCACCAGCTTGCAGCAGGACAGAGCTTTCCCTCTTTGATCTTCCCTTTTGCAAGGGCAGTACAGCAGAATGGATTGATCCTGACTCTTTCTTGGGCAGCTGAAATCATTTGCACCCTGTCACAAATAGAGCTGAAAAAATGTTTACAGACCCATTAAATTAGCTCAGAAGGACCAGAAGTGTTGTCCTTTTGTATTGACAAGGTTTTGGTAATGAGTGAGCTGCAGGGGTTGTTTTTGAAAGAAGACACCAGGAGCTGCCCCATGTCACACAGACCCAGTTCCAGACAGCTCCAAGATGGACCCACCACTGTCCAAAGTTGAGCCCATCAGTGATGCTGGTGGTGCCTCTGTAAAAACATATTTAAGGAAGGGCAAAAACCTCTGCACAGCATCTGTGAGAAAAAAGAATGAGAAAACTGTGAAAGAAACAATCCTGCGGACACCAAGATCAGTGAAGGAGGAGGGGAAGGGAGTGCTCCAGGTGCCAGAGCAGAGAGTCCCCTGCAGCCTGTGGAGAAGACCATGGTGAAGCAGGTTGCCTGCCTGCAGCCCATGCAGGACAATGGTGGAGCAGATATCCACACTGTAGCCATGGAGGACCCCATGCCACAGCAGGTGGAGATGCCTTGAAAGAAGCTGCAGCCCATGGAGACCCCACGCAGGAGCAGGCTCCTGGCAGGAGCTGTGGCCTGTGGAGAGGAGTCTGTGCAGGAGTAGGTTTTCTGGCAGGACCTGTGGCCTGTGGGGGACCCACTCTGGAGCAGTTCATTCCTGAAGGACCACACCCCATGGAAAAGGACCCATGCTGGAGCAGTTCTTGAAGAACTGTCTCCCATGGGAAGGACCAAGTGCTGGAGCAGGGAAATTGTGAGGAAGAAGGAGCGGCAGATACAAAGTGTTATGAACTGATCACAAAGCCCATTCCCCATCCCCTTGTGCTGCTCAGGGGAGGAGGTAAAAATGTCAGGAGTGAAGTTGAGTCTGGGAAGAAAAGGAGGTGGGGGGAAAGTGGGTTTAGTTTTGGTTTTTATTTCTATCTTACTCTGTTATTAATTGGCAATACATTAAATTAAATTCCCCAAGTCCAGTCTGTTTTGCCCGTGATGGTAATTGTTGTGTGATATCCCTGTCCTTATCTTAACCCATGAGTTTTTTCTTTTTCATTGTGTTTTCTCCCCTTGTCCTGCTGAGAAGGGAGAGTGAGGGAATAGCTTGGTGGGCAACGGGTGGCCAGTCAACATTAACCCACAACAGTCCTTTGAAGCATAGAGAGTAATTATGAATGCCTACAAATTTTATGTGTAGTTTTTGGGAAAAGGTCAACATCTGACATTTGACCATCCCAGCACCCTTTGCTCACCGTTCTAGGCACCTCTTCCACATTCCCATCATTCTTGTTCAAACAGTATGAAAGAGTGAAGGTTTCTATTTCTCAAATACAGGGCAGCCAATATGACTCTGTTCCTTCTTACAAAATTTTTCATTCCACCTACTTTTCCTTTTAGTTGAACCTCTTATTTGGAGGGCCTTAATAATCTTCCTTATGGAAATGCTTAGCAGGACTTGAGAGCAAAATAAAGCTCTGCTCCAGCTGCCGTGTCTTTGAGTCCATGCATCAGGACCTCTCCCTCAATCCCTGTCCTCACTTGCAAAGTGGACCAGTGCAAGCTCTTGCTCTGCTCTGAACTCCAGGCATTTAGAGAGTGTGAGGAAGAATGCTATCTTAAGAGCATTGCTCAGACATTAACTTAAGGATTCAGGGCTCCTCTTCCTTTCCTATGATGTATTCCAGTGTTTGAAGCGCCAGGAGAAAGCAACATGTTTTCCTCAGAGAAGCCAGGAAGAATGGTTATGCTCCCAATTGCTGCAACTTTGTCTTTGACTGTACTGTGATAACTTTATTCCCTTCTCACTATCTCCAGGTGACATGATCCCTGCATTCCCCTCAAGATGGCTGACAATAGCCCAGTCCCACAGAGCATGAAGAAAAAACTTGAATGACAGGGCTCTTTATAAACTAAATAAGATGTGGCTTTGTTTCCCAGATGTATATATAACAGGAAAATCAAGTGGGAAAGGACTGTCACTGGAACTAGTATCTGGCTGCAAGTGAAGCAGATAGCAATGAATGTCACGCAGACACGTACATGAACAAAACGAGGGAGAGTAATGAGTCATTGTGGAGCAATAGAAGAAGCAGAATCTTAGTTATGCATTTTAATGTAATCTGGGGTGGACTTTCTACTTTTTGAGGAAAGAATTCAGCATTTTATATTGGATCCTCATTTTGTATACAAGTGGTAACTATTACCTTAAGAAGACTTGAACAAAATATTAGCCAATTTAAAACTATATTCCACAGAGAGATGTAGTTTATAGATGGCTACCGTGCCAAGAAAATTTTAATATCTGAAAACCGTCTGACAGATTGGGACTGGAACACAGATATGCAAAGTGCTGCTTGAGAGAGGATCAATAGCACTATTCAGCTTTAATTTGGCCTGCGATGCATATTCTGGCCAAAATCCCCTCAAACTTTTACGTCTTAATGGCTGAGATCTGGAAATAAAGGTTTTCATAGCATGAAGGGATATACCCTGGAACTGTTTCTGCTAGGACTATTTAATCAACATCAGAACAACAAAATTATTCAAATGTGCTTTATATTTACGGCGCAGAGACTCCTTGAGTACTGTTCTGTTCAGGGACTCTAGCTCTAAAATCTGTGTTGCAGTCAAAGACATGATGGAAGGTTTTGTAAACACCCAAACTAACTTTACCAAATGCAGTTGAATATTGATATTAGCTTTCCAAGTATTTTCCTCAGGTCTGAAGTTGACTTACAGCCTGCACTAATCCACAGATTGCTGCAGAAGTCCTCACTGCATAGCCAACTTTGCTATTATAAGCTAAACATGAATATGCTTAGGCTATGCTGAGGTCACATCTTTGGCTGCAGCATAAACCCACTGTAAAATAGTAATGACATGTAATCAAGAAAGTTCCTATACTGGATACAGAACAGTCCAGCTCAGTGGACTCCACCAGTTCTCAGGATGTTTGGAATGACGTCCAGAGATCACAAGTCTTGATCTTTAAGTCCTGGCTATTATAAGGAAATTTGCACAAGTACAGCTATTCATAATGTTAAGCCAAGGCATGACCTTCATTCTGCAAAATGAGAGTAAACTGACCCAATACATGTCTGTTCTGCACCAACAAGTGAATCTACAATCAGGATTGCAAGCTCTTGAGACAGGGTTTTTCTCTACAGTGATCAAGCCCTTAGTTTTGACACTTAACTAACCAGATACAAATGTGCTTTTGAAACTAAGGCTCTAGCTCAAATCTGTTAAATACAGGATGGGAGGGGTATTGGCCGTAAAGATGGTTTGTTGGTGTGGATGGTCAGAAGGAAGAACTGATCCATCATGAGAAAACCAGAGAGGGAACATCAATTTGTTTATGAATATCAGTTTCAGTGTTCACAGAGTTAATGAAGCCTACTTTCCAATGGGCGTACGTCTCATGGTTGATTGACTTTTTAATTAAATTATACTAAAGCTGCAACATGAACTCAACCCTTTTAAGACCCTGTTGAATCTACACAGGGGACACTGCCTGACTGGAGTCTCTCATGCCTAGTGAGGTAAGAACTAACACCAAAAAAACTCTCCACACTTTCTCTGTATAACTGACCACTAAGTGATTGAATAATCTTATATGCTGGTCCAAGTCCTTAGGAAAATATGCTAAAAAAAAGGGTAATTAGAACAAGGAAATACATTTCTGATAAAACTCTTTACTGTAGAGATCCCTTGGGTTATGTATTATGTCTGCTTCTACCATCCTTTGTCTCTTTTACTTTACACTGTAGAATTTGCAGGAGAAACACCATGTCTTCTGCTTGTCTGAAAAGCATCTGGAGTATTTTGGGTTCTAATGCAAGAAAAATAATAATAATGTGGAATCTGGATAGATGCTAGAGATCAGGACTTGTAGTTTGAAATCCCAGAACAGGTGGATGTCAGGTATAGGCTATTGACCAGAACTATTCAATTTACAACCCTATGCATCCACAAGAAATCCATTATTTTTTGCAGGAGTACTTCAGGGGGCTTTAAATTTTCACCTGAATTGCTGAAATCAGAATTTGACCCAGGTTGATAGATATTACAGGATCAGAAAGCAGTAATAAGAGAGCAATAAATCATATACCAGAGAGCAGAAAGGAGTTCAGCCTCTGAATGGTGAATTTAAGAAAGTGTACATTAAAGTAAGGGGTCTCCTTTGTGTTATTCACTTTTTATTAAATGGTTTTCCTCTTAGACCTCCTCCCACTTTCATGCTGGCATGAAAGTTACACCCACTTTTATCTGCTACACTTAGGGGAATGGACCTTTCCCAGAACGATGCAGAACTGAAGTCGCATCTATTTAAGCCAGGAATATGACAACTCTCCTGACATACACAGCTGCATTTTACAGTTTATTGCATCTGTGAGTAGAAGTGGGGTAAACAGCTGAATCACCCCGCATGCTGGCACCTGGACAGGCTTAACTGTGCAGTGCATGCTCACCCTGATTTCCTTTCCTTAAACTACAAGGTACCACTCACTCTTACTCAAGACGATTTAGTTTAGTGTCTCCACCTTTCCTCTCTTCCCTGATGCTGTGGAACAGTTGAAAGAACTTTGGCTTAAATAACCAACCATATAAAGTCAGCCGGGAAGGAAGAATCGCCTTGCCAATCCCTCACAGTTACAGTAACCACCTTCTTCCTCTGCAGTCTGGGACAGGCAGATGAGAACCTGCTCTTTTACTGATGTGTTTACATCTCGTTGGCATTTTCAGACACCATGCTTGATAGTCTTGAATAGTGATCATTGGCCACATTAAGTTGCCTTTTTTTTTATATCCTTTGCCCTTATTCACGTGTATGCTCTCACTTTAAGGTGAAAAGACAGCAGCCCAGAGGAAGACCCGTGCAATGAGAATATGAGGCGGAAACTAGGGAATGATGTTTACTTGATGGGCTTTATAATTATGCACCCTGTTCAACACAGTTTATAAAACATGCAGTAGACAAAAACATTTTAAGCAGAGTAGAAAGAAGTAGCTGCCAGTTCTTTTTCTATTTGATATTATAAATATGGGGAGGGAAGGAAAATCCATCTATGTATTTAAGTCCTTTAGCTAATTCAGCTGACAAAAAGTACATAAATCTGCTTGCTGTCCCTGACTACTTCAGTTTTGCAACAGTGACCCATGACTTCACCTTGAACTTTCAGGTTTAATAATCAAGGATTATTAATAATTGTTCTAGAACATTAGTTGTAGAATGTGTTTTATGGACCTGCATTGCCTCCTTCTCATGTTGCTCATTTTTCATGGAGGGCTATCTCATGTGTACTGTAGACAGGTGTCTTTGTCTCATCAGACATGTCTTCTACAAGAGTGAAAAAATCTGTATACAGATGATGAAATTCTGATTATGCAGACATATCTAAGTATCATGGCAACTTTTCCTACTGGCAAAGGTGACATGATTATTGAAAGTATGAAGGTTTATAGGAACCTCAGGAAAAATGTTTAGACTATTTTTGGGACTGATTTGATCTAAACAAATGAACTAAGATGTCATACACAAGAATCTCAAGTCAAGTTTCTGAGCTCAGTTACAAGGTTACCTGGTCATCAGCTAGGTCAGAAGGTTGCAAATAAATCAGTCCCCAAAGTATTTTGTTGTCTTTCATTCATGGGCTAGAGAGAGGAAGACATTTAGAAATACAGTACTTTCTCCTCCTCTTTTATTTTTAAATGGATGGAATTTTTAACTGTTGTGAATCCAGTCTGTGCTCCACATATGTAAGCTGAAATACCTTTGAAAATGAATTTCTGTAGCCAGACAAGACTATCCAGCACAGCAATGTACACTCAGAATTGTTAAATATGCTGAAGTCAGGGAAATATGTATGTCACAGAGTTTACACAGTACAATATCATTGTAAGTATACTGGAAGAGGAATTTGCCTTCATAAATGCAATATATCATTATCACACATGTGGCCCTTATACCCAACTCTAAGAGGCACTAAATGCCACCTAGAAAGTGCTGATAGGGTGTTGACAAATGTGTTCAACTGAAAAGATTGAGGTCTGAGGGCAGACCGGCTCTTTCCAAAGGCAGTTTAATCATTGAACTGTCTGAGCTCTCATTACACATTGCTTTCTGAAACAATATTTTTTGGCCCCTAACTCTCTTTAATTAGTCTTTTGCTTTCTACAATGGGGCTCTAAATAAAAATTGTTAGCAAGGGTGTGTGCATCTGTGTCAGCCAAGACCTCCCTGCAGCTATTTCCAAACTGAATATTTCTATAGAAGACTCATGCCTGTGATGTTCATGCAAGAAAAATAAATCAATAGGAGAAGCCGAGTGACTGAGCTATGAAACTGTTCACTTGGAATAGTGGTTTGATCTTACGGCTCTAACCTTCTTAACTCATCCTATAGCTCTACATCCTAACTGCAGTTGGGTTGGGACCAGGGATCTGGGCACTGTAACTGGTCAGATCTGCAAGGGCTTGTGCATTTATCCAGGAAGGGGTAAACACTGGCAGCTGGCTTAATGAAGCGAGGTGCCCCATTCCTTTCACTAGGGCCTATGCCATATATACTATGCCACTGCCTCTGGTCCTACAAACATAACTGCACTAATCTCCTTATTACAGAGTGCTGAGCAGCTTCCAAGGGTCTATATCCACATCAGCTTAAGACTCTCCCAAATACTGACTCTATGAAGCTTCCTCAGTACTGAAGGTCCTGCTGTAATTGCATTGCTTACCACCCTGTGGCTGCTGGGCACCATGATGCCCCAAGGTGTACCTGTGGCATGTTGTCTTTAAACCTGCCTGAGGTTTAAACCATGTCTTTAAACCATGCCTGAGGCAGCTGAAGATGTTTTCATTCCACCCTGACTCATCTGTGTAACCTACATCCTGTGGCCACCACCATGCAGCTTTGTGTAGGAGTCATCACCAACCTTGCATCACAAAGACTGTGTGGGCTTACAGAATAAAAATAATTACTTGGGTCAAAGCCAGACTCTGGTCTACCACCATTTCCCACTGTTCCCTCCAGACTTTCCTGTATCTACTAGGCAGCTCAAGCAGGGCTGACCGACCTGGATACACCCATGCAGGCTTGGTCTGCCTGGCTGGTCCCAGACCACAGGAATACCCTCAATCCTCCTCTGAAGATCCCTCTGCGGTTTGGGCATGCCAGAGGTTCAAAGAACACCCTTTAAGTGCAGGGGAAGAAAATGTGGGAAGGGAGAATTAAGATCCCCTCACCTCAAACAGGTGGTGGGAATTCAGGAGTTAATGTCCTTCCCTGGGGTATAGTAGGAGACAAGATGATACCATAGATACATACTTGTCTTCCAGCAAGGACCAGAAATAGTGGTTGTTGCCCAGGACAAAGACATCTTTGGTTTTCTTGTGCCACAGGTCATGTGCAAAGCCTGGCTGAGGTCTCGTCTTTTTGACCTTTGTAGAAGTTAGGGGAAGCCCTGAACCTACCTTGAAAGTGGAGCTCTAACAGGACAGCCAAGTCCACTTCTATGGGGGAGTATCAAAGAAGTCCTATTGTCATGGTATTTGTAGGCCTTATGTCAGTAACTCTGTCTTTTTGCCAAAAGGATTTGTTTCTAAATGCCAACTGAGGGCTGACACACACACGCACATGAAGAGCACCACAGGGCACAGGAGTAAGCCAAGGCAGCAGACAAGGCCACTGGGATGCATGCATCACTGAGGCACACTAGAAAAACAGACACCTTTTGAAGAGATGTCTATTTGGGCTATGTAATGGCTTGTACAAAGTTTTCCAAGGACAGGATACTCTAAACGTTTTTGTTGCATCACCCTCGGGGACACTGTAAGGCCCAAATGTTCTTCCTAGTATGTGAACAGGAAGATCCCTGAAGGTCCTTCACAGGAGATGTAGACAAACAACAAAGGCTCTAAAACTCAGAATAAACCAGTATTAAAATAATCTTGTTGGATCTCTCTAAAGTGAAACGTGCAAGTCTTTGCAGGTGCAAGACTTTGCCTATTAAAACTGTGTTCATGATGTGATTACTTGTGTACTTTCAGCTCAGAGCAAAATATTTTGGTTGATCAGTCTTTGCTCAGAATAAGAAATTTTTGCTTATTTTTCCTCCATGGAAAGGTAGAGGAGACCAGTGGTGAACACACACACTGATTTCAAATTTTTTTTTTTTTTTTATACTTACACTGGAAAAAAAAGCCGTAACACTTATTTTTTATGTTACCATGGGATGATTTTTTGAAGATTTGTAGAACCAGCTGAGAAATACAACTAGTCTGCAGTAAAATGAAGTGCTGAGGCAATGTAGTATAGCTAAAAAGCTCTGACCAGCATAAAACTAGAGTCAGCATGAAAAGTACAGATTTTGCCTATTATGAAATTAAAATGAACAAAAAATAATTCTGTTGTAGATATCTACTTAATGGATATTCTCAATACACAAATACACAGCTGTTCAGTGTGCCTTTGAGAAGATGACCTGTTTACCTTCTCATTTGTAACGGTGCACAGGAGCTCTGCAGCTCTGTGCATGTCAGGTGGGAATATTCCTTGGTATACAGAATATGGGCAAATTTAACTTTTTTTTAAACAAATAAAGAACCTCTTGATTCATTAAGGGACTCCATGACTTCCTTAGCCTTAGATCACTTACATTACTTACTCTTTCTTCTGTCTTTTCAATTTTTCCTGCAAAAGGATTCTGCCCTGCCAACAATAAAACCCAAATTTACTGTAATGACTCCAGAGAAAACTGCCACAGGAGAACAGTTAGACAGGTGGCCAGCCTATGCTTCCAGGTTTTTTTTTACTTGATATTTTACCTTTGAGATTAGACCATCCCGTGATTAGATCCTCTTATACTCCTGTTTCTCTATCCATCATTGTCTTGTTTCTCATGTATCATTAACAAAACTGCTTTTCCTAAAACTGAGTTGAGATAATTTCTTGTGAGTTTATGATTCATGTGGGTTCAGCTGAAGACCAGGCTTTTGGTTTGTAAGCCATCTGAGGCAGACTTTGTCTTTCAGGTTGTTTGTGTGAGTGATTGCCAGAGTCAGTGGTAAGTGAGTTTCAAGCACGATCCATATTACTCATGCTAATTGCTGTGACCGCCCCACGCTTGACATAAACAGCTGGTGTAATAGAAAGATCCATAACCCAGGTCTGATTTCACATCAGCCGAGAGCCACAGAGCAATATGGTTGCTTAATATTTTCTTAGAATATATTTCTAACCCAAAACAGTTGTCACAATGTGCACTGGTATGCAATGGCCTCATATAGTATGGCAATGCGTCCTGATATTGTGTGTCACTTCTTTGTTGTGACGGTTGCTAGCAGTGGAAGCGTGCACACAGAGATCTGAAGGATTTGGCAGCAGGTATTCGAATAGAAAGAAATTCCTTTACAATCAAATTTGGATCATATGTGCTACGCCATATACGGTTACACACTCTCTCTTCAGGCAAACAAAACCCTGAATAAGTCATAACAAGCTTTTATCAACAGGAGAATGATACAGAGAATTTAATACAAAATGGTACCTTTTCTCTGATAAATTTAATGAGCCAAAAATAGGAACAGTATCCTGTCATAACCAGAGAACATTACCTAAGAATCGGAAAATCAGCAAGGAAGCAACTGCGTCTCTTCTGTGTACTTCATTGTATCACAAGCACCTAATCCAGGTTTTATAATGTGTTGACAGTCTTTCTTCTGCATAAGAACACACAGGTAGTTTAAGTGGTTTTTGATTGATAAATTGCCCTTTCAAAAGCCCATTTTCATTGAAAAGTACACACTTTTCTCAGGAAACCACATCTTTAATTTGTGTTTTCATTTTTAATGGGCCATTCTCTAATGGCTTACCTGTTTCTTCCCAGGGGTTAAGAGGCATGAAGGCATAGAGCCTTGTTTATTGTTTGTGATCCACAAGCCTCTGCACAAGAAATTTAAGCAATAAATCTTGGCTGTAATAAATCTATTTGTATCAGTCTTTTAAAAATCTATATCCATCACTACTGGTTTGAGGTTTTTTTTCTGTTTTAGGAAAAGAACTTGGCATATGTTAGAAAACGGATAATAGCAAAGCCCTCCTTGGCATATGTTAGAAAATGGATAATAAAAAAAGTTCTGCAGTCAGATCTCACGATCTTTTCTTATGTGGTGTAACTGTAGTTCTCCCAAGTCTGGACTGTGGGACTGTGTTCTCCTTTGTCCTTCCTGCTCTTGGATTCCTCTCTCAACAATGGGATGCTAACTTCACCCATGCACTGAAGGCCCTTCTGCTCAGTGTGCTAACCTCTTCTGACAACAAAGGTCTGTTACATAGCAGTGCTGCTGATGTATTTATTATTCATATGTGTAACATAAGAAAATAATAATTTTTATTACGTGATATTACTTCTTTTTTAAATGTTGTAACACCCCGTGGATTTCACCCAAGTGGCAAAGAATTGTTGACAGAGATAAAGGATAAACACAGTTTTTGTTCAATGAGTCTGGCCTCATCCAGGGCATGCCTCCAAATGCTACTCCTTGGGGGCTGCTTGTGGAGATGAAAGGGTAGGTAAAGGCTCATTCTATTCTTGTTTTCTTTTAGACCGTATAAGATAGGGTGACTTAGTGAAGCACATGCAAAGTCTTCCAAGCTCATCATAAAAGATGTGCTAAGTGGATGCTGCTGAGAGAATAATCAGCACATCTCCCGTCCATCCTTTCAACACACCCCTCAGTGCGCAGCTCATTCTTTGTGAAGGGTTAGCCAGCTGAGGGTTTGCCAGCAGCTGCTTTGTGCTGCTGAAGTCTCTAGCAGCACCCCTGGCTGACCTCCTGCCTCAAGGTCCCTCTGGTAACTCATGCCACCAGATGCCAGCCTGGAGACTAGAAAGAGAGGCAGAATTAGAAGAGAGAAATTCCATTTTGCCTGGAAAAAAGGAAGGAGGGAATTATTGTCCAATTTCCATGAGTGAATGTTACATGCAGAACACATGCTGGCTATAAAATCTTGACTTGCCAGGCCCATCTTATTGCATGGCTTCTTCATTCATTTAACTCTATTAAATGATCAGTGTGAGAATAAACTGATGAGTCAGACTATGCTGACAAGCGCATCTTCTGAAGGGGCTAAACAGCCAGAGCAGACCTTGATGATATCAGACAATTTTGATCAGGATTTAAGCCTCTGTGAATAAGAGCTTTAAAATCGTCCTCCAAAATAATGGTTGATGCACTGGGGATATGAAGAAGATTTAATGTCTCAACAAGCATGGAGTGAAGGACATAAGGCTTACCGAGCCATTCGCTACATGCTTCCTGCCCACTGGGACACTTTGATGAACATAAAGCATATTGATGAGGGTATTAACAGAATGAAATGGAGAACGCTGTCTCCACAGAATAAGGAAAGTCTCAGAGATGACATTGTTACATTTAGATTTTTCTGAAAAATGAAATAAACTGGAAAATTCTGGTTTTTAAAATGGATCTACAAGGAAACTATAAACACAGGTATAAACCTAGCCAGAAGTTGCAGTCCCCACTGATCCTCACTTTGAGATATCACAATGCAACCTTTTCCTCTGGGCCAGGATTTTCAGGAGTGATGTGTTTGTGTGAACCTTCTCTTAGTGAAGTGGATGACAAATAAGAGATGTAAATTTTCTTTGAGGGAAGGTGGGAAATGGTTAGGAAGGAGGGATATAACCCCACGCCCATGTACAGATGCTGAGTGGTACGTTTTTGTATCACCCGGAAAAAGCCGCTTCATCCATGCTGCATCTGCATCCCTGCATATTACCTGTGGAAGCTGAGTTGGGCCAAGTAATGAACCTATTTGTATTCATAACAGAGATGGATAAATATATGTACAGATACCTAGTGTAAGTAGTCCAAGATTATAATGAAATTAACTCATAGAGATCTATGGCTGTACAAAACTGCCATGGTTGTACAGTCCCTTGTCTTCTGGAAGTTTAGCTGTGAAACTTCAAGGTTCTCGTAAGATAGTTTCTCCTTTTGAAGATATTGCATAAAGTGTTACAATAAAAGGTTTAAAAGGCTCTTCCATCCCTTTAAACTGTGTCTTTTGTCTAAATGGTTATATCTCAGATCTTTTTACAAAAGGCACCTCACTGGTGATCTTTTATAGCGTAAAATGAAGCTAGTTTGTGTTTTTCACAATGCAAGCACTTTTGCTCTTATTAATGCTGTGCGGGAAGAATCTTTGCAGAGCTGAAGTGATGAGGTGGACATTCAAGATGATAACAGAGGATGCCTACCACGAACCTTAGGGGATTTTGTCCTTTAAAATAATGTATTAGACTATATCTAGGAATGAACTGGAACTATCTTCAAGGTCTCATCACACATGAATATTTATTTATAATGCAGCTTTATCTCATCAGTATATTTCCATTAAGACAGAAAGGCTTTCTTCAAGGACACCTACTGTTTGAACAACCCTATAGTATATACTTTTTTACTTTGTCCCTATAGTCAGTATACAATGCAAAATTATACTGATATACCAAAATTTTAAGGGAAGTGGGGGAAAAAAGAACACTGGACCATTTAAGAAAAAATAAACTGCATAAAAATAGTACAAACAGCCTTTTAAAAACACATTATCTCTTCTGTTTTTTTCGAAGTTACCTTTCATGTTTGTATCTCAGCACCAACTTCTTAAGAGAAAAATGCTTAGGCCTCCTGCTGTTATGTTGTACTGATGTCAGTAATAAAGATTTAAACAGTCTTGTGTTGAACTTGGCCTTGAGCTAAATTTCTTTGGGGAGGTACAAGTGGTTATATCAAGAATTAGACAGAGGTGACTGTCTCCTAGGTTAGCATGGAGGCAATCTCACAGAGAGGGCTTCTCAGACCATAGTCCCCTCATCTTGTATCCTCTGGTCACCCTTGTTACACTAACCAAGACAAAATAATATCAACCAGTAGCTCTCAAAATAAAGTCAAGCTGTAGAGGTGATAAAGGAACTAACTCCCTTCCAGTGCACAAAAATGCTACTTCTGTCTATAAAGTGTCATACTGATGAGTCATCTTGTCATCATTACATAGAAAATGACTAAATTTGTTAAATATGCCAGCTAATCTATTGAAGTTTGATTTAATGGCAATCAGTATAATCTACTACACATCACATTAATCCATTAATGAAAGCAACATCTGCAAGTCAACTGGCTCTGCTTTTTTATCTTTAAAGAGTGAATTTAAAAGGAGCGCCTAATAAAATGTGACTATTTATCAAGCCATAAGCATTCTATTCAGAATTCAAGGAATTGCTCATTAATAGTCTTCCATTGTGTACTTTAATTGAGCTTTGAGTAGGTGAGTGGCACACCTATGCAGAGTGAATAAGCAATACTTTTTCAGCCATGATTTTAACTACATCACTTAAATGACTGAAAGTTTTCCTTTCATAATGGATACAGTCACCTGTGTAATGTCAGCTGTAGCTGTTAGCTCCAGCTGCAGAGCTCTTCATTATATGCAAACAAGTCTTAGCCATTTCAGTCAGGTAAAGAGCATAATCAAAATGACTGGGCTGTCTCATATGATTAAGTTAGGGAGCTACAATCTGTGACTCAAACTGATGAATACGGGGCTACTCCTTCACTTAAAAAAGGGAACACATCTGACATATTTTATTCTGAATGACTAAGATGGGCTGAAAATGTTAGGTTCACCTCACCAAACATAGAAACATTTCACCAAATTGAATTTCCTTTAGAGGCAGCAAGGAAGAACAGGCACTTCCAAGGTATGACCCACCACACTACAGGTGTCTAAAACAGCTCACAGGAGTTGTGCCCTAGTAGTCTTTCTCCCTTTTGGCTACAAACATATGTCATCTGACTAGCTCAGGTATAAGCACTTCTGCTGTAGTTGTTTAAAATGAGTGGTGAGTGTATGTACGGGCCGAAAGATGGTGTTGGAAAAGTAGTGTCCTTCTTGGGCCACTGGACAGTGTCACAACTGCAGTGTTGTAACTGCACTGACTATAGATATATGTGGTATGTGGCTTTTCCTTCCACACTGGCATTATGATGGCCTGCCCCATGGTCCTGCAAGCTCTTACTTTGGTCACAACACTGGTTTCACCTTGCAGACAGACAGATTCCTCTCTTTACCATCTCCCCTGCCATCTGTCCTCTTCTCCTGACACTGCTCTGCAGCTAGTGGTGACATTTCGCTTTCTTCAGTCCTCCCAAAACGTGGCAACTACCACCACCCCAGCCTTTCACCATGCCCTCTACTTCTGACACCGCCAGCCTGGAAGCCTTGCTCATGGACACATGAAAGGGAGTTGTTGCCTTTCTCCCAGTGACCAGCAAATACAGTTTCCACAACAGAAAGGTCAGACCAAACGCAGCAGTTCCTCCTAATATCAACTATGACTATCAGTTTCCCCATTCCCACTCCTTCTTCAGCAATGTGTTCTAGATTTTCAGGTGCATTGCCAAGATTTTTACTAACAGAACCAAAATGCATCCACAGAGTCTCCATCCCTCCTCTTTCTCTCTCCTTTCCCTGCTTTCTCCATATCCATTGCCGAGCTAATTTACAAACTTTTCTTGTAAGACAATCATACAGCTCCAGCAAGACAACTAAGATAATTAAGAATATATACACACACATGCAGTTTGCTTCTTACCGAGGAATGTTTGTGGGGAGATAATAATATCCTTTATTAGAACAATTAATGCAGTTAGAAGAGATACAGAAGCCTTTGGGCACATAGTTCTTTCTCAGAGCTCCTGTTCAGGTTATGTATTATTGATGATTTAATAACAAGAGAAAAAAACTGCAGCAGTTTTACCATTAATCTCTGTTCCAGGACTTCTACACCCAGTGACTTAAGAAACAATCAATGATGGCCTGCCCCCACCTCCAAATAAGTGTACAGTCAAAGATAGATAATTTATGTTTCACAAAAATAACCTCCTTCTGTGTCTTGCCTTTTTCCCCCCTAATCTGCTACGATCTTTTAGAACAAGAGAGAATTAATGGTTTAATTTAGGCTTTAAGCCTTCTTTTCATAAATTCTTAATGTGAATTTCAGGAATGCAAGAAATGCAGAAATAAGGTTTTTTCATCTGTAAACTTCAGGTTGAAAGATCTCAGTCTGACCTGCAACTAGTGTAAATTAATACAGTTAAGAAGTGAAGTCTGTGTGGAGTTATGTAAATTTACACTAGATATATGGGTTTGGTTTTTTTGTTTGCGTTTTTTTTTTTTTTTTTGTGTTTGCTCTCCTGTTTGTAGGGTACTGTGTACATTTACAGGTTTTGAATATAAACTCAGCTGTGAAATTTTGTGGGCAATGACAAACACTCTACACAGATAATCCAGTGGGATCACTCAGCCTAAGTACTCACCTGCAAGGATATGGTTTTATTCTGATACTACAAGAATCCATCAAGTGGGTCTTTGATATTACTTTGGTTCCAGATTGATGTTTCCCTATAGTATCTTAGCAGTGGTGTTGCTTTTGCTTTTTCATGGTGAGGAAAGCAGGAAAAACTCAACATTATGAATGGGAAGGTAATCAGACACCTATACATGAAAATGACACAGAAATTTTTTTCTGTTAATGGAAAGGAAAGAGAGGAGAAAGCAGACGTATTCTCTGTCATTTTTACATCTTCCTATTCTGCTTTTCATTGGTGCTCCATTTCCTTCACCTGTTCTGTTTTCCTCTTGTCTCCTAAAGTTTTCCACTTATGTTCTCTCTTCCTATGTAACTTCAAGGCCAATGTGGAAAGGTAATGCAGACTGACATGCTACCTGCAGCCACAATTCATTGTCCTGGTGTACTCTACCCTTCTCCCACACAGGGAGGACTTGCCTGTTTCAAAGCCCTGTCTGTTCCACATGTCCTTTGAGGCTCTACTCACAGATGTCCTATTTTCATGACTGTAAATTGTTCTAATAAAAATCCACATTTATAAATGAGGAAACAAAGATTAAAGGCTCCTACCTTCACTCACTCAGACAATGACTGCCTCCTGCTTTTTGGGAATGCTCCCAGATCATGGGTTTTGGTGTCTGCCCTAGCCAAGGTTCAGCTCCACGGTGGGATGAGGTTCAGGTGCATACAATCTTTTCCACTTAGTACCACTCAGTACCCAGTGTAAACAACTGTGCAGGCTTGAAATGAGACATGATGTTCTCCAAAAGCCACCCAGTGTATCCATTGGAGTACAAGAACCAGGTTGTAAGGTGCCCCACAGAGTGTACCAATCCCTCAGAATAGTCTCTATGGAATAATGACAAAACCTGACAGTTCACACCTCTGTGCTTCTGTATCTAATCTGCACTGGCCTGCTGTCAGAGGTCCTGAGCAGCCATTTTGTAGATGTGAGCTGCAATAGGAAACAGTCAGCTCTGTTCCTAGGCACTCCTAGTGACCTCAAGCTGTGTCCAGCCATAGAGGAACCCAGAGCTTTTTCTGACTGTTCATATTTTGGTGTGATTTGGTTTTGTGTGATTTATGTGAAAGTCTGCAAATGGCAAAGACATGGAGAAAATATAGATCATTTTAATATCAGGTTCACCTGCTCTAACATCAATGCCTTTTTTTATTTCCCGAAGTCCTTTACCTTGCTTTCAGCAAACCTCCTGATAGCTGCATTCACTGCACAATTACATGTGAATTCCCAGAGTAGCATCTGGTATGTGCATTGAATAAAGCAGGTGTCTTTGGAAACATGGGATGTTACAGAGCAATTAAGACTGCAGCGTAGATACAGAAAGTGTAAAAGCAGCATGAAAACCTACATTTGGCATTTGCTGATTTCCAAGTTTTTGATTTGGCAACTTATGTTGAAGAGTTCTTTCACTGTGAGGGTTTGGGTTTAGTATAATTCCCTCCATTATTTTAGTAGGAGGCAATTGGAAGCCTAGCAACACACCAGCACATATCATCATCTGAGCTTGAACTTTCCAAATAAACTGCTGCCACCTGATATGAAGATTAAGCAAAGGAGGAACTGTCACCCCGCACCATGCTGGGCTGCTGAGCTGCCTGCTCCTGGAGAGCATGACTCATGCCTCACCTGGTGGCATTTCTTTGGTGGCTTTGTGGACCCTATGTCAGACTGGAACGTTTATGTTCAGCTACTCTTTGGCACGAGTTGGGCTCACAATGCAAACAAGAGAATTTTAATTTTTTTTTAATTATTAAGTGACAACTTAACCTGAAAAAAATTTCACAGTTTATTTCCTGAGCCCAGAGGCTTGTTACTTGCTGGTTTTTAAATGTCTGCCTAATACCAGCAGTAGAAGTTTCTCCAGAAAATGTCCCAAGAATCTTTTCTAAAAGAAAATACTAAGCATATTATGTTTATGGGTTGTAAGCATCTTTCCCAGTAAGAAATATACTATAAATAAATGGAGTTATCTGGTATAAAACTGGAGGAACATAGTGACAAAGAAACTGTATCTGTGCTGTTTTTTACCACTGATGGATTAGACTTTTCTCTTTCATAAGAAATATACACTGCAATTGAAACTAAAACAAATCAGTAAATATTCCTGCCTGTGTGAGGCTTAGAGCTATGTTTCCTCCAGCAACTGTACCTCAAACCCTTTTGTGCACATGAACACTTCCTATTACTGCACATAGTGTTAACTTCTGTGCCTTTAATTTTTACCTTTCAGCTATGCGATTTTTAAGATATTTACATCTAAGCTTATGAAAACAGACTTTTCTGAACACCTGGTTGCACATGCCACAGTTAAAAAGAGGAAGACTATTGCGCTGGACTGACAAAAGTCCCTATCAAACATCAAACACTCCCACAAATCCCAAATACATCCTTCCTAGTGCTGTGATTTACCTAGTCATCTTGCTTCAAGCAAAAGCAGAAAGATAAACCTTCAGTTGTGTCCTGAAGGTCAACATTTATCATTGCTAACATTGAGCTGAAATAGATTTTTCATCTCTTCTTTCTGCTTCACAAAAATTAGGTGATATATTTTAACTTTGGCGATGGCATTGGATATAATGCCCTACCTCCTAGCCATTAAAGACTGCTATGTTAAAATGTTTGGATTCCTGTACTTGCAATCACTATATATAAAATACAAGCTCTACAGGCTCTGTCTGGATGTCAGCCTTTTTACAGCAAGTATAGCATAATGGTAAAGTTCTGACAAAGTCCTTCGTAGACTTATGAACAACAGCTTAATTTTAAATTCATAGTAACCAAAGCTGTTGATTGGAAAAGCATTGAATTTTAGATGGTGTTCAGAATGGGTAAACAAACTCAGCATTCAAATAAAACATAAAACAAAACAAAACAAAAAACCCTCTTGCTGTTTTTTAGCCTAAGCAAGTCTCAGTGGAATAGGGCTCTATGGTGATGTAGAGATCTCCTGACTACATCTGGAAGTACCAGAGCTACAACACACCAACACAACTAACTTGCTTGAAGACCTGAGCTGGCATCACTACTACTTCTGTGATGCCTGATTTGAAGTTTCCAGTTTGAATCAGTGCAGGTGTTCACTGATGTGCAGTAGCTGAATTGCTGAATGTAGATATCTTTATTGGTTCCACTGGCTTCAGACAGTTGTTCATGGGAGTCAAAATATCATAATGGAAGATGATCCCTGCTCTGATGTGCTGACAGTATTGGTTAATAGATAAAGATAAAGGACATTACAGAATGAATAAATAATAGCAGAACACATTAAGCTAGATGTATGACTGTCAGGTTTAAAAATTCTCTGTAAGGGAAGTAGCCTTTTTAAGAAGATTATTTTTGTTTGTTGTGACATTTGTTGCAAAAATACAAATGTGTAAGACAATGCTTGTAATATTAATGTTGTTGTTTGTCTGAGGACATGGTGAAAAGTCTGTTGGGGACTTGAGGGTACTAATATGCCTTAATGGGCCCTGACCAGCCTCATCTGGGGCTTTCATCCCCAC
Source organism: Strix aluco (assembly GCF_031877795.1). NCBI lineage: Eukaryota > Metazoa > Chordata > Aves > Strigiformes > Strigidae > Strix > Strix aluco. Next base: position 69,274,868 of record NC_133932.1, on the reverse strand, counting down.
CCCTGTCCATGGGCCCAGAAGTCCTGTTTTGTTCAGCCCTGAGCACCCATTCTCTGCCCACTATGTCACAGAAGTACTGGTTTCCAGCTCAGCCACATCCATGCCTCTGCCTGGCCATGGGACCTGCTGATCTGGACCCTGACCCATGTACTGATATCCCAGCTTGACCTAAGTACATTCCTTGTCACTATGGACTTGCCTGGGAGATGACTGGGCTGTATCTGACTCTGTTTACCCTCATTAGACCCAATCTCAACCTTTTGACTGACTTCCCGGCCTGACCATGTCCATCACCATAACTTGTCTGATGATTCAGACTTTTGGTTGAAGCTGGCTGATGTCTCTGGAGCTGCCCTTCTCACCTCCTTGGAGTACTGCAGGAGACTCCTACCATGCTAACTGTGTTGTCAGCCTCAGCTCCTTGATCCTTAGGGAGCAGCCAGACCTCACTATTCCCTGACAGCATGTTGGTCAAGCTCTGATATTTTAAAAGTGGTAAATAACAATAAAATTTCATTTTACAAGATTGTGTGTTTCTTTCCTCATGACAGAAGTATTTGAAGTTAGGAACTTGAAAGTGCATTTTCAATCACAATTACAGTATTAGTACTGTGAAGTTATAATCACAATGAGAGCAATTGCTGCATAAATCCTATTATAGAGAAGCTCATTTGATCCAATTAATTGAAGGAAACTGTTGAGTTGAAGAATCAGAGCTTCTGTGATGAAGATCAAAGCAATCAAATGGTCAGAGTTTCTCTGTTTACTTTCAGTTTGAGTAGTAATTTGGACACAATATGAACCTAACAACAGATCATATGAAACATCCAGATATTAAAGCTGCTTGGTCATTACCAAAGTAGGTCAGACTTTAGCCAGCAACCTCATCCAGTCTCTCCAGTCATCCGTTCCCCAAAGGTATATCCAGGATGAATATTATCAGTTTTTTCTTTAAGCTAAAGCTGAGTCTCAGCACTGCCAGGTTGTCACCATCCAAACAGCATTGCCAAGTCAGCTGTGGAGCCCACCACACAGCAGTCACTGCTGACATTTTGCATGAGAGATCTATTTGTCTATTTGGTTTTAGTTGTTTTATGATGTAGGAGTTACAGAAAGACAACAACAGCTCACTGCCTCTCCCCAAAAGGCACCTAGATTAATTTTTTTTAGAAGCTGAAGGTACAGTTTTAATAACATCTTGCAGCTAAAGAAACTCCACAGTTAGCTGCAGAGTGGTGTCTGTTTATCAGTCCTACTCCCTCTCTCTGCTCTAGCTTTTGGCAAGATCACTATCTTCTAACAGTGATGAAAGAGAATATTAAGTACATACATCAAAATGAAAGACATGATAAGTTGTTTTTTATCTTACTGTTTATTAAGACTCTTCATCCTTGATTTATTGAGTGGTGCTTTTAATTGATAGTAGTGAAAATTAAAGCTCTGTCATAATAGATTACATCAATATCTCCTTGTATCCAAGACTAAAACCTAAAACCCAATTATTTACTTCTTGTAAGGAACACCGCACTGCATGTTTTCATATGGGAAACCAGTCCCTTAGGTTGTACTTGCACATTTAGAGTGGCAGCTCAGAAATGTGGGGTGATAATTCAGATACGCTGGAACAATGGGAAGTCGTATAGAAATTTAAGAATTAGGCAGGCTGGAGAGAGAAAGACTGAGACATAGTTATCAGGCAGATACGCAGAGAGGCAGGTGAAAGCCAGGGTCTGCTCTTCACACCACTACAAGTACAATCCCAGTTCTTTCTGGCCTTAAATATTCATTTGGTTATTCTCATTTTTATCACTTTCATGCTACCCTTCCATTGAGGTCAGTCAGCTTCTTGCATGCTGTTGACTGCTCCCTTGGAGGCTCACACTTGCTTTTATATTCACACAGGGAAGGAATTTCTTTGTGGGCATTACTGTGGAGCTTTGCTGGGCACATGAAAACACAGGAATACAGTGAGAACCCAGCTTCAAAGCAGTGACTGCTCCTCCATTCACTTCAAGGTGTAGCAATCTGCATTATCCTGGATAACCTTTCTTTGGTCCATTAGATAAAGACAGTTCTTAAGAAAGGTTCAACATTTATCCTGAAGCAGATTTCTGTCCTATTACTCAGTTCTTAATGAGTGGTAATATCACCACAGGAGGAATGAATCTGGTTGCCAGTGAAAGTAACCTGTTCACAGGAATAGAGCAAGGAGGATTAGAAGTGAGATCCTCAATCACCAAGTCTGCTGACTTGCTGCCTCTGAAACCATGCCATTTAAAGACAGGTGTGAAGTGCAGCAAAAGGGGGATAGTCCTGCTGATGGTTTTACCAGTATCAGTGGTTTAAAAAGCCTGACTACTTTCCAGTGCACTTGCTGTCATCAAGAAATGGAGTTAAAGTATTTGGCAGAGTGGCTACTGCTGGAGTAACTTCTTGCAGAAGCAGAGGTTGCACCTTAACCCCTTTCATTTCCCAACAGGGACAAAGGCAGCAAGCCAAACCCTCCAGGGCTTTCCTCCCAGTGACATCTTCCTTGCTGGCACACCAAGACCCAGCCTTTGTTGGTCCTAGGCCCTCATTCCTAAACAGCAACATCCAAGTTTGCTTACTCTGCAGAGCAGACTCAGCCTGGCTGGTGACATCAGGCACCCTCCGTATGAGCTTTTCACGTTGTAGGTACATACTTGGTTTCGATATGAAGTACCAACACATGCTCTCTGGTTCTGCTGCTGCTACTGGGAGCCATTGCAGGCAAAACAGCCTTGCCTTCTGTAATTTTTACTGAATTTAATACTTTTGACACAATAACACAATTCTTGTGTTTAATTAACACAAATTTCTGATCACTGGTTTTGGTATTGAAAAAAAAAATGCAATCAAACATTTAAATAAACAGTTTTTCTTTCCGAGGTTCAGCTTCAGCAAAACACTTCTTTTCTCCCATCCTCATGTCAAATTCCCTTATTTTTGCTGCAGTTACACTCAGCTTTTCCAGATTCCTTCTGTGAAGAGGCACGCAGCGCAGGAAGTTTGGGTTTGAGTGCGTGATAGTTTCTGCCTGCTGCTCCATGTGTATTGGTTTCCTTCTGTTAATTTCTGCTTCTTACTGGCTTTCCTCTACTTTCTTGTGGGTCACTGATGGCTGCAGTCCCTTGGGGGTGTCCTTGACCTGGCATCTCTCACACCAGTGTCAGAGCTGGCTGGATCCAATATGAGCATCCCAGGCGGTTCCCAACCTCCTCCTAACCTCCCCTGCTACCCAAACCTGCCAGTTACGCCCAGCAGAAGAGGTCATTCCAGAACAGCATACTCCTAAGGGGCACGTTTTCACTTCTCCTTTTGTCCTAGTTTTGTTGATATCGAAGTAATTCCTCTACCAACATCGACCTTTAGCTTTAATGGTTATCCACCCTCCCAGGTGTTGAGCTGAGACTAGAACCAAATGAAAGAGAAGGAAATTTCCAACAAATCCCAAACATTTTTTTTTTGGCCAGGTCTCAGTGTTACAGGTGGCTTTTTTAAGTGTTAATACACAGTGATATCTGAGTCATTAGCCATTTTCCATTTCTGATATTTAAAGTAGGTATTACTTTATGGTAACAGCTTATTAAGGCTGGCCTTTAATGAACTGGTAGGGAAGCCCCAGTAGAGAATGCTGCAATAATTAAATGGTTTTAAGAACAAGTACTTGTGATAGAGGGATCTCCAACAAGAACAGGTTGTTCACAGAATCTTTGTGGCTTGATATAAATTGACTGAAGCATTATCACAACCAAAATTTGAAAAAGAAAACTCCCAAAAGAGCAGATTACATTTTATGTACACATCTTTATGAAAATTATATGCTGACAGAAACAATTCATGGAATGCCATGCCATTTCCCCTTTTGTTATTTCAGCTCTTAAAAGACATGTATTTACATATTCTGCCTTTTACCAGTGATTTCTTATACACACTGACAATAAGACACAACTTATGTGTCCCTGTCTGCCTTGTCTTTGCTTTTGTATTTCATTTTGCCATTGTGTTTGAAGTAGAATAATATACAGTGGCATAAATTGTGTTTCCTGTTACTTGTGATTACTCACAAAATCATTCTGGAGTGTTCTTTGGTTTTTTTCTAATTATTGGGTTTGATCTCTGCTTGGGGAATAGGGCATTCTTTGCTGTGCTGTCCTGAAAATAATTGCATTTGCAATGATTGTTTTGTAATAACAGTTCTGTAGAATAAGTGCTTTGGGGCCAAATCCAGCTTTACTTATGAGAACAAAAGAATTTTGCCTGAATAATAACTGAATAAGGACTTTGTGTGTTGGGTCATTATTTGTAAAATATTTATACAGCCCATGACAGCTACTATGTATATCCAGTACAATAAAGAACAACCATCATGTCAAAACAACAACTATTACAACATTATCATCCAATTTGGGTAGCATAGTGCCTTGGTTTGGACATTGGAGGCTTTCACAGATATTCATGAGAGCTGATGGCTCAGAGAGGGGAAAGATATCTAGAATAAATGCCATTGTGTAAGAAAGATATGCCTGTTTTTGTTTGTTTTTTTGTTTTTTTGGTTTTTTTTTTTTTTTTCAGTAACAACTCTAGTTGATTGAGGGCTAGGTTGTGACATATTTGGCAACACTGAAGAACTACTTGCTTTCCCCAAATTATTCTCATTTGTTTTACACTGGGAAGATACAGACACATAGAAAGCTAATGAGAAAGTATGGGAGTATTTTAACTGGGTCTTCAGCAATTATTTGGCTTTTGAATAATACCCAGTGATATGTGACATTCAAAGTATTCCACAGGTTAATGCCTAGGTATCTGGAAGCGCTACTCTTCCTGACTTTCATTTCCAGTCCAGTTCATAGTAGTTTAGCTAAAGGCTTTCCAGTGATTCCAGCTTTCCAGTGGTGGGTCTGAGCAAGTAAATCCTGCATAGGACAAAACCACTATCATCCTCCAGCTCCTTTTTATTCTTATACTACAATTAACATTCAAAGTAATATTTTCCATGGTAGAGTCTTCATTTTTAATTTACACTTTGTGGAATATTGAATATTGCGAGACATTCTTTTTCCAGGTTTTCTCTTCTTTGTTGCATAAATCTAACACACAGGCTCTGTCCTTAATAGTTTATGTCATTCCAGTGTACCAGTGTAATTCTTCTAATATACCCATGTGTTTAAGTCTTGCTTTCGATATTTCAACTGTAAGAGTACAGGTTAAGAACTTTAAAAAGTTCCTTCAAGAAATAGTTTTTGCTTCTGTGAGGAGCCAAGAATCAAGTATTATATTGAGCATTATATCTGGAGAATTATCATCCTGGAGAATTATTGCGACATGCTGTAAAATAAGTGAAAAAAAAAAAAAAGTAAAGATCAAATAACTTGGTTTTGAATACAGGAAATAAACTCCATGCAAACAGAGCTACCAGTGCTCAGTTCTTCAGGTGGTGTCTGAACAACTACTGTCATTTAGTTCTGCAGCATGTGGAGACAGAATATCATCACTCCTTAGTCAGTGATTGTCAAATTAACATGTACACATGTACATATATAATAAATAAGTTACATCCCCACATTTACATTGCAGTTTGAGTGTAATTGTAAGAGCAGTTGAGTGATTCTTAGACACTTCAGTGACAAATCCATTCTGAATGCAATACATTGATTACTACTCTGACATCTACTAACTATGAGCAGTGCCTGCTCATCCAAAATTCAGACATATCATATTACATGTATTAATGTGTCATCAGCATTGTCTATTAAGGTGCAGTGGCTTGTTCAGGTTACCAGAAACCCAGAAAGAATTATAACTTAGTACATCATTAAGATTTAATACATTAACCATAGTCTGTGTCTTTTCCTCTCCTCCTTCAATATATTTGGCCACTCCTTTTATTTTGTTCTACCGCCTCCTACATGTGCTTCTTTCTTTTTTGCTCACTTCAGAAATCTATTTTTCCCTCAGCTAGCAGGGAGTTATAGTCTGTAATGAGAAAGCTGCTGCTTTTGATCCTTTTATAAAGTAACTTTGATTAATGTTCATGGGTGTTCCACAAAAAAGAAGAGGACAGAATATATCCCCATTTTTAGGATAAACAATTAAATGCATAAGTATGCCTTACGTAAATCTCTACTGACATAATTTGCTACAAAATAGATCAGCCAAACACAGAGAAAGAATATGAGGGCCGGATTCAACATTACTTGTTTGTTCTGGCATCACTTATTACTGCAACGGTCAGAGCCTTGCTGATGTTCACCTATTGATATTCACCAGCCTTCTGAGTTTGGGCCCCAAAAGTGTGAAATGTGATTGTAAATTCCCTTAACTGGGGCCAACAAGGTCTTTGGCTCCTCCAGCACTTTTCTTTTAGATATCAGACTTGCATGGAGCTGAGATAATAAACTCAGCCTTTTTTAGCTCCCAACTTCAGTCATAACTCCTGGAGATTCCACAGGATTAGAAGCATCCTTCTTTTGCTGCATCCTCCTCTGTTTTATAGCTTATTGTATCAAAAGGGACTTAAATCACATAATACAGAGAATTGGTAGTGATTTCTAACATGTTTGTGCTTCAATTTAGATAAAGCAAGAGATGTAAAGGTCAATCAAAATAACAAACTTCTGTGTGCCTTTGCCTCAATTTCCTTACCATTTTGGAACACTGTCTGGATTATTGTGGGAATAATTTGTAGTGTGTCTTCCCCCAAAGAGAAGTGCCCAATGAGGGGAAGTTCCCTTCTCTGAGGAGGTTGCAAGTTTCCTCATATGTGTCCCTGAACTTAAAAACCCAGTACATAAGTACATTTGTAGCAGAGTATATGAGGGTCCAAACTCCTTTTTTTGCTGAAGAGGGCTCAGGTTTGAGTAGCATAATATTGAAGTGTAACAAAACTTTATTGCCAGCAATGGATAAGTGTAAACATATCTTCTTAGATCTCTTATATCCCGAGAAACAATATGAAAGGTTTCAGCTCTACCCTCAAAATGGTCTCAGGAAACAAAATAGGGTTTGAAATTTGAAGAAATACTGAGAAACACACTAATTCATCAAATGACTCATACTGAAATGTACTGAAAAAGCAAACATGCACTTTTATGTACCCTAGTGAAAAGCTAAAATACACCGTTCATCAAATTTTGTGTTTTGGTTTTTTTTTTTTTTTAAATATTGTAATATATTCTGTAAATATTTCTGGTAGGTTTTGACCATCTCTCTACCTGGACAATTACTATTCACTGAATAATTTATTCAATGATTAATGGCAAAACAAATCAAATAAATTATACGATGAATATTTCTTTCAGTATAGTCAACTGGCCCTAAAACCTATTATAGGCTTTCATTTATAATACATATGGTTCTCAATATAATAATTTAACAAGCACTGTGAATTACAGAGCTACAATTTTATTGAAGGCTTTTGGGGACATCATAAACCTCAAAAAATGGGTCTCAAGCAGTTAGAAGAGACACAGGTATTCCGAAATGACGTGATAGTCCCATAACTCAAAGAGCACTTACATTTTAATTAGTACTAGGATTTGGTGTAACAGTAAATCTTCCCTTTTTTTCACTATGTCCCCTTACCCCTCCTCTTTCTACTTCAGTCCCCCTCTGCATAACCAGTTCTGTTTCTCCCAGCTCTGGCACTGTGCCCACCTAGCTCCAACTTCATCCTCTCAGCAGCCATCAACGTGTGTCGGGATGGACTTATGCTCTATCTAAGAAAAATGTTTGAATTCTTGCTTATAAAACAGGGCAGTTGTCCTGCTGAAACCAGTACTCAAGGGGCTTGGAGACCACCCAGTGGTGGATGCCTGAGTGACCCTATTGTCTTGCCTCTTTCCATGTCCCTTTCACACGTTGTGCACACACTAGATTCCCAGCATTATTTCCTTATGGGCTATCTTATTACAGAAAGGGGGATAAACGTTTCTCCCCCACCCCTCACACTGGAAATTGTTTTTCAGTAACTCTGTCTCATTTTAGCTTCATCTAATAAACATATGATTTAAAAAATTGAAGGTAGCTGGTGTTTTGCTGTTGTGCAAAAAAGATTATTTTCTCCCCTCTCTAAATAATTGTAGGTTTCTGAATAGCTGTCATTTTATTCCTAACTGTCCAGGAAACATTGTCAACCTCAGGTTTTGAGTGTTTATGTTGTCTTTGTGCTCACAGAATTGTAAACAAAGATGGGAAAGGAAATCATGTGCTCTGAAGCATACTAGCTTAAAAAAAGAGCTTGATTCCACCACATAAAGTACACCCGTCTTGAACACATCAAGAAAGCACTTTGACATTACTGACTTCTGAAAAACTACACTAGACCCCTCTTCCCCTACCCCTGTGTGTTTTTCAAAAAGTGGGTTTAATACTATTCTGTGGATGGAAAGTCTGAGGCACAAAAATGAGAAGGAATGTGCCCAGATTTTAGAAGTTGTGTTTGGCACTCCCCAATTTTCCTCCACCTGCCCCTTTCCCTAGTCTTTAAACCCCATGGTTGCTTCACCCTCTCTTTTCCTGCAGACTGAGGCCAAACGTATTGAGAAATCAACATGCGGTCTCTTGACTACAAGTACAGAGTCCCAGGCAAAGAAGACGTTTCTTTCCAAACTTAAAAAGTCACTTCAATTTTCCTTCAAAAGGGGGGACTATCTAGAGGTCAGAACTGCCAGAACAGCTTAATTCTGTTCAGAAAATGTGCTCTTTTTATATTGAGTTTAACCACTAGCTGGAGTACTACAAATACTGTGACGTGATCGCTTCCTATGTTTTTTGCTGAGCTCATTTCCTAAAAGACTGTATGTAGTTAATGCTGTTATTTTGAGAGTGTGTCAAGTTGGTAAAAATAGCATTTCAGGTTTCTCTCCTTCATAGCTTTCTAGTTAAGAGAATATGTCTCCTAATCAACAGATTTTAGCACTACTCAAGCTCCTGTCAGAGAGTGGTAGACTCTTAATATGACTCAGCTTCCAGATTAATAAAATTACTGTCTCTAATGAAGTTTATCTTCTATTTCATTCTTCAACATTTCAATTTTGCTTTCAGTGTTGAGTCCTTGGAAAGTGGCAGACATTTTCCTCTTGCCTATTCTTAAGGAATGATATATTTCCTTCAGAAAATCTGAGCTGTGTCTAAGCATTGGCCAGTGTAGATAAATGTAGAGATAATACAGTTCTGGGTGATTAAGTTCTCTGGATTTAAGAGAGGGTAATATTCTGATCTAAGTTGGACCTACCTTGAATAGTTTGAACCAGGTGACTTCTCAATGTCTTTTCCAAACTGAGCTTCTCTATGAGTCTACGACTCTCCTCCCTACTAAGAAAACTGCTTCCTCTCAACCACAGCACTCATCTTGAAGCTGGTTCCTGGGACTGTATGGACTCAAATTTTTTCATTGCAGATGAAGCTCACAGGTACAGCAACACTCTGTTTTAGAAATACATAAAAAGCAGGTACTCCATTGTTTGAAGAATATGAAACTAGTTCTTTTTACCACCAGTACAAGGGAATATGAATAAGGTTCCTTGTGTTTGTGATATAAAAGTATAAATGAACAGTGCTTCATTTTCTGAAGAACAAGATCCAGTAAACTGAACAGTAGCAATACTGACTGAAAGGACAAGATGTATATGTCTCTCATAGGGCTTTGGAAGCATTTTATCAGTTCTTCTATCCTGCCTTTTCTCTGTCAGAGCAGGAAATACTTTGGAGAGGAAAACTACAGCAAAATGATTTACAAGTTCTAAATGACAGCAGTGGGTCTTATTACTACAATACACTCCAAGATCAGTATTCCCACCTTTAGCAATTTGTGGTGGTTGGAATTTTTAAAAATAGAAGGAAGGGTGTTGTGCTTTGCAGTACCAAAGTTCATCAGCACCAGGCACTATGAGAATAGGTTCCAGCTGCAAATGTGTGAACTTTATTTCTTCTGAAGCTATTTAATCTTCTAACAGAGTTTTGTTCCCTTCATGTCTCTTTGCTCAGCTTTTTTTAAAGCCCCTTTACTGTCATATGAAATGAAATTTCAGAAACTGACTGGCAGCAGACATTGAATCCTAAGGCTCTTCCACCTAGAAAGACAAAAATAAAGTGGAACATTCACCCCCAAAGACCCTAAACTGCCATAAAAAGATTTTGACTGTGGTAGCTGTCTCTTATCTATTGTATTTTTAAAATAGTATGCCGAGTTATTTTCTTAAAAGTATAAGAAAGATCTCAGGCATTTTAACTTTCTTGCCAAGGTAATGTCTGTTGCCATTACCAGATGCTTTGAGTGAAATTGTACGTACCATCCAGCAGTGGATGGGGCACTTGAGGGAAGGCCAGGATTATAGGGCTAGCTGTCCCTGTAGACCTTCACTATCTCTTGACAAAAACAAGGGACCTCCAGTTTTGATGAGAGCCGTGAGTCATTGCCATGTTACAGTTAAATCATATTAATAACATTGTCAGAAAAAGGGCACACTTTCACTGGCAAAAACCCTGAACAAAACAAAGTCCAAAAAACCCCCCCAAAATATTTAAGCCTTAGCAACATTTTAGCCATTGAAGAGTTCAGAAACAGAAAGAGCTATTTTTTCTAACAAAGCTATACAGTGGCAAATAAATCAAGATTCACTGATAAATTAAGACTATTGGACATCTGTGTATGGCTAGACTCCTCAGAGACCTTTCTCAAGACCAGACTTGCCAGTCATCTGTGTTATGAACTCACAAGTCTGTGTTAAGAAGTATCCTCAGTCGAAGACCCAGAGAGCTCTTAAGGGACAGAGCTGATGTTTCTCTCAAATCCTTGGAAAGGACCTTAACTTTTGCTCATGAAGACAAGAGATCTGAATGTGTAGTCTGCCACATCCAGCAGATTTCTTAAATTGGTCTGATCCTAAACACAATGAACACTTTCAGTCTGAGTGCAGGCATAGGCTGAAAACACCTGGCCAAGGGGTCCTGAAGCTCACGTTGCTTCTTGGAAGCGTAGACACAGATTAGGGATAGAAAACATAGCATCCTTGAAGGAAAGGACAATGTCTTCACAACCAGAATGAGAAAGGAGCTATTGGTTCACAAATTTGCAAACACTAAAAAAATTACTCTGAGGGATTATTACTTAGAAGTTCATTGTCACAGTCTGTAACCTGGTCCAACAGCATTAAACTGTGGTCACAGCTGATTCCTTAGATCAATCTAATGGGAGCAGACAGCAGTAAAACTATATGACTATGATTCCCTCTGAGCAAGGATCCAAGTAGGGAGTGAAGAGGAGGAGCAGAAGTATGACATTTGCATAAACAGTGAATTAGAAAAAATAGTAAATATTAAGCTGGATCCATGCAAAGGAATTAAAATAGTAATTTAATAGATTTGTGGTTCAGTTAAGAACTCCGCAAATTACTCTATTAATGTTAAATTGGGGTGAAAATAGATCTCATACATAGTAATGAAGCTGAAGTTCAGCTTGCAGAGTTAAACAGGCAAGCCCATCATTTCTTGTTAGTGCGGGTGGAAATCAGGAGGGACAAAGGACGGATAGACAAAATGATAGCATTGGCAGACAAAAGCTGTGGCAAGCTGTTCACCAGAAATCCAATCTCTGCTGAGCAAACTCATCATCGGCTTGCTCTGAAAAGCTCACAGATTCCCTGCCTTTCACCTTTTGGATGAGATGAGAGACATGCTGGCCAGCTGCCAACTTCTGATTCGAGCGTTTTATCTAGGAGTGCGATAGCAGTTCAGCCAGGGAAAGACAAGGAGTTTGTGTGGATCCAGAAGAGGGTCTTTATATTTTTCCTGGAGATTTCTCAGTTGACCCTAACTAATCTCTTCTTACTGGATTTACACCCCTAGAAACCTTTCTTTGAAGAAAGTTTGGTCACCAGAGGAAACTATCCAGACCATCAGAGATTTGAGAGGCAGTCACTGAAGGGAAAAAACCAGTCTTTGCTGACCAATGGAAATTCATGAAAGCTCTTCTAAAGCCTTATAACAACATGTCTTTTTAGCGCAGCAATGCACACAGCATAGAGGGCCAAATCTGGCCATCTTCATCAAGTGCTCCCTGGAGAACACGGAGAGTTTTGCTGCATGTTTGGCTGGGTTTCTCCTATTCTTCCTCATCCCTTTCTGCTGCCCAGGGTCAGTGTTTGGTTGGGCTGAAAAGAGACAGCAAATTTGTGCCACAGAGAACCGTTCCCAAAGGTGAATCATAACAAAATAGTCCCCAAGTGGCAGGCTTGGGGCGTGTCAGTGCTGTGTGACAGTAGAAAGTGTCAGTGACTGTGTGGCCCAGCAGCCAGGGCAAAGGGGCCAAAAGGAGGCAAACACTGCCTCTTACCAGAGCCTGAGGACAGAGGGAAGGAGAGAGCTTTAGACCCTCTGAAGAGTCTAGGACGGGCCTGGGATTAAGTGACTGATGTTTGAAAGCACTTTATTTTGCTCCATGTTCTTAATCCTGGGGGTGGTGATGGCAGTTGTGCTCCTTGACTTCTGTTTTTGCTTTGAACTTTTTCCCAAACCTCAGTGTGAGCTGGAAATGCTGAAGCTCAGATGTTTTTACATGAAGAGGAAGACACCCTCCTCCTCTGCCCTAGTTTTACACATTATGTACACAAAGCTAGTGACTAAATTTCTATAAATCTGGGGTCAGTATCTCTACACATTTCCTAACTCCCACAAATCATCAATGGAGCAAAACACAGTGAACATTGTGCTTCAGGTGCACTATTTTCCATTGCTCCGCTGACTTTGCAAACAGTCATCTGCAGCTGTCTGACTGCAGACTTCTTCTGGAACATTGAGGAGAAAACAGTTCCTCACAAAATAGCCAGTGTTTCTCTACGTGATATACTTTGATTTGTCTTGAAGCCGGTTCCTACCTGTTCTCTACTTTGTGTAGGAAGATATGTCAGTACACAGAGAGTTTAACCACTGATTGGTCAGACTGTGCAGTTTTGTGTCCCTTACACATGGTAGAATTCACATCCCTTGGTACAAAACTCTGTCTTTACTCTTCCTCCACTTGCCTCTCCTCAATTATCTGCAATGAAAAGTCAGATGAAACAACACACCAAAATAAATCTATTGTTCAAGTGGCAAAACAACCAGACTTGGGTTTTGAGTTAATATAGAGCATGTCTTATGCCAAGCAATTAATTTGCTTATTCATCTTATGTTATCACCTGGGTATCTGAACAGGTTATATAAGTTATTAAACATTATTTTGCTTCCAAACTTCATACCTCATTCCTACACTTGTACTGATATGCTGTATTTTCCTGACCTTGTATTTAGAAGTGACAAAATATGAATGTTAAATTTGTATGACCTTTACTATCCCCAAACACAAATTAGGCTCATATTATTTGCACTGGCATTTAAATGAGTTATTCTATCTGCACTGACAACCGGGTAGGGGAGCAATAAGGCAACAGTGCAGTATTGATGTAAAGAAAGCATAATAATCTTAAAAAACACTTCAGATAAAAAGAACAGATAGCAATTCAGTCTCCTTGAGATCATGGTTTAGGTTTTTGTCCTCCCTGAAGTGTTATTTGGGAGCTGTCATCTCCTGTCTTTGTTTTCCAATCCAAGAGCAATGTATAATAAGAAAAAATAAGAAGCCAGCAAACAGAAAGTACCTCCCCGCAGAAACCTCTAAATACATGTAATTATATGCATGCATACCAGCAGAGATTTGGATTTGTTTTAAATATGCAAATACAAACTGTTGGAGGCAGTGTGTGTGTGTGTGTGTGTGTGTGTTTTCATGTTGCCTCTCAAGAAGGAAGGTGTATTGTGACATTGTAACTGCAACTTTCAAGTTAGTAGATGTTTCTTGCAGATTTTCATGATGTTCAAGCAATTCACTGACCTTCCAGCTACTAACTTCAGTTTTTATTCTTGCATTAAATGTGCTAGGTAAAAAATATCACAATGATAACTTAAAAAGACATAATCTTCTGCTCATATGATCGTTCTGATGATAATTTTACTGGAGCTGTAGGCTTCTACATCTCTTGGATTGAGTAAAAATGTGTCTTACGTCAAAGGTGAGTTTCTGAGTCTGGCACTCTTTTTAGTCTGATTTCCTAAGGAAACATGTAGATGTTCCTCAGGTACATGTGACTACAACCTTTCTTTCAAATCCATTAGTCCATTTCAACCAAATTTCACAGAGGCAGATAGATGTCTCAAATATGATAACTCCCTGCAAAGCTGATCAAAGAGAGGGGCTGTTTAGAGAAGAGACATCTACTTCTCTCACTGAGGGAAGGATGGAGAGCACTCACTGCTTCTCCAGGCTGCCCAGTTCAGCAGCCCCAGCCCCACACACAGGACTGCCTGGGCACCCACAGCACACGCGTAACCCTGGCTGGTGAGCAGCAGAGTTAGTCAAGGGATGTGGAAAATATCTGGGGGTAGCAAAGGGGAGGGTATAGGAGATGTAGAGTGCTGCCTGAAGGGAGTTAGAAGGGATGTGGTAGGCATAAGAGAGCGGGAGGAAAGATCACTGCTGTAGTGCTTAGCTCTCCCAGTTTTGCTTCTTACTAAATAACATTTCCCCCGCTTCTTCTCACTGCCCTACCACTCCATGATAACTTTTCTACAGCTACTTGAGCAGTTGCCCATCTAAGATCCATGATTTAGCTCTTGTTCTGACAGAGCCCAACCATTTCTCCTTACCTGATTTTCTAAGGAGAAGATACCTGTGCTCTCACACTGACTGTGTGAGCCCATTTGTGTTTGCCTTCATCTCTGTGACTGTTGAACTTCATGGCTGATTTCAGTCAAAGGGTGGAGGAAGAAAAGAAACCTCAAAGATATTAAATTCTCATATCTTTCATGAAATTTAGCTGCAGGGGAAAGGAGAGATGTCTTTGAGATGTCCTGACCAAGGGAAGGGACTAGATAACACATCCTCAGACAGGAAAAATCTGTAAATTAATGAACAAGACTATATCACTGTCTTTGTTGCAGAAAATTTCCCACCAGCCCAGCCTGAGAAACCAGCCCAGACGAGAGGAAGCTTCTGTGGACTCAGTGCTCAGAGGACAGAGGGTTTCTTCAGAAAAAATTGAGGCTGGGAGTTACAGTTTATTACAGAGGAGAACACACAGTGTGTTCTCGTAGCATTTTTCTTTCTCAGAGCACTTTTCTTTCTTTCTTATTTTGTTTCCCTTGATTTGAAATGAATCATTCAATCTGTGTCACTTGTCCATGTTAGATAGCACCAGTTTGATTTTGTTTGATGCAGCAGAGAGGGGAAGAAGCGATGAGATGTGACATGCACTTTATCTTGAGTATTATTTGTCTCTACAAGAGTGTGGTGAGATGAAACCTCAGAAAGGCCGGGTGTAAAGGATAGTCATTACTTTGTAAGTGCTTACACAAATGTATTGGAAGATTACATTTGGGAAAAAGCTTTTCAGGCTCCACACACATTTTCTGTCAGAGAGCTGAGTTAGTCAGAGCACACTGACAGATGGGTGGGGATGATGCAAATTTACAAGTTAGAGGCTTGGTGACTGTCTGACATAACACATAATACATGAGAATACACAGTGTGTGAGAACAGGTTCCAAAAATTTACAGTGCTTTGGCTGGGGATGAGAATATAATTCCATCTTTATTTACAGAGAAGTCCTCTTGTTAGTTCAGTGTTACTTACTTTATTGAATGAGACAAAGTATTTATCTTAAGAAAGCGATGGGTTTACGGATTTGGGGAGACTAGAGGAAGGGGACTTCTCTTTTCTTGGAAAGTGTCACAAACCCAGGTAGACCAGAGCACTCAATATCAAAATTCTGTAATGACTGAGAAGTTGTCTTAGAGAAACTAGAGGGCAAAGTTAAATGGGCACATATGTATGAAAGCATAAAAACTGATGTCCTCTATTTAAACAGAAATCTGCAGCAGACCTAAGCGTGGTAGGAGGAGGAGAATCTGTAGGAGTAGCATAAGTAGGTCATGAAAGTCACTTGTAGTGGTATTTACGGTGTGTTACACCATTTACATTATTTTCTCTGAGCATTAACTTTTTTCTAGAGACCTATGAGGAAGTTTCCTTTTGACACTGACTCAGAACTATTAAGATCCTATTATCAAGTGTTACATATAACAGCCTTGAAGTTTAATGCTGAATAATTTCTAAAAAGTCCTGAAATTTAGAAAGGCTGCACAGTGTTTCAACAAAGGGATATACTGAGACAGAAATAAAATGGTTAAGCACAGCGGTAAGTTGTTATCCCTATTTCGCGTTATACCTACACTTTGTGACTTCAGGCCTAAAAATTTCCTGGTAAGTCTCCATAGCATATTCACTTTTCTCCCTGGGAAAGTTTCAGCACTCTAGTATTTTCTTTGGCTTGTCTCCACTTTGTAAAGGAGGTCTATTTAATCAAACAGTAAAAAAATTATACCATATGAGAGACCTGACATGATCCAACCAGAGAACTCTAAATAACAAACACTTGAAGTATTTGCTACAGTTGGGCTCAGATGTGTTTGGAAAAAGCTCTTAATCAACCAAATAATAAAAGCCATGATCAGTTCACAGATAATTTTCCAACAGAAAAAGGGTCAAATCTGACAAATGAATTGTTCATGAAGGCCATTTTGATGAGCTATAATTATATGAGCGAAATCCTGTCGTCTTTTGTCTCCTGATTGCATGATAACTACATAAAAGGAAGAGAACAGAAAGGAGATTAAGTTCTCACAGTCAGTAAGAGAGGTTGTATTGATTTTAAGTTGTTGCTAGGTAAATAATTAAACTATGATTTCACTGTTGATTTTATTTGTCTGCTGTGTGTAAAGGTTACTTAGATACATCAGTGAAAAATTAATTAATGTATTTCTACCACTATTCAAATAATGGAAATCCATAAAGATGAAATTACTGTAGTGGTTTGAAACCACTCATTAATGAATCACCTCAGCTTCAGAAAATCTCTCTGAAGTCTAATGGTCCTGATAGATCAGACCATCTTTTATCTTTTTGGTTTTTCAAGTCTTCATCATAGTTTCTGCAATAAATAGATATCTATGAATGGAATATGTAGCTTAATCAGCCAGATTTAATGTTCTGAGTTTCACCAGGGCTATACTCACCTGCTCTGTTCTTCGTGCCCCTCCCACACTGACAGAGCTCTTGCCTATGTAGATCAAAAGCATGAGCTGGCCACATATACTGCATCAAGGGAAGGGCAATGCTGAGCAAGCTGAGGATAGCACACAATGGTTATCAATGAGATCCTCTCTACCCTTTCCTTTTCCACGATAAAACTTAGCTGCAATATGACATGTACCTACAAACTGAAGAACGGCAGGGAAGGTCTGAATAATGAAGCCTCTGAGTAATTAGCATGGTAATACCTGAGGCATATTTGTATGCATCACATCCATGCTAATTGCCCATTTACCAGGCTAATTTAACGTCAGTTATTTCTGGGTTCATTCCATCATCAGTATATTTCTCTTGTTACTAAGCTACTGTAATTTCAGCATCAACTGTGTTTTGACTTACATACACTTGTAACCCTTCAATATCCACAGGAGAGCACAGTTTGCTCTGACCTTTTCAGTTTAAATGTCTTACATATAAAAGCTGGGGAATTTGCATTTCAGACCCCAACATGCCCATTTCAGACCTGCATCTTTCAGAGATACCTGATACAGAAAGTCCTGATCACCACGTGGTCGCCCAATGCAGTTTTGACAGTTCTTTTTCTGTTTGCTGCATATTTCGTACTATTTAATTTCCCCCAAAGTTCAATGATTTACAAAGGTCTCACAGTCACTGAAGTGATTAGTTTCTTCTGTACATCTGAATAGTTGTGGTAAATAATAATTAGAAAACATAAAATATATTGTACAGCGTGGAATAACACTTCATTTACAAGAAGATTACTAATTGCTCTGGTATGTCCTTTCCATTTTTAGTTCATATGCTTCTGGGATATTTATAGATATTGGTATTTTTCTTCATCACCTACCAATAGGACTACTATTGTTGTTGTTCTTATGGAAAAGATTTTGTAGGATACTGAGTTTCATTTTTACTTTTGGGGGGAGATAAATGGTACTCTCCACATTTATGGAAGCAAATGAAAGATTTGTAATGATTTTGATGCCAAAACGTTATGCTTTTAGTTTGCATTGTGAATGGAAATCTTAACTGTCCTGAAAACCTAGATACAAGAAGAGGCTGGTGGATTTCTTGGCAGTTTTCTGAGGGACAAATGTCTTATCAAACGGTGTACAAACTGAGTGGACTCACTGGGCATCATAACTGCTTTGGGCATAAGCAAATGTACAGTGCTCCAGTGTAGTGTAAAGATGATAGGTGATCTTATCGTTAGTTTTCAGTATTGGATTCATGTGTGATTGTAGCCCTTTTTGCTGTAATCTGTGATCAGTGAGAAATATTACACATACATGCTTAATATTGATTGCCAACTAAGAATCAGGATATGTGTTTTTTACTTGCATGTTTAAAACTGAAGAAGAGGTGAAAGGCTCAGAATGGATCAAAAAAATTGATCTAGATAGTTTACTCACATGTCAGGCCAAGTACAATGCTCCCCCAAGCACAGAACTTAGAAATACCCTGTTCAGCTGCTGCCTATCCCTGGAGACATCAGAAACACAGGGTGTTCGAGTTTCTCCAAATAGAAACCTACACAATCTTAAGCACTCGCCAATGAGGGACCCCCAATTTGTCTGCCTGGAGAGCACGAGGAAGTAAAGTGCCTGATTCACCCCAAGGTAACGGTGCTATCCGTGAGGATGGTGGGTGGTGGAGCTTGTTGTACCTCCCTGAGGCACCGATAAGAGGTGAGTTTTGTCACTGCTTTCCACAAGCCATGTCTAAGACTTGTCAAACTTGCTGGAATTCAAAAGCTACTTACTCCTGAGGTTTACATATGTAACCAGATGTGAGTTATCCTGTAGGGGTTTAGGGAGCATACCTATCAAACAGGGCCTTAAAACACAGGTGAAGCTGGGACCACAGCCCGTCACCCCTCCAGAGGAGACCCCAGGCTACTATGAATTTTTCATTGTATTATAACAAATGGAACAATTTTAACAGAAAAAAATGGAAAGCCCATGTAAATATGTCCTTTACTTGACAGTGGAGTGTTCTCTTGGCAGCTGGAAGTCACTGTTCGTCAGCTGCATTTTCCAAGTCAGAGGTGTGTGACCAGTACACACAGCTAGGGAAATGTTCTTAACTTCTCAGCAGAGGGATACAAGAAGGAAATGTCACTGTTACATCGCACAGCTCTGTTTTTTAAAAAACAAGTGGTTTTTGTGTCTAAATCTGGCTTCAAGAGGTGAATCTTGAAGACAAGGAGATGGACTTTGTCCTATATATCTATGTTTACCTATGACTTCCTGGTGGTGGCTCCTCATTCAGCAACCTGCTAAGGGTGTTACCTTGAAGTAAGGTATAATGAATCCACCGGATATTAGGAGGGTAGAGGAGAACAAGGTACTTTGCTGGGAATAATCTTATTCTATTTAAGGGACAGTGGGCAGTAGACAGTGAATTTTTTTCACTTTATGGAACACAGTAGACATTACATTCAAAAAGAATCAAAATCTAGATTATTCCCTTATGTCATTTTCTCAAATGTTTGAAATAGAAGAGTAGGATATGGAAGCAATTAATGCCACAGGCAGGCATTTTTAAACCATTGTCTTATCTGCTCATTTAAATATCTGGCCCAAGTTTCCCATTGTTTTATTAATAGCAGTTTTGTTTAAGAAAAGCTGATGTTCAACTCTAAAACTAAAACCTGAATGCAGAACAAGCTTCAAACAAACAAACCTGAGAGGACTGGTTGGCAATTATGCCATAAAAAGAGCCTGAAAAGTAGAAACTAAGAAAGTTACAACCTTTTCCCGTGTTAACATTATCATCAATACAGCACAAAAATGAGAAATGTAAAGCAATTACTGTAGCAGTGAAACGGCACAAAGAGATGTATTGGAGAGCCTAGAATCTGTCTCTGCATTTGCTGAGCTACTGAAGTGTCTTGAAATTTGCTCTGAGCATATGGAGGACTTGATCAAAACCAGAGCATATATTTTACACAACAAGGGTCTTTGTACAGATGCATTAGATTTACAAAGGCAACTGAAGGACGTTTCAGACAGACTTGACAGATTACAGGCTGCTGCTGTTACTGTCAGTCTCTGTGTAAATCTGGTTTAACAACAAAGAACTGACACCACACAAGGACAAAACTGAAAACCAATTCAGAGGTGCTGTAGAACTTTTCCCATTACAAATACCAAGGTAGCCAGTTACAAAGGTCCTTAAATATAGGGGTCACAGACTGAATCCAAAATGGAGAAAAAGCCATGTCAGGTATAAAGTCAGATTTTGCATTATGCTTTTCATGCATAGAAATGATGGATACATGGAAACATATGACAGCTAAGATTTTTTCCCTTTTTTAAAGGATTTGTTTGTCAGCTCAGAATCACTTGAGTGATTTCAGTTATTTTGACTGAAATTTTTTAGTAGGTGAGAAGATGAAAGATAAAATAACCTGGTAAAAGTATAACCAATATCAAACAAATGACAAGAATGTGAGGCTAAATTGGGCAGGGACTTAAATATCCTGTTCTTGTCATTGTCTTGGTTTGAAGTATAAAAGCACATTCAAAAGAGATTACAGCTCTAGTTACTGGATGATTTTATCTGTCGGATTGTATGAAGGCGTGCATGGAGGTGTCTGAAGACCTCAGGTTTTGTAAGAACTTTAAAAACAAAAAAAACAGTCCTTTTCCTCAGCTAGTGAACTGCATCCACTCACTTTTACTTTGTCACAGTAGTATTTCTGGGAAGCAGCACTATGTGTCTTGTGTATTTGCTTTACTTCTAGGTGGTGGCAACCACTCCTGAAGTCTCTGACTGAACCTTTCTGCCTTCAAATATCTCTTCTTTCCCTTGGCATCCCGGTGCCTTCCCTGAGTGCTCATCTTTCCAAGGCACGGCTTCTTGTACAGTGCTTGGCACCCAAGGCCAGCCACAGCCTGGAACAGTCAGGAGGTCAGGGAAATATCTGTTTCCCCAATAAAATCCTGAATACAAGTTGTCAGCAGGTGCTGATCGAAAGATTTGAGATGCAGTGCCACTGAAGATCCTCACATGTTCCCTAGGTGGAAAAGGAGACTGGTTGTGTCATTAGAAATAATATTGGAGAAACCAGAGCAGCAGACTTATCTGTGTGGGTCACTGGAAGGACTTGAGGCAGCAGTAGAAGGGGTGGTGGTGGTGGCGGCAGGGAAGAAATTGACAGCTAAACTGTGACTGAGGGTCTGTTTGAGAATGACAGATGTAAGAAATTTCTGAAAACTTCCAACAGTGATAGCAGTAAATAGCACAGTGCAAATGCCAGTGGATCATCACAGAGTTCATTTCCCTGGAGATTTTTCTGTTTTGCTACTACTGCACATGGACTACCACATGCTCTTAGAATTAATTGATTTGTTCCCTATTGGGCCAGGTGTTTAGAGGACATCAGCAAAACTTCACTGCCTTCAGGAGGGGCAGTAACTTTTGTGGAACAAGTCCTTTTTATAACAGCTAAAGATCACCCAGTAATGTATAAACACTCTTCATTTATGGTGTAAGGAAACTCATAGATGTTTCTTTTCCCCTCTTTCCCTCACCCCTGCTTCTTCAGTGTGCTTTAGGAAACAGTTGTACTCAGACACGTATTATATGCGTGCAGAATAAGTAAAGGCTTTCCCATTTATATATTTTACAGTATTTATTTTGCATTCATTATTAAAAAAATAATCTGGAGCTAATCTATAAACCTTCTGGTAGGAATTATATTCTTTACAGGTGATTTACACAACAAAAGGCCTTAGTCCTTAAAATCTCAATCCTCTGCCCCAGGCAGTTCTTATAGCTACAGCATTTTGTACATTCAATATGGGTAAACCAGCTAAAATTAAGTGAAAGTTATTAAAAAATATTAACACATTTCCAGACACAGTAGCAATAAAAGTGTGTGAAAAATTAATTTGTAGACACCATTGTCTGTTGCTTCTGCAGGATGGAAGCATATCAAAGATCTCAAAGTCTTCTTAGAGTCATTTAATTAGAATAATTTTACATCATGCTGTTGTTACTCTGTGTGACTCACCAGTATACAGTACAACAGGTCATTTAGATCCTAGTGCAAGTATTTTCTACAAGTTTTTATTTTCCAAAACTGATTTTTGAGTGAAGAAATATGAAAGTATTCTAAACAGAGACTATGAACCTCTCCTGCCAGTTTACCATTTCATAACAGTATGCAAGTTTTGGTTTCCTGTGGATGTGCTTGACACTAATGCTGACATCTTTCATGCTTGTACCAATATTGTTCCTGTGACAGAACACCATTTGAGTCTAAAATTCACTCTTCTATAAGCAGTGTCTACTCCCCTAAATTCAGGAAAACTTCAGTGTAACATAAAGGCTTAAATTTCTCATTACACGGAGTTTTCTTAGCCAAGATATCACCCTATCAACAGATGAGATCTAGGACAATAGTAATGTTGGGCTGCACTGATACTGGAAATTATACCAAAAAAAAAATCAAACAGATCTGCCCTTAGTTCCACTGAGGGAAGTCAAGAAAATGCTTTTAGCACACAGAGTAAAACATGCAAATGATGTACAGTCAGTCAACACTTTTACTTCTGGCACAGCTATACGTTGGAGTGATCTTTGTTATTTATTGCCATGTTGCTGAAAATTAACACTTTTGCACCATCACTTTCATTCCCTCACTTTGATCAAAAAAGGTTCTTTGACAGTTCAGGAGAGGAAATTGAGTTTTCTTGCACATTGTCTCTACCATGTAAGTGCTCAGCCACTCCATACCTTATAAACAGAGGCATGGAGCACCTGACTATGGACCTCTCTTAGACTTGCTATGTTGCTTTCATCTCACTCTGCTTTTCCAGAAAGAGATTGTACAAGGAAAAATTTTGCCACGTTCCTACATAGTGAAGTGAAATTCCACAGAAGGTCTGAGGAACTCAGCAAGTCAGGAACATACTGTTGGCTTTCTTCAGCCATATCCAAACCCAGCTGACTCATGGCCAGTGCTTGCATATCTGTAAATGAGATATGGATGTGCAAGCTCATTAGATGCATGAACCATGCTTAAAGTTGCAACAGATCTCAGGTTCGGCAGTAGTGATTTCACTTGGGCTAACTATAGTTTCATTAGCACTGTGTATTGCAGACAAATATCCCAATGAATTCTTTCATAGCCTCCTCAGTGTTCTTGTTAACGTGCTTCATCTAGCGGTGGCAAGATCCAGGCTTAGTGCACAAGAGTGACTATGAACTTTTCTTTTCACAGGTTTTATAGAGAACCTGACCTACATCATTCCTGCTACTAGCTATCTTGGCACATCTCTGACTTTCCCCATTAAGCTCAAACTGAAGGATAGCTTTGTAAAATAGATATATGTTCACTGTGAATTAAGATAAAACTCCTAAACTCATCTGCAAGGGTCACCAGAATGAGCTTTGAACCATAGGACTCCAGAGTTGAAAGGCCAACTATTCACCTTATTAGCTATCCATAGTCCATTGATTCCCCTCCTTGCGGCAAATGACTGTTCAAAGCAAACAGAATTACTCCACTGTTTTCAGTGATGTATCTCCATCATCTTCAGTTTCAGCTGTAGTTCAGGAGTGTTCCACCCTCCTCCCTGCAAAGGAACAACACTTATTTTTGTAGCATAAGTAGCAAGCACTGAAATCATCAGCATGCATAAAGTTGCCCAGCACAGTTTCCTATTGACATCTTATCTTGGACATGTAGGGGAAGAAAGAGGGAAGAGCATGGAAGAGAAGGAAGATAAAGTTAGCTTTTTCCTGTAGACACCATATAGGATATAGGATAAAGAGTACTTCAGAATAGTCAGTATTTCCAATGCAATCATTCCTCTGTTCTTAACTCTATAATATTCATTCTAGGTAAATATCTTTAAAGGATGCCTATACTGAAATACTGTACAGTAACATTTCGGATAGTGGAGACCACAGTAGCTCGGGAACAGGCAGTGATTAGCTGACTAACAGGGTTTATTAACCTGGGAACCACGGTCTCATGCAGCCACCTAGACCACTGTCAGAACCAACCTAATGTACAACAGTCTTTCTACGTGCTGCACAGATCCAGATGCTCTGATCTGTGATACCTCTCGGCATGATAGTCCATTACACAGGGCAAATATTCTTTTAATGATTCTCAATCCACATCTCCAGTCATTTTCTTCATCTTCCCCCACTGTCCCATTTTATTCCATCCATGAAGAGATTTCACAATTACACGCCTCTTCCCCAGTTCGTGTTCCACATCCTACATTTTAACATCCCTACTAGCTCTGTTTTTAGGTTCTGACATGTGATTGCCAACCAGATGAAGGCTGACTGCTTCTCAGTATTAGCAATTCACTTTCTTTGGTCCATCTGAGAGCTATAGAAAAGCTAATGCCCAGCTGGGAGCTAGGTAGGCCAATAACCTGTTGATATTCTATGTATGACAGAAAGTGACTGAATAATTCACGTGTGGAAACTCCTTAAAAAAATGTGGAAATATTTCTAGTATTATTAAGCTTTACAAACCAGGCTTTCAGCTGGGATGAATTTGGGGTGTAAATCAATTTAGTTATTAAGGATTTCTGGAGTGTGAGAGCAACTTCTAGCCAGTGATAGAATATTTCTACAGCTTCCCTTCTTGCGAGCTATGAAGAGTGCATCTTTTTGGTAACTTGTTAAGTCTTGTTAATGACTGATGAGACCAATTTCCCAAGCAAAGCTCTTTTAATTATTTTTGCAATGGTTCAGTTTACATGCCAATTATCAGACTCTGAAGTGAAGAAGGGCTTGTGTGCTTGAAAGCTTCTCCGTTTTTTTTCAAGTGACCTCACTGGTCCAGTAAAAACTATTAGCTCTCTCTGTAAACCTAGCTTGGCTTATATGCTTAGACTGTCACTGTTATAACAACATTATTAGTATACTTTATTTATATTGACACTTACTTCAGTGTGAATAATTTTATTTTACCATAAGTTTCTTCCCAAACTTCCATTTTCCTCTTTTTTTAGTACATAAAGGGTGGCTCTCTATGTTTCTAAGATAAATCTGAAATGGGTTCACCAGAGTTAGTGTTGCCATCTGATCACTACACCACTGTAACTAAATTATCAGACTTTAAGGCCACTTGGCAAAACCTTTTATTGCTGGTAACACTTTGCTCCTTGACTGTCTGTAGGTCTCAAAGCATGTAACAGAGCAAGTTATAGGGGAGACGATGATCTCAGATGCTGAGAGATGGGAACAGTTGTCTAACCTTGTGCCCGTCACCAGAGCGTGAGGACTCACACCACCTCAGCATGCCTCCTCACACCATAGCCATTGCAGCACAGGACTCAATTTCCATTTTAATTACATAATCATTTATCAGTACTTGTCCATAATAAGCAGATAAAGACTTTCATCTCTGTTTAACAGTGGATAATTCACTCATGTCTGCTAGCACTGATACTGTCTTTTCCAGGGGACAAAGCTCAAGGTCTTTACTCAGGTCCCTGCTTAGTTCCTACATTGACAAATTCACTGTGAAAACAAAGAAGGAAAGGAGTGAGTTTAAGGCAATTAGCATCTGCTAGCATTGTCTCAAGTCACCATTAAAGAAACACTTTTTCCTGATCAGGTATTTTCTTTTTCACCTTTGGTATAACACCTTGTTTAAAGGCTGTGGTCTTCAGCTCTTACACTTTTCATGACCACCATTTAGTCAGCTTATTATTTTTAAGGTACATTGTGTGGTCTGGTATCTTCTGGATGTGCTTTTTTATGCAGTTCTGGTTTTGCCAGGTCACTGTACTGGCTTCCACCAATAGGACTGAAACATCCAAGTATCGTTGCACTCACATAATATTGAATTTATCCCACTTGTTTAATCTCTTAATCTCGGACATATCAACACTATCATTTGAGGACTCCTGGTATCATACTCAAATGTATCTGAGTTAACTTTATTTTAACTAGCCAGCACATCAGTATATACTTACGTTTCAGTATCATTTACAACACAGCCCAGGCAGTTGTCCATGGAGGCTATGCACAGTCTTTCAGGACTGCATACGGACACAGGCAGTAAAGTGTATGTTTTGCAATTTCTTATGCTTGAAAAATGGCACTGAGTTGGTCATGTCCACTTGTTTGTGATGAGTTTTATTGCCTAATTCCTCCTTTTTGAAGTTCTCTTTTATTCTCTGCTATCCTAAAAATGCTGACTATTTCATAAAGATTATTTTCCATTTCTGGTTACCTTGTACTTTTGTTTAGAAAAAAGCAAACCATCTTGGGTTTTAGAGTGGTTTTTGAGTCAAAATTTGACAACAAATTCCCTGTCTCAAGTGCTATAGGGGAAAAAAATAAACTGGAGGCCTGCAAAGCCAGCTCTGTTGTCATCTTAACTTTGGATCACTGTAGTAAGAAGAACATTTAAAACTCTAATCTTCTTAAGAGAGAAAAGATCTTCCTATAATATTCTAAAACAATCTTATGAAAATTGCAAGATGACAAATATTTAACTTAGTATTATAATTTTAAATTATATTATTGCTATGTTATTTGACTGTGATTCATAAAGTCCTCCCAATTAATTTTTTTAAGCTATTACTAAACAGCACAGTGCATTTGATGGTACTGAGAACTGAAAGAAATCTTCCTTCTTTTTTTCCCACAATCTGTTTAAAGTCTGAAAGGTATTAACAGCATAATGGAAGTTATACAGATGGATTTTCAAAGACTTCAACAAAAAAGGACTAAGTCATCCATGATTGATCAAAGGGATAAGTGGATTTTCCCCATTAAATCTTGAAAGACAAGAGGTTGATATCCACTATCTTACTGAAGCATCGACTCTAAAGGAATAATTTTCCTACTGTTACACTGATGAAATACTATTAAACTTTTAAATCAATATGAGTCTACTATTTTTTATATTTAGGATTAGTCTTCCAATAACATGTAGCTATTATCAGAGTAAAATAAAGGCTATGGCAATGTCTTCTTATTAAATGGATACACTTTTCAGTTTATCACAAGGTTTCTTATTTATCACCTGCTACTATGAAACCTTCATGGGTTTTCATCATTGGGTAAGGAAGTACATATTTAGGTATTTTAAGATATTTTGCTGTGTAAGAATTCCTCTAATTTTGGATCATTTGCTTCTGCTCCTTAAAAAAAATCTTCCTACTATGAATATCTGTCTAGTAACGATGTTCTCAGAACTGCACAAGATACTGCATTAACACACCCAGAGGATAAAAAATTTACCTTTGTTCCATAAGGTAAAACTCCTGAGTTGAACCTCAGATCACATTGAATTTTTTGTTACTGTGTCATATTGCAAGAACAGGTAATCTGCTGTATACTTTCTCTTCAACCTGGAGTACACAGTTGTTTCACAGAATCACAGAATCATCAAGGTTGGAAAAGACCTTGAAGATCATCCAGTCCAACCATTAACCTAACACTGACAGTTCTCAACTACACGATATCCCTAAGCGCTATGTCAACCCTAATTTGCTAATTCTAAAAAATTATGGTTAATTGCCACAGATTTTTGTCAGCTAAGGCAGAGCCTCTAATCTTGTTGTTGTGGAAGGTTTTGTTTAGTGGAGCAGTTAATTAATTTGTCGTTTGCTTTAATATGAGTACCTATTTTGTAGAAAATTTTGATGATGATCATGGAAGAAAGTAATTTTTTTTTTTTTTTCCACTTGAAGAGGCTGTTTAATCTGATGGGGAAACATAGTCAAGGAACAGACGGCTTGAGCATTATTGCTGTCCTGGAAGAAGGACAAAAAAGGATTTAAGATTTTGAAAAGCAATAGGTGATTTCCTGGTAATTATGGTATATTCAAACATTCACTGGTACAGTACCTTTTCTTAAATGAGACTGAGTTTGACATTACTTTTCCAGAAGAGTATAAGCCAGACAATTGCCAGAGGAAGTTGAGAGAGTCTCAGATAACCTCTACTCCCTGTACAAATACCATGAGAGATTGAAAAAAATCTATATACTGTGATTGTATGACTCTATATCAGAGATTCAGCTGTGAGTAAAGGAACACACAAGAAGGTATGTATTCAGCTGGGAGCTCAGGTCTGGGTTGGTGGAAACCACTGAAAGGTTTTATGCTTGCAAAGAGGCTGAGATTCTTGGAAAGGTCATGAAACCAGACATTGCAGGAACAGTGAGAAAACGGAGGAAAGGTAGGGCTAACTGGAATGAAAACATTGGCACATTCAGAAAAGAGAAATGAAGGAGGTTGTTGCGCTGGGTGTTAGTTAAGTAGCTGATGGAATGAACTGCACTGTAGCAGCAAAGATAAAATGAAATCTTTTCTGATAAAGATTACCCCAAATAAGGGTGCTAAAAACAGTATTACAGACTTTTCAGAGCTGGATATGGATCTACCTAATAACGAGAGAAATGCATACAAAGAAATTGTTTCATTAGAGGAAATTTCAGCTTCTCAAATACATATCGGAGCAAAAAACCCCACAAAAAACCCCAAACCACACAAAGCACCAAACATGATAAGGCTCAGACCCCTGGGATATTATATTTAGCAAACTTTTAAACAAATAATCAGTGAAACAGTAATGCTATTTTAGATTTGGATTTCATGAAAGATCATAGAATAAATGTCCATGGAAAATAATTCTGGATTGAGTAAATGTGACAGATTTTGATATTTTTAACTGAAAGATAGAAAAATTAGGACAAATAAGTATGACTTTCTAAGGCTAAATGTAAAGAAACAGAGGGGGTTAATAAGGCTGATGGGAATTAAACTCAAAGATTTAATTGAGAAGTGGGTAGAATTGCTTTAGGTCTACAGTGTAATACTTTTGAATTTTTGCTAAGTAAGAGGGAAAAATAACAAAGAAGAAATACAATTCCCCTGGAAAAAAACAGAAAATGAATAAATTAGCAAGAAAATTGTATTTTTATAGTTAAAATGTACAGAAAAGGAAAATGTAAAAGAAACTGAGGTGAGACTTAAAAGGAAAATTAAAATAAATGACTACAAGTAGGGGGATATGGAATAAACATCAGGCAATTTTGCATTAAATATCTTCTGAACAGCAACTTTGGAGACCAAGACTCTGAGCCAGATGGTCCCTTCAAGCTCTCCCTCTCCTTTCCACTCAAATTCTACACTTTCTGTCTGGCAACATGAGGAGGAAAATAGTGGAAAATTAATTCTAACATTAGCTAGCTTTTGTCTCTGTGTCTGGCCCCATTAAATCAGCCCGTAGACATGAATGTACCAACAATTTAGAATAATGTTGCTAGCAGCATTGCCAGGAAATACTCTCCTACTTAGGGACAAAAGGTTCATTCTGATGCTAATGAGTCCACTAAGTATTCAGCAGAGTTTTCTGTATGATATCAATGGCTCAGGTACACAATGCAGCAGCTGCATGAAATTGTCACCATACCTTTCTTTCAGACAGATCCAAAAGCACCATCCATGATGGTCAAAAGGCACATTTTGAGGTGCTTCTGTATGCCCAGAAATTTCACAAAGATGAGTCCTATGTCTTTTCCTCTTCTGTATGTACAGTAGTCCTGTCGATGAAATGGACATTACATGCTCATGTATCCACCAAGTAGTGTTCATCCTACCTGCTGCAACTCTAAAAAGGGATCATTTCTTAGCAACACAGTTCAACCCTATTATTGCGTAAATCTTGTCTTTGTAATAATTAACAAGGAGACTTTTAAAAGTTAGTAGTTTTGACCACTCCCACAGAACATTGAAACCAGATGTAATTCTGCTCGATTTGTGATTCAGATTAACAAATTGCCAGAAACACCCTGATTTAATTTTTGACTGACAAGAAAACTGTTCGTCTTCCACTTACTGAAGAAAGCACATTGTATCTGTTACTCATCAACTGGGAAGCTGCTACCTCTACTACTGTAAATTTATGCATGTATATATTTTTTTTCTTACAGTTACAGTGATAAGGAGCACAACACCAATTTTCCGATATTAATACTGTTTCCACATACAATCTGGATGCACCATATGGTCATAATCTTCATCATTATTAGGCAAAACCCTAGCTGTTAGCATGGATTTATTTCAAGCACCCTTCTGTATTTCACCAAAGTTATTGTGCTCAGTAAGATGGGTACATTTAAGAGAGTTTAGAGTGAAATTATTTCTAGGATTTTATGAGTGGGCACAGGCCTGATAGAACCCCAAAACACAGTAGGAAAATATGAAAAGTATAGATGGTTGTTAAGGAAATGTCTCATTCTGCCTTGGAGAGGTTAAGGAAAGACACTCTCTAATAAAACCTCCCCAGTTTCTATTTTTGTAGACTCAGCAGTATCTGACTGTACTGGCAACTTTAATTATTATACCTATTAAAACAAAGGTTGGATAAAAACCTGTGTTAAAACTATATTTCTAAATGACAGCTGATGTTTTGTTGTGTGATTTGTCCCCAACACAAACTCTAAAAATGAAATTACATTTTGAGCTGTAATGTAACCAGACAGCTTAGATAATAAAAGATCTTCTTCATTAGTGACTGTGTCCTTGATTAGTTTCTTCAGTGAAAGAAAGGGTCATGACTGACATCTACAAGCGAATAAAGGCATTAGCTAGATAACAGAACGAATGAAAATAAAGACATTCTTCTGTCCTTGTGCCTAAACAGACAACAAATAAATTTGAGATAAAAAGTCACTAATGTTTTAAAAATTGATTGATTTGCTTTAGGGAATAAATGCAGTAGCAATCACTCCAGAGAAAGAATATCACCTCAGATGGAATCTACCACCTCTATTCATATTTGATAAGCAGTGAGACTATGTAAGGCAGAAAATACTCCCAGTAAGTGGAAGTGTTTCAACTGCCCCTTGACTTTTATATTTACCATGGACAAACGGAGCTGAACAACTTTAAGAGAGTACATTTGCTGCAAAATATTTACCACTGTATTGTATAGCTTTGTCAGTTTATTTTAATGCATTATCATAGCTTTAATTTCTGGACTGTCACAGAGGCACTGATTAATGATGTACTGTGATGACAAAAGTCATGTCTTAATGTTGACAGCTGATGTTTCCAATATCTTGCTTCCCAGAATACTTATACAGCTATTCAAATCTCCTGGCTCAAGGTTTGCTCTGTTAGTATATGTGGCTCACTCCATTTCAAAAAGATCTCTACATAGAAATTGAATTTTATTAATAGTTTTACAGGACTTCTGTGAGTTTCCATTTTCATTCATTTTATTGGCTGGAAACACTTAAAGTAGAAATGGTTGAAAAAACCCCCAACCCCCCCTTGATAATTCCCCTCCATCTTTTGTCAGCAGTTGAATGCAACTGAGATTTTTCCATGCTTGTAAATTTTGGATGGCATATTTTTAATTCTAATAATATTCTCTGTTGTAGTACTACAGCAATTCTTTTGGTTTTCATTCTTTACATGATATGAAGGAAAGCCTTCAGGAGGAAAATTTAGCATATTTCATATGTGCACCCACTTGTACATATTTCATAACCTCGGGAAGAAAATATATTTGCTTCTCTCCTACTAGTGAGCAGTGGGAGGTTCTGATTTTTTTTTTCCTCCTACCATTGAATAGTGCTCATTGAAAAAGCAGCACAGAATTTTAAATGTATGAATTCTGCGCATTAATTGTTTGCCGTCAAATCCAGGCTTGCTGACATAGGTTTGGTACTATTCATGTCTAGGATTCTGCATTGGGACAGCTATTTCATATTAAAGGTAAATTTCTGAATGGGTTTTTCCCAGAAAACTCTTGCCGCTATACTGCTAATGCTCACTAGAAGCCAGTTGAATTAATGTCAAACACAGCAGAACTTTCTGTAATGCCTTATGAAGAATTTGTCACAGTGACATTCTTGATTCTTTCCGACGGTTGAATGACTCACAGCATTGCTAATTCACAAAGTAATGCTGGGCACTTTTATGCAATGTAACTTTTCATCTTCCCCACAATTGTTTGCTCACATATTTTGTTCCATATTAAATTACTCATATGCATAACTGATATAATCTCCTTTCTGCATTCACATGTGTCTACAAGATTTAGTTATTATCCTGTCTGGAATGAAGACTGGACTCCTGTCTTACAATTAACAATTATTCTGGCATTTTATATCTCCCTACATTAGGTGCAAAGGAGCACATTATAAAAAATGCTCTAACATATTAAGGGAGCTTTCCTAATTTCCATTCCATTACATTTATACTCTGGATGAAAGTTAGATTTCTTGGGCTACATCCAAGTAAAACAGAGGTGGTGATTACTGGCAGGTGCATATATATGACAGAATCAATATACTTTATTAATGTCTTCCCTTAGCTTGATTTCCTGAAGGTAAATTTTTGGCCATTTTTAACATATGATGCAAGCTCTATTTTTGTCTTCTTTACTAAATACAGTGTCTGGGACCTCCCTGGTGACTAATCTCTAAATTTTCACTCATAGCCCTTGTGGTGCGGCTTATTTGATAGCAGAGCAGGCACATGATCCATGTGATACTCTGGAGAATGTTGAACCTTTTTGCAGCCACATCTGAGGGGAAACTCGAGACACACTTCCCGTGAAGGTTTGCTTAGTTTTCAAGGCATGTCCACTTCCACTACTTTTGCAGGCTGTGTTTGTATGTCTTTTAGATACTCTAGTGATTTAAATCAATGATGGGAGTGAGCCCAGAACAACCATGTTCTAAGTGAGCATTGCAGCCTCATAAAGAGGCTTAGTATTAATAAGGTCTGGTGCAGACAAAAGGCTTCAAAGAGCCCTGTTTGATCAATCAAGGGCCAGAAAATATCAAGCCATGGTTAGACACCTATATATGAAATAAAAATGAGTTGGATTCAGAATATTCACTATGAACTACTCATAAATCAGCCACAGACACAGAGCTCTCACTCATATTGCTTAGCTGATTTTGAATGACAGCATACTAAGGAAAATCACATGTGATGAATGATGTGTCCATTATAAACTCCTTGCTCTCCAGGAAGAACAAGGGAGAGTCAGGCATGTGGGAAATCATGGTCCCACCATTCGCAGGGTAGTGGGCTTGGTGCTAAGTGAGAGGGTCCTATGTATAGACTGGAGGGTCTCTGAAGCAGTGGAATATAGGCTTGGCTCTAAGTACCAGTACATTCTGGGACCAAGGAGCATTTTCCAGCTCTGAGGTCTGCAATGAGTAATGAGTCCTGGTGGCATGTCAGGACAAAATCTTCATGTGTGTTATTCCTCTTTCTCCATCCTTCTTCCTCACGTCTACCCCTCCACTGGGAGGGAATATTATAGTAGAGACATTTCAGTCCATTCCCTGATGGGGTCCCACCCCACAATGAGTGAGACAACATGCAAGTTTTGTCTAATCAGGGTTTAAATTGAGGTTTTACAATGTACACTAGTGCAATCTCTCTCTCTCACACACATTCATATTTATGGTTTCTGTATTTAATCACCCTAATCCATCCACCTGTTTGGAGGAAAAAAGGCCAACAGGATCTAAATCAATCCCCAAAATGTCTGGTCATGGTGGGGAAGAAAAGGACCCTGATAACATCTCACATGTCTGGGCATTAGGAGTCTCAGCAGAGCATATTCCAGCTGCACCACGCTACACCACAATGCAAATCCCAAAGTTGCTGCCTTGTCTCTGTGTTGGCTGCCTTAGCATTTGCACTTGACAGAGATTTCTGACTCTGACTAAAAATCAGCTATTGCAAAACACATGGCTCCCACAGATGGTCTAGTAAAGCCAAAGTATTCTCTTTCTCCTAGAGTTTCTGCCGATCCCACCAAGGCTGTGTGTGACAGATGCAGTTACAGTTGAGATACTTTTTAGTGGTTACTATATTTTCACTGTCGGCACCAGTCCCTACTGTGCTGCCACATGTAACTTTTCAGTGGCTCCCTTTGTACAGTGTAGAGTTCATCAAAGGCAAAGTCATGTTGTCACGAATGAATAATGTCCTCACAGCACATGGTACTCTGCATTTTATTTTGGTTCTCAATGAGTAACTCCTGTAAAGGGATTTTTCTAATGTACTATATTTGTATAATAGGCTTCTCATGGCAGTTTTGAACACATGTAGTCAATTTAATTGATTATACTCCTATTAAAAACAGTCATACACCAGTGACAGTCTTGACAGCCCATGTGTAAACAACAGAAGCTATTTAAACCCAGCACTATAGTGCTAATTCGTAAAACACTACTTGTGGCTGCATATGAATCTCTTGAGTGAAATTCTCACACGTTCACTGTATAGGATGCATTAAGGGAATGGACATGAAATTCTCCTCTAGAAATCCTCCAGGCATGAGGAGCACCTTTGCGAGGCAGGAGTCTGTGATAAAAAGAGGTGCTTTGGCTTTGCTTTGTTGGCTGGTAGCCTTATGCTTACAGAAGCACAGGCTGGTGATTGCTGCAGCATATGCCCAGTACAACCATTGCCCTTTCCCTTTGGCCATTTCCCACCCCACATGCCAGCAGTGAGCAGAAGGGCAGGAATACAGGCACTTCCAGCTCTGTTGAACTGCCACAATTTCCCCTTACATTATGGTGATGTCTCTGGGCTAAATAAAAAAAAAAACTTTATATGGGAGATTTGACCAGGATGTAGCACAAAGTAGGTACATTCTTAACAGCAAACCCCAAGGATTGCTCTTGCAGGTCTATCAGGTACAGTATCACTCTTTTAAGGGAGAAAGGATGCCACAAAAAGAAAGGGCTAAATGGTTTTAATTTGACAGCTTCCTTGTCACCACTAGAACAACAGTGATTTACACTGGCTGAGGGTGTAGCACACTGAATTCTTCCTTGCATAACTAACAATAGATTTTCCTCTTAATTTAATTCCATCTTCCCTCTTAACTCTGCATTCACTCTAGAGCTTCTTCTTTGAGAGGGTTTTAAGGCTTATTGCAGATAAAATGCAAGTGCACAGACTTCATGTTAAAAAGCAAAGTTGATGTCAAGTACCAAGCAACCATTCCTGGAAAGCTACTGCTCTGATTCTTGAACATAAGCTAAGGAACCCAAGCCTCAGAGGTGCTAAGGATCTGTGAAATCCACTGAAACAGGATGAGTCAACAGCAAGTTCCAAGCTCTAGCCTTTGTTTCCAAAATAGTTGTTTGAGGGGATTTCTTCATTTTTCTCCAAGACACCTTTTAATGTTGAAGAAAGCCATAGTTCAGCGACACCCTCTAAATTTTCAGTTTTCAATTTAATTTTGATTCTTTGAAAATGTATTTGACAAAACTCCTGTGCATCATTTGTCAGAACTAAATAACAGGAAATGTATGTCATATTTAAAAGAAATTGGGAGGCATGAACTGATATTGTAGTATGGATCAATACTTCTATTACCAGTACAGTATGAAGTGATAAGCCATTTCTTCACTGTTTTTTTACATTTCTCTTCTTTTTGAATACTACGGAGCTGTCACATTACTTATAGAGTCACCAGTTGCAATATATATTTGTATAGATCCATTTTTAGTTTTCTTTACTCATACATACAAGCCAGGGTAAACCAGGCAAGCTTTTCTTTTTTTTTTTTTTTTTTTTTTTTAAAAAAAATGGAGCACATATTTATTGCTTTTGACTTATTAATTTAAAAGCATCAAAGAATTCATCACAAATCACCATTGTAACTTATCATTATGCTTAAATCCACTTTAACCATTGTAGGGACTTATTTGTCCATTAATGGCTGACTGCAATGCGTGTGCATCCGGCACTTACAATTTCTGCTCGTTTTTCCCTTTCAGTAATGACTTAATTCTGAATCTTTTCACAGTGTAGGATTATTCAGAGTAAAAAGCTTTCCTATACTTGTCCAGCAGTTGCTGCAGTCTATCATCACAGCATATGCAAACTATTATGTTTTAAAATGTTTATAGACACAAGTGGCCTAAATCTGTGCTTCCCAAGCAACGCCTAAACAACAGTGAAGCTCTGTATCCTAAAATCCTTGTGGTTGCAACAAATATCTAAAATGCAGTGTGTGTGTAGTATTATACCTATTGGTTTAACCATTTTGCTGAGACATGCCAAGAATTCTAATCATTCCTCTTATTTCTTTTTCTTTTTAGAAGCAAAACTTTCTTCTGTAAGATAAAACTTTTACCATGTTTATCAAGATAAACCTGAATAATTCACAACATATTTTTTTGGTTGGTTGGTTGGGTTTTGTTTTGTCAATGGTCTGTGACACCTAAGACTGCTATAGTGCATGTGATACATGCTGAACAGGCAAATAGTATTTTTTCTTGATGTCCATCTAGATGTTTTACTCAACACAGCATTCAATAAAGCTTAGATGTCACCTACACTTTGCCATTCAGATTTCTATTTACTTTTTGGCACTTAGCTCCTACCCTTCCACTTTAGGTCCCTGGTGCCTTTAATTACCCAACTCATCTGTCAAATGGCTGCACTTACCATTTTTTTAGTCAAATGTTTGCCCACAACATCTCCCTGAAAGCATACTTACTGAAAACTAAGACAATATTTTATACAAACACCCCTGGCAGAGGTGTTCCCTGAAGGTTGCTGCCCAAGGACTGGAACAGCAGATCAGCCAGCTGGCCAGGGCTGGCTGCATTCAGGTGAAGCTTTTCAAAAGTGCCCTAGAGCTGGACACTCAGATTCCAATTAAAAGGAACATTTTGGGCATGTGTTTTGTTTTTTTCTCCTTTGAAACTCCAGTCTAACTGACGTATTTAGCCAAAGTTAATTCTGAAGACCTGTGTACATGGAAGTAATACCAGTAGAAGTGGTATACCAGTATACTTAAATGGATGCCCTTAAAAGAGTTAATAGAGATTTAGCTGGCTTTAGTAAGGCTGTCAAGAAACAATATTTATTTTCCCACATCCAGCACCACCAGTGGAAGGGGTTACTTCCTCCTTGCTCCTCATTACTCCTGCATATCTGACAGGGAAGCTCTCTGTCCTAGCTGACATTTCATACTCCTATGACAGAAAAATTTTTCCTCTCCTACTGCTTGTTCACTCTTGCCTTGTAGTTCCATCCCCACCTATTGCCTGTGCCTCCCTGACTGCCTTTATTCCTGCTCTGTCACCTCGTTTTTCTCCCATGGCAAAAGTTATTGACATGAAGAAGTAGGCTCTGGCATTTTCAACTGCAGCATCTGCTATCTAGAGGGCCCTTGATAAGCTGGAGAAATGGGCAAACAGAAAACTCATGAAGACCAACAAAGGGAAATGCTAAATCCTGCACCTGGGGAGAAACAACTCCATGCACCAGTACAGGCTATGAACTGACTGGTTAGAAGCAGCTTTGCAGAGGAGGCCTTGGGAGTCCTGGTGGGCAAACTGACCATGAGCCAGCATTGCACTTTCATGGCAAAGGTCGACAGTATCCTGGGCTGCATTAGGAAGAGTGTGACCAGCAGGTTCAGGGAAATGATCCTTCTTTACTCAGCACTGGTGAGACACATCTGGAGTGCTGGGTAAAGTGCTGGGCTCACCAGTACAAGAGACATGGACGTACTGGAGTGAGTCAGGCAAAGAGCCACTAAGGTGATGAAAGGACTGCAACATCTCTCATATGAGGAGAGGCTGAGAGAGCTGGAACTGTTTAGCCTGGAGAAAAAAAGGCTCAGGGGTACCTTAACAGTGTGCATAAATATCTGTTGGGAGGTTGTAAAGAATATGGAGCCAGGCTCTTCTCAACAGAGCCCAGCAACAGGACAGGAGGCAATGGGCACAAATTACAATATGGGTAATTCCCTCCAAACATAAGAGAAAACTTTTTTACTGTGAGGGAAGACTGGAACAGGCTGGCCAGAGATCTTATACAGTCTTGGGGATGTTCAAAACCTGACTGGCAACAGTCCTGGGAAACCTGCTCTAGTTGACCCTGGCTTGACCGTGGGCCTTTGACTAGATGATTTCCACAAGTGCCTTCCAAACCCAATGATTCTGCAATTCTGTGCTATCTCCTCCGACATTTAGACACAGCAGTCACAATCTTCCTATCTTTCTCAGTTCAAACTTCTAGTTTTACACAGATTGCCAGAGCACAAGCAAAGGATCATGTACCTCATATCCTGTCTTCATGATGTGTGACTTTTTCAGGGTTTTTTTGTTTGCTTTTTTGTTTGTTAAGGGAAAGGAAAGATTTTCTGTACTTTACTCTTCCCTCATTTGGGTCATCTTCCCTCATTCTAGTAGAGTAGGTAAGAAATCATAGAATCATAGAATATCTCAAGTTGGAAGAGACCCATAAAGATCATTGAGTCCAACTGTCCTGGATGGAGTAAAACTACATTTGTTACCTATCTCTGAACAAGTGAGATCTTTACAGGAAGTTGATTCATGCAGGGCATTCTTCCCAGGGCGACAGCTAATCTGTGCAACAGGCAGGGTGGTCTGGGAGGGGTCTGCCATCCAGCCTGGATTGTAGTTTTGAAGCATACGCTATGCATTTACCATTGCATCATGGTATTATTCATACAAAGCAGTAATCCTTCTCAGAGTATAATTATGCACAGTCTGCTGAGCTCCCAAAACATAATTACCTCTCTGTGGGGCTGGGTTATGTTCACAGGCTGACCCATGGCATTACTCTCCCTCTCAGAGCCTGGGTGCCCCATACTCTGCAAAGATTTTTTCTTCTTCTGTTCCTTCTTGACAGGTAAACAAGAGGAATAAAAAATAAACATTTTCCTGATGTAGGCAACAGGTGTACCAAAACAACTCTGGTGTGGATCTCATTAATATGTTCTTCTGCCCCTTACAGGCTTGATAAGCTGCAAAAAATGTGCCATGGTTTGAAACACAAAAAAAGACCCCCACATTGATTTCACTGGCCTCATTGAGTTGAGAAATGGGGCTTGGGCTTTTCCAGAGACCTTAGACAACTTTCACTTTCCAGATTATGGGATATAAAGCACTGGCTGCAGGGACAAAGAACATTATAAAAGCCTATTGCTAAATCTGGTGGGGGCAATCTAAAAGGTTTCTGAAAAAGAACAGGGACTCTCATTGGATGTTTTGCTGTAACTTTCTTCCATCTGCTGCTTATCTCTGCTCCTGAACTCTGCCCATACTATGTAACTACCAAAGGAGGGGTATCTGTCAAGTTTCCAAGCAGATACAGGTAATTCTGAAGTTTTTCTTTTCAATATCTTCTAATAATTTGTCCCCCTGTGCACACACCATTCTTGGCTGTGGGCCAGGAAAATCTAGCGTTTCCAGGGAGATTTGAGCTCTGTTGAGTGCCATATATTACAGTACATTCAAAGAGAATAAATCCAATATTTTTATGGAATAGTTTAGATACAGGAACAGGCAAATTGCCACACTAGCACATTCTTTGTCTCCGAAGGGAGGCAAGTAAAATATTCGCTCAGCCTTTGATGAGCTTCCTATCCTACATCATCATAAAAACCTTCTGGTCAAGAAAATCTACATGGTGCTGAGTCTTAACTGCTCACCTCTGCTGCTTCTCATCAGGAAAAAACAGGTTGTGCTGGATGCATCCAGGGCTGTCTTGAGGCCATCTTCCTTGAGCAGAGTAGCCAAATGACTTACCAGCTGCTTGACTACTTTAGAGATGCAGATTCATGATACCATTGACCTCATAGAGGAGATGAGAGGACACCCTCCTGGGTAAGGCTGACCTGAGGAAGGCACCTACTTCTCATTACTCATATTGATTACTTCAGACGATACAGAGAGCCTCACTTGCTTTAAGGGAGCCAATTGCTTTGGCAATAATTAGGGCATGAGTTTTAGTCCCTCTGTAAGACTCTGTTATAGTTCAACATCTTGTTAACACAAAGTTGAACTTTTGCATTTCACCTAGACTGGGAGACAAATGATGCCTGCAGATTAAAAATATCACCTTCTTGCCTTATATTCTTGGTTTTTTGCTTTGTCTTACCCCATATTACAAGCTCTATGGTAAAAGATCTGTTTTGGTAGTCAAGGTGTGAATTACAGAACTGAATCTCTGAATATGGAAGCATTTCACTGCCATTTTCAAGGTTAACAATTAAAAGAATGGGTTAATTCCATGTGAAAAAAAACCCCAAAACTGTATTTTATCAGGGAATTATACTCAGCTGGTAATAATACAGTAGCTTAATATAAAATGCATCAACTCCTCCCTGCTATTTTTAACATAGCCAGTAAAGCTTTGGTGCATCATTACATGCTTCAGTCACAGAGTAAACTCTGGCATCACACATTTTTTATTACTGGGGTCTGGCCACCTTTTCCATTGGGTTGATGAGGGCTTGTTTTCCTGCATTTGTTCCCACCAGAACTTGACTAGGTGCAGATTAATTAGTAGGGCCGGAAGAGTCCTCCATGCTGCTCCATGTGTTCCTGTGCCTCCACCTGGGTGACAGGCAGATGTCCTGCTACCATCGGAGACACTCAAGCTAGCTTGGAAGTAAGACTTCTTTGCCAGTACTTACGAGGTAGCAGGATTCATTTTTGTAAGCCGCAAGCAATAAAAATTGTTTTTTATTAGCAAAGGGGAGATGTATCAAATTCTCTTGGTATTTTACAGTGTGCCTAGGAGCATGAGAAACTCATAGTCTTCATTGTTATCATTCTGCCACGTTACATACCCTCATACTCCCCAACAAACAGCAGACAAGCCTGATCTTCAAGGCCCCCTCCCAAAAGTCAACATGGACATGATCTCCTGGCCTTGCACAGTTCTCCTCCTGCAACTGCTATTCCTCCAACCTCTCCTCCACTGGGAATTGAGGCCAAACTGCAGGCAGGGAAATTTTCTGCTGCTACATTCTGTATAAGGCTGTGCATAAGGATTGTGGTTAAAATGAAATAGCACTTGAAATGGAAAATTTTCAGGTCTTATTTTCTAAAAGTTTACAAAGCCCCAACCTTAAAAAACTCTATTTGGGTTATTGCTCCAGAAATATCTTTTTAGCAGTCCTGACAGCTTTCAGAAACAAAAGAGCCTTCCAAGAGAATTTTAAAGAGATTTTCTAAAACACTTTTGTCTTTGTATTTGAGAGAAGCTTTGGCAGCACTGTAAAACAGCAGTGCTTCTCTTCACTCCCTCTTCTCTTTGTCAATCATCTGAATTTACACTGCATTTAGAGTTTGTCACATAAATTACTGGAGACCTTAAAATCATTCCTTCCAAACTGGTAGTTTTTGTATGG
This sequence comes from Strix aluco, assembly GCF_031877795.1. Lineage (NCBI taxonomy): Eukaryota > Metazoa > Chordata > Aves > Strigiformes > Strigidae > Strix > Strix aluco. The sequence continues at coordinate 69,233,530 of NC_133932.1, read as the reverse complement.
AAAATCTTTCTGCGAGACGATGAAAAGCTGAATCAAAAAAATGAATAACTTGGACAATAATGAAATTCTGAATGTAAATATGTTAAAGAGCAAGCACTTCCTCTACTCTTCCTTCTAACAACTGATTTTTTTTCTTTTACTAAAAAAAATACAACCAGTGGGCATTGCTGAAAGAAACTGCTGATAGGGTAACTGCACATGGTTTTTCCAAAATGGATTTTTGCTCTAAAGAATTTGATTGAAACTGCCATGTGAAAGCAAGAACAGAATTCCTGATTGACTTTTGTTTGGAGACAATGTAAATGAGAAGTAACTCCACCAATTCTTTAGGAATGCACCAGGGTCAGCATTACATATCTAAGAGGAGGCCAAAAGAGGCAATGCAATCAACTGCACTCAGTAATGCAAGTGATGTAGTAGTAAATTACAATCTATTGAACTGGAAGCCTATCTTACAGCCCAGTAAGGAAAATGTACCTCTTCCATCAATGAGTCAGTCCTTCCTTATTTGCTTCCCTCCCTGTGAGTGTGGAACGTTTCTGTACCAAAACTGAGGAAAACAGAAGTTTGGTTCAGCTTGTCAAGCACATTTTTAATGTGACTTCATATCTATCGTAAAGCAAAGCTAAACTTTTTGCCTTTGTTCATCTGTACAGTCTTTATTATATATAGTTTTTACTATATATTTATTATATATATTATTCTGCTAAATATCTTTATACATTTAGTAGAACTTTAAAACCGTTGCCACATATTCATGGAGCATATACAACTTCTGACAACATAAAGAGTAGGTGAACTGGGTCTGTAAGGCACAGGCATTCAAGTGATTGAATGGAAAATGTAGCAATTATGAACGCAAATCCTGACACCAGTAAACACATTAATATTTATATTTTAGTGTTTACATATATTCCCACAATTTTTAACAGTGTTTTGTGTTAGTGTATTGGTTTATTAAAAATACAGCTTCTATGCATAATTAATAATGCACATTAAAAACATTTTTCACATTCTGTTTGTGACTAATAAGAAAAAATCAGAATATAGCACCAAAAGATATGTATAGCCAAGCAAAAAAATGTAGATGTTAATTTGACCAAAATTTCCTTTACTGCATACTCACAGTAAGGAAACTTGAAATCTATTCAGACACACTGGAGTGGGACTCATCTGGTCACATGCAGATGCTTACATATGTGCTAGCAGTTTATACTATCTTTATTGAAAATGGAAAGAAATGGACATTTTTAAGGTATGACTAGTCCTTTTTAAAGACAGACATCTAAAAAATAGACATCTAAAATAGGTCATATTGATTTCATCCTAGAAATGTTTGTTTCTGTGACTTAACAGCAGAGGGAATTTAGCTTAAGCATAAATATTAAGTAAAATCATTCTCACCCTTTAAAATCATGTCTATTGCTGATGAATAGAAAGGATGAAGTCCCACCTCCCTTGAAGTCAACAGTAAAAATTCTTTTCATTTTACTAAAGCCAACATTTTACTCAAAAATAATAAAACAACATAATAAACCCTTAATGACTACTCATTTTTCCTACTACTCACCTTAAGTAAAGGAAAAATATTTGTATTTCTCAGGACCAACACATGTAATCTCATTTTCTCTCTCTCAGGAATCTGCATTTTGGAGTTCTTCAGGAGATACTTCCTGAAGTCTGATGACTTTCTGCTACCATGCTTAAAGAGTCACCAAAATAGAGAATGCAGGCTCACATCAGTTGTCCTGGGGGTAAAAAAAAACAGATTTGCAAAACCAATAATGTAATTCTAATACCTCCACTGAAACCCATACTCTTGTGTAGGTTACTGTTGGTTTATTAGATGCCTGAAGAAAGTACTGCAATGCAGGACTAAGTGCAGACTTTCTGGGATGTTACCTCTGGACCCCAGACCAAGATGTGCAATGCAGGGTGGCTTGGGTTTTCACTTCTCTAGAGCAGGCTGGCCTCATTCAACTGCCTCACTACACAGCATTCAATCCTGTGTCTCCTCCAAGACCTTTATTTTCCATCGACATAAATATTACTCTTAGGGGATCTTTCAACTAATAACATGAGGAATGCATTGCAGCCCAACAGACAAGTAGTTTTTGGCATGAACCTGAATTGCATACCCAGACACAGCCGAGATATAGCCAAACACAGAGCGGTCTCAGCCCTGATGCCTGGTAGGAGGCGTTCCTGGATGGAGCTATTCCCAGAAACGTATCAGGGTTTGTTTTGGACAGAGATTTAAATAAGAGCCTGGAAATGAACTAAATTCCCTGCACTGTGAGCAATCAGAAGACCAGAACCCAGAATTAAACTGTGAAATGAGGGGTTTTGGTGGCATAGATTCACCGTTAGCTTTGGCTCTCCTGTTACGTGAAATTACTTTTTAGTGTGTTTCTTAACTTCATTTTTGTTAGCTTGGAGTTTTACCTTAGAGGCAGCTGGTATGGGTATCTTTTAGAAGGCCTGACCAACTTAGGTGCTGATTAGTGGCTGCTGTGGTATGAAAACTTCTGCTGTAGGAGCTGAGGAAATGAGCAGGCATCTTTTAGTGTGGACCCCAAATGCTATCACCATGCTACAGTCAGTATAGTTGAAACACAGGAAATATGATTTCTTTTGCTGTCTGTAGGTGCTACACCAGAGCCTCTTTCCTCAGATGAATTTTCATGCTGTGCAAAGTTTTGAGATAACACAATAGATAGAGGAAAAAATTTATCTTAAATTGTCTTCTTAATTATTTATATAATGAACAGCATGACACTGCCTCCTTCTCTCCACTGTCTATATAAGGTGCCTACAATGATTAGTTCATATGTAAATGTCTATCCTGTTGGCATCTTTATTTAATAAAATGAATTTAACATGTTCCCTTTCCAGGTCATGCTTAAAATGTGTGTATTTTTTTATATTCTGCATATACAAGATCACCTCTTTATAGCATCTTGCATTAATTTGTTGATGGATGGACACCATTCTCTCTGTGGGCTGTGTGATTGTGAAACTGCACAGTGCATGCTGAAGATCAGAAGTGGACTGCAGATGAGCTGAGAAAACCCACAGCAGCGCACAGCATGGAGAGAGGGTTTTTCTCCTCATGCAGTTCCCGAGGTTGCAATAAGTAATACCTAAAGTAAGGTTTTTAAAATAAGTGAATTTTGTGGGTTTTTTCAGTTAGAAATGTGAAAGGAAATCAAAACCTGTGTTGTGACAGAACTGTTTTATAAAAAAAAGCCTCATAAAAGCTTTGCTTTGGAAGAAAATCATGGGTGTCCAGTAAAACATATAGTATCATGCCAATGCAACCACCACTGTCCCACACATATTTTGCTGTGCACATGGTGAACTGTTCAGGTAGCCTCTTGGGCTGTCTGGGGCAGCTTTGCCACATTGGAAAGTGCTGTGGTGACCACTGGTGATCCTCTAGAACAGCACAGAACAAAGGGAATCTCAGTCCAACACTCTTGTGTTTCTGCAGCATTTGTTCTTTACTTTGCAGAGCCCTACTAAACAGGAAAGGATGTAGGATTTATAGGGAGGCATATCACCTTTTATTAAATGGATGGATGTAGGTGTCTCAGTTTTATCCATTTTTAAGTCACAGTGTCCCTGCCGCAAATGCCAAGTTTCAGTATCCTCCTTATTGCAGAATATGTAAATTGTTCTTACAAAAATAATATTTTTCCCAACTAACCTTGCCTCACTTGTCAATTTAGGTCACCACTAATCAGCAAGAGGTAAAAAAAAGTATCATTTAGCAAGAATGCTTTTTCAAACAACCTCAGACGTGGTATTATTAGTGTTACCTGCTCCAGTAGGGAGAATCTGAAACATCTCTTCTAAAGATCCCACTGAGTACTGGGAACAGACAGCAGTGAGCTGGCTACTGATCTGCCGGTTTCCAGTGCAGAGACTGAAAACTGTTCTTAGAGAAGCAAATTGAACAAATCACCAGGAGAATGAGACACAAAAGGCATCACCAAGACAAAATAATTTGAGAATGTCCCAGTATGCAGAATTACTGTTACCATTAATCCGCACTCATTGCTATTAATTAGCATGGGGTTTGAAATGGATCCCCGAACAATGTCCCATTAAATGATTTTTCTGATTAAGCACATCCCGATTAAGTAGAGTGCACTGTACAGTACTTGAAAAATGGCACCATTTATGTACAAATCGAATACAAATAGAGTACTTATCAGATCCCCATTTAGGAACCATTTGCTGACATCAGAATATTCAATTATTGGCACTCTGCAGTGGTTATAGAAGAAAAAAGAATGATCTGATTGAGATAATAAAGATGAGACAAAGAGGATTGTGGTTTTATTTCTCCTGTCACCTGCCATGGAACAGGATAATTTGCAAGGAGTCAGTGTTCAGAAAGCCCTGGGTGGCTCCTTCATCTGATGAAACAAAGAATGAAATCGCTAGATAATTACTCAGAGAGATGAGCTTATAGTGCAAACCACTAGAATTTTTACTTTAAATTCTTCAGTTTTAGGCTTTTACTAACACTTTATGAGACCTTTGCAAGTAAGTTGAAGACACCTCTTAAAATGTTTGTCATAGCTTTATGCTGCTTTTCTAGCAAATGCTTTTTAAATGACTGTAAAAGCTAACCTGATATTATTTACATAATGTATTAATGATGCTATAATAGGAGGTAATAAACTTTTCTCCTAAAAGAGGTGAAACTGATGTATAGTATCAGTCTCTGCATACAAACAGTGCACAGGGAACAAGAAACACATTATTTCCCAGAAAAAGTTTTGGTGACATTCAGATTTAACAAGAAACTCTTTACAGGAGCTTAAAAGTTTCAAGTAATGAGTGTGAAATTTACTTCCCTTTTTGAATACAGGTTCAGCTGGGCACTTTATCACTTGATTTATTTACCAAAAAAGAATCTCAAAGATATTGATATGTGGTTAATTATGTCAGTGAAGAAATAATTAGAATGGAGGTTGCCTAGCTTCCTAGATCCCTACATATGTTCCATACCGATCACGATTCAAAGTACTACTTCATTCTTCAAGCTTTTGTATTTCTGGGTAACCTCTAATGTTAACATTTTGTTGTGTTTTTCTTTTCCTTGGTGAAACCATGTAACAGACATTTTTTTAGTTCATCTTGGCAGTGGACCATAGTTTTAAGAAAGACAGTTATGCCACAGGTCTGTGAAGAGGTATCAGTGGGAGCCTTTGACACCGACTGCATCAAACCCAACATGTAACTTCTAAACATTGTGTGAATTCTAGCAAGCAGATTTTCTTCTGGAAGGTGCTGACTTGGGGTCTGTCTCACCAAAACACAGTGCTGCTTTATATGAGTGTTTGAGACCTGAAAGTACTGATAGAGCAGAAATGCAGTATATGACTGGCCTTCGGCATCTTCTAGGGGGAGAATATATGCACGTATGCAAACTCTAGAGTTTTAGCAAATCATCTGCAAGCTGCTAGTGTGTGTGTTTTCAAAAATGACAAACTGAGGACATGGCTGCAGCTGAGGTCTCAGAGTGATACTTACATGCATGGGAAACAAGGACAAGAGCCCTTCAGTTTTTTACCCTGAGCTAGATTCCTCTTTGGCTTGTCCTAGTCAAAAGATAGAAACAAATACAGGGATATCCTTCAGTCCTCCATTCAGTCATTTCTTTAGCTGCCCTATCACACTGCACTTCACTGCTGTCTAATCACTGAGTGCCTTAGAGAAGAGCCTTGCAGAATGTAAAACTGAGTCCACCAGAAACTTTTAAAATATAAAAAAAATGTTAAATATCACTTATTGGAACTTCCAATTGAAGATCAAGTCTGTGCCTCAAAATTGTTCCTTGTTTATACCTTTGCCATTCCAGTGACTTCAGGAAGATATTTTATGGGTAAGGGGATGTGAGCAGGATTTGTAAGAGGCAGAAATGATGCAAACTTTACAAAATAGAGTTTACTCTGAAAACTTTCCCGTCTGGCTTCGTAGGCTTGAGCGATTCAGATGGTTCAAGAAACCATTTGGATGTTTATCTAAACCTTCTCAGCTGATCAAAGCTTCTGAGGTGTAACCATCACTTCTTAAAAACACCCTATTAGAACTTAAAAACACAGGGCCTGACTCTGCCTTTACAGTGTGAAATACATGGTACAAGCAATGAATTTGTCACAGTGTAAAAGTAGAGAAATTTAAGACGCTGACACTAACATAACGTACTCAAAGCCATACACATCTCTAATTTGACTTACAGTTGCTATGGTGATGTACGCTATATGCTTGGCTGGGGTAAAGTGGCATGATATGCTAAAGACTGCAATACAGCATGGTGGTGTACCAGTGCACAGAAACTTGGAAATATTTTTAAAGCTGGAAACAATAAAAAGAAATATGAAGCCATGGTAACATCTATGTGCAGAACCTTCTTGTACTGTTCTGCCCAGAACATCCTAGTATTCATAAATGTTGCTGTAAATTAATCTATACAAAAACACTTTACTGCTGTTGTTTTTCAATGTCATAGTTATTGATATAAGAACTTAAAATTCATTCACAACTTTTTGCCTATTCTTTGACCTTGGACAGCCTATCAAAAATATGAGATCTTCAATAGGAACCAATAGGAGTTCAGATATCTCTCAAATCCATGCTCCACCTATGCAAGAACCACTCAGTACTAGTTATTATGATGTTTGAATGGTGTGAAACAGAGCTAATAGCTATGACCTGGGTTTGATCTAAATATCTTTGAAATTTGCTATGAATTCTAAAAAGAACAATTTAAGATCAGCTAAAATACACTAGGAGAGATCCAAAATAAAAGGAAACCAGTCTGACAGAGCAATTATCTCAACCTTATTTTAACACACTGTGGTTTTAAAACCAACAATGTCCCAGAGGATTTTTTCCCCAGAGGTTGTCATTATTTATCAAGCATGTTTTGTGAACCATTTCTAAGATCAGAGTAGAAAACAATAAAGAAATTTTCATTCTTAGGTAGCAGAAAGTAGAATAACAGTTGTCCTATAATTCAGCTTTTTGGCAAAAAAGCCCCAACAAACCAATATTTCTTTTAAGACTGCTAAGTTTTCATTAGCTATTTATTTATGTAGTCATTGTTTTTATTTGCTGCTGCAGTGCAAAATCCACTGAGAAATAAAGAAGACTGCAAAATGTAAAACTCTAATATTAATACATTGCCACAAATATATGTGCCAAGTCTTCTATTAATTATTTTATAAAATCAACATATCATGTATGATGTACCACTCTCTTGCACTTCCTTCTCCTCTAAGTGATAAAAGCCATTGTTTCTCTTACAGTAAGTTGCTATTCTCTGTGGTCTGCCTTAAAGAATAATATTTATTGGTATATATTGGTGTCACAGAAAAATATGGAGAACAGCAGTAAGAGAAAATGTATGCAGTTCAATAGAAAAAGTGGGAAGTGTCCCTTAGTTATTGAAAATAAAAATAGATCTCACAGAAAGGATGCTTTTATTAACACTGCACTTCTAACAAAGCACATCTTGGATTTCCTGGCAAGGCTGCACACCACCCATGATCTTGTTCAATTCCCACTCACATCAGCAAAAAGAAATCCTGGCACTTTGTAGGTGAGCATCTGGTGGTATGGCTTCTTATGTATCTGCTTTGGTATTACAGAATCACAGAATTGCTGGGGCTGGAAGGCACTTCTGGAGATCTTCTAGTCTAACCCCCTGATCAAGCAGGGGCAACTAGAGATGGCTACCAAGGGCTATATCCAGTCAGGGTTTGAACGTTTCCAGGGATGGCTGCTCCACTATCTCTCTGGGCAACATGGTCCAGTGTATGATAACTCTCACAGTAAAACAGATTTTTCTTATGTTTAGGTTCAGTTGCCCCTATTTAGTATCTAACTAAAGCCTGAATAAAACTCCTGCTGATATTTATTATTAGGTACAGTCATAGGACAGTAACAAATGATACAAAAATACATAACAGAAGAGATTTACTGCTTGACAAAAAGCTATGATACAACTAATGTAAAGATTCAAAAATAATCACTCAGTGAATTTAAACTGTGCTGCATGTTTTCTTTTTCACTTTGTAAGGCAGAATGTCTGTCTTTTTCATTCCTGTTCATCACTCATGAAGAATTGAAAATACCAATAAATGTCATGGAAACAACTGTGAGATCTCCATGGTGATACTGGTTGGGTCTACACTAACTATTCTGTACCCTTCAGCTTGTGCGTCGAGGATGCACACCCTGGTCCCAGCCTGACACTGACCAGCGGGGACTTTGGTATGCAACATCTCTGTGTCATTTGGGAGGAAAACTGGGTTTGCAGAACTATGATTTTCTTTACCAGACAACAGCTGTGGATTTGGGACAGATCCCTTTCTGCCCACAGACCTTTTTGCCCCACAGATTAACCACAGCCATTGAAACCCATGTTGTAAGACAAAGCTAAGTAATAAGCTTCTTGTCTAATGGCTTTCAGTAACCATGATTACAAGCAATTCAAGTGCCATCCTCTTGCTGGAACAAGAGCCTGAATTATGATTTCCCTTTCTCTGTATTCACAACAGAAAAAGAAGGGTCTTCATTACTCAGACCCTGTTTGCAGGGTTGATGGCTCCTGAAGTGTCTGTAATGAGTGATGTGCCGATACAACACAGGCTAAAAGACATTTAATAAACCATTCAACCAGTAGCAAACCATATCAATGGATCATCAAGACAAGATGTAATAGCACACAGAGTCAAAATACACTCTGAAATTTCATTCCCTCGTTGCAGCTCGAGCTACAAGGACATAGTACAGGACCAGTTATATTTTTAAAATTGATTCATCTATGTGTGCCTGAATTTCTAAGGGGCAGTTAGGAGGAGGTTGAACCAGAAATACTTGGGAAGTCATTCAGGAAACTACAAAAGGAGACAACTATTAAAAATGAGCGAATGTAGATCTTGCTTCTCCCATTGTCTCCTTTCCAGTTTTTTTAGGACAGTAGTACAGCTCTAATAACCTTTAGTATAATTTTTTTCAATCATAAATCCTCAGACAAGGAGGGATTCCATCAAATTCAGTAAAATCACTCTGGCACAAAATTAGCATTGGTAAGAGAAAGTGCAGCCCACCTCCTGTCTTATTTTACGCTGAAAGTGATTTAGACTTAACAGTTATACTTTTGTACCGACTATTCTGTCCTAAAAGTACTAAATGAGAAATGTCCTTCTGGGCAGAGACAATTCTTGTATTAGGGCACTGCTCCTAAGAACATGGGAATGGAAGGACCCTCTTTAATGCCAGTCCCTGGATTACCACTGGCCATGCAATAGCTAATGCCTTTGTAAAGTAATCATCTAGCTCTGTCCTACGAGTTACTTGACTCGCTTACTCCTTCAGCTCCAGCTGGAAGCTTATTCTAGAACATCACTGCCCTAGTGGTAGGAGACATGATTTCCAGTCTAAATTTATTCAGAGCCAGTTATTGTGCTTAAAGAGCTTTTCTTCCTCCCAAGGGGAAGCTTATTCAGTGATCTGTGTTCCTTTATTTACTCAGCTCTTATTCACAGAAGGAAATTGTCTCTCCTCCAAGCCTTCCCTGACTGGCTTAAATAACCAAGATCTTTCTGTCACCTCTTCTTTGCCTTCTTTTATCAATCTCACTATAAATTACTGAAACTACAAGGCATAAATGCTAACAATCAGCATTTGATAGTTTCTTTAAAGCAAAATTGGGATGTGTCTGGCAGTGCTTAGGATCTACTGAATGAGAAGCCAGAGTCCCTGTGATTTCCTCTAATGGATAAAGAGAACTTATGGATATTTTTAATACATCTATACATTTTTTTAATGACAAATTGTCCCTGGAATTCAGCCTGACCAAGCTGCTTCAATGTACGGGAACGAATTGTCTGGGGGATGAGAACAAGAAAACCTCTCAGAAAGTGAAACTACCTTCTATAGCAGGTAAAAAATATATGGCTATAGGAGGTAGTCTCAAAAAAATACATCAGTCAGCTTTAATTTAAAGACTGGAGCTGTGTGTCTGCCCATTGTAAGGGGCCCACCCTGAAGGAATACTAAGGGGAAAATCCTGTAAGAAGACAGGTCTGCAACTGGGGGGAAAATCCTGTTCTGAGGAGAAAATCCTGTGAGTGGTCAATTCTGCAACCATGGGAGTTAAGAGGGATCACTTAATTAAAAAAAAAAATAGAAAAACAAAGAAAAAAGAAATAGAAAAAAGAAGACATACTGCTATTCCACAAACCACCACTGCTCCACTTGATGTTGTAAGGTTTTTGTCCCTATGCCAAAGACTTGAAATAAAACCTTTCTTTTTACTTTTCTGAGAAAGGAGAGGGAAGTTTTGTTTTGTTTTTTTTTTTTTTTTTTTTTTTAAATAGAGAAAGAGAATGAGAAACTCAGGCAGATTATTTTCAAATTGATAGGCATGGTTTTTTTGTTTCCCAGGAAAAAAGCTCCGAAGTGCTTTATACCATTGCTCAGTTTGTTGGGGTCCAGTGGAAAAAAACAGGGTCACTTCTGGAGTATTGCACAGCTCTTCACCCACATGACTTCCATGGGAACTGTGATCACCAACAAGATTGCACAAAAAGGCGTTACATACTTTTCCCTGCTCATGAGTTTCTGGGTTGTTTTATTTTGTTCTGTTCTGCTTTTACGTTCTTTTAATAAATCCCAAGGCCTTTCATCACTAATGCAGCACTAGACAAAACAAGTGGGAAGGATTATAAGAAATTTGATCAACATCAACAAAAAGTCAGTTTAACTGGGGGGTTACTGCTCTGCTTGTGATGTTTTAACTTTTGTGACAGGCAGAGGCTTAGTTTACACTGGGATTTCCTGCATGATTTACAAAGCAGGAGTAAAACCCCTCACATCCATTCTGATAGATCTTCCCCTTCATCCATCAGTGCTGACAGTGCTAATCTGTGAAGAATTAGTGACCTAGAAGTTCAAGTCAGCTATTCCCTTCATCTGGCTATAACACTATTCATGGAAACTGCATATTAAAGCTACCAATAAATGTCAGTGGGCAATGCGAACAGAAATGATTGATTATACATTTTTGCATGAGAAAGTGTTTTAGAACAAAAAGTCTGATTATCAAATCATTGGCATAAAAATGTGAATGCAGATGATGAAGTCTTCTGTGAAGAACGTGTTTTTTTGCTAGGTAAATTGTTTCTGTTCTCCTTTCAAATGGCACAGTTTGATCAGAATTAGATGGCAACACTTATATCACACCATAGACTGTCTATCTACAAACCAGCTTGCAGTTTCATGTGAGACACCTGATTCCTCAATGGACTAGAAGCATAGCTGGTATGGAGCTGGGGAGGATCAGCTATGTCCAATTCGTAAATGAATTGGTTTAGCGGCACAGCATGGACTGAGGAAGTCACCCTGACTTTGGAGCCCCAAAAGACCTGTAACTGGCTCCGTTCTGATTGAACTTGGGAATATCCGCTGCCTCCAGCTGATCGTTTCAAAGGGTCCTAACTGATGTAGCTATTGAAGCCATGAGCTGGAATTGATGTGCACAGCACAAAGACAAGACATATAAATCTTCAGTCCTTCCATGAAGAACAGCAGCATATTTTCTCAGCAGGCAAATATATGAGGAACGGTTACCATACTGCTACAGTGAGATCAGAAACACAGGTTTTACTGCTTCTCCTCTCCATGGCGGCAAAACATGCACACTGAAGAAAAGAAATTCTTTGAGCAACAAGAAGGTCAATAGATCCTGACAATTTTTTGTCCTTACACAGTCTGAGTTATAACAAAACAATGAGGCTTCTGACTAGACCTCACAGTAATCTAACTTTTTTGCCAATAAATTAGTTAACTAATAAAACTGAGAGACGAGATAAAATACTTTCAGGTAGCAGTAACTATGGAATGCAGCATGCCAGTTCTCCTTTTCTTATCCCTGAAGTACCCTTTTAGGCTCTCAAGGACATTTATTACCATTTGCACCCCAGTGCCTATCTGGGGGAAACCAGGCTAACCCTAGGAAGGGGCAAATGGTGTGCTTACTCTGGGGCACCGTATTTTACAGGACATTCCCTGAAACCTCTTGGCTGCATTTCAGCCAACAGCTTCTCCTGCACAAGCCTGGGCTCTGTTTCTCTCTCTTTTCTGTCAACAGTTGTGCCAAACAGAATGGGTTTGACTTTTACAGAAGGTCAGTTTCCAATGGATACCTCTTCAAAACCCTGTCTGGACTAGTTAGGAGGAATTGTTCCTGAAGGCGATTTAAATGTCAGTTTAAAGAGTTCATAACCTGACAAGGAGAAATACTTCACAGTGGCATACAGCTCCTGTAATGCCAGACAGCTGGTCATGCCAATTTTTTCAGGGTAGTTATAGAAAAGTACTCAAGCATGTCTTTCATACCGAGGTATGCCTGAGGTTGCAGGATCTGGCTGCATCTTGTCACAGCACCAAATTATCACCCACATCACTTGGTGGAAGTGAATTGATTCAGACTGTTGTGGAAGAGTCCCTCGGGACTTCTGCTGTGAACTCCTGCCTTCTTGTTGCTTCCAGTGCTACCTTGATTTGATGTCTTGAATTACCGTAAGATTTTGGCTATCTGGAAGATTGTAACACTTGTGTGCTCATTTTCACAGTCTCCTGCCAGTGATAAAGCATTATTTCATGGTGGAATAGGAAGACTGCAGAAAAATATGTGTCAAAAGAGTGCTGAAAATGAGCTTGAGAACAGCAGATACATTTCACATGAAGAGAGGCTGTGTGGGTTGGAGGTCCTTGAAAGACAGGAGAGAGGTTTTAGACGATATTCAATAGGCTTGTCATATTTCCCTTTTGATAAAAGATACATCACAAGTCCCAGAAAACTGAGTTTTAAAGGCAATAGGACAAGCCTTTCCGTTCCCCACAAATCCCAACTCAGGACAAGGTAGAGGATGGCAAATCATTATCTACTGAGAGAAAATGATGTGACCAGCACACCCCAAGGCAATGCTCACATATCAAAAAAATAGAAGTCTTTAATGTGTTCACATAATGACAGTTGCAGTAGGGAGAGGCTCAGATCAGACGGTCTCAGAGAGCAACACTTTTCTGCAATGCCTCTTGAGTGTGTTCCTAGGTAGTTTAGGCTGTCTGCCTGGGACAATGAAGGGTAGAAAAAGTCCTCTTGTCTCTTGATTTATGCTTTATTCCTGCAATGAATTCTATAACTATTTTTAAATATATGGTGGGAATTGGTGTGAGATGGCAGAAAGAAATGCAACAGAATATATTTTTATTATTTAACCCAAAATTAGTCCCACAAGAATGACTGTGCTTTCTCAGCTCAACCTAGAAAGATTATCTGTGAACATGAAGATGCCAAATTTAGTGATAAGTATAGCTGTGTGTACACAAATACATACACATATATAAGAGTATCCAAAACACAGCTCCTATTTCACAGACCAACTGTCTGGGATTGACAGCAATGATTTTATCTATCATAATTTTGAAATTAGGTCTTGAAGAATTAAAATCACATTTTCTTAATTAGGTCCCATAAGAACAGCAAGAATTCAGACATTCTTTTAAGCATTGTTCTTTTAAACTCTAATCAGTAAGTAGGGGTTAATTTTATTGGATTTTAAGGCAACTCAAAAATCTTTTGGATAAAATGGGTATATGGAAAGCATCAAGACAAATCCTGACAGGAAAACTAGTCTGTCATATTTCCTTCAGTCATAAGAGCTATGAGAAAATGGGATGAAAAGACATTTTTGCTGCAATTAAAATCTTTGGGGAAAAAGGCTACTGAAAAAAATAATTGTCTTGCAGAAATAGATGAACTAAAGTTGTGCCTGAAAGAAATAACTAATGTCAAATCCCTCATCTCACTGTAACTCAAATTACAGTTCCTGAGTGACCAAACTGGATTGGCTACATAGAGGGTGATAGGATGGGCATACTCTTGTTACCCAAGGAAAATTTGCAGAACATCCATACAACTTTTTCATGACTGCTGCTGCAACTTCTTTGATATGATACCTGTGACTTTGGCAATACACAGAATCCCTCTGTATTTTCAGGACATGATCATCTTTTAGGTGATTATGTTGCCAACAGTGTCTCTGTCCTATTTCAAACTGTTGCCAAAATTATAATGAATTCGTTTAAGAATAAAATTATGTACAAAAAAGATATCATGTTTTTACTAATGTTGATAATAATGTTATTTGAATAGTAAATGATTGTGATAACCCACAACTGTTAGCCAAAGAGGTTGCCCAGTATTTAACTGAACAGATGTGAGTGAAGCTTTATGGTAAAAAACACATCTTACTTAATATTCTGTGTTATTGCTGAAAAAAAAGAGCGACACATTTCAGGTGTAATGTACTTTCTTCTGGGAAAGCATTCCTAGCATTTCTGTACCACATCTAATTTATTTCATTCATGCAAATTCTCAAAGGTGGCATTATAAACCTCCAAGAAACACTGCTTACATCACCATATGTTCAGAACAAGATGTTATTGGCAATTTTTCTGTTTTCATGTACAGCAATGCAGTTGCAACAAAAAAGTGTACGTCTAAACTTTATCCACTGTCCGGCACTACTTTCTAACCAAGCTGTCTCTTTTTTTTGTTGTTGTTGTTTTTTCTTTGAAACACTGACTTATGTAACATGTGAAGCAAATGAGAAGAAGCGCTTCTGCTAACATATCAAGTATTCAAATGTTACATTTACTATTTCAACTTCTAGTTATCTGAATCCCATCTCTCTCTCTACACATACATACATGCAATGCATATATGCATGTACAGAATTCTCTGAATCCTAAATTGTGTTTCTCTCTCTATATATGTATGTATATAGACATAATTTCATATGTGTTCAAGATCATAACCACATCTATTTTTGCCAAATTTTTCATGATTTAAGCGTAAAGTCATTCATTTCTAAAAAGAGATTCCAGAGGAGTAAAAATGTAGTTGCAAAGGCCTGCTGGAGGAAACACAGACTGAGATATGTAGCTTCAATCCAGACTTGCACCTTAAATGGAAATTTTGAGAGAGAAAATGGACATTTCAAGCAAAGTAACAAACTGGTGGTGGTATTTCTTATGAAGGAAGATACATTTATTGAGTAGCTAAACTTAACTGATGACAAGGAACAAGAGCTGCAACAATCTGTCAAGGGAACTTTAAAAATCTGAGTCAGTTTAATTAGGCTAAGCAATAATTTTCTGGTCTTTTAGTGTGTCAGCAGATAAGTTTTGCATTGAAGTTCTCATGTAATTCCACAGCAAGAAAATCATCCTGGGATACAGAGTTAATGTCTAGAGAAGCTTAAGTTCCCAAGAGAACCATTGAACATTTGCAGCTGTGTCATTCATAACAGGCCTCTCTTGTTCTCTAGGTTTCCTGTATTGTACAATAAATTAAGAGTCACTGGAGAGTGGATTCTCTGGCTTGGTCAATTTGGAGGTTTTCATAGCCTCTTGATTAGATGAGTTCCTTTAGATTCCAAGTCAAAAGAGGACACTTTTACTACACCCTTGAGAAGTCAACTACTTTTGAAACCCATAAGGAGCAACGTGATGTATTTGGAGACTGTCCTATAATAATTTTTCCAAGAGTCATACTGGGCCATTTTGAAATGTAGTTGAAGCAAGAACACTAGTTTGGTACTATATCATGCTTTCTCCAGGGTACTTGTGGAGTTCATTTGAAATGGGAAGCCAGAATACAGTGGTCTGTAGACAATGATTGGCAGAAGATATGTTGTCAGTGAGAAGCCTTGATGCTGTTTATGTTTTCAGAATTAAAATGAAAAAACAGAGGCTTATACAGACGACAGAGACTACCTGCAGTGAGTAACTTGAACGTTATGGTTGCTTCAATTGCTGTAAAGGGTAATGTCTTCTGCAACACTGGTTGACTATGTTTGACCTGCAAAAATTTCTTCTGTGAAAATTGAGCTGATATTTCCATATTTTTATTTGATCAATTCAGTTACAGCTTCAGCTGAGACTTGACACTACAGAAGTTTGCGGGAGCTTTAATCTTGACTTCACTGGGTTCTCACTGGAGAAGAACTATTGAAGGTCATTTCTCTGAGGGACAAGAGGAAATGGATATGTAGGTGCTTCCCAGTCAAGTTTGAGGCTTTCAAAATTTGCATTTAAGGAGTAATTCATACCCTCCTATTACTTTGTAACAAAAAATGCTTGAACTGGGGACCTAAGAAAATACCTACATGGCACACATTGTACAAATGATAGAAAGACGTTGTTCCTTCAGCAAAGCTTAGTTCTTCCTCCATGTTAGGTCTGCAAAGCTAGTGAGCTATTTACTATTTAGCATTAAGAAATATATTCAGAAGGTGCAATGTATTTGTCATTCAAACCATAGGAAGTGGGAGAAAGTCTAGACATCAGGTTTCTTGACAGTTGAAATATTGTACTATTAGTGACATTTAAACAAATAATAGCTGTTGTGGAAATAATACTGCAAGTGACTACTGAAAACATTTCAGACTGAGGTTGCTGGGGAAGAAATGAAAACTTTACAGAAATTACAAAAACAGAAAAGCAGTAATTCAAGGCAGATTACTGAAAATAAAGACAGTGTCTACATAGCCAATGGCAAACCTTTATGTGCTCACAGCATCCTCATATATTGAAAGGGCCATACACTTAATTATTTCTTCTTTTTACCAGACAGGTGCTTACTTAGGAAAGAAGTTTTTTCTGAGTTTTTATTTAAGATGTATGTGTATACATGAACTCTGTGTCGATGTCAAACTTTTAACAAATTGAAATCCATTTTCCAGCAAGTCTTTTATCCACAATTAATTGCACTGGTTAATATTTTATTCCTCATGCTCCTGGTAAATTTAACTGTCATTCCATAACTACTGCTCTCATTGTAAATGACACAGTATTTTGCTGTGAAGAGTGGGAATTTCAGGGAGGCTTGTCTTCCCATTTAGGTGAACTCTGATTTTCATCCTTAAAAATGCCCTGGATGAATACTACAGACAATTGATGTTTCAGTCCAGCCTGCAGTCAAAAGCTATACAACAATCCCCCTGCAGACAGTGCTTAGAGTAACCTGATGAGAAGAATTAAGATCTTGGTTGGCAAAGAAACCAAATAACAACTCCAGCCTGGGAACGAAGGTGGAGGTCATTGGTGGGGCAAAGTGATTACTGTGGCATAATTACAATAGTCAGGGATAAATCAATCTGTTTCATTTCAAGTGATGGCAGGACCTCAATCTTTGTATCTACAAGTGAACTGATACACCAAATTAAGTCCAGGGTAGAGGTGGAAAAAGAGCATATATTGTTAGAAGGCAATTGCATTTATAAATGTTTCACAGATAGTATCTAATTAAGTGATTCAGGGAAATTGTTGTCACAGCTTTGCAAATCTGACCAGGAAATGTCCTACTTTGGATATAAGTCTGTATTCAGCAGTAACAGTGTGTCTGCTATGAAATGGATTGCATTAAAAACTCCCATCTCTGTTCAAGTAGGATGGGATAAATGTCATAAGAGGGCATACTCCCTAAGGCAATGTTTGGTTATCAACTGAAAAAACCTAAGGTCACTGAGGTATCTTAAGTCAATCTTGAAAAAGGGGGGAAAGCATGCTAATTACACCTTCACTAATATTTCTGCATCTGTTTGCTTGCTCAAATCAATGCTGTCTTAAAACTCAGTGATGTAAATTGACATGTTTAGAAAAAAATCAATCAGAAAAAAACTTAACATGGTATTTTTTCTTTAACGATGATGGCAGGAGATCAATCTTCAAGTTTAAATAGCCCAATTACTGGTTTATTACACCAGTCATCGCCATGACTCTGTAAAGTTGGCACTACAAGAAACAGGGTGGCAAATGAAAATGTATCCGTCAAAACATCTTTCACTCTGGAACCAAAAGTGATCATCGTTCATTATTAGCAGCCAGCCACTGGAAGAACAGCTCTCGGGCTGCCATTCCCACAGAGTACTTTCTGTATCAGTAAATGTTGATGTGCTCTGCTGGTGGGATGTGTCTCTCTTATTCCCAGCAAAGAAAAACATGGTGACACTGAAGAGTCAATGCTTGAGTGTGTGAGGGCCTGAAGTGCAACAGCTGGATCACCAGTTCCCCCTCATACCATGACAGACAAAGGGTGTGAGAAGACAATTTAAGGGGGTGAGAGAAAAAGGAAATTAGAAAAAGTGGGATGGAGAGGGAGAGGGAGAGGGATGGAGACATCTGGGAATAAAGGTAGAACAGGGATTAGGGTATGGGAACTTGGGCAAGAGCTGTGTAACAAAGGATAAGAGAAGAGCAAAGCTTGAGAAAGGAGGGAGAAAAAAATTGAACTTACAGATAGGAAAGGAATCATAGAAGAAGAGTATGAGTGATGAGACTGGGAGCAATAATAAAAGATGCAAATAAAAAATGGATCTTTTTGGGTTTAAACTCCTGTGATACTGCGTTAATTACATAGCTAATCTTAATTTTGCTGAATTTACCTAGCAAAAATTATTAGGTATTAACTTACTTCTGCTGCCGACTACAAAATCCAGACGAAAGGGTAAAAAGCAGATGGTCCACAAAGTAGCGAAGGAGGAAAAGTAATTATTTACAACCATCATCTCACATTACAGTCACTGATGGAAGGAAGAAAGAGGAAGAAAAAAATCTCCAGGACTGGTATCTTGGTTTGGAAATAGGCAAGAGAGGTTCCTATTGGGAAGAAAGGCCCCCTTCAGCTTCAGATGAGGTCCACACCAACCACATACCATAATTCACTACTCCTCATAATTCAGGCTAAGTCAAATTCCTCTTTAGTACTTGAAGACAGAATTGCCCTCAAGAATCAACACAGTTTAGTTGCCCATCTGCTGATAAGACATGTCCTGACATCTTATACATACAGCCGCCTTAATGTCAGTCACATCTCTGACCACTGTCAGCAGTTTTTTGGGGCTGTCTAAAACGTAAATCCTCCTACATGCTGTTATACCTCACGTTTAGAGCAGTTTGCATGTTGGTAATTCTAAAAATGAAAAGCAGGACCTGTCATACATATATGTAAAACTAGAGCTTTTACCCTCACAGTGTTTGCTTGGTTTCCTCACCATCCCAGGAAACCTGTTTTTGATATTACTGGTGTCTGTCCTTGTTTCCCTCACACTGTGTAATCATTCATTTATTATGTTGGGTATCTGACATCTCGTGGTGAATTTGGCAGCATAGTATATTGGTCCACTGATTTTAAATTGAGGAGCAGAAATACGCAGAAGAAAACAATTTACCTATATCTGAAATAACCAATTATGTTAATATCACAGTCATCTTATTACTGTATTAGTATTACTCTTACCCTCCACAACTCCCCAACAGTGTACCCAAACTCAGGTAATCCTCAAGTCTCAGAAATATTTTGTGTTGTAATCAGTATTGCTGTTCCAATGAGAGTGAACTTTAAATGAGAATGAGAATGAACTTTAAAAAGGTGAGCAGATCCTTCACCACCTGCAGAAGTGGACTTGAACCAGTTCTGAATGCTGCTCAAATTAAGGTTAGTTAACAATTTAATTACAACTTTTACACCTTCTTCACTAGCAACTGCATTCCATCTTATACCAAATCTCATCCCTGCTGTGTGGAACCCACATTTGGGAAAACAGCTATTTGCCTTATGATGCTGTACTGAGGAAGAGCCTTCCTCCAAAGTCAAGAAATTGTAGAAAGCACCAAACAGTTCATGTGTAGGCATACAAATTAATATAGATATCTGCCAAGATACACAGCTGGCAAAGTGCTTTGGGAATCTCCAGCTTAGGAGTTTAAATCTCTTGTGGATTTAGGTGTAAAAATTCTGTTGATGTTAGCAACAACCTGGTTGAGTCTTTATTTTGCTGTAGCTTGTATCTGCGAAATGCAGAGGACTCCTGATTTTAACTTTAGTAAAGGTTGTGGATTCTGGGCATGCCCCAGGATCAGATGTGTAATAATTTGACTCTAACCGCACAATAGATTCTGTACTCACAACTGTCTGATCCCTCTAATATGTCCATTCCTTTCTCGGTTCCCAGGGGAAGCCTAAAAGAAAATTAGAGATACAGATAATGGCAAAGCAATTTAACCGAAAAGAGCAAAAGTGTTAGGACCTTTTCCCCAGATGAGCAAGTCTCAAGTTAGACAGCTACCGTCTTTCATTGGCTTATATATACACTCAGCCTTACCATTCTTTTCCTCATTCACATGTACATACCTCAAAGCACAGACAGTATGCTATGGCATTTAAAAAATTGCCTATTTATCCAAAATGTCAGCACCTGAATGGAATCCTGTGCCCATTCTGAAAGACACACTGGACACAGGGGCACCTGTCAGCATGAGGCATCTTACAGAACTGGTGTTTTAATTTTTCATCCTGCAAGAGTTTGCTAAATGTCATCACTCATTGGAACGGGCCTGCTGACCTCTCTGGACCACTCACCTGAATAATGAGTTAAGTCTGCAGGTCTTTTAGAAAACCCAACAGCACTGAACTTTGGATACCTTTTAAATAACATTTTACTGTGAAAGAATAAAAACTTTCAGAATAACCAGAAATATTTCTACTCTCTCCCTACCCCCATATTATCTAATTTTTCTTTATAAAGGCAGAGTTTTTGGTTTCCTTGAAATTGGTCTCTAGAAATGTAGCACATTTCTTGGAAAATAAAAAAAAAATAAGGTTAGCTAAAGGAATAGCAATTTGTCTGTGGCATTTCAGCAAATGTGGCAGTTTTCTCCTGTGCCACCAGTTTATTTCAGCTGTGGGAATACAACCAACCAATAGGTTTTTGAAACATCAGTGAATAAGAGCCCATAAAAAAAATCCATCTGTAAGCACAGAATCAATCAGTGCTGCTGTATTCAAAAAAGACAGATTTTTCTCATAGTTAAAGAAAGTGTGTCAGATTACTACAGACCCAGAAGTTGTGTGCTAAAGGCAAAATCCAAGATCAATGTGAATGTTTCTATGGGAATGTAACACATACTATGAAGAAAGCTTTTCATAGCACAGTTTAATTAACGGGATTAACTCTAGGATAAAACACAGGTAGATATATGACACTGTTATGTTAATGAAGGGGATGGATCCTTTCCTTGCACCTGGTGTTTTGCTGAAGGATGGTGGTTGCTGAGTGAGCTATCACCGACTGAGAACTGCATATCATGAGGCGGTTTCATAAATCATCTGAACTCATCCTATCTCTGAACAGAGACACACCACCTTGTATGCTTAGATGATAAAAGGCTGACCATGGGAAGTTTTTCAGTAGTTTGTTTCTCACTTTAATTGTCATGGTCATTAGTCTGTGAATTTATTTCTTTGTAAGAAGGTATTAACCTTACCAGAGGTGCTTCTCTTGAGTCTAAAACATTGAAGGTGAGATTCAGGTGCCTAAACACAGGCTTCATCTACCATGTGAGATGTTCTGCTGTGTGACTTGGGATCTCCCCTACATGTGACCTCCATCCACTTCACCTTTTTGACATGCAGCCTCCCCCCCCGGATTGGTTCAAACCCTCTTTCTAGAAAACATTGTACAGGTGACCACTAAGTGCAACTAATACCCAATAAAAATTCACAAGAGCCATACTAAACATCATCTTTCAGCCACTGTCTTTTTGTTTTCCATTCCATCTATACATTGTCTAATTAATCTGCAATCTGTCAGTACTATAAACATGATGATGATTATTAGCAATTGTGTTCTGGCTCTCTTTGTGGAGCAATAGCCAAACATCCAGTCTCAGTGACTTCAATTACTAACAAGTTCTCAAAAAGGAAAGGTATTTTCATTGTGTGACTTCATCAGAGCTGTTGAGGGTGGAAACAACTTCCCTTGGTTTCTCTAATCTTGCTTTAAGCTTCTGTTGAGGCTCTTAGAAATAAACAAAAAAAAGACAAACTCTTGACTTCACTGGGAAATGTCACCGTTACATTCAATTAGAATTTTTAAAAGTGAAGAATAGGTTTTTCTCATGTCCTACACTGCAAGGCTGATTTCCAAGACTGGTTATGAAGGACTAAACACTTACAAGTGTGCTGTTGGTGGGCCAGCCTTTGTACCTGAACAGTAAAATACAGAAAGCCATAAGCTCTATTTCATCACAGGATCTGAACAGACCTGGATACCACTTGTAGCAAGCTAATTATCCCTCTGTTCAGGAAACAAGATTTTTCTTCTGTGAAAGAACTCCTCTTACACTGTTTTAGTCTAATGTTTCCAAATAATACCTTGATCTCTCACAAAAAGGTAAAAAAAATGGTGAGCCCTAAAAATGAAGCTGCCCGTATTCTTGGTCATCTTTCTCACTTGGCTTTTGACATCACGTTCAAGGTGGGTGCGCAATTGCTACATAGAGTGCTAATGTTTATATAGCATGCAAGGTGAAAGTGAACTTGGCCCAGTCTGCTTTAGGCACAAGACGCATAATAATAAAACTGAAATTGATTTTTTATGTCTTGAAATCAAAGCATTTTCTTTATATAATCAACACTGCACTGAAGACAGCATTGCAATCAATTATGGTAGCTGGCATTCCTAAGCTTTGCTCACGTAGATAATTCTTAGCCATTTCCACCATTCTGTTGAAATCAATGAGATGGTTTAGCTGAACAAAAGTTGGCAGGAACAGGCATCTGGTTTTCATTTTGATTTTCTCCTGGGAGTAAAATACAAGAAAACAAACAAAGAAACCCCATGAAAAACACATTAATTAATTTGGTTTTACACTTAGTACTGCTTAAAATGCTTTACATTGGCTTGACACTTCCATAACAACTGTATAATGACTTTATGAGTAAGTGCATCTAAAACTGCTGTGTTACATACACGAAGAGGAAAGAATTAATAGCTGTTACTTCTTACTTTTTTGTTCTTCCTTTCTTCAAAATCTCTTTATCTACTTTCTTTTGAAGCACCTTCAATTACTCCATTGGGCAATAAATACTGGGAGAAATACAGTCAAGAAGCATTCTGTATTGAGAAAATTACATCTGTAAATACAGTGAGACTTATGCAAGATAAAATAATTTTATAGCACTGGATTTTGATCTCTTTAAACAGTGGTGATTAGAAAGTGCCATGTTGTACCATTTGATAAATACTACTTGATCTCATGGAGTTAGTGTTTTGACCCACTGCAATCTGTGTTACAAAGTGGTAACAGTTGGTCCCAACGACGTCTGTCCATCTCCAAGGTATAAAGATGAAACATAGGAAAACCTCATAGTCACTGTTAATAGCAGACAACTCTTTTACTAGTAGGATGTACATGAAAAGTTAGATTGGTGATGGTTGTCTTCAGAAATATGCCTCCCCTTGGGCCAGGTCAGCCATTTCTCCACCCTGCTTTTCAGCAAGACCTCCACACATGTTAGCCACTGCTGCCATTAGAGCAACATGCTTGTTTCTTGGTCTAGGTGCCATCCAGAATTTCTCCATCAGCATCCAGCCTCATTTTGGCTCATACCTATAAGGGACATGACATAGACTTAAGAAGTCAACTCCCCAACTCCTACATGGACCCTTTCCATGGTGCTGCACTGGATCCCAACCTGCTCAGCTTGTAGGTTCTTAGGTTTCCTATTACTTGTGCACTTTTCATTTTCTGTTTTTTAGCACATTTCCTGGGCACGGGATGATTGTTGGTTACTTCTTCAGGGAAATGAAATTCTGGAGCATGTGAGTTCCCTGCCCTAGGGCAGCACAGCCCTTTTCCATTGCCATCTGCAAATTCAATGTTATCTTCAAGTCATGGGCACTCTCAGTCCTTTGGGTATATCGCAAACACACAGAGCCTGTAGGGCGGAAAAATGAATTTGCTGGTAATGATGCTTAAAGCCAGCTAGTCTTCCCAGGCTTCAGTCAGCCTGCTGGCTTGTCTGGTCCAAATTATGAAGGTTAGCCCTCTATTCTCCCTCGTTGCTCAGCAAGCAGAGGACTCCAACCCCCTGCAGCAGCCTTTTCAAAGCAACAACTTCCACATGTCAGCCAGAATTCATAAATTACATGTAGTTGGATTACCCTAATCATCACATTTCATGCCCCTTTAGGCTGATATCCTCAAGGGAGATGCCTATGGATACCAACTTTTCCTGTCATGCCCACTGCAGCAGAATGTGCACTCCACCACAGGAGATGGCTGTCTTTGCCAGAGTGCACTTGTGTGGCACGAAAGACAGCATAGACATATCCAGACCACATCTACTGCTTCTGGCAGGCTTTTTCTCCTTCCCTGTGCCACTGCTTATCCTGAAGAAGAATCCTGCCCTGCCTTTCCTCAGTAACCTCACTGTTTGTGAAAAATGTTAAGTGGAAGGTTTGCATTCAGGAATTTAAGTTTGGCTTTCTGACATGCCTTACATTAAGCCTTGCTGAACTTCTGAAGGTGCTGAGCACCCAGGAGATTTAGCCATATTCTTCTTATGCCCAGCTTGTAGCAGAGAGCTTCACTATTTCTTCAGTACCATGGGCCTATATAGAGAAGAAGGAGGAAAGGATCAACCATAAATTATATTTAAAATTTACAGCATATTCAATTATGTTGCTGGGGATTTATCATTGTTCTCTAAATGCTCTTATTATCTGATATTTCTATGCCTTCTATTCCTCTATGGACTCATGTCTGACAAAAACAACAACCGTACACACGAATTCTTTGAGCGGAAATATAAACCCATAGTTAAGTGCATAGCAACATGGTGAATTTAAACCCAATCTTTACAAAAATGCCTAGAGCGTGCACAGGCAGTGTTGGGGGAATTAACTGAAAACAAAAGGAACAAACTGATTTAGTAGTATTTTGTTCCTCTCTTACACTTTTCTCAGATACATAGATGCTCTGCAGGTGTAAACTTGACTAATTCCATTGTTACATATTTAGCTAAACATCAACTCCGAATATTTTGGCTGCTGTGTATATTCTTTTAATACAAGGAGTAGCTTTGCACTATTTTACCTAAGACTAAGTAAGCGATACAGAAGGACATTTTCTACAATGCCCTATTTGTGTAGTTAGGATAATCTCAAGTCTTCTCAGGCTTTCAAGGTTTTCAGACACCAAGTAAAATGCATTTAGATTTGTACTTATTCAGAAACCAAAACCCCCTCAAGTACTAATGGCTTAATTTATATTTCATAGAATAAAAAATATTAAAGAGTAGGATTTTCTAAGCTGAGTAAACCTTTATCAGCTGTTCTTGTGCTTTTAACATTATTTCTTCTCATCCTTTTCCCTCAGGGAGACAATAAAAATAGCTAATGTTAATTTTCTTCCTCAGTTCTTGATTCCACTGCTTTTGTTTAACTTTTATGTGGCAATTCAGCTTCCATGGTAGCCACAGTATGATTTTGATGCCTATTAACTCTCTTTCTGGAGGCAGCTAATTGTACTCTCTCCGTTACTTTAGGTCTCATCACATGGCCTTGTGCCACCACTGGTTGTGTCCTGGCTAACAATACAAGGCTTGGTTCAAAGACAAGACATGGCAAGATGCAACTACTGCTCCAGTGGTATGGAAAGAGACTGAATCCCTCAGCTACCCCTCACCTTCTGGTATTCCTTCCCCTAAGTTCCTTGTAGTGTACTGTTGAGTTATGGGGCAGAGGCAACACAAGGGATCAATTACGGCCCAGCAAAGTTTGGTGTGTCTGAGAAGGAAGTGGATAGTCATAGGACATTAGCAAATGCCAGCCTGCATTTGTGTCCTGCAAGAAAGTCAACGTGGGATGTCAGGTTAATTGTAGGAAGTTTATTTGTGCTTTGCCTAAAAATAATAGTTGTCGTTTGGTATGACCCTGATCTAGTCTATGTTGTCTCCTTTGTTCAACCACCATTTCCTCAGTCGGATCACATTCATGTTGGCTGTGCACATACTTCTGTGTCTGGAAGCACAACCAAGTTCCTCTGCACAGATACAAATCCAGGCTACATCGCAACACCCCATCAGGGGGAGACTCCTCTTCCTCCACGCTCTACTTTCTGCACAAAGGGCGGCACATGGACAGAAGCTGCAAGATTACTCAAGTGGCAGGTAACCTCTGCCTCCAAGTACAACCACTGCATGAAGATGCCAAATATCCTTCTGACCCCTGCATCACATGGACTCAGCTCTCCTTGGTATACTCAGCTTCACATGGATGATATGGTGAGCATTGCTCTGTGTTTAATCTATGTCTGTGTTGTTTTCATGTGAACTTAGGTTCAGACTCAGGCTGAAGTGAGGAATTCTGTCCTTTTCCCTTTTCAGTTTCCCTTTTCCCCTCCCTGTTGTCAGCCCCATCATCTTTGACAAGGACTGGGGTAATCAGTGGCTCTTCACATAAAAGGAACAACAGTGAAATCCTGTTTTTACCTTTCTCTAGGAAACAGAAAAATTAACATTTCAAAGGTTGTTGAGTTTTTTCTCCATCACTTTCCTCTCTGATAATCTAAGAAAACAGCCCTGGGATATTTCAAATCTGGTTTGTTGTAGAGGTACTCCATTTTCTGGTGGTGAAGTATATTGTTCTTTGATGATTAAACTTTATATAGGGCAATGTTTAATGTAAAAACAATCTTAAAGGTATTTGTGACTGCAGAGAGTTGCAATGCAGTACACTACCTCAGAGGTATGCCCATGTATGATTTTATAATAGGTTGTCCTGGGCTAATGTTTCCAGGCTGTTGAAGAGGAGAATTCTCATACCCCTTCCTGTCCACTGATCCTTCTTTATCCAGTCTGGTGCTGGCTCTGACACTCGGCTGTACTTGAAGTAAACCTGTTCTGATCACTAACTCAGAGACATAGCATCCACTTCATATGTTGGGTGAATTTTCTGCCATTTAATGTTTTGAACCTGAGACCTAGCTCTGGCTCAAGATATGACACAAAAGTCACAGCAGGGATGAGGAGGTGGGAGAGGGTGACCAGACTGTCCCTTTTGGCAGAGCCAAGCTGATAATTCATCTCATGTCATATCATGAAACCATGCTCTCTGAGGTACATCCCAGACTTTTTAGCGATTGCCCCATGGTTATGACACTTGGGTCTGGAAGGCATCATCACAACCACACATTTCAGCACTTCCAAAGCAAACAGTACAACTCATGTTTGCAGCTTTCTTTTCCTGTCACGCATGACTCTTCTCCATCAAGCACAGCAACAACACCCACACATGCTTGTTAACCACTACCACAACCATCCGGAGTCAGGAGAGGGGAACAGTCTCCTTTAGATCACTTAGGACTTACTTCCACAGCAGCTTGATGGGGACAGAAGTGGAACCTAAACACACCCGCTGCCAGATCAGTTAACCCCGGTGCTAGCACAAGTGCTCTAATGGACAGGAATGAAATTTGCCAATACATTCAAAATGCAAAGAGTGGTAAAGTAAGCCGTGCTCTGTGGTGGCTCCCTGTGGGAGACAGGCAAATCAACATTGGCCTGTCAGCTCTACGCAGCCCCTGAGAAGCAGCTAGGCTTTGATGAAAAACAGGCCTTGGGAGAAAGATAAGAAACTGCCGAGTTGTGCCAAGGTGGCAGGAAAAAACAACGGACAGCTACAACACTGAACTGTGGAAAAGTACTGAACTGCGTGAACAGCGCGTGAACAAGAAGGTGATTGGTCTGCACAGCACGTGTTAGAGTAGTTTTATGCTGATAGGAGAAAAGGTAGATAGCTGTTTAATTGCTGATTTGTTAATTATGAAGTAAAAGCTTTAACCATAGTATAAGTATGTACTATTGTAATAATAAAGGGTCTTTCCTTCTGCACTTCAATGGAGAGTCCGTGCCTCAATTGCCACAGCTCCCTGCCAGACCAAAGCATGTGGAGATAAGGACTTGCTGGAAAAAACACTGGGCTCAGAAACCAACCATTTCTATGCCCACCTCACTTATTTATGCTGCTGTTTCTGCCTGCTTCACAGAGGCATTTTTCTCCCTGTCACCTCCCTGGGGCAGCTGTACTCCTTGTGTTAGTTTAGTACTTCCTTTTCTGCTGTCCTTCATTTGTACTTCTCAGGTATTTTAATATGTCTACTCAACAGCAATTACCATGAAAACTGCTTTTCTGCCTCCTAAGATTTCAGTAGGTGGTGAGGGCCATTAAAACTCCCCAAATGCAAATAAGAAAGTGTAAACCCAGTTTAAGGTTTGCTTTCAGTTACTGGTGAGCTGCCGTTGGGTTGCCCTAATTTGACTTTGGGTCTTTGTAGCAGAAACAGGCAGCTTTACATGTGCTGAGGGTCTGTCCAGTGTCAGACTTTGTCTTTCAATCTGTTATGTTGGGCAATATAAGGATAGAAACCCACTGCAATGGGACTCTGAGTCAGACAGAGCTTTCAAATGGATCTGCCTAGAACCTTCCTTACCATGAACACCTCAGAAAACCTCACAATAGAACATCTTTTCAACTCAATAGCTTTGGTTTTATTGAAGTATATCAAGATTAATTTGTGTGGTTTCTTTTGAACACATTAGAAACAAATACAAAGGGTTCATAGAGTCTTCTCCCCGGTTCCTCCTGGATTATGAAACTTTATGTAATTCTAATTAGTTAATAAACATTATTGTGGATTATATTTCTCTTCAGCTGACACAAGCAGTGCATTAGTGCTGATACACAATTCAAAAAACCTGTCATTTGCCATCAACTTCTTCCACTTAGGGAGAAACAACCTGTTCAGAATAACACCTTCAAAATGCCAGCGGCACAAAGCGTAGTCTGGAAACCCTGTGGGTGATACAGCTCAACCTTGAGGTTTGGGTTCTGCAACGACATTGCAGATGTTCCTGCTGATGGCATACAGACTTTAAAAAGCCAGAAGACAATATTTATAGGTACAGAATGTGTCAGGTAGCATTTGTGAGTTTTTTACATACTATCCTATATTTGACAACACTAGCTTGATTAATTTCGTGTTGCAGACCAGAATTAACATGGGTGCAAATCAATAATAACTACATTGTAATTAGGTTTACCTGGATGTAAATGAGAACAGAATATAAACATTATCACAAAAATTCCCCATCTCCCTTCTATAAATTTTCTTCAACCAGTGGAGTAAAATCTTGCACTTGTGACGGTAATCCGTACATACTTAATTCTGGAAGTCTGACACACATAAAAATCACTGTCTGAAAGACAGGCTGTGTACTGTAAAATGATCTTTGTACTGTAAAATGATTAGAGTTTTGTGAGAAAGGAGGGAAAGCAGGTGGTTATGTCTTCAGAAATCAGTTTTATCTAATCTATCACCACAAAAAGTGAAATGCTTTCACTAGGACAGTATGTCTGTGGAGTCACTTGCAGGGCAGAGATTGTTTGCATGCACAAATTATGTATTTCCACTTCTCAGATCATTCAGACTCTTCATTGTAAAACTAATACTGATTCTCCTGTGTTAGTAATACTGACAGTGGGATAATTCTGACATCATTATAAAATGTATGCTGATACTTACTCCCTTAGTGTAACCTTTCTGGCCAATCAGTCATGTATGGAGAGTGTTAGGAAGAAGATGAAGAGACAGAGGAAAAAACATCATTAGGACATGCTTGCACCAGACAGTACACACTCCACACTGACTGCCAAAGTATCATGTACCATACTAGATAAGTCTTACTATTTTCAGACAGTAAACAAGATATCAGTGTGTAAAACTCCTAATTGATAACAATGGAGAGTAGCATCACAGAATCACAGAATCACATCATTCAGGATGGAAAAGACCCTTGGGATCATCGAGTCCAACCATCAGCCCTACTCTACAAAGTTCTCCCCTACACCATATCCCCCAACATCTCATTCAAACGACCCTTAAACACATCCAGGGATGGTGACTCCAACACCTCCCTGGGCAGCCTATTCCACTGTCTGACCACTCCACTCAAGAAATACAAAAAAATGTATGTCACCCTCATCCTCTACTATATTAAGTGCACATTTCAGTTCAGAGGTGCATTTAAAGCGAAATGTTGTACATCCCCAGGAAAAGGAGAGCTGTTTCTTTAAGAACCTGCTTCTACTGGAGGTCAATGGCTTCACCATTATACATTAAAAGTTAAGTACAGTTATTGACAGGCAAACCACAGAAATTGGTTTATGTCAATGAAGAATGGCAAATAGATACATGTATCAGGAAAAGAGCCCTAGAGGAAAAGTTCTTTGCACAGTAAAATTAGATTCACAGGTCACAGATGATTTGTTAGTTCTTTCCAAGTTGAAGAGCAGCAATTTATGGGAGAGCTCTCCTGGCCTCTTTACCTGCATTACAAAAAAAGAATCTTTTTTACTAAAGTGTAAGTTGCATGTCCTCACAAGTGACAACCCATGGATCTGACTGAATTAAGATAATACCCTAAGAACAGAGCCCTCCTATCATTCTAAAGGTAATAGGCATTCTTTGAACCCTTTGAACCCTCTGTTTCCATTCTTTTCTGTGAAGCCTTCTTTTAACAAGCCCAGATGGAGGAGTAGCTGAAAAGTTTGTTTTTAATGCAAAAAGATGTCAAATGTCAGCTATTAAGGTTGCCCTCATGATGTAAACAGATTTCCACCTCCTACTTGTAATTTCTAGAAACAAGTTTTTCAGAAATAAGAATTTCAGCTAGTACGGCTTGCAAGGCAGGGATGTTCTACATATGGCAGATACCTGCAACTCTTCCCCAAGCTATGCTCTGTCCTTCTGTGGTAGTACATGCCAGCTATGGGAGTGTAGTGAGGGGATTTAAGACCCTCATGGTCCTGCAGCAAAGGTGCTTGTGATGGGGAAGAGCTGGGGTTCTCTGAGGTATTGACAGGAAGCCCCCAATAGTGCTGACAGAAGCTCTGACCTTGGGAGCAGCTCTCCAGCATTGCAAGCATCGCAGCTTGCCAGTGTCCTGGTTGACCTCTCCAGAGGAGAAATAGAGAGACTGAGCATATATTTCATAAGGGTGATCTTCCACAGCAAATGATGCTAACAGTGAGATGCTGCAATGCACAGGCTGTAGGCCACTAACAGTCCCTCCTTTTTATACCAGGAAAATCAAAGACTTGGAAGTCATGGCTACTACTCTCCATGCCCTCCAATGACACCAGATGCCTCCTGAACCTATCCATGTTGGGGCCCCTTTAGGAACGAGAGGTGCCAGGAAGGGCTGGTCTGCAGTTTAAACACAGGGGTGTATCCACCACCCACTGTCCCATCTACTCTGAGCAGAAACAAGGCAGGAGCAATGAAGGACAGAAATATTCATCTTTTCAAGACTTTTCCTGCTACTGAGACAAGTCAAAGACTCAGAAATAGCCTCTGCCTGAATACTTCATGTTTTATGACTTCCTAACAAACTCGGCAAGGCCCCAGAATTATTTGTCTTTGGTGAAGAGCAATTATATACTAAGTACATGCTTTAGAGATTAACAACTGGACAGCTGTGTGTGAAAACATCCCCTGAAAAAAGGTTAGCAGTCTGAACAAGAACGTCATGGAGTGTCGCAGAGCGTTAACGTGTTTTAGATAGAGCTGTCAATAAGGCAACTCTCAGTTGTGACTGTTTTTTTCATAGGCTTCTGTTAATTATTTTCTCTTCTGTTCCCGCCATTTCTATCCTTATTACGAGGTTTCCTCATGCTTCTGAATGGTGGTACCAAGCAACAGTAGTTAAAGTCATTGTCACACTGGGGCTCTGCAGAGCTGGCTCTGTGGTGCTGCCTGCATTGCTCACAGGGGCAAAGTCACATTCATATGCCCTGCGTAATTTTTTTCAC
Source organism: Strix aluco (assembly GCF_031877795.1). Taxonomy (NCBI): domain Eukaryota; kingdom Metazoa; phylum Chordata; class Aves; order Strigiformes; family Strigidae; genus Strix; species Strix aluco. The sequence goes on along the minus strand of NC_133932.1, from coordinate 69,201,719 downwards.
CCTTTTTTCATCTACTTTACAGATGATCCTGTGGTTGCTGAGGTTATACCAAGATCTGGACAAAGCCATTGTTATCTGGGGAACAAAGTTGCTAGGAAATTAAAGGAAATTGATGATTTTTCCCCCAGTTGTTGCATTTTCTATTGTGTTGTGCATGTGTGTAGGTGAGTGTATAGATGATTATGTGTGAGAAAGAGAGATGGACTGATGGAGGGAACACTTTCCTCTTTCAGTTTGGGAGAAGATATATTTTATTTGATTTTTATCAGAGGTGACATCAGAAGTAATGAAAGGATAAATAATTTTAAAGCTTCAGAGGAAGAGGATTCTTTAATAAAGAAAGGATCTGTCTTGGAGATTTAACTTTCTTAAATCCTTCAAATCCCTTTGCCAAATGCAATAATATTCCAAAATTTTATGACAGTTTCTACTCAATTTGCATAAGGAGCAAGTAGCCATCATCACTAACTGACAGACTGGACACTCATTCCTTGTGGAACCGGCATGTTGGGGCACCGTACATTTGCTCCTTGTAGAATATTGCCAAGTTCATGAGTTTCATTATAAATCCTCCCATTAATTTTCATGTGGTATTGTTTTTTCTCTTAATAGAGTATGTAGGTAAAAAAAGGCAGTGGTAAGTATTTACTAAACTGTTACCTTCCCAGTTAGTGAATTGCTCAGCACAGATGCTTTCTTTAAGTACTGTCATTAAATGCATGAAATCATTGATCTAAACTGCTTTCCCAGGAGGCTGCTTCTCACAAAGAGCAGAGTCGGGTCTCTTTTTGGCTGCAAACTAGGCTGAATTTCATAATAAAACTTTCATCATAAAAAGAAAAAAAATCAAAACTCCAAACAACAATAACCTCCCTATGATACATCAATGACTAAATCTCTGAGAGAGCTGGCTTTAATTTTTCTTATGGGGAAAAAAAAAAAAAAAGAAAAAAAGAGAGGAGGAAGGATGCAGTGCTTCTTCTAAGGGACTCCTTTTTGAAGAGATCATGCTAAAAAGGCTGCTAAAGGGATCTCTTGCTGCTGTAATTTGTAGAAAGGAGCTCTCATAATTATAGTCAGAGTTTATTACGTCTCTCCCTCTCTACTCCTCCTCTCTCCCCTCCCGCCCCATGTGTGTGTATGCAGAGAGCTAGAGAAAGCTGGCAGCACTACCTGAATAGCTATTGAAAGAGTGAGACTTCTCAGTTCCTGCTTCATTACTGGGTAGCAGCTATTCCAGTGTGTGAGAGCGCCTAACTGCATTCTCCCATCGAAAAGCCCTTGGTAAGTCCCCTTAGCCGGCAGAGCTGCGGATTAACTCAGCAAAAGGCAGGAGGGGGGTGGCAGGGAGCTGTGGGCGCACTCAGAGCCTGTGTGCAGCTTAAGATCTGTTAGATTTCAAAGATTTTCTGTAATAAATGCGTAAGATCTTCTGTGGATTGCTGGGATGCGAAGGTAATTGCGAGGAATGTTTTGTGTGCCCAAGAGCAATGCTAAGTACATTGAGGAGTGCCTGAAACAGAGCAGAATTTTTCTACGGGAGATGAGATTGTCAAATGCTTCTCAGAACTGCAAGAAGAGTGGGTTTGTTTTGTTTTGTTTCCCCCTATCATTTTCCTTTTGTTTTCCTCTCCCCCTTTATTGTGTTGAACATGTTAATAGGCTCAGAAAGAAGAAACTGTGTCTTCCTGCTGATTGATGGCTTTTGAAATGTAGAACTTTTATCAGGAGAGGGATGAGAGCTGAAGCTATAGAGGAGATATGTGTGGTTTTTACTTGCATGTGAATTCTTGTCCATGTTTCTGTTGTTGATTGTATAGATTTACCATGCTCAAGAAAAGTCCAAAAAGCTTGGAGATGCACATTTACTGCTCAAGACGCTGATGTTCATGCTTGTTAAATGTGCTTGTCTCACATGTTTTATTAGTCATCCGCCTGACAAGTGGCTCTCTCCAGGTAGCTCCTTTCAATATGTGTAGCAAAAAGCAATCCCAGACAGGCACTCTTCTTCTCTACCTTGATCCTATGAATCAAGCTCATCGGGCTCAGCAGAAAATGATAGACACCATTGGAGAGGTCAGGTCACAACTCTCTTTGCCCCAGCTGAGCAGTGGCATTTGAAATGAGGGGCTGGAACGATGCCGTTATCTGAGGGTCCCAGTGTACTGGAGATGACTGCATTTTGATTTAAAAAGTATGAACCAGTTACTGCAGGGACAGGCCGGAGGTTATTGTCTAGCAATACAGAGCATTAACAGAATGACTGCCTCCTAACTGAACCCACATCTGCTCCCCTGATGGATAAATCCAATCTAGAAGAGCTGCCTGCCTGACTAGAAGGGCATGGGACCATCGGCTCATCTGTTACTGTCAGGCCGATCCAGACCTCTGTTGGCTACAGCTGTCCATTGGGTCGTATAGGTGACACAGCCATACTTATAACTATGAGGGAAAAGCTGCTCCTTATATTTAGAAAAACAGACACTCATGATTTGAAACTGCTGCTTCGTGTCCTTAGACATCATTTTCTTTGCTACTGAGCAAACATGATAACTCAAAGGATTAGATTTTAGGTCTGCAGTCACTGCTTTCCAGTTAGTGTGAGTAAATTGACATCTCTTCTACAGGTCAAAAGGACCAGACTGACATTTTTTTCCCCCTTTCAGAAGACTTCAGTGTTTATTAAAGGACCACCTTTTTAAGCTAATATTAAAACAGAGCTCATACTTGCAACCAAGCACAGAATAGGTATTGCTTCCTGAAATTCAGTCACTGTACATTATAGAGATAGGGGAATCATACTAAGGGGTGCAGATGACTAGGGGATTGGTAAGTGAGTTTATAAAACTTCATGCAATGGAGATTGAAAGTAGGAATATGCCTTACATTCCAGGTGTTCAAAGGCAATATTATTTCATCAATAAATTAAAATGTTGTCAAAATTGCGTTATTACCTGGGATGCTTAGTGCATTAAATATAATACTGGGGTGCAATATAGAGAATAATAATCTCCAGGGCGAAAAAAAATGAAGAAGCTGTAAGCAAAGAACATGTCTGGGGTTTTTTTTGTATTTGTGTCCATCAACTACATAAGCTTGTTGCTAGAATACTCTTGAATACAACTGCACACTGCCTTTTCTAAGTTAGTTTTGCTTTCATCACCTGCATGGATGTATGAAAGAGAAGAAACACCTCCATGAGAAGAATTCCAGTGCGAAGGGGGGCAGGAACAGGTAGCTGTATTCAGCTCTGTGCCACATCCTTATATCAAATTCAGTTTTGACCACACTCATTTTAGTAAGTGGACTCTGCTGTCATCTGTTTGCTATCAGCATGGCAGGATGTTCTCAGAGCAACTTAATACCACATCAGGATGGTAGAAAAATGCTGGGGGCTGTTCACCGGGGGCCATTTGCCATGACCTTTCTGCCTACTGGAAGTGTTGTCCTCTGTGAGGGTGATGCAACCAAGCACAAGAAAAAGGAACTAGGAAAGTGTCTTGGCTGATAAGCAAAATCTGTGTTTATCATGGGCAGTGTACTCTCTGAAGAGCCTTACCCGTGGCAAAAGGGATCTGCCTCCCCTCCCTTCTCACAGGAATGTGGCGAGGCAGGAACCATTTGTCTCTTCCTAAAGGGACTACTTGCACCTGGCAGACCAGACTGCCCTACTTGTGATCGTGTACCCATACATCTATATAGCAGATACCCTAGTAAGTGATGGGCAGGAGATGTCTGTGTTTGGGCTGATCTGACTGTGTTAGTGTGTAGTCAGCATGTGCCTCCAAGCAGTGGCTTACTGCATCCACCCTACCAGTCCCAGAGGAGTTATTTCTGGCAGATGACCAGGCACGGTCCTAAGTTCTCACTGATATAAAAAGTCTTCATACCTTGCTGACATCAGCCACAGAGATCTAAACATACCTTCAAGCCAACCTGGGTTTTCATCAGAAATTCTCTCTGTTGCTTTCCTGACTCGAAATGAGCTCTCCTCCCTGCCCCCCATCAAAGATTACAATTCATGAAGCAGAAAATGCCAGGCATTCAAGCACTGGCAGAGTTCTTTTAAATTATGTTTCTAGTTTATCATGCTTTTATATGTCTAAGTTTTCTATTTCCCCTCTCTATTTTTATATACAGCAAAATGTATCAATCCAGACATTTCAATACCCATCACTAAAGCATAAGGGTCCATATATCCTTGTCTACTGAATAAACAGGGATTTTCAAAGGGTATTCCCTGTGCTGGGGATAGCTTTTGTTTGCATAACTTGACTACAGTTCTGCTTATAAAAGTTGCAAAACCAAACTAAAGAAGCAAAGACTGGTATAATTCATGGTTAATTGCCCTAAAAGCCCTCCCTGTTGTTCTCAGACGTCTTCCTTCTTTCCCTTTTTCCTGTGAAATCCCCATGGGTCTGATTTAGACTGAAGTTCTTTGGAACAGGTATCACATCTCCACTCATTGCACACTTTTGTGCCTATCGCGCTGCATGGAAATACGAAATATTAACCACAGTTAAGTATTCACAGTGGATACAAATCTAATGCAATCTCCTAATCCTAACTGCTCTTTTTTCTGTAACTCCTTGCACCTTAGCAGGGTCAAAAGGAGAGAAATCTATTCAAGCCTTCTGCCATTATTTTTTAGTTACTGCCCCTGGAGAAAGGACTCAAAATCCAAACATCTGCTACCTCCTCTACTGCAGGGCAGTGGTAAAGGTGGAAGGACCTTGAAAAGCCATACTCTTGCAGTTATCAGGGGAATTGTGAAGGAACAATAAGGAGATTTTTCAGCGTGGCATTCTCGTGATTAGAATGACTTACAAATTGGTTTTGTCATTGCTAGGACAAGAGTGGAACCGACATTTAGTGGCATATGAATTCCTTAGTAATTGGTGCCCCATAATATAAATTAGATTAGAGGCAGTTTACCAAGTCCCAGTAGAGCAAGTTTTCATTTTACTGTACTCTCAAAAGAAGATAATCTACAATGTGCATTTTAGAAGACAACTGCAGCATAGGGAAGGTACAACCCTAAATGGAAAAAAGGATTACTTCAGTAGGACTTTGTAGTCAAAATTCCTTGCTGGCTTACACAAGAAAATCTGTATCCAGAAATGGTACCGAGTTTGAGTGTTTCCTTTACTGTGTTTTTATGTTAACTCTGCTAAATAAAGGAGACGAAAGGAGAACAGATAACTAGGTAATAGCAGGCATGATCACAACTAGGTTTTCCATTCCTTTAAACCTGGATCCAAGTTCTTTGACTTGAAACTGGAGTCTTTTCACTGAGAAACTGCAGCAGGATATGTTCCTAGCACTACAACAGATGCTATTAAAGCAGCTTCTTTTCATTATGAAAACAAAGCTGAAGCACTATAACATATGTTGTGTTGATTCATGTCTTAGAAAATATCATTCCATGGAGATATATTTGATAAATGCAATAAGAAAGCAGCTGATTCCTTGGAAAAATGTATTTGACTGCAGCATTAGCCACTTGCATATTGTATTTGACAAACACTCAGATGTGATATGTTTTAATACATTGCCATAACACCTAAGGATTTTCATTCAGATGCAACACTATTCCTTTCTCTTCCTGAATGTCTTAAAAGATGCTACTTGCAAATGAAAAACATTGGTAAACAATTCCTTTTATGGGAATCTGACCCTGATGTTCAGTTGCTAGTGTTCAGACCTTGATTGTATGGTTCCTCATCCGCAAGAGAGATAATATTTCTGCCTCCCCCACCATGTTTACATCCTTCATCTGTCTTCTTTGCATTCTGAAGACAGAGACTGTGCCTTATTATACGCACAATACCTACACACTCAGCACCTACACAGTTCTTGGCTGCAGCCTGTAGGTGCTCCTGTAAAAGAATTTTTCCCACATACCACTAACTGATATTCTTAGTATCAACCTCAGCCAACTGGATGGTGCCAATGATGCTGGGAACATTTCCCTCCAGAGTACTGAGCCTAGAAGCACCTGAGGGCTTCAAACCCCTCCCAGGACTGGTGCTGTAGTTCCAGAGGGTTTCAGTTCCCCCATCTACTACTTTGGCCCTCTCAACAAATAATAAAATCTCCTCACCCAAGTGTTTGAAGAAGAGCCTTAGCATACCATTTCTGGAATCAGTGTCTGGGAATGGACGTGGCAGTTATATCAAGGATACTGAGAAATACCAATTTCTTTGACAGTTATATCAGCTCCACAGAACTGACTACCGTAAGTGTTTGTTTCTGACAATTGACTAGATAACGTGAATCCGTGGGGAGCTGATAGGTGTCCTAACAAGGTATATTCTTGCAGAATTTTCTTTCTGACCATAAACCCACTCATATCACTGACAGCTGACACCTTCAGTAAAATTCAGCACAAAACAATCAAAACAACAACAGCCCATTTTACTGATGCATCTATGTCCCAAGCCTAACTGGGTGCATTTGACTGGAACAGGCTGTATGAAACAGGAGCAGATTTTGGAGAACTGCCTGCTCTTATCTCTCTATTTAATATAGTTTATATTAAAATATATTTTAATAAAATTTGAAGGGTGTTTTCTGCCACCTTTAAAGAGCAACAAACCATCTCTCAGCTGAAGTAAAAGCATTTAGTGAATGAATCCTTGATTAATTTCATCCACTTCAGGTGGGTTAAAAATGGTTGTAGTGGCAGAACAGAGCAGATGGGGGCTGTTTCAGGGGCAAGAAGCCTGTACAGAGCAACCGTTCTACATCCTTGCCTGTCTCATTGCTCCACTGGAATCACTGAGAGGAGAATACAAGTTACAACAGCCCAGCACAGGACAGGGAGAATAGTAAAAATATTGGTCTAAAAAATAACAAAAAAAGTTTACTGAAATTATTTTTTATGCTGCTCTTCCTGAGAAAGACAGAATAAAGCTGACCACCTCTCTAGCTCAACTAAAACCTAAATTCTGATAACAGTCTTAAAAAGAAAACTCAAATAATTACATGCAAAATCATTTTCATTGTGTTCAAACTGAATTGTTGTAATATGCCTTCAGGTAAAGCCAGATTCACCCATCTCATATACCTCTGTTGTCCTTTAGCTACATTCAACCAGAGGTCAACAAGGTGACTCAAGGCAAGAGTCAGCACAGAAGAGGAAAACTCCCAAGAGTTTTTTCCTCCAACCTGCTGTCTTCTTTCTAGAGATTTAATCAACTCCCTGGAGCTTATTATAAGAGCAAGCACCCTGACTCTGGCACAGAAAAAGACACTCATGTCTTTTCCATACAGTTGGCAAATCTGGCAGATTTGCAGCTCTGACCCTCTTTTTGGGGCATCGCTGGTGCCAAGTTCCTTCCTGTTGGAGAGTCCAAATGTCCCTGTTCAGTGTCTCTGAGATTAGATCCTGGGAGGAAGCAGTTCTTACCTTTATGGTTATCCACAAACCCACTGATGGATCTCCAGGGAAATAATTAGTGTGGTTCTCCACTCCCCATGCTTTCAGATTCCAAATTTCTTTTTCTTTTGAGTGACACAGTACGGTTGGCCATTTTTACAGCATTAAACAAAGTCATTTGCAACAGAGGAGAGAGAGCTTATTTATTGATTGAACTATCCACAGACATTACCTGACGTTGTTGAGTTTATAGGATCAGTTGTTTGCACCAGCAAATTGCAGTACATAGCCTTAGAAATTGTAAATAGGTCCAATGCTATATTTAAAAATGAAAAATTGATTTCTTCATGAGAATGGCATGCAAAACAGGCAAGCACTCATTCCGCTTTGCTCGTTGGGAAGCACCATTGGATTTTGCTTTCCAAGGCACTGCAGAGAGTAATACAAATGCGAGGTACTGCCTTTCAGCACAGATCCCCTTTGAATTTCCTAAGCATATTTTTCTAGCTCAATATCCTGCTGCCAGGTGTGTCTGAAGTCAGAGCTCAGCTCCTCTGTTACCCAGCTAGCTGCCATAATTGGCCTGTCCCCAGAAGTGACTTGTAATAAAAGCAAGCTAAAAGGCAAAGAATAAGGGCACTTGCATGTCCTTCCTCGCTATGATTTGATTCTCTTGGCTAAGGGTTGGGACTATATTAAAACAAAACTGATATTTTCTTTGGCTAGCAGTGGAATATCTGGACATGAGCAGGGTTGGGAACAGGCTAATGGAGGGAGGGGAGAACATGCATCATGGTAGTGTGTCATTTGTATTGTGCTCCAGATAAAATATCTGAAAAGTCATCGGGCTTTTGCCATCTGTTCAGTTTTTGGAATGCTTCCAGGAAAGGACAATGCCTATAAAGACAGTGTTCATTTTAGCTAATGGATTCACTCTCTCCTCAAGCACAGATCACATACATTGCAGTTGTGGTCATGGATGCAGGCATGTGTCCCCAAGTTTGCATGAACACAGCTATTGGGAGGCAGAAGGTTTATTTACTTCTAATACACAACTAATCCATCCAGCTATTCATGGACTGTACATCTCTGCAATGAGTATGTTATTTATTAGAGTTGGCTAAGCCTAGCTGGTTTAAATCTGGTTTTAATCTTATCTTAAGATATTCAGTGTTGTGATTTTTGTTCGGCAAAGTGTCAGCATAAACACACGCACACACATATATATATATATATTACTATGTCTGGAAGTACCCACTCTACAGCTGTGTTCCAAAGCTGTTCCCCCAGAAACACACAACACCTGTATGTCAGTACAGCTCTCATTTTTCATTTTTAACAAGTAGCAACTGAGAGCATACCAGAGTGACCAGCTACTGCTTGGAGATTGCATGAACTGCCAGCCTTGTGAAGTCTGCTTAAATCAGTGACACTCAAAGAAAAAAATTAAGGACCATTACATTTCCAGATAATATATCTTAAGATCTGGTCTCATAATGCAAGGGTCAGATGAAATCAAAACACTGTTTACAGCAGTGCTCTTTCTTCTCAGCTCTGCAGTTATTAAAGACATTTAGCCTGAATTAATTAAAAAAAAAAAAAAGACGACTGCTCTTGACTAGCTTAAGGAATAACATGTGGCATGTAATTTGGATTTCTGAGTGATTTAGACAAGTAAGCTGCATTACTCATCCATCTCATTTAAGATATGTAGATTCCGTAATCTTCCATCTGGATTTTCAGTCAAACTTTGGGTTGCTTATTGGTTGTTTGAAGAAGGCTGGAGAAGGTTCATCTTAGAATGAACAAAGAAGGGTGAAAATTGTCCAACTGGAAAATAATGAGCACATGACAGAAAGTGACCCTGGACTACAACAATGAATGGAAACCTTCAATTTATTTGTAGTGACGGAATTATTCTTTTACTTTCTTTCCCACAACAAACAATCCCTCTGTATTTAGTGCAGGATCCATTTAGAACCAGAGTGACACATTGGTATATGACACCCACAGGCTTTGTCCACTCACCTTGGTCCAGCTACAATATCATCATATGAACACATCAGTGATGATAGCATGAGAGATCAGACTGGAAGAGATCCATGGGCAAGCAAATCAGAGCCTTCTGCTCCGAGGGCAAAAAAAAAAAAGTAATTATTTTTAAGGGAATTTAAGAGAAAAACCATGCTACCTTCATCTGTCATCCTGCAGTGCCAACACCATTCATTTGAACATGGAGAACAGGTAATAATACCCTGTTGGTTGCATAACTGTTAGTTCTAGTAGTTCAAATCTATGTATTCCCTTTCATTAATTTGTGGCTATCCCCAGACACTCTCTATCCACAGCTCAATCTGTCCAAGCAACCAAGACAATGTTAGATCTGCCTATCAGTATAGGTGAGAAAAAAAACTTCCTATGATACGCCTGCAGCTAGCATGATTTGATCAATTCTGAAATCAAATGATGAGCTGAAAAAAAAAATAATTAAAAAATAAAACAATGCTCTTCGGAAAGATATTCCAGAGGAAAATCTATCAGACAGTTGAGCCATGTTCATATGAAATTTATCAGAGGGAAAGGACCAAAGTCTATCTAATTTGTTAGTCTTTGGAAAACGACTGCAAAAAATCCTTAGCCAAGATCATCTGTGGGAACATATGCTCCACAGAGATAAAGAGAAGTGCACACAAGCACCATTTCTCCCCCCTTGCCCCAAATGAAAAAACAGTAAATAAGGGTGGCAGCATCTTCAGGCCCATTTTTCCCTTGGCAGATTTCTCCAGCAGCAGAAGCCCAGCCAGGTTCACTGGAGCATCCTGATAGACCTTGCAGGAAGCCTGGGAATACCTGTTACTTGAAAATGGATCTTGGTGTGGGGCTTTGTCTCTAGACAGACTACTATGGAGGGTGCCTGGAAGGAGACCATTAATGGCTTCATGATGGGTACAGTTCAGGAGGGCTTCACAGTGGCTTTATAATTCAAAGGATCAAGGGGATAAGTCTGAGCATTAAAAACAAAACCAAAAAAAGATAAATCATGAGGTACCTTTGGCACCATCTGTTCATTTCACAGACTGGCACACAGCAAGGTGATATCAGCTTTGTGCAGTTGAACCATCAGTCCAATGTCTTGCCAAGTCCCTGGTGCTGTTTTAAACACATCAGGCCCCCAGAAGCTGCTGAAGCCAGAATCTGTGAAGGCTGGGTGTGACTGACAGCACACCCACACCAACAGCCAGGGGAGCCTCTCACTGAGGCTCAGGTGGCTTTGCAGTGGGAGAGGACTGGCCCAGCTACGAGTGATGCTAACACAAGCTGCCATGGGCCAGAAGACCTCAGTTCTGTGGCATAGCGAGCCACACGTCTGAGCAAGAGGAATGCTGAAGGTAGCATTAAGCTACACCTCTTTGTCTTGATTGGGGTTTCTCCATTTTTCTTATTGCCTTAAGGAGGATCTGAAGGGCAATGTATTCCCCATGGCTGGCAGTGGGGTTCCCTCTCCATATGCAGGCTGCCTTCTGCAGCAGCAGCACCAGCAGCTGGCAGCTCTGTGGGGCCAAGACCACCCTGTAGAGCAGAGTGGGTGGTGACTGTTCTCTCTGTCTCCCACCTCATCCCACGGGGCTTGGAAGTGTGGATGAAACAAGGTATTGCTTTTCACAGGCTGGGGTTTGTATTAAGCATAATGTGAGAGCTACGACATTAACTTATGTGGCAGACCGTCTCCAGAGCTGCAGCAAGCAAGATGTTACCAGTGAGATTACCACATCTGCTAAGACACACATAAAGTTTGCGCTCAAGGTCCTGGGGGTAAAAACATGGAGGATGGAGATGATTTGGCTTGCCATGCCTGCCTGGAACTATCAGGCTGCAGTTGAACCCAAGACATGCAGTGCTTTAGACCAAGCAGCCAGGGGTATCTCTGAATAAAGGAAATTTTTGTAGAAAGCATAAAAACCATATCTATGAAAAAGCAATACAATGATGTTAGAGCTATTGCCATTTAACAAAGAAAGAGCAACTAGACAGAAACAATTTTTCATGTGGTTGTCCCTGATGATATTTTGCTGTGCAGTGCCTGGAGTCCAGGTGACAGAGATGCAGGACCTGAACCAAGAAGAGGAACTTTACTCACAGCACAATTTCGCAAGCCAAGTGGTTCCGAAATTGGCAACCCCACTCATGCAGCAAATACCAACACATCAGAATGAATTTGAAGCTGTTATTCTACAGATCCAGAACCAAAAAATAAATATAAGAAGGTGTTACCAGTGTGAGCCCTGGGGAATTTGTGTTTGACTTGGCACCAAAAACATGCTGTGAGATTCTTGACCTGACAGCATCAGCTGTGATCTTTTATTGAGAAGATTTATGCAGTCCTGAAAGTGAGGATTTGGCAATTAACAGAAACAAGTTTGTCAACAGTGCTGCCTTGTTTAGACATTGTAGAAAATTATGTACACACCATGTGAAAAAAACATGTATTCTGTTGGTGGCAAGAAGGCACTCAGAAGATGCTACGATTAATGTTGTTTTCAAGAAATTTCCAGTTTCAGGGCTGATGTTTTCATTGTTGGGAAGGGACAAGCTTTGAATAATCACAGAGGAATGAGATGCAGCAAGCAGAAGTGTGAAACAGCTCCATGTAGAAGAATTTAGACAACATTTCACTCTCACTTTAATTTATTATAGTTTCTTCTTGGTTTTTTGGAGTAAGGTCACCCCTTTTAAACAGGATGGTAATCTATTTGAAAACATTAAGCTGCATGATGTCTTGTCCTGTAAATACACAGGAGTAAATCTGTTTTAACATATTTAAATAGGATAGTTTGCTTGGTATAAGATTTTTGGTGCAAAATGACTATTGTGGGCAAGTTTTTCAAAACCAGGAATCCAAACACAGACTTCTGAAAGGCGTCTATATTGACATCTACATATATAAAACTATTAAAGTCTAAATATGGCTTTCTAGGTTTACCAATAGGGTGCAATATTGAGTTGCTGAAAGTAACATAGCTGTATCAGGAGGGTATGTTCACCTGTTTGGAGACCTCCTGAAAAGTACCATGCTGCTTCCAGGGTACACACTAGCCAGGAGACCTTTACATAGCCCTATGTTATGCCACACAAATGCATCCAAAAAAGCCCAGCCTGAAAATGTGACATCCAAGTTAGCAGCTAACGTTTGTTTTTCCCATGTGTGAGGACAGCCACATTTCTTATCATCACTACAATAGAAATTTAGGACGCACGAGTGTTTTGTCTTTCAAGACTTGGCTCATATGACTACTTTTTGACAAGCTGTGGTACTGTTAATGCCAATGAAAGTTCTTATACCAGTAGGAATTGTATGGATAATGGTTAACTGCAGAAATAGCACCCTCTTTATTTAATTCCTGATCTGGGCTATTTTTGAACAACTGCTGTTTATTGTCATTATTGGGTTCAAAAACTGACTTGCTTTCTTCAAGGGACAGAGTAAATCAGGTCTGACATTCGAAGCAGTGTATTTACGCCAGTGCGGAGTACGTGGCTCTGAAGTGTGGCTGCAATGAAAACCAGAGAGCAGCAAAAGCCCTGGATACATTTGTCACGCAGGGGAACTGGGGAGGTGGGTGGCTTCCTCACCATTCTATTTTTCCTCCCTTTTTTGTAAAAACGTTTTGAAATGGAATATTAAAATGTGTTGCTTTCAAATCAAAGCTCAAGGAATTTCACATGGTGGTGTAACTGAATATGTCATCTGCATTGGATGGGTTTTGTCCCTGTCTCCTCTCTCCCCAGGAAAGAAGGAAGCACCAGTTGCCACCACTGCATTAATTGTTCCATTTGTCCCCGTGGTAAAGGGGCAAATTTTAAATGCCAGCTGGCACAGTTTGCAAAGGTGTATAATTTATGAGGTGCATGTGAGAAACTGGAAAGATAGCTACAATCAATATGAGCACAAGCAAAACATTCAGCTCGCAATCTCTGCCACACAGCACGGCTGCCCATGCTTAGTTATCACTCTGAACATATTTTTTACTTTCCTGTGCTGTAATTCTCAAGGTTTCGTTGTTTGGTTTGTAGGATTTTTTTTTAAAGACTACATATTTTTTTAGGCTGGAAAGATTCTCAAGGGAAAGAGGGACAGTCTGGAGAAAACAAGATTGAAAAGGTATAAAAAATCTTATAACTTGCCAAAACCAGATCAGCACTGTTGAATATTGTGGAGGGTGGAGGGGATGTGAAAGCAAAGGTAGGATTCTCACACAAGACAGTTTCTTACTGGAAAGGTCTGAAGAAACTCAGGCAAGGCAGCCTTTCACAAAGAAGAGAAGAGAGGAAAGAAAAGCAAAATGTAGGAATCTTGGATACACAGAGATATTGCTATTAGTTTTTAACTTTTTTAACCAAGCTGTCTGCATTATTGGCAATATCATCAGAACAAAAGCCAGGTGTCTGCAGTTTTGCGTAGATATACATATGTTTAGTGATATATGAACCATTGTGCAAAAGCATATCTGATCATATACAAAGGGGAAAATGGAAATACAGAAATACTTCAGGATTTCAATTAATTTCTTCTGCATATTCTTCCTTATGCCTGTGTATTCTCTTTCCTCCCTTCCAGTAGGAGACTTTCACTCTAGTATCACATCACCCTAAAATGTTTCACTTGAACAGCCCCACAGCCACATCTTCTCCCCTAAGCTAACTATGCTCTCTTAAGTTCACTACACCATTTCCCACAGAAAATCAGGAATTCCAGCCCACTCCTAAAGTAAACCAGCCTTAAGCTCTGTACATCTTGGCCAGATGTGAACACAGATAACATTAGTTTCTTAGTGCTATATGTTTCCAATTGCTTTCTTAAATAAGAAGCATCTGGCTTAAACAGCATGAAGCACTGGTGCCAGCATCGCTAGGAGGGGTTTGGCAGGGACTGTGGTCTCTGTTCTTGGAGATGCCATGGGCTGCAGACAAGGATTTATGTTGTCATGTAAAGAGCTCTGGCCTGGCATACAGTGAGTTTGAGCAATTCTCCATTATATACCTTTATTTATGCAGAATTTTTTTCAGGGGGCAAGGAACTGAGCAAAAGAGGAAGCAGACTTCAGGTCAGCATCTCCAGTGTGTGTGCATACATAAGAGGTGATACCTTAATACATGCAAGTGCCTGTCCTCAGAGGTACCTTGACCTGTGATGGCCCCCTCACCAAATGAATATGAGCTGATTGGGAGAAAAAGCTGGCAAAAGGGCCAAAGGGCCAGTGCTTAAGGTAGACCTCACTCACCAGTAACAGAGTTGAAGCACTCTCACAGACAATGAAGATGATTCGATTTTGTTTCCACCACCTCTTGTGGAATAATTTAAAAATCCATTTAGTTTGGCTTAATATATTTTTTATGTGTATCTGAATTTCACCCTTAAGTGAAAACAACGTTCAGTAGTCTTTCCCATTAAAATTATACACATATCTCTAGAACATGAAATACACATTCTGAAGGGAGTCTGAAGATAGATTTTTTGGAGTATCTGTCCTGCTGGAACTATTTCTAATTGGGGTGGCAGGCCTAGGTTTCCCACTTGTAGTCCACGCATTATTCCACTGTACCATACAGGGGTAACACACATAGAATATTTATCAGGATGAAAATAATTGTCTTGAAGTGAAAAGTGAAAGAAAGGAAAAAAAATCCAGTAGAGCAATACAGACTAGGATTGTTATTTACTGAAAAGATATGAGAAAAAAGCATGAAAAGAAAAAGCATGTAAAAAAAATAATTATTACCTTCTCCCAGTGCAAGTAATAGTTTTAGCAGATCTGCTGTCAGAAAATGTTTCCCAAACTAGTCTTATTTAAAGAGTGTCTGAAAGGGCAAATTGTCTAGTAATCAAGCCATTTCATGACTTAATTTACCTTGATTAGCATGGTACTTTTCAAAAAGTGCTAATCAATTTTAGCTTCTAGTAAACTGGAAACACCACACAAATTGCTGTCACGGTCTTAAACTGCTAATCAATTTTGAAAATCTAAATCAATGTGCATTTTTATGCTATTATTTTTCAGTCACTGTCTGGAATGCCTTTCTTGACCTTGAACTGTAAGAAAAGAATTTCCATGTAAAATAATTACAGAAAAAGATGCCACACTTTGTCATTGCAGTTTTTAGCTGAAGTACTGAATATGTAAGAACTATGAAGTGCAAAAATGTTTTTAGTAAGTAAGGTCATCATAAGGTGACCTTTTTTCTTTCATCCAAAGAAGAGCATTCTTACATGTTAGGACCCCACATTCTTCAACCATGCAGTGTATATTTACGCTGCATAAAAGCAAACTGCTGGACATGTTATAGTAACAGGTTTTCTGATAAGCTACAGCCAAAAAAATGCTTATGTTATATGATCCTTGTGTTCTGAAAGCATAAGTTTCCAAAGAATACCATGGAACAATTGATAGTGCAGTCACATCAGAGTTTTATATATTTTTATGCATGTCTTTCATTTTCCGTGTTGCCACAAACAAACCTATCACAGGTCTTTAGGCAGTGTAAGTGTGCCTGGAAATTGTGAATTTTCAGATATTAAAGTCTTAGACATGTTTTAGCAACCAAATTTAATCATCAGCCACCTGGGGCTTCTTTCACTTATATGTATTTTAGAATCGAGAGACCTGTTCTCTTTTGTAAAGAAGAAAAAAACCAATCCTAAATCCATTGATATATCCTATTGCACTCTACCTACAAACATTTTTTTTCTCTGTGTGTTTCTGAGAGAGACCCATAAAACTTGCCAGCAGAAGGCAGGCCATCACATATATCCATCTGACAAAAAAACCCTGTCTGGATCTGGACATCGTTCTTTAGATTGGAAGGAAAATGGCACAAGATGAGCCAGGTTCTGGGAAAAAAAATGGCAAACAGCCTTGTGTAATGTGGAACAGCAGCAGAGCAGCTCTGGCTTCCCCCAGAAGACACTGGGGCAGCTACAGAACAATGTCTCCTGGCTTATGAAGCAGCAAGTAGGGCAGCCAGAGGCCAGAGAGTTGTGTCCATATGCTCCCCCAAATGACACCTAGTAAGGAATAGAGTATATTAAAACTACTTGTAGTTATATAGATGTCCACATTTGGAGGTAAGTTTCCCTGCTCTTCCTAGACAGCCCATGGAAAAGTTCAGAGTATCCTTTTTAGGCTATGTTGTCTTTCGCAGGAGAATTCTCCATTTGAATGCATGTAGAGCCTAGGAAGTCACCTCAGGTAGGAGCTTGTAGTTATGTGACATACAGACTTTATCCCTGAGAGGTACAGTGATGTTTGAGCACCATTTGGATCCTTGGAAGTATCTGTCTTGGCTTGTGTCCCTGTGTGCCTGTGCTGCACATTTGAGGCCTGTGTACTGGGGATCATTCCCAAGATATTTCTGTTTCTCTCAGCTGTGGTCTACCAGTAGACCACTTTCAACTCCATCTCCTCAGACACATTGTCCTCCTGCTTGAACATCCTCTGTGTGCTCTGCCTTGACTGATTCATATGTAATTTACCTGATTAATCCAGGACCTATGACCTGCCTTTCTCTTGGTTGTGCAGTTCCTACATGCACAGGGTGATTTTCTCAATATTCTTACTCCATAAAGCATTTCCCATTAATTTTTGTTCTTATGTAGTGCATCACTCCTGGCTGACCAGAATGAACCTGAGCTGTCTGCCACTGTGCTGCTCTTATTTATTGGAGACATCCAGGGCGTAACAAAAAATAAGCTGGAAAGCTTTCTTCTGATCCTATCTTTGTGCTATTTTCCTTCCAGTCATGTGTTATTTTCCATCCATAATCTGGACCATCAGGTCCAGCTCCACTGTAGCCTGGGTAGCAGAAGGCATAAGAAAGAACTTGTGGATCCTTCACATACATCAACATACAAGGGAAATTGGGTGTCCATTTATTAAAATCAGTATGATTTCCAACTTTCCAAATGCTGATAATGGCTGAAAAAATGTAGTTTAGAAGACAATGAGTTTGTGTCCCAGAGTAATTATCGTTAGGGGGACTCAGTTGCTTGTCAGTAACTGGTATAGAAGATGTGTAAAGAAATACTGGTAATAATGAAATACTGGAATATTTGATGCTTGCAAACTGAAATTAAACATGCTAATAAGTTTTTCAGTAAAGGATAACCCACCTCCATGGTATCAGAGAAACAGCAGGGCTCATTGATGGTTGAGGACCTGAAAGATCAGTACTGAAGGGAACTACACAGTCTCAGTGATGACCCTGATGACTCAAAATGCTAGTCAAAACCCTGGGTGATGTTTCATTTGTGGAGAAAATTTAGGTAGAATCAAGCTGTTCTTTGATGTGAGCTCATGTGTTTATCACAGAATGTCCTGCTTCCTTCAGAAAAGCAGAGGTAGAACAACCAAAAAATGTGACCAAATTCCCAAGATTTTTTATCTACAATTAAGTCCAAAGTACCTCCCCATCATGTCCGTCCCTTAGACCATGCTCTCAGTGCCTACCCAGACTGAGTCTCATGCATCCTTCCAACTTCTCTTTGCCTCCTACTATTAACATCCAAAATCATAACTGACAGAAATCAGCTCATCCACCATGTGCCTTGCATGTCACTTCATTCTGAATAGTAGCTGAATATGGGGTGAAGGTCCCCTTTCTTCACAAAGGACAGTACCTGGTTTTTATGCCTACCTTAAGTAAAAGGCATCAGCTTCCTTGTCCCCTTCCATTTCAGTGGGTGGGATTCCTCTTGTTTGTATCTCAGCTCAGAAAAACACTTTTAGGGTGCAAGCCATCTGATTATTCAGATGTCTACCTTGGGATGGGATGACTTGTATGCTAAAATTTTTGCAGCAGGAGCCTTCGGTGACCTGCTTAGACGTAAACAGCTATGCTTTAAGTGTCTGAATTTGGTCAGATTAACTCACTCAGTGGCAGTCTGAGGAGATATGCTGAAACACCATTAAAACACAGAGGTAACTGAGAATATAGTATGTTATCAGCACTAAGGAAATACTGAACTTTGAAGATATACCATCACTGTTATGTCAGGTAATTGGAGGCTTGAAGAGACTTATGCCCTGAAAGTTGAGAAACATGGGTTCTGTCAGGAAATGGGTATGTGGAGAAATACACGCCTGGGACAAGCACTGACTCCTGAAATGCTCTGCTCTGTTCACGGACAGAGATTATGAGTCTAAATGCATTCATTTCTCTCAACAACACATGAAAGGCTATGTGTCCTGATTTCAGCTGGGATAGAGTTAATTTTCTTCCTAATAACTGGTACAGTGTTGTGTTTTGGATTTAGTGTGGCCATAATGTTGATAACACACTGATGTTTTAGTTGTTGTTAAGTAGTGATTATCCTAAGTTAAGGATTTTTCAGTTTCTCATGCTCTGCCAGAAGCAAGAAGCTGGGAGGGAGCATGGCCAGGACAGCTCACCCGAGCTAGTCAAAGGGATATTCCATACCATAGGATGTCATGTTCAGTATATAAACTGGGGGGAGTTGGCCAGGAGAGGTTGACCGCTGCTCTGACAGCAGGCAGTGAGCAGCTGCATTGTGCATCACTTGTCTTTTCTTGGGTTTTATTTCTCTCTCTTTTTGTTATATTCCTTTTAATTACTATTATTATGATTATATTTTTATTATTCTAATTATTATCTATTATTTTAGTTTAGT
The DNA here is from genome assembly GCF_031877795.1 of Strix aluco. NCBI lineage: Eukaryota > Metazoa > Chordata > Aves > Strigiformes > Strigidae > Strix > Strix aluco. The sequence goes on along the minus strand of NC_133932.1, from coordinate 69,182,655 downwards.
TATTAAACTGTTCTTATATCAATATGCAAGTTTTACTTTTTTTTCCCAATTCTCCTCCCCATCCCCCTGGTGGGGGGGAGGAGTGAGTGAGTGGCTGCATGGTGTTTAGTTGCTGACTGGGTTTAAACCACAACACTATGAAAATTACATCCAATGATACTGCTGGAGCCAAATTAATCATCATTACGCTATTGGCCATAACAACAAAAATATAAACATTGTATGTATTTGAAAGATGGGTCAAAGGAAGAGAAAATGAAAGTAAGAAATTAAACTGAAATGAGTTGAGGGAGGTTGAAAATGGAGAGGAATTACAGAAGAATGGGTGAATCAGAGGAGACAGGAATTCAAGGGAATGGGCAATACAAAATGAAGAGGGCACAACCAATATAAAAATTCTCATACCAGATCTGTGCCACTGACCTTTGTGCTTAACATCTTGTTTCTGCTAAAAACCAGGATTAGGTGCTTCAGAAGATGGTGCATGAAAATCATCTATTGAAAACTGGTGATGTAATCAGCTTATCAAGGAGGTTTCCTCTTAACTTTTGTTGAACAGAGATTATTTGAACTCCTGAAGCATGAAGGAGGGGTGACAACCGAGGTGAAAATAAAAATATAAGGTGGAGAGAATGGAAAGTGTGAGGAAAGGAACAAGCTGGATATAAAATGAACCCAGGGGGACAGAATTGATTTTCTCCCAGCGCTGTGCTGAATAGAGCGTCCAACTCAAAGTAGTCATGTTGGGCTTCTGTACAACATACAGGAGATCACATTATCTTTGATGAGAATATTTTGTGTAGTTTTATATGACACTTGCTAAAGTTGCAGGTTTTCTGTTACCCAGTTTGTTCCTCCATGTAGTTCATTTTTTTTTAAACAAATGGACTACACTTGTTCACTCCTTAATCCTCACAAAAACTTTAAAAAAAAGGTTCCTGATGGTTTCTTATATCTTCTGTGCTTCTTATCAAAAGTAATCTGAAACACATTGACTTGGCTATACAAGCTGCCCAGATTTGGATACTCAAGCTGCTCATTGTCCTTTAAAACGCTCATTTCAAATCTATATACTTGTGCCATTAATATTAAGCACTTTGGTGTGTGCTGTCAGGGCAAGAATCTTTCTTAACCGATACGAACTAGGTATAGAGAGCTACCAAGCTACTCCAGTGTGAGTGCTCACCAGCGAAGGTGCTGGAGTGGCAATTGCCTCAGACAACTCCAGGAGGAGTGTCATCTCAGGCAACCCCAGCTTCCCCTAATGCTTTCTGCTGTGGATGGGGAGCCTGTTCAGTGCTACATCTCTCCAGAGAATGAAGCAGATGCTGCACTTCGTGCTTACTTATCCAGTGCTGTTCATGGTACCTGAAATAAGATAAATGGAGCTCAGAGAGACCACAGGAACTGCGTTATCCAAGTATTATTACCTTAGTAATTCAAGACAATGCAAGACCCAGAAATCCCTTTCAGTAGCCCCTATCCCTCTTCCAGCTGAGTTCCTATCATGATGGCCCTAACACCAGGATGTTAAGTAGAAGTGACAACCAGACCAGGCATTGTGCACCTCTTCATATCAGATACTTCTCAAGGAGAAGGGGGAGTGGGGAAGAGAAGCTGCTGCCTAACAACATTCACTCTGTACAGAGAGAAGGTAACATATTTGAATGTTTTAGTACAAATACCTCAGCTTCTTGCAGGGTATTGAAACCAATCAGCAGACCCTGTGTTCAGCATATCAGAGGTGACTGATGTGTCAGTAGTGTCAGCCTGTTGTCAGGGATAAGTTTTTACTGTTTATGGTTTTCACTTCAGCTGGAGATTAGATATGAGACCTCCTAAATTTGCAGCTTTTTCATCTTACTGTGGACATAAGCTTTGGAATGTGTCTTGGATGAAAAATATTATTAAATAGGAGAAAATGGTTCCTATACAGCCCAGATTGCTTCAGTTTCTATACCTTAATTTGCTTACCTTGTAGTAGAAAGTTTACTTTCAGAGCAGTAACTGGAATACCATTTTATCAGGGAATCCTATTCAAGAAAGCATGTAATTTCCTCATATTCAGAGAAACAAAACCCTTTAAAGACATGACAAGGTAAAAAAGAGAGTAGCTGGAAAAAATTCCCATGCTCCCATAGCAGACTGACCCTTTACATTGCTGATTTAAATGGCATGTCTCTTTTCATATTGCATTAGTGTTTCAACTTCTGCCCCTCCTTGAGTTTAGCTTCTGGGATTTTGCAATTTATAGTCCAGTGTTCTGCTTTTCTGTTTCTAGTCTTGTGTTGCTTATTTTGTCCAAGCCTGTAAAACTAGATGACCATCTTGCTCTGACAAATTTGCTCAGGGTCAGCAGGGTAAAAAGTCTGACAGAGGAATTATAAAGAAAAAAAAATTGCAAAAATATGGACAGAGTTTCTCCTCAAGCACAGCTAAGTCAGGTCTAGGCTCAGTCTTTGTTTACAGCATAACTACCACTGTTTGTGCTTTGGGGAGGGAAGCGAAGTGGTACTGGAGGAATTTGAATATGCTGCACAGAAAACACACTTGTTTGCCATGGCACCTGATAGACCCCCTCATCACACAAATGTCTGAGTGTAACAGATTGCTTTTTCTCTGAGATTCAGATTGGAAATGCTTGGCAGACAAAATAAAGAAATGAATGTTTTCTAAAAATAGTTGATCTGTTTTTTCTGTGACAAACAAAGTTTTATGTGGACCCAAATTAATAACAATATGTTTCACATTTCCTGGTTTGACTGCTATGTGTATCTCATCAATTGATGTCTTTATTCATAGAATGCGAAAAATAAAAGTGCAAGAATAACATTTTTCAGGGGATGAAAGAAAGAGGATGGTGTTTCTAGAAAATAAGGTTGTGTTTTGTACAAGGAAGTGGAAGAGCTGGGAGATAGGAATAGGGATGCTGTGTACCAGGTCTCTTCCCCCTAAAGTGAGGTGTGAACATTTATGTCTGGTTTAAGGCAAAGACTGGTGACATATTAGCCTCTCATGAACTGGAGAAGAAAGGTACTTTTGTGGAATAGATTGTAAACTAGGACTCAAAAAAACCCCCACGCTCAATCCTTGGCAGGTTTCCTGTGTGATACTGAGCATGTCACTTTGGGAAAGACTCATCCCAGCTGTCTTCAGCCACGTAAAAGTTAGTCATCTCCTTTAAACTACTTAAAAGGGAGAGATATGGGCATGTCCAATAAGCAATTAATTCCACTGATCTGAGACACCTCCTGAAGTCGTGATGATCTGCCCAGCAGACAATCTGGCAGCTGCAGCCTAGTGTCTGGCTAACTCCTGCTGCAGTCTGCCTGTGCTGAGCAAGAAGCTGTCCAGCCCTCCATCCTGCCTGGGACAGGACTGTCTGCTCAGGCTGGCAGCTCCTCAGGACAGACTCTGTCTCTAGCAGCATGCTCATATAGCACCAGGTGTAACAGGGCCCTGGATGTCCTGTGAGACCACTAAGCAGTTCTGCAGTAATAAGTGAATAATAGCAGCAGAGAGTTGCTTCGGGCTTGGTAAACTTCAAGTATTATAGCAGAAGGTGTCTCAATTCAGAGAACTGTGGTGTGAACAGCCATTCTAACAGAGCATCCTCTATTATTTTGTGTCTTAACTTCTGTCATTTAGAAAAACCGGTGACAATAAAAACAGGAAAACTGGCCCCACTGAGTGAAATATGCATTGTCCTCTGGTTTTTTTTTTCACCTTTCATGGTTGGAAGCCCAGAGTGATGTATCTGACAAGGTAAGGTTTTCCAGACTTCTGTTATGCTGGTTTCTCCATTGATCCTGATGGCATCCATGAAAGCACACCAGGAGTACAGTGTGCCTGAGCACATCCAGAGGGCTTTCATGGCCTGCTCAATCACACTGAAAAGTCCCACAGGAGTGGTTTAATTAAACAGAAATTTATCTTTGCATTTAACTGTTTCTCCTTCTCCAACCCACCGTACTGCTGAGCCCTGTGGGTATTTAAGCCAGGAAAAGACTGGTCTGAGACAAGGGCTGTGTTCCCAGGAGCATGGCTGACCCATAGCACCCCATCTGAGAGAGGGTGGCCAGTGGAGGCTGCCATGTATCAGCTGGTACCTGTAACTGCATGCACATTCCCAGCTTGTCACAAGAGCACAAGGAAGACCTGCTCACAGAAACCACCAGGATGGTGGCTTCAGCAAAGACATGTTACTCTGCAGCTGGAGTGGAAGAGGAGCTCAGGCACGGCAGCAGGTGGCAAAGGATCAGCTGGCAAGTGGGGTGGGCAGACTGCTCCTGCTTTTAAGAACAACCATGAGGGTGGCGGGGTGACATTCAGAACAAAGCATCAACCTCTGCCCAGTCTTCCTGCATGTCCTTGGACAACGTTCACTTGCCCCATCTCCCCACCTGCAAAAGAGGATGACATCTTTTTTTTTCTTCCTTCCCTGCCTGTTTTCTCTGTCTGCCTTGGGGGTCTCTTCTCTTCCCGACAGCATGCACAACACCAGGTGCAGTTCAGCATTGATGGGGCCACTGCTGAAATGGAAAGAGTTACAGTTCATTACAGCCCCAAGTGCTTTAATCTGACTGGTCCCCACTTCCCGGGGTCAGACTCACCAAAATCCTGTACTTTACACTTCCCATCTCTGGTACAGACTGATGTGGAGTGAACGTAGCTCTCTTTCAGATCCGACACACATCATGAGCAAGGCGACTTTGGCAGGCTTAGCTTAATCCCTCATGGGCTCTCCTCTCAGGAAGGTCATGACAGCATACAGTTTGGCTCTAGCTGTATTAATGGTACTCGATACTTAGCAAATTCAAGGCACAGGAGCAACGGTAGGTTTCAGAACAGGCTGCTCCAGCAGCATACTGAGGGGAAATTCGCTCTGCTTGTCTGTGCCTCCACGTGCTTAATTCTTGTTAGCAGTGCCCGCTTTTCACAGGTAAAGCCAAGGCACACAAATCAGACTGAGAACTGTATGCCCGTATCACAGAGGAATATTTCTGATCACAGTCATTGTTCTTGAGCTGGCCTTGAAATTTTCAATCCCTTCTCATGTAAGTTGACATTAACCCCATTTTTTTCCTGCCTCCATTCTTGGAGAAATTAAATTTTACAGAAATAAAAGCAGCACATTGAGAATAGATGCACGTTTCATTTACTCTAATTATGCACAGTGAAAAGTTTCCATTTCAACAAACCTCATTGATATTCTGCTGTGAACTTGACTGGGGGGGGGGGGGAGGGGGGGGGTAGAAAAAGAACACAAAGGGAGATTTTACCAGTCAACTGACTTTAACCAAAAAAAAGCTTTTGTAGATTTAAGAATATTTCATTTTTCACTTTAATTTGCTCCCCCTCTCTCTATGATTCCTATCATGATAAAACACCCCCCTGGATCACCCTGAGATTCTGGGATCGTTCTAGTACCCTAATACTCTGATATGGGAGCTAGTGTTATTTTATGGATTAATTCCAAATAATAGGATATAACGTGTCAATATTGCACAGGGCTTTGTGTTGTATGTGAGCAGGCCAGCTTTGAGGCCTCTGGGAGAAATACTTGTTTATCTCACCGATGTGGTTAAATCTCTCAATATTTCATGACCCCTGTCACTAATGCACTTAGGCTCCACATGATCTTTACAAACAGTGTTCATAAAACTTACATATACAGGGATTTAATAGATCTGAGAACAAACTCAGGAATCATAACGTGAAACACTGAATAATTTATTAGAAAATATGGAAAAGAGACAAGAGTATTTTTTACTTACAAACCCTATGAACATTGTTCTCTCAGAGGTGGAAACTTAAATTCTGCTGAGATTTTCTTTATCACTATCAATAATACATAAATTAAAAGTAATAGATGTATATTTTCACAAGTGCTAGTATCCTTGTTTCCTTCTCAAGCAAAAAAAGGTCTAAAGTAAGCTATTGGGGTCACCATTAGCCGGGGTCCTTATTTTTCCGTGCGGGAACAGAAACGACGCAACACCAATGTGATGATCAGGTTGTCCATCTTTTTTTTTATTCCTTTTCTGGTTACATTTATATTCTACTAAGTTCCATACACGCACTCATCTATCTTCTAATAGGCTACAGGTCATCTACACGCGCTGTTCACGCGCCTCTACAAGCATTTGCATTGGTTAATTGCAATTAGCACGTAAAGCCCAAAACTTGCCAAAACTCCCGTATCTCATACCCTGTTTTGCTCAGACTTGTGTGCTTTTGCTGACCACAGGTGTTTCTCACTTATCTGCTATCTTGTGTGGTTTTGCCAGCCTTATTTTGCTGGCCTTGTCTTCGTCCTTGCATTCTTCTGCCTGCATTAACTTTCTCCCAGCACGGCCCAGACTCCTACAGTAAGCCTACTGCAGTAATTGGCTGTGCCATGACAAATACAGTGTTGTCATGAAAAATACCACAGTGAATCACTTTCTGCATTCCCGGATATGAAAAATGCTTGTTATGCTTGAGTTAAAGTTTTTAATATGTATCAGTGGCTTAAAGAGGATAAACACTAATAGCATTTTATTGTATAATAGTCTAACCATCAAGAATAGAAAATTAAAATTACACCAGAAAACATTGTAATCACTGTAAAATACAGTCAGAGAGTGTAATGAAATTGAACTTGGTCCATGTATATACAACCATCATCCTCTGAAATTTTTAATCTGCAGTCCTCATTAAGAAACTGGATGGAATTTCCCCCAAAATATATGGGCAAGACATGTCCCTGAATTGTGCAGGTACAAATCTGAGATGAATTTGGGAAACTTGTCCATAATATCAGCAGGTGTTAATCTTCATTCTTTTGAGCTCTGATATGCTCTAAACCTCCTTTTTTTATTCAGCACAGGCTCAAGTCAGCCTCCCCAGGGTGCCCTGACCCAGCAACGAGTTCACACCATCCTCACCTCTCCTGCAGCAAACTCCATGGTGTGTTCCTCCATGCTGCATTTGAATACTTTCATCTGCCTCCTCCATCAAGGATGAGGCATTTCTCTGGCAGGTGGCACCCTTTGTGTCCTGTGCCTGTGTTCTCATGATGTTTATACCAGCTGCATCAACTAAAAATAATTTTTATTCCTTCTTTCTTTTTTCTTCTTTTTCTGCAAGAGGTTAACAACTGATCCCTTCAGACCCTAATATTAGATAAGATTTGCTGATACATGAACCAGGGCTTCTCCTGACAGCCAGCTTCAGACCTGGGTTGGTTTGTTTCTATTCCTTTTAATGCAGAATACAGGTTGCCCAAAATCCCCACAATGCTAGCTCTTTCACCACCAGGTACCTGACTCCAAGGAAGCATCAAGACAGGTTTTGCTGTGGATTTCACAGCTCTGTATTGCAATGCTCAAAGCACAAGCCTTGCAAACTCAGTGAAGACATTTTTATATGTTTTCCAAGGGGACACCACTATCTAGTCTTGCCCTGAATCCAAAATTGTTTCTCAGCCATCCCCTTCCTCTGATACTGTTAGCAAAGTGGAGCCAATAAACTTAAATGGATTTACTAACTTGAAGCTGCTGCAAGGGTTTAGGGGCAAGTTTGATATTGTATCATATTGTTATCACTTTTGGTTTTCTTTTTCCATGTTTCTTGTGCTGGAACATAATTGTACACTACTATAAATTTCCACAGTTACTAATGCAGCCACAAAAATATTCTACACTGTAATATATAAATGAAACCTGCTGGGAGTCTGCTAAAAGTGTGATGAGAACAGAAATGGAGTAGCTGCATCTGGAATATTAGACCTGGAAAGTGCCTTTAATCCAATAGGATTCCTAATGTTTCAATCTACCCTAGTGATCTTCACAAGAAATGCTTCATGAGAAAAAAAAAAAAAAAACAAAAAAATAGTGTTGTTTAAGCATGCACTGTATAAAAACAAATAAATTCATGCCATTTCAGACATGGAAATTGATTTTAGTAAGGTTAAGGTGAAAACTGGATGTCACTAGACTGATATCCAAAGCCCTCTGAAATCAAGAGGAGCTCTTCTGCAACCTTCAGTAGACTTTAGATCAGGTCTTCAGAGAAAATGGGACAGCAGGGCAGAATTCTCTCATTGGGTTCATGAATGAGGAAAAAAGGTAAGAAACAGAATGTTCAAAGCCTGCAAAATAAGGATTACAAAATCAGCTGATGGAAAACATAAGTGAAATGGGGAAAGACATCATGGTCAAGGATAGAAAAGGGGACATATCTTTTAAGAATCTCTGTACTATTTCTTTGAACCTAACAAATGAAGAATCACGCCTATATTCTAGGTATTGCATAGAAAAGCATAGCTTTTTAAGCAAGGGGAGAAATTTTATATGGTAGAGCTGGGCAACATTTGTCAGTTAGATTTTTTGAGGACCAGAAATGCAGATTTGTTCTTCCTGAGAGATTTAATGAATTCATTTCTTTTTCATTGAATTGCTCTTTTCATGAAAACAAGATAAAAAAATAGATGTTTTGTTGTGACATTTTCCAAATGAAATTATTCAAGTTTTCAATCAAGCTTTTCATTTTTAATTTCCCTTTCTCTCACCTCTTTTTTTTCTGGGGGGGAATAAGGTGTCTATGTTTCAAAACTATTGCAACTGGAAAGAGCTGTTTCAAGACAAGTTGAATTCACTAGCTAATGGTTTAAAAAATAAATGAGAAACTGTTTTTCAACTCAGCAAACTTTTTTTAATCAGAAATTTTGTTTTCAAATTGTTCTGAGATTATTTTTATTTCTGTCTTTCTGGAACTGCCAACAACACTGTCAGGAAGATTGTATATTATTAATACACTACAAAATGCTGTTGGAAGAGAGCTCCAGAGATTTTATGTAAACTCTCTGCAACTGGTAAACAAAGATGAACAGAAACTTTTACAATGACAATGCCCCAAATTATTCTGACTTCACAATCACTGTAACTAGATAACATGGCTATGATAAAAGAAAACATCCAGACTTGGTGGACCTCATAAATAGCAGCACAAACCACTTGCTGCCCTTCAACCCAGTATTTTTACTTGGGCATATGTTCCTGCAAAAGGACCAAATGAGCCCCTGGGCTGTATGTATTTTTTCTTCCTCAGATGAGAAATGTAATTTTATGATTGTGACCACGAAGAAAACCTTATATTGTTGTGTTCAAAGTGGAAAGCTTGCCAGCTTTGTTACACAAGAGCAGTCATCCAAGCAGTACCTTAAGTGCTGAATATGAGCAAAGAATAATTATAGCAACACAGTGTGCACTGCAGTAGTAAGATTGTGTCAGCATTTCAGTGTAAAATCTGTGGACCATATCCTGATGGCATCACTGAGGAGCTCAATGCTTTTGTCCTCGATGAAATGCTCTCCCTGAATTTTTACTTCATTGACTGATTAGCAATTAAGAAAGGAATTCCAGATTTGGACTTCTAGGGTTATTCACTCTGAACTTCAATTTAGAGATTTGTTTTGGAGTCTCTTAAAAAGCAGAGTATGTTTACCTCTAGCCACATGTCACTCCTACTGAAAAAATATGATTGCTGATGCAAACAGGTCTTCTTGGCCATATGAGATGGGCAGGTCCAGAAGAGAAGTGCCAGAAGAAATTCTTCTGTAATTTAAAAAACTAATTTATTTGCAGCACATGCTATTAGCTCTAAGGTAAATCTCAGCGTCAAAACAAGCAAACCAAACCAAAACAAATAAAAAACCACACCCCCCAAATATTGCATAGACATGACTGACATGAAAGAGAAGGGAGACAAGAGAAGTGGAGGGGAGAGGAAAGGGTTACAAACAAAGTTACAAAAATAATTCAAGAAGAGTCTTTAAAAATAGAGGAGGGCACAGTAACATAAAAGTAGCTGCACTGGGTCAGACTGAAGTTACGTACATCCCAGTGTCCTGTCTCCGAGCATGGCCCAACTTGACACGCCAAGTACAGGAGCAGGGCAAGCACGTGTGATGCTTTGCACAAGCACTCTCTCAGTGCCCAGACACTTGAGGCTGTAGGACTTCCTGAGTGAGTGAGTCACCCTTTTTCTTTAACTATATCTCTCGATGGATTTCTGCTCCAGGTATTTATCCCCTTGAAACCATGCAAACCTCTGGAGTACACAACAAACTGTTTCAAGAAGTTTCTCAGATTAACCACCCATGTTTGAAGAACAACCTCCTTCTGCTTCATTTGAACTGATTTCCTGCTGACTTCATTTGATGCCCCCAATCCTGGAGTGTAAATAATTGAAAGTAGTAGTTGACAATCTATCTCACTTTGCTTGTTTCATGCCATCAGGGACTGTAACTCAGATTTTAACTGTCAAAGATATAGGTGTTTATTTCAAATTTAGTGCAATTTGCAGAGCTGATAAGGACTTGCAGCACCTGAAGACTCCTTTGGAGCATGGGTACTCTGCACCTCTAAAAAATCTGGCTTGTGGTAAAATCTGAACATTCTTGATCTGTAATGCTGAGAGTACTTTACAAAACCATTGCAGGCATAAATTCTGAATGAATCCTTCAGCACAGTGTGAAAAACATGGTTGAGTCGAAAAAGGTTCACTAATATTGTCTTGAAGAATCAATATATCCTAGTGTTATCAATGATCCTGTATAACAATAATGTATTTTTACATGATTGTAAGTACAATAAAAAAAATAAAAGTAGAGAGGTCTGAAAGATCAGGAGACTAGCACACCCGAAACAGTTAAAATAATAGAGTTTGATTTATATCCACAAAAGCCAGAGAAATTCAGAGTTAAGCCTACATTTCCTTTCTTAAATCATCCCATTTTGCTTCAGAATTTCAGAAGTCTTTCAAAATTGACAGCTTATCTTGTGATTACTGCCTTATTCTTCAGTCAAGTAAGGTAACATGGCACTGTACAGAGGTTTACCTGTCTGTAGAGATCAAATCAGGCCCTAAACAGCACTTCAACACAGTTTTCCAGGGGGGTTCTGACATACAAGTAATTAGCTTGTGTAGACAGATGACAGTGCAGCAGTGTTAATCAGCATTCCCTAGAGAATGGCAGGGTCAAAGTGAAGAGTCATCTTTTCACTTGATGCAATTGTTCTCAATATTGAGAGCTCATTCAAACTGAACATTTAATTCGTATCAAACCCTCATTTCCAATGGTCCTTTTCAACTGAATGTAGCCCCTCTAGCCTTAGCTAGCACCACTAGATCACTACTAAGTCACTGAACATCAGTAAATTAATTCTACTGTGTGCAAATGCTTCAGTTTCCAACAGACAACTTTCCCACATTCTCTATTGGGGTCTGACCTACTTTTGAAGTAATAGAATACTCATAAAATGGAGGGCAAAATATAACTACTGGATGAGGGGGGGCCTACCAGTGAGTGTACCAGTGAGTTAACTGCTTTCATGCCCAAGATGAGATGGGCTGAATCTTACCAAGTGAAGATTTCAATATTTTACAGAGCATTTTCTCTTTCTCATTTTTTTACTTTTGTTGCCAGAGAGCAGAGACTACCAGTTATAGTTTAAATTCAAGCTTTTCAACTGAAAGCTGTTGACTTCTCCTTAGAATCACTCCTAAGGTCCTACCAGAGTTTTTTACTTGTGGAGAGCTCTTGTCTGATGGGATTTTTGCTGACAAGAATTGAAGGAGAACACTTCACCAGGACATAGTTATATTATGAAAATTTTCATTGATAAATGCTCCTAGCAAACATACTAACACAAAAGGACTGTGATGTGTTTCAGGCCATTAAAAGATTTCTTAGCTGAGTTTCATAGAATAAATCTTATTCCCATAACTGATGGAGGACCATCCTTGAGATGTCACTGGGAATGCTGTGAGGAAGGAAGCATGTGTTGGTTTTGGTTGCTTGGGTCATGAGCAAATTATATGCTCTCTATGCCCAGTAAAATGAGAGGAGATGGGAACTTGGAGGAAAGGATGTAAAAGGGAAAATACACAATTATGAAAATCTGCAAAAAGGGGATAAAAAGAGAGAGAGCAAATAGCAAGTGTTTGGTCATAAGGGGAAGAGAAAGGTGTGGAGCTATGTGAGATAGGGACAGGAAAGGAGTGTAGATGAAACCAGATGTTGTGGATCAGGGAGAAAGAAGTGGTGGAGAAGAGAACTAAATGATCCTGAATAGCATGTGGGAAGGTAGAAATAATATGAAAAGTCCATATGTAAGGGACGTTTACTTGAGAAATTATAATCGAAGTCTTGTGAGACTGGAGACATACAATTACCAAGACCTTCAAAAGGCAGGTACTTTGCATCTTTGTATAAATAAAGAACTCTTTGATGTTGAAAGCTGTGTTAGAAATTATGCCTTTTTTTTTTTTCCATTTCATTTTGAAGGTACAGAATATTATCGATTAAACCACTCATTTCTTTAACAGGCAGAACTAAATACAACCACAAGACTATTCAGACCAACAAATGCAGTACAGAGCAATCCAATGTTCTATAGTAGCTTACTTGGATAATCTCTTTTGTTTACCCAGGTGAGATTAGCTGCTCGTGAAAATGTTTGTCTTCATCAAAATGCAGACGTATTCACCACTACAGTTAGTATAGAAATAACCCATAAACATATATTCATGTAGCCATGCATAATCTTAATGCATTCACTGGCAAATGTTTGCTCGAGCTGTCCTGTTACTGTTCAAATCTGTTTCTTTGGCTATTTCCATAGTAAATTCTTAGAACATTCAGATATCTGCAAGCTTGATTACAGTGGATTAATTAGCCCTTCAGAGAGACAAAAAAAAAAAAAAAAAGAAAGAAAGAAAAGGAAAAGAAGCAAGTGCTATGTGTTTGATTCAGTGTGCTAGCAACTACTAACCAATTAAAGGAAGACAATAAATACTCCCTAATTAGCTTTCCCATATTCTTTATGGTGAATCTATGAGAGAGAAGGCATACAGGGCATGTCTGAATAAATAATGGTTGCTCCTGATGTGAGGATACATTTAGATTTTTCTTGACCATCTCTCCTATTTTAATATCATTTTTTTATCCCCGTATTAGTGTCTGTGACAGTCCTAATCACCGTAAGTCTTAGAGAAACGTGGTAGACTATTCTTACCTCAAGTAGCTATCACTAAAATAAATTATTAGTGTTTTCTTGTTTACCCACAGAAATAAGTATTACTCTTGCAATGGATTTATAATTTGGTAATTCGAATCATTAACAACCACTCTTCCTATCCCAAAGAGAAATATGATGAAATGCATGGGTTTTTTTCCTATTGCAGGAAACATTCAATTAGAGGTTGAGGTAGGGGCTTTATTCTGTTTGTTTTGAGAGATTTTTTTAACAGTGGGATTACTTAATGGAATGCTAAAGTACATGATAGCATTGCTGCTATTTTAGGAGACTGAGAAATTAGAAGTGACATTTAGAAAAGCATTTCTCAACGCCACTCTTGGTAGGATGTCATGAATGAAAATGGAGTTGCTATTAATTCCTCTATACATGAGTAGTGGTAGGAGTTGCTCAAGGTAGTTCATGTTTATAAACACACATTTACACACACGTTTACACATAGCAAGGTTGTGAAACCATTTTGTGATTTGGAATTTTAATGATGGTTGAAGTACAAAGGTAGACTCCTGGTCACCTCCAAGGACTAGACATCTCCATGGAGTTTGCACAAAGATACAGGGAAAACTGAGTCTTCAAAGCACTGTTCAAAATTTCAAATCTTCAGGACTTTACCATGATTATCTGCATCATCCCCATTGAGACTACCCATACAACTGCAGGGACTTCTGTCTCTGCTTCCTTTGTCTTTCTTTGCTTCTCACCCTTCTTGTAAGAGTCTGTGATTCTCTATATCTTGAGATGCTTCTTGGTTGCAGCTGCTGAATTCACAATTCCCATTCTATTCCAACACTTACAATGCAATGTATTGCTGATATTTAAAAGATCTTCATTTTATGCTAGTGATAATTCTGCACTTAGGGAAGTGGGAGGTGAAATACCATTTTAGATGCTTTGTATCTGACTCAAAACATGTTGTTAGTTTCCACTTGGAAGACTCTTTTCAATTTCTTACATGTATTTTTGGATGGGTAAATGAATGAACTCCACTCTTGGACGAAGATGAATGTGGACCATTTACATCCCTATCATTGTGACAGGTGCTTATCAATGTGATCTTAGTAGAACCTTGAGACACTACACAAGCTTTTTATTATGTTTCTTTCCCAAAGAATGGGTGAAATTACATCGCAGGATTTCTAGAATGGAATTCATTTTAACAATGGACTGTCCCCAAGGTGAGAACAAGAAGTAAGAAAAGTATTACTCCCTGAGAAGAGAGAGTTTTTCTGGGGAAAAGGTACTAATTTATCAAGTATGTTTCCAGAACCTGAGGACCAACCTGAGGTCTGCAGGTAATAATCTTGCACACTCATATCTGCACAGGAAGAATTGAGAACTACAGGGCCTTCTTTGTACTAACATGCAATTACCAAGCATGTACTAACATGCAATTACCAAGCCATCAGGTAGGACTTCGAACACACAAACATAATACACATTGCTTTACGTACAAATCAGTTGTCAGGATCTAAAATTTTGTCTCCAAGTATTCCTTAACACTATAATAAACAATGATCCCTATGAAGACAGCTGTATGCACAATATGATTCTGTAAATCTTGGCAACAAGAAGTGGAAAGAAATGATCCTCATTGGCACTAAATTAAACAAATTAGTCCTCTTCTAGTTCTTAGTCCCGCCAATGCTGAAAATTATAAGCCTTGATCGCTGTTGTGATACAGATCAGATTGGTTTTGTGTTAGTCAGCTTAGAATCTATTCTCAAATAATTTCAGTTATTCTAAATAAATAAACACAAGAAACAAATGTCTGTCTTAACTACTGATCTAAGCACAATGAATCTGATCATTCTCTCACTTCAGCGTGCAGGGATCAGGCATGGCTCTAGCGCACTCACTGCCAGGCAACAACATGAGGACTGATGTAGTGAAAAAGAAGGATGGCTAGGTCCTAGAGAAATAGCTATATGCAATCTATGTAGATTCTGTGTAACAAGACTAGAGAAGGAAAATCACTCAGATTTATAGATTCAGAGATTCATTAAATTTCAGAACAGACAATGGTGTTATATCAGCAATCCTTTCAGTGCACTTACAGAGGTAATATGACCTTTCTATTGTTGATTAATATTCTTCTGTTTACACATGGAAGAACAGCATTAATCCTTTCAGCTGTCCTCTTTCTGTGTTTAACATGTTTCACATGAGCTAAATCCTTCGTAGGATGTTCAGGGTCATCAAACTACCAAAAAAATTATATTCAACTGATTATCTTAGATAATGCAAAGATTTTTGCAACATGTCTGCTTCCCAGAACTGCCCAACTGTTCCTCTTTATCCATCTATTTTTTTTTATATTTATCTACATGGAAATACATCATTGTATTTACCAGTCAATTCAGACAACTCTGTACTAGTTGTTAACCATCATTTTCATTCTTTAAGCTTTCTCTCAGCTGCTTGTTGTACAGAAACTTTTACCAGTGATGATTCTGTATTTGTGGGTTTGTTGGTATGAATCATACTGAAATCAACTTACACCTGGCTACTTCAGAGGCATTCTCACCTGCCATTGCACTCAGATGTTGGTGAACTATCAACTTTTAACCCTCTTACTGTGAGCCACATCAAGTCTGCATTTGAGGGGCTGCCCTCAATCCATTCATCATCCAGTTATCTACATGTGTCAAGGTTTCTTCCTACTACCAGACCAGCATGTGACTGGGAAGATGTTCTAAGCTGCAGGATGGTCACAGTAGGTGAAAGAAACATAAACACTGAATACGGTCAGGCCCATGTTGAGAGGCAATATCCTGGAAAGAGAAACTGGGAAGCCCAGCTGATGCTCAACTGCCACAGATGTGTAGATGCCTGGGCCTAAGCAGTAACCTGGTGGTGAGAAGAAAGCCTCAAATGGGAGTGGGAAAAGGGGGAAATGGTATGGGAAGAAACCAGTGCAAAAAGCATCATGGCAGGAGCAAGAGAGAAGAGACTGTGACTAAACGGAAGACTACAAGAGGAAGATTTTATGAATATGTTAGAGAAGTAAAAGAATATTTTGATCACTGTGGTGGGTTGACCCTGGCTAGGTGCCAGGTGCCCACCAAAGCTGCTCCATCACTCTCCCTCCTCAGCTGGACAGGGGAGAGACAATATAATGAAAAACTCGTGGAATGAGATAAGGACAGGGAGAGATCACTCAGCAATTACTGTCATGGAAAAGAAAGACTCAATATGGGGAAATTAGCTTAATTTATTACCAATCAAATCAGAGAAATGAGAAATAAATGAGAAATATTAAAGCACCTTCCCCTACCCCTCCCTTCTTCCTGGGTTTAACTTCACTCTTGATTTTTTCTCCCTCCTCCCCCACAGCAGCACAACAGAACAGGGAATGGTGGGTGCGGTCAGTTCATCACCCATTGTCTCTGCCACTCCTTCCTCCTTAGCAGGAGGACTTCTCACACTCTTCCCCTGCTCCAGCGTGGGGTCTCTCCCATGGGAGACAGTCCTCCAAAAACTTCTCCAGCATGAGTCCTTTCCACAGGGTTGCAGGTCTTCACAAACTGCTCCAGTGCAGATCACTTCCAGGGTGTGCAGTCCTTCAGGAACAGACTGCTCCAGTGTGGGTTCCCCATGGGGTCACAAGTCCTGCCAGAAAACCTGCTCCAACGTGGGCTCATCTCTCTCCATGGGGCCACAGGTCTTGCCAGGAGCCTGCTCCAGTGTGGGTTTCCCACTGGGTCACAGCCTCCTTTGGGCACATCCACCTGCTCTGGCGTGGGGTCGTCCCCAGACTGCAGGTGTATATCTGCTCCACCGTTAACCTCCATGGGCTGCAGGGCACAGCCTGCCTCACCAGGGGCTTCACCACGGGCTGCAGGGGAACCTCTGCTCCAGTGCCTGGAACACCTCCTCCCCCACCTTCTTCACTGACCTTGGGGTCTGCAGGGCTGTCTCTCTTCCATACTCTCACTCCTCTCCCTGGCTAAAGTTGTCATTGTCCAGTTTGGTTTTTTTTTTTTTCCCCTTCATAAATATGTTATCACAGAGGTGCTATCACCGTCACTGATGATCTCAGCCTTGGCCGGTGGTGGGTCTGTCTTGGAGCCGGCTGGCATTGGCTCTATCGGACATGGGGGAAGCTTCCATCAGCTTCTCACAGAAGCCACCCCTCTAGTCCCCCCACTACCTAAACCTTGTTACGCAAACCCAATACAGTCATGCAGTCTGAGCTAAGAAGTGAGAAAAATGAGCAACTATCAGGGTGCTCTTACAGTTGAAGCAGTCTTAAGTTGGGCAATCTTCACCTATTTTTTTTTTTGTGTATAATTTAATTTATTGACAACACAAGCTTATGATCATTGATTTGGATATTGAGAGAAAAAAAAAAGAGAACATGAACACTTAAGCAAACTCTTTATTAAGCACCTCTCCTTCCCCTTCCCTATTCTCAGTTTCCCTTATTTTCACTACAGTTTACACTCAGTCCATCCCAATTCTGCCCGTGAGGCACAGGAGGTTTGGGGTTGTGGGCATGATGGTTTCTGTCTGTTGCTCCATGTGCATTGGGTTTTTTTCTGCTGATATCTGCTTCTTGCTGATTTTCCTCTGCTGCTGTTTGCTTTGGTGTGTCCCTGCCCCAACATGGGTCGCCCATGGTTGCAGTCACTTTGTTGATGTCCCTGTTCTGTATGATCAGTCCTGGGTCTCCTCCCCCATGGCCACCCCTCCAGCCCCAACTTCCCAAACCTGCTTGTTATGCCCAGCTCATGTGCAAGGGTCACCCTGAGCCAGTCCTTGGGCACAGCCTGGAGTGGTGCAGCTGGCAGGTCCTGGCTCTCTCCCAGCAAGAACAGCTGGGGGCACCACATTGATGCTGCCCCAAGCCACTCTGCTGCCTCCCTGCCTCTGCACCACACTCCCTTGCACCATGCAAGCACATCCAGGCTTGTAAATGCCTGTCAGAATAACCCTCTTAATCCTCAGAGGAAGGATTTAATTAGGTTATTCTACTCTGGCACACATGCTGCATGTTGGACTGCATTTTCAATGACCTCATCTATGACTTACGAGTGTCAGTGTTTTAGAGAAGCATATTAACATTTCATTGAGAAAACCATGTTAAACAAAGCAGCAGGCACAAATATGGAGAATCAATTGGCTGAATGGTAAAAAGGTTTATCAATGTAATTATAAATAGGACCTCGTATTGATGCCAGCTCTGTAAAACTGTATAGATTAGGAGCAACCACATTTGGAAATGAGCTTGTGGCGAGGTATTGAGGTGACATCTATCACTGAATAATGTGAAATGCTGCCAAGATAAACTGACACACCATTGTTCTTAAAAAAACCCTAAAAATGCAAAGAAAAAAGACAATGTTTTGCTATGCTGCTCAGATATTTGAAGGTCCAGGAAATGAACAGACATAATAATACCCTCCACAGATTATAAATCCTTTATAATCCTGCAGTTGCATATTCAGATTTTTTTTTTAAAAGCAGCTAAATATGTTGACAGGATTTATTTACAGCTACACATTTCTTCCCTGACACAGTTCAGTATAAAAATAGAAGGGCTAAAGGTCGGGCCACTGACTCATTAACTGGAGCATTTAGGTTATAAACTTTGTTATGGCTTCTCCCTAAACCTTAATGAAAACCTTTGCAAAATAGAATTATACCTAATCCATATTCTGATAACATCCATGGTGCAATGGTTTATTTTTTTTTCCACAAAAAAGAAAATAATTTTAAAATGTTTTTGAGTCTTGCGTAAGAGCATCCTCAGAAAACTAGCTGTTCTTGCAATGGGCAGGCTACAGTCCATTTGGTAGCTGGACCATCCTCGGAGGCAATGACTGGACTCCTCCATCCTTCAGTACTGAGACAGAGCAGGGACTCTACTGTTTGATGTCCTGACCATTTCATTGCCTCGTGTAAAGCACAGCAACAACAAGCAGAATTCTGTAGGTTTTGAATAGCCTTAACTTGGATGTGCTTCATAAGCATGATTTGGAGGGTAAAACAAACAATATCCCAATAATACCACTCCTAAATCTTTAATTTGTGCAAGCTTTTGTGTGGATGTCAGCTGTAAACCTACAAAACAAGAATAAATTACTCATTTGCAGGAAAGAAAAGTGCTGCCTGCATTTTATCAACTCGGGTGAAAGTAGCACAGCCTACAGACATATGCTAAATTCCATTACCTGTAAAGAGAGCACTGATTTAATTTTTTTTCTCTTTTGAACACTGACATCAAAAATGATGGGTTTCCATTTTATTTGTATTAATTGTATACACACTTTGGAAGCTGATAGGGTAAGATTGATTGTAATTGAGCCATAAATTTAACATTGAGAAATGCCATCCATTTATCTGGACAGTTCTGTGATGAAATACATTTCTAAAGCACGGATTGCAGGCAGAGTGTCTGAGATAACAGATGATAAATGCTTCATACCTATAGCTGCAGAGAGGCAATCCTCAATAAAAAGTGAGTAACTTCTCAAAGAGCTACTATAAGTTATTTTCCCTTGATTTTGCACCACAAGAATTTTTTTTTATTAAAATACTGTTTGTCACAATATTCCTTTTATTTGATAAAGACACACAGAAGATACATTCTGAAATCTAAAATACTGGATATCCTATCATTGCATGATGTGTCACTAACCCTCTGCTCCACAAGAAAATACTTTTACATGAATCTGATTAAATAAATCAGACTCTTTATATCTGTATATATGTGAAAAGGCAAGCTCATGAATACTCAGATACATATCCTATTGCATGCAGCTGTAATGCCACCAAAGTCAATAGAGCTTTAATGGCTTACACCAGACAAGGATCTGCTTCAAAGCATGTATAAAGCTTTATGGAAACAAATCTCAACACGAGTTATAACACATGTTTTGGAGGTGACCATGAAAAGCACAATTATCCCTCATGTATTTTTGTTCTTTTTCCCTCTACTGAATTTCATAATCAAAACATCCTGCCATTTTGATTCCAAGATCTCTTTGAACAGCTGTAAGAGGTTGATTTATTTATCTAAAAGTTGTCCTGCAGAAATGTGAATTTTTAAGTCTCATTCATACAACCAAATTCTCATTCTTGAGTTATCTTTTTTTCCGAGTACTTCAGGTCAGGTGCCTGAGTATCTTTTTAAGTCAAAGTATGATGGTTCTGTTTCCTCTTGGAAAGGAGATGATTTGGCTTTGGGATGGAGAAAATGTAGATGGTCTTATAAGAATAGATGTCAGAAAAGCAAATGGTTATGTTTAGATGTGAAAGCAGTGTAATTGTTGGTCTGACTTCATCTGTGATAGATCCATGAAGGGTTTTGTCTCCTATAGGCATAACTTTCCTCTTGTTGGTCAATCGCACACTTCTGTTCATGCAATAAAGCTCTTAGAGGTGGTAATAGCAATGAAACATGGAAGTTTACCAGAGAGAGAGCTCCTATCCAGTGTTGAGTTTTCTCATGTAGAATTATGTACATCACAGAAATATTTTAATGCATCTCCAGAAGCATATTTGAGTTATATAAAATTCTGTCTTCCTACTTCTTTTGGAGACTTTTACTTGCCATGTGGATCAGCACAGAGAAATAGCAGAACTGGAACAGAGGATGGGAAAGGATCACCTGGATCCTCCATCCAGTCCCCACCAGTCATTACAGCATCAATACTGGAGACATATACAGGGCTGCTGTTTCTAGTGATTTTCTGATATGCCAGCTATCAGTAAAACAACAGGCTTTTTTTTTTTTTTTATATGAACAATGCTTACAAGAGAATATAAACAATAATTTATCTGCAGCAAAACAGTTCATAGTATGTTTGAAAGAAAAGGAATACAGTGTTTTGAACAGGAGTCAAGTATATGGTTCAATCAGTATTTCAGGTCTTAATGTCTAAATGCTTATTTTGAGTCCATAACAATAATTTACTTTCTTTTCTCAATCCTTTACTTGAGGCCTATAAAAATAGTTGGCTTAAGCAGCAAAATAGCTTTATCCCTGTGCAAAGCAGAAAAAGATGGTGATCTGATTTGAGTGACAGAAAGCTACAATATGACCATGAAGTTTCATTGCTTAAGTGATACCACCTTTGCTGATAATAAGTGATCTTCATTCCAGAAAAACTCTTCAAAAACTGACCATTGATTTTTTTTTTCTTTAGGAAAATTAACTTCTGGTGGTATTAGAAACCTTTGTTGTTAGTATGGCAACTTTGTTAAAAGATATTTAAGTTTACATTCAGAAAGAAACCAAAAAAACAAAGCTCCCAAAATTAAAGGGGTGGGGACTGTGTGTGTGTGTGTGTGTGTGTGTCAGATTCTGATGGGAACAAAACAAAGAATTGATCTTTGTTCTTTCAGAAATGTTAACAGAAAAATATTAAGTCCAAACCCACCAAAGCTCTCTCTCTGGAATTAAAACCTCATAAATTCTCTGTGCCTTGGCTTCAACTGAAATACAAATAATGACGTAGAATTTGTGTTATTCTGTATCCACCCTGAGCTACATGGTTTATGGAACTAGATTTGTGCAGATGCAAGGAGTTACTCACCAGCACATGTATTCTGCTCACATAAGATGTATACAGACCCTGTATTTTCGTTTACTCCTGACACCTAGAATAATAGCTCACATCTTCTGCCAGAGATGAATGACTGTAAATGAGTGTTTAAGAGACTCAGCTTCATCACTGATTCTACAGGCTTTTTTTGGCACTCAGTCTCCTCCACCAAACTAAAGCTGCTCTCCAATTTCTGCCCCTTTTCATTTTGTTTTGCAACAGAAATACATCATCCAGTGTATGCTTCTGAATTTATAAAATACTCAATAGGTAGTCAGGTTTTCAGCAGTAGCATAGCTTGGGGAACTTTGAAGCTCTTTAACATTTCTGCAGTGGTACAACATGCTGCGGAGTGAAAGAAGTTTTACCTTTTTATTTGATTCCTTTGTAATCATAATATCGGCAAAAATCGGCAACACACTAATGCAGGTGATTATCAGAATGATTAGAGAACTCTAGGAGATAGATAGGTAGACATGACCTCCTGGTAATGAAAGGTGCATTCAGCTTGTCATTTGGCATTTGTCCATAACTATTATGTCCTTAATTCAACAGTGTTTCAATTTTCCAAAACTTTCCCCCTTCACACCAGCAGCAGCTCCTTCTGTCTTTTTTGCCAGTTGAGTTGAAAGCAAGTTTTGTGATGTGTGTGTTTGCTGTCCCAGGTGATGGGTTGGTGTGTGCTACTTCTCTCAGCACACAAGCAGTGTCAGCAGTCCAAGGAGCAGAGAGGTCCTGTCCTCCTGGGCTTCGTTTAATGTCTCTCTTCCTCCTGGAGCACCGACAGGCATGGGTGATCGTGACACATGACCCTAGTGTAGGTGGAATAGCTTTTACCTTGGAGCGTGGCCAGTCACATTTTGTGAAGAATTCCTTCTTCTTGCCTTTACAGAAGAGTTTGGCTTCCTTGTCTTATTTATTTCTTCTGTTTCTGCCTCTAAGTTGGTGGCCTTGTAAAGTGCAGAAGTTTTGCTATATTATCTTCTCACTTTTTACATGGTTTTCCTGATTGAGGAACCAACATAGGCACCAAAGGGCTTGTAGGCTCCTCATAAATCATGTTTCCATGCCCTTTTACTTATTGCAAGCTCAGTCATCACTTCAGAGGCCATACAAGTAAGTCTCAAAGCTAATTTACAGTGCTAAGTCAGGGAGACCTCTATTTTAAGGCAGTTCATCTGAAGAATCCCCTATGAGAAGATGTGGTTTATGAAAAAAGGGCTAGCCATGCATGGAAAGGGGAACTGAGATGATCACAGCTGTGTAAACTCTTTCCCTGAGACTTCATGGCAATATTCTACGTGGCCACACTTCTCTTCAGCAGTTTCTCCTTTCTTTATTCTTTCTATTTTTGTTTCATAGTTCATGAGTTCATCCTTTTCTTCTTAGGCCTCAGAGCATCCTATTTCATCTTCCTCTTTTGGTGTGCTGCAAAAAAGATTCCATATGAATGAGAATCAGGCAGGCCAATGTATGGATGCCTTTCCTAGCAGAAACCTCTTTGGAATCACAAAGCTGGCAGCTGGCATGGTAATGGTTCCCTTCCAAAAGAATGAAGTTCATTACTGTTAATATTAACCAGTGATTCATTAGGCGTTTTTCAAAATTAAGAAAGTATTGAATCAAACTTTGGGGTCAGAAAAGGGTTGGACCTAGAAAAATGAATACAATTAGTCCTAGAAATTGTTTATTACTGTTTTAATAATCTGTCCTGTTGCTGCTTACTAAGTAGAATGAAAATTGTAGAAGTTCATAGGTATGTTCAGAGAAAGCATAGTGAGGTTTTAAGAACATACATACTTCTGAAAAACATGCAAAGCATTTGATGTTGTCAAAACTTCACTGTCTGCACCAAATCCAGGTTTTTACCCTAAATATCAGAATATTGCTTTGAATTTATGTGACACTGGATCACCCCTGGATTTATACTGGATTTATAAATCTCTATAAATTCAGGGTACAGAGTTCTTACAGATACCATTTCTAATGAATAGGGTGTGCATTCATTTGCATTCAAGGTACAAACCAAAAAAAAAAAAAAAAAAAAAAAGTCTTTGGTATCATTATATTCTTGTCCTGGCTTTAAATAAATGCCAGTTTTTATGTTGGTGCGTACAGCCTGTTTAACAGAACTTTTACAGGTTACATTCCTGGAGGTAAAATTTCAGGTTGTTGGCCTCGAGGTTGCTCTGACTTATGGGAGGATTTCTTCTGACTGCTGCATGTTGAAGATTTGGAACTTGTCATCCAAAGCCTGTAATTTTCCTTATGAATATTAATTCTGTAGTAGAAGTTCTCAGTCTGTGCTGCTTACAGAGGACAGTTTTAGTTTATTTTACTCCTTAAGCTCTTTTCTCCTCCAGCTGGGAAAAAAAAAGGAATGGGTTAGAAAACTAATTTTCAGCAAGATTTTCTTTTCCTTTTTTTACAAGAAGAAGGTAAAGGGTCATCTATGTTTTCTGAGTATTCTCTGTTCTTACACAGGTTTTCAATTTATAGATTCTTGAAGAGGCTAGTAATAGGAGGATGGGTTTAATAGAAAAATCCAGATGGTGTCTGTACACATGAAGAAAATACTTACATGTCTTTATTTCAGATTTATCCCAAACAGTGCAGGGGATAGCAAATCTCTACAGCAATGAGTAACTCTCAAAGCCTTTCACAGCAGGATTGTCTTGGCAGAGGAAAGGTCATGGTTATGGGTTTTGACAAAGGCTTCCTGAGAGGCTCTCTTTTCTTCCAAAAGTCTGGATTTTCCTTTCATCTTGTATCACTGTTCAAATACAGTGAAGATCATCACTGTTCTGAAGAAAATCCTGAATAGGAGGTGTGTCCAAATGGAATAGCTATAATTCATTCAACTTCATGACACATCAAGTTCTGCAAACCAGAGAAGCTGATAAATTCATTGTGTGCAGCTAGCCAGAAATGAAAATTGCTGTTTCTTTGGAAATGCTGGCATTTCAAAGAGGAAAATGCAATTCGTAATAAGAACAAGACACTAACAATATGACTTCTCTAAAATGAAAATAGTCTGAAAACATACCTTGTGGAATCAAAACATTTTAGTTTTGTAGAGTTCAGAGTTTTTATTTGACTTAAATACTTCTAGTCATTTTGTTTTGGTTCCTTATTTGATAAAAAACTTTAAATGTAGTCAAAAGCATGAATAGATGAATGGTATTAAAAAAGAAATCTAAACACATAATATAAACTACATGTAAATAAATACACAATGTAAACAAACACATAAATACATCTTTACATAGACTCTGCCAGCTATTGTGTTTTCTAAAACGCTGTCTTTAAACTGCCACAAATGCCATCATTTTTTTCACGTGATTTTTAACATTAATATAGAATTATAGAATCATAGAATCATAGAATGGTTTGTGTTGGAAGAGATCTTAAATATCATCTAGTTCCAACTCCCCTGCCATGGGCAGGGACACCTTCCACTAGACCAGATTGCTCAAAGCCCCATCCAACCTGGTCTTGAACACTTCCAGGGAGGGGGCAGCCACAGCTTCTCTGTTGAGAAGGGACTGTTCCAGTGCCTCACCACCCTCACAGTAAAGAATTTCTCCCTCATATCTAATCTGAATCTACCCTCTTTCAGTTTAAAACCATTACCCTTGTCTTATCACTACAGTTCCTGATAAAGGGTCCCTCCCCATTTTTCCTGTAGGCCCTCTTTAAGTACTGGAAGGACGCTATAAGGTCTCCCAGAAGCCTTCTCTTCTCTAGGTTGAGCAACCCCAACTCTCTCAGCCTGTCCTCATTGTAGAGGTGCTGCAGCCCTCTGATCATCTTCATGGCCCTCCTCTAGACTCGCTCCAACAGGTCCGTGTCCTTCTAATGTTGGGGGCCCCAGAGTTGAACACAGTACTCCAGGTGGGATCTCACAAGAGGGGAGTAGACGGGAAGCATCACCTCCCTCGATCTGCTGGCCACACTTCTCTTGATGCAGCCCAGGATATGGTTGGCTCTCTGGGCTGTGAGTGCACATTGCCAGGTCATATTCAATTTTTCATCCACTAGTACCCCCAAGCCCTTCTCCACAGGGACATACCACTGGGATCTACCTGTATGAATTAATAAAATTGTTGAGAACTGTAACAAAAGGGTTTTGGACTCTGAGACTAGATGGTGTAGCACAACTCAGGGACATACTACTAACTGGTATTGCCCTTCAAAACTGAGCAACTGCATGTAAACAAACAGCATTTTGTTTCATACCATAGTTTCTGACCCAGGCCAAAACTGTTCCTACAGCTTTACCAACCGTTCAACAGTATGGACAGTCAAGGGACATTACGTTGGCCTATGCTTCAATTCTTTTTAGTTTGCTCATACAGATGTGGCCACAGTGACTATTCCAGCAGAGAAGAGCCTAAATCTCCTTTCTGAAAATATGATTTTGGAAAGAAGAAACAGGTCTTGCAGCAGAAAAGCTGGGGAAGAATCAGCTGAAATCTGTCAAGAAATGTGTGGAAGACCAGTGAAGTCTCAAGGCCCAACTCTGAGCTCATCCATATGACTCAGAACAAATATTAATGAAATTCTTGGTACTGATCTGACAATAAAGAAGTGTGAGATAGCCACAGATAACACCTGACCAGAGATCCAGAATTAGTTTTCCAGGAAAAAAAAAAAAAAAAGCTTCCAGACTAACTTCATATTCATCCACCTTCCAGACTTCAAGTCAACTTCTGTAAAATTTACTCTTTCAAACAATATTTAATCATGAAGCAGTCTGTTCTTTTCAGAGCATAAGAGTATGTATTAAGGCTACATGATCAGGATTTTAGCTCCATTGTAATAATATATACAGCAATTTTGTGACATACCCATTATCACATATATACAACATTCAACTGATGATGATTTATGCCTCCCACTGCTGCTGTCAAACAGTTATGACAAGTGTCCTTGCTTTACTCTTCAGTTTTATAGCATAGAAACCTTACTGAAGATCCTTCCTCCGGTTAATTGATGGTGTTAGGGAGAAGGCACCAGCTGTACCCCATCTGATGGAAACCCTTATAACCACACTGCTCTGGCATTATCAAAACCTCTGCAATTTTCCAAAGCAGTAGCCTTTTTTATTTTTTAAACCAGAGCAGAACTGATCCAAGCATGAAGACTGCAGGAGTGCCAAATGTATGTAGAGATGCTATCAGTGTAGATTTTCTTAAAAATTCGTATAGGAACTCAAGTAACCTGAATGTGCTTGCAGCGTTGTTTTATACAGTATAACACATAAAGAATTCAGTGACAGATCAGATTCACCCTTACTATAATTTGTATGGAGATCAGTCCATGCTAATGATCATTAAGAGCAAAGCCTCTGTTAATGCAGCATTATGACTGAAAGAGCACGTGTAGAAACATGACTCTTAATTTCTACATCACCTTTTCTTCCACTTGCATTCACAACTGGGTTTCTCTCTTGCAACAGCATGTCTCTGGGGTTCATCCAGTGATGAGGCAGTCCAAAGTGGATATACAACAGTGACAGATATCTTTGTCACATTTTTTCCTGTGAACTCAATGGCTGACATCAAAACCAAATATTTGGCCATATGTAGAAAATTATGTGGAAGGTCAGCCTTGCCCAGCTGGCAAGCAGAGCAGATAAGAGTGTGAGATTGTGACAGAATATGCAAATATTTCATGGTACATGTTTTTACGGTGAAAGATATTTTCTTACACGGCACAGAAGGCAAAGGTGAACCAAGTAGCCAGTTTAAGTAAAAGGATAGAATGAAAAGGAAAAAGAGGAAGGAGAAGGATGAAGAGAACAGCAATAAGGAACAGTAAGAATTGGGTCTGTGATCAGATTTCAGTAATACTTTGTATCCTCTTCAATAAATATTATTGTACAATGCTAAGATTCAAATTCTTTTCTTCTTTCCTCATTTAAGACATATGAGACTCACAACTGAGAGCATAGTTACTTTGGATTCTATTTACAGTCTAAGGTTCTTTAGCCACTTAATCAGATGATCTTTCTTTTCTCTCTCATGACTATATAGATTATTTAGGCTATGTGAGTGCCTAAAGTTACAGATGGGAGGAATCTGGCCAATGTGTTTAAATATGGAGTCCTGCGTCTCACTCTGAGGCTGGAGAACACATCCTGTGCAGTATTTTGCTTTTTCATTTGAAGCAGAGAACTTTCAGCACCTTATGGATGGAGCTACTTTGAAAACACAGCAGTGGGTCACATATATTCTATATTCATCCACATCAAAGTTATTTAGAGTTCTTCCTTGTCTTAAGGGTTTTCCTGTTTGTGTTTAGTAAGGTACAACTACTGTAGTGACATATTTCTTTGATGTTTATTGTCCTTTTAAAAATATTTTTCATATACAGGTGAATAAAATTATTTGATTTTTGTATCAACCACTATTGCATTGTGACCCTGATGAAACAGAAAGCTGCTTTAGTGGAGTCAGAGAACTGAAAGTGACCTTCTGGAATAACATTGCTTCCTACCATTTGGAGAAGATGCAGGCTGGTGGTGTGTGCATAAAAACACACAAGTACCTGCACCGAACTAATGCACCAGACACAGGGGATTTCTGGCTCAGAGCAGGAGTAAAGACATTTTGAAATTAAGAGAAATTGAGAATGTAGCTGCAGGAGAAAGAGACCTTCCCAGCAGGCTACTAGCAACCTCAGAGATATGTTGAGGATTTTACAGAAGCAACACACCTGCCACAGGTTCAGTTTATAACTGACAGGTTAGGCAGGAGGATTGATGGGGCAGAGGACAGTATTAGTTTGCCAGACAGTTGCAACCATTAAGCTTGATCTTGAACATGGAATAGGTCAAAGAGTTCTTCTGAACTCTTTTCTGGTTTTGAGTGAACCTATCTTCTAGGAAAAAATAAAAAAAGGAAAAATTCTCTCTTGATTTTAAAATCTTTTCAATAGTTGTTCAGTTGTCCCAAAGACTAATCATCATCAAAATCTGAAATGTGCAACCTGATTGAGTTCTGAGTTTGCTGACCTTCAGGTTCTAGCCATTGGCTCCTGGTAATCCACCTTCTGCTAGATTGTAATCAAGCCTCCTTCAACTTCTTTTTGAGAGAGGAGATAGATTTTGCTCCTCTTGTGTTCTGCACTACAGGACAACTTCCAATCATTTAATAATTTTGGCTCTTTTCTCAAACTACGACTACTGATTTTGCCTTTGAACTGCAAGTATGACAACCACCCACAATATACTACTGCTATTTCCCCACTAGAGTCCAAAACAGTAGTGATAACAGTTTAGTCTTCAGTCTAAATCACCTTTGTTTACTGCATTATGCTGAGATATCACATTTACCTGATTGCCTACCAAATATTTTCTAGAGCCTCTGTCACCAGAAGTCTGTATCCACTCTTTGAAAGATATTTCATTTAATGTTTTG
This sequence comes from Strix aluco, assembly GCF_031877795.1. NCBI lineage: Eukaryota > Metazoa > Chordata > Aves > Strigiformes > Strigidae > Strix > Strix aluco. Next base: position 69,153,597 of record NC_133932.1, on the reverse strand, counting down.
TCTTAGATGTACCCATTCCACTTCTGCTGTGGTTAGAAAACAGAAGAGATACTGTTACATTTTCCTATCATACCCAGAGACATCTGTTCTGTTTCAGTAAGCAGTTGTTCTTACGAACCATGACAAATTCATTTTCTGGGCTCTCTAGGTTCTTTGGGGAGAAAAGGCAGCCATGGAGCAGCATTCTTTGAAATAGCTTCCCATAACAGACAAGGGTGGAGTGCTTTAATCACACAAGAATATCAACTTTTGAAGTATATATGCTAAGGAGTAGCATACTTCAGAAAAGTTTGGGGAAAGTGACTGAAAATTCCTCATCTCCCTCCTCATCTCCCTCCTCCATCCACCTGGTTGTCTTCAAAGTCACCAGACTAAGAGATCTGATCTGTTCCAGTAATACTGAGACTAGTTAAGATATGTTTCTTAGTCTATCATTAACAAAGGACTCTCCAAATTCCTCAAAAAAACCCCACCAAAGATTAACTAATGTTTTGGAAAAAACTCTATGTACAGACTCATGAGGTGTGGCTGCAATTTTTCGTATTTACAAACAGAAGGTGGGTTACTTTGAATATTACTTCTTTTCTCCCCCATTTTATATATTTCCTTCTCTGAAAGCAAAATAATCTCTGTGTGTGTCATATAATGATTTTTTATTAAATGCCATTATCTGGCAGATCAACTTCATCTTGAGGGTAGGGAGCCTCTGCAGAGAGATCTGGACAGGCTGGAGCGATGGACTAAGGCCAACTGTAGGAGTTTCAATAAGGCCAAATGCCGGGTGCTGCGCTTGGGCCACAACAACCCCCAGCAGCGCTACAGGCTTGGGGAGGAGTGGCTGGAGAGCTGCCAGTCAGAGAAGGACCTGGGGGTGTTGATTGACAGCCGGCTGAACATGAGCCAGCAGTGTGCCCAGGTGGCCAATGGCATCCTGGCTTGTATCAGAAATAGCGTGGCCAGCAGGGACAAGGAAGTGATCTTGCCCCTGTACTCAGCACTGGTGAGGCCACACCTCGATTACTGTGTTCAGTTTTGGGCCCCTCACTACAAAAAGGACATTGAATTACTCGAGTGTGTCCAAAGAAGGGCAAGGAAGCTGGTGAAGGGTCTGGAGCACATGTCGTACGAGGAGCGGCTGAGGGAACTGGGGTTGTTTAGTCTGGACAAGAGGAGGCTGAGGGGAGACCTCATCGCCCTCTACAACTACCTGAAAGGAGGTTGCAGAGAGCTGGGGATGAGCCTCTTTAACCAAGTAATAAGCGACAGGACAAGAGGTAATGGCCTCAAGTTGCGCCAGGGAAGGTTTAGACTGGATATTAAGAAGCATTTCTTTACAGAACTGGTAGTCAGGCATTGGAATGGGCTGCCCAGGGAGGTGGTGGAGTCCCCATCCCTGGAGGTGTTTAAGAGTAGGGTCGACATAGCGCTGAGTGATATGGTGTAGTTGAGAACTGTCAGTGTTAGGTTAATGGTTGGACTAGGTGATCTTCAAGGTGTTTTCCAACCTAGATGATTCTGTGATTCTGTGATTCTTATACAGCCAACTGGTGGGTTATCAGCTGCCGGTTGAGCAACACGGTCATAGGCCACAATCACTGCTTTAACTGTTCAGGGGTTTTGTAAATCCTGGCTCTGGAAGCAGATTTTGGGTCTGCTGTATTCCTTCTCAGAGTATGGAAGACAGAACAAAATTTGACAGGGTATATTTAAGTTACTGCTGAAAACCACTGTCCAGAACATTTACAATGTGCTATTTTCACATATTCTTAAGTTCTTTTTTTCTCCTACCCCAGGAAGGCATATGTTCCTTACTGAAGCAAACATAGGGCTATGCCTCTGTAAGAAAGCACCAAAATAGCTTTATTAACAGCAATTAACTACCATGATTTAGCCCATCTGGAGATTTCATCCATAATGACATGTTTGAGTACTTTAGCACAAACCATTTCACTGAGAGTTGGTGTATATTTGTATCTGGACATGTGTGCATCCATTAGAGTGTATAGAAGTGTACAGGTATGTGTGTGTGTGCATGCGCTAGCATCCAAAAAATGAGTAAAATATGTTAAAATGTATGTGGAGAACTGAACTGGCTAAGTAGATTTCCTTCAAACTTACGTCCCCAAATTACCTATGAGCAAAACCCACAAGTATTAAAACTGTAAGCACAGAGGTAATTTAGAAGAGAGAAAGTTATAAGATACTGCAAATTAGAGCGCAGAATGAGAGCACCTCTTCTGTGAAAGAAGTCCAATTTCACCTGACTTTGGCATTGAATTTTTCAGGGAGAAATCACCTTCAGAACTGACTTCAAATATTAAAAAGAAAAAAAGAGAAAGAAGTATAGAGAATAGATACAAATTAATTAAATTTATATTTATAAATATAACAATATAATTTAATATTATAAATATAATAACATAAAATTTAATAATTAAAATCAGAAAGAACTTCAATAATTTAGATTGTAATCATTTCAAGAGTAGAATCTGTCAAGCAAACAGCTGGGAAGGACGTTAACTAGAAGCCACATTTACAAGGATGGCCTTTAATCACCGATCACATTGAATCAATTAGTGTTGTAGCTAACTAGATATTTATAAATCTTGAGGCAATTTTGGTTCACTGGTGAATGGAGTGCACTCCATGAATAAGTTGCTTTCATTTTTATTTTATATATTTGACATACAGCAGAATTGCCACAATATCATGAAATCCAGTGTTTTTTCTTAATGTACCAGCTTCTGAATGCATTCATTTTCTTAAATTGTACTGAATATTAATACTATGTTAATTTATAATCCATGAATCCTAAGCAATGTTGATGTTTCTTCCTACAAAATTGCTATGAAGAAATATCCATTGCTGTGATTATTTTCTGCTTCTCGTTTATGTTTTGTCACTCTCGCTGTTGCTGAAACAGAATTTTGTTATTTTTCTTTTGACAATGAATATGTGTTATTAACCCATGGTAAGAATGCATCAGAGAAGGAGGGAAATCTGTTGTTGTTTTAGCAGTACTTTTAAATAGTGAAATAGCCTAGTAGATTAAATTGTCCAGTGCTGAGGCATTGTAAAATTATGGGTGGACCCCACTACATGTTTATACTTCTTTTCTTAAGTTTGTACGGCGCTTGATCCAAAGTTTGTTGACATCAGTGCAAACTTTTCCACTGAATTTCACTGAGTTTTGGTTCATGGTCACATTATTAGTAAAGGTCTAACCCCAGATCTTCCAGCACTCATGGAGAATGTGATTTATAGATCATATTAAGATTCAGACCCAGTTTAGGACTTCCTGTCCTGTCATCTGACCTTCCACAGCTAATTTTGGAAAAAGACATAGCAAAGCAGGGCACTGAATGGTGAATATTGGACATGTAGTTCTTCTCTATGGTTTCTGTTTGCCCAGTTTGCTCTCCATGTGTGAGTCTTATTTATTCACTGTATAAACAACTTTCATATAATATGTCCTATTGGAATACTGAAAAAAAGATTTTGTTTCAGGCTCCAGGTGGAGGCTCCAGACCTCTCAACCTGATGATCTGCATAACCCATCCATACATCCAAGATGAGCTGTCAGTTACAGATAATAGTATTCAGCTGCACATTGATCCTCAGCAGCAGAGTGCATTATCCACAGCCAAGTGTCTTTTGTGTTTACTGGGAATACACACCCCATCATTCAGTCCTGGATCTTCTTCTTTTCCCCTTGCATTTCCATTTTCCCTTTACCTTTCAATTTTAAACTTTTAATTAATTGTTGAGTTGATGATCTTGAAACAGAACAGTCCAGGCATGGTGACAAACAGAATGAAATCTGGGGATACTGAGGGAGAAAGAATGGGTAACAACAGTTACACATCACTCTTGAAGTCTGGCTATTATCAGTGACTATACCAGTGAGCTTTTATGAATAACAAGTTTGAGAAAGGTATCAAGAAATACCATACATTGGGACTAGGTTTGTTGAGGTTCTGTACACACTTGAGCTAAGCAGAAATAAAAGATCTGAGCCCATGAGGGTATGTATGATTAGAAGAACTGGGAAGATGTAATATAAAAATATAGATGCCAAGTACATATATGCTGTAAAAAATAATCATTGTGACTTCCCACTGGTTTGAGAAACTACCTTTTGCAGGTCATTTACCATTGCATTAACATGCTTCAGATTTGCTGTAATCATTTTTTGCTTTAAGATTTCCCTGAATGTTTTTAGGAGTGTTGATATCTCAGGTTAAAGCATTAGTCAGTATTTAATGTTAACAAGCATATAGCATTTATTACATATTATCCCTTGGTTTCTGCATTTGAAAGGATATTTTATAAAGTATTGGAATGAATAGATTGCTCTGATTATTCTCAAATTTGTGAAATACATGAATAGATAATAAGCGCTTCACTACTAACCAAGATCATGAGATGCCAAACTCACAGCATCTGCCCAATCATACCTCACACTATACTGGCTTTTCAACTTTTTTGCCTGTTCTCTTCCCAATACCCCACTGGACTCCTTAGCATGTGCCTCTTCTTGAACCCCTTTTGAGAGTGGTCCCACAAAAAAAGGTGGAAAAATCACCAGAAGTAGCCCTGGGTTTTGTGGGAAAATATTTGGTATTTTGGCTTTCTCTCTTCTTGCTTCATCCTGCTGAGGACTCCTAACAAGGTCGAGAGGACACAGTGAGCATTTCTGCAGGATCCACAAGCTCCACTTTATATGACCAGCTTCCATCTTGTACTCAGGCAATTGAGAGAACAGGTACCTGGCCATTGCTTCTTTTTTTTTTTTTTTTCCCCTCACATCTCTCTGATCACACCTCTGTGTGCTCTCTAGTCTTCAAAATCAAGGCAAGAGCAGGTCCCATGAAGCAGTTACCTGATAAGGTCTAGAAATAAATTCTTGTTACAGGGCTGAAAGAAGAGGACATTAGGTTTCAGGGGTAATGACAAAAATGCCTCTCTGTTTCTTCTGTTGAGGGTGGCAAGGTAAATGTGAAGGTGAAAGAAAAATGGAACTGTCATGCCCCAGTTGAAATGTATTCATTTATGTTATTTGCTTTCTGTCTCATCTGTTCAAACAATATATTATATGGGGGAGAATTGCCTTCCAAAATGTTGACATGGGTCATAAGGGTCCCTTTCATCTGCACACCACGTTGCTTTCTGACCCATGGTGCCTATCTGCAACTGCTCTTTGCAGTTAGCCTGCTGTATGAGGGAGATGGGGAAAACTGGCCTACTCCAGCTCAAAACTGGAGTAGCTCCTCTGACATCAGTGGAAGACTTTGTCTTTAAAGCAATGGAGAGGGCAGAATTTAGCCTGATCCCTCACCGCCTCTCCTTATCACTGCATAAACCCACTAAAGATACTTCTCTGTGGCTCACGTATGTCTGTATGGGAGGAAGATTAAGAGGAAGGATGAATGAGACTATATTTGCAAACAGCTGTGAAAAACAAAAAAGCTTTCTTTGTAACCTTGATTATACTTTCTTTGAGGCAGTGCTCAGCACTTGTAGTAGAAAAGATCTCATGCTCCAGAAGGCTAATAGCACTGTTTAGGCTTATTTGTTAAAATGAATCCATTTCTGTCTTAAGTCAAGTCTCTTTTCCTGTACTAGAACTTGTTAGCATTTAGCAGAGAAGGGAGAAATGCCAGCTAGGCACTAATAGCCTCCATTAGCAATTAATTATAAGTAGCAGTTATGAATCTAAATCAGCATCAGAAATTAATGAATTCATCCTTGTCATGTATGAAAATTACTAATGAATATTGTCTGTACATAGCTAAACAATGCAAAGTAGCTATAACTTAGCAAGCAAAAGAACGGATACTGTGAGATCCTTGATCTGACCCTGCTCCCACTGAAGTTAATCAAAAACCTTTTGACACCCTTCAGTAAGAGAAAGTGTAGCATTATCTTCTGTCATAGAAGAAAGAGATAATATTTTGCTATAGCTTTGACCCAGTCTTTTGTGACAGATAAAAGACAAAGAAAGGGATATTTATTCAGGGAATACTGACAAAGAGCTGAGTTGAGACTGTCAGAAATGTCTAAGAGGTTTAGACTCTAGACTCTAGACATTATACTTGAGACAATTTAAAGCAGTGTTACAGACCAAGAGTGAAACAGCCACATAATCAATAAGGTGTCAATGCTTAGGGTAATAATTAAGGAATACCTGTAAAAGAATAATACCCATTTGTTGGGAAAGCAAGTAATAGGTATTTACATGGGTCTTTCTGTAGCTGTATTCATTTTAGTTATTGATTTCTAACTGACAACTTTTAAAAGAGATAATATAATACCATAATTAGTTACTAATGTTTTGATACCATGACACAACTCAGGAGACAGAATCGGGAAGAAGAGATTTTCTCTTTCCTAACATTTTAGCAATTAGCAGAATAGGTATCATCCTATTCCTGTTTTGCTATTGATCTGAAGGGATTGTGTGGGAAGGGACCTGGCCTAGGGAATTAAGATTCTCTCTCTACTTGTGAGGGGGTGAAAATGTCTTTCTTTTCATGTTTCTTTCATTTGTCATTCCATGCTGTGCACCTGCAGTTTGTAGGGAAGTAAAACCAGTGACAAATCCCAGTCGTGAGTTAGCATCATATGCCTGGTCTGTTGTCAAGATACCATATGAAAGATCACGGCCTTCTAGTGAACAAATTTATAGCTATCCTTGGTGCTGTCTAATCTCTGTGTTTCCACTGGATCAATCTCAGAGTCTGTCTTAAAGTTTTATTGTGCAGCTGAAAGATAAAGCAATGGGAGAAGTAACACTGATGGCATTTTGAAGTAGCACTATTTGCCTGCAACCGATCTCAGCTGGTTGGAGAACCGCTGCCAGAACTCAGCTGCACCATATCCCCAGGGCCAGCAGGAGCAAATCAGCATAATTCAAATTTAAATCCATGGAACATAGTGGTTTGCACTGGCTGCAGAGTAAAGCCTAAACTGCCTATGTTGTTAATTGAAAACACACAAGAAACACAGCGTTAACTACAGGGTAAAATAGAGGTAGCAATGGGCTGGTGCTGATGCAGTTCAGTATTTATTTAATCCATCTGCTCTGAGATAAACAGATTTTACTCGACATAATCACCTTTGATCAACCTATACATTTTCAATTCCATTTGAACTTCAGGACAAGAGCCACTCTAGGCTGGTGGAACCCCAGTCAGGTTTAGCATGGTTCCACTTTTCTTTGCTTGTGGTAGGGTCCAGCTTAGAAATCCCCTGGATACCAACCTTGGAAGTTTTATCTTCTGTGGAGGCAAAGGGAGTCTTTTAGGAATGCAGACTTTGGGCTAACTAGCCCTCTTTTCCCAGTTCTCTTTCTGAGTTATTGGGATGTTCCTCGTATTCTTGATTTTCATGGGAAATGCTCTTTGCCATTGTTACTGCTTCCATAGCATGACATTACAGTGTAGGGTCTTGGACCTGAGATGTCCCTACACCAAGGTCAGTCAAAGATTAAGGGAAGCCAAAAGAAAAGGATAAAGATGTAGTTTTAAGTAAAAGCCAACTAGATTTAGGGAAGCGAGCAGAATTAGGGCTTCAAGGAAGATATAAATGTGGATTGGGTGGAAACTTTGCAGACAAACTCAGAAAGTTTGTACTGTACGTAAAAGTGACATGAAAGAAAACACAGAGGTGACAATATGCCCTCTGCTTTAATTATACAAATACTATATACTTGGACTATAAATTTGTGAAACTGTTCTGTCTCTTGTAAAACAGAAACTCATGAGCTTTCCATGTTTCAGTCCATACCATCTCCAGAACTGGTTGATCTCCTTTATGAACCATGACCAAGTACCTCTCTGCTTGTCCTGGCAACCTCTTCACTACTTTCCCTTTATTTTCTGGTATCTTGTGCCTGTATGAAAGGAAAAGCTGCTCTTAAATATTGTTGCAGAGTTATCACAGGATCTTGAGCTTCCACAGAACAGGTCTTTTTGACTCTTTAGCCTATCCTCCATAACCCTGCCAGTTAATGTTTCTTGGATTCTTTTCTGCTCTCTTCCTTTCACTCCTCCTGGTTTTTAGGAGACCTGATCCACATTGCTCTATCTAAAAAACCCTTCCAAATTTCTTCTGAAGTAGTGGCACTCTTTTCTCTTGTTTTTTTTATGCTCCAAATTTTGAGTTTTTCCTCTATTCATTGAAGGGAATCTATTAATTATACCTCCCCCCCACCCCCCACCCCCCAAAATAATTTATTTTATTCCAATTATTTGTTTAGTTGACATTTTAATAGTCAGCAATTTGTTCTCAGTGAGTTCTAATGTTGGATTTATTGTAAAATGTGTGGTGGGAACAATTAAACATTTTAAAATTGCAAACATACATCATTTTCTACATATTTTATATCAGGTAATGCCTGCAGTTTTCCTTGGGAAAAAAAAAAAAAAAAGCATTTTTTTTCATCAAGGACACTAATCCAGAACTTTGAAGGAGCAGAAAATTTATCAAGGATGCAAGAGTCTGAAATAGTCAATGCCTTTTCAAGGCAAATCAGTCTAGTGAAAGCTAAATGTTTACTTTATATCTAAAGTTAATACATTGATCACTGTGGATTTTTAATCCACAATCCCACTCTGTATTAGAGATTGTGTACAAAATTCCTTCAAAATACGGATGAAAAAAACCCTGCCATCAAACTGAGTCTCTGGTCTTAAATCTGTATGGGTAGCACAGAGGCATTACATTTCTTTATGCGTACTGTAACTGGTATGAGGTAGTGTAACTTGTATGAGGTTCAACAAGGCCAAGTGCTGGGTCCTGCACTTGGGTCACAACAACCCCATGCAATGCTACAAGCCTGGGGAAGAGTGACTGGAAAGCTGCCTGGCAGAAAAGGACCTGGGAGTGCTGGTCGACAGCCGGCTGAATATGAGCTGGCAGTGTGTCCAGGTGGCCAAGAAGGCCAACGGTATCCTGGTTTGTATGAGAAATAGTGTGGCCCTTTGCACTAGGGAATTGATCATCCTCCTGTACTCGGCATTGGTGAAGCCACACCTCAAATACTGTGTTCACTTTTGGGCCCCTCACTACAAGAAAGACATTGAGGTGCTAGAGCACATCCAAAGAAGGGCAACAAAGCTGGTGAAGGGTCTAGAGAACAAGCCTTATGAGGAGCAGCTGAGGGAACTGGGGTTGTTTGGCCAGGAGAAAAGGAGGCTCAGGGAAACCTTATTGTTCTCTGCAACTGCCTGAAAGGAGGTTGTAGCGAGGTGGGTGTCAGTTTCTTCTCCCAAGTAACAAGTGATGGGATAAGAGGAAACAGCCTCAAGTGGCACCAGGGGAAGTTTAATTTGGATATTGGGAAAAATTTCTTCACTGAAAGAGTTATCAAGCACTGCAACAGGTTGCCCAGGGAACTGGTTGAGTCACCATCCCTAGAGTTATTTAAAAGATGAGTAGCTGTGGTGCTTAGGGACATGGTTTCATGGTGGACTTGGCAGTGTTAGGTTAACAGTTGGACTTGATCTTAAAGGTCTTTTCCAAGCTAAACAATTCTTTGATTCTATGATGTTCTTGAAGGACTGTTACTGGACATTCCAGTCACAGGGGTTGTGTTCCATTTCTCTAGCATCACCAACATTTTAAAATATTTGCTGTGGCTTTTAGCATGCTGGTGGCACATTAATAAGTTATAATATTATCCTACCCATCTGAATTGAAAATACAGACTTAATTACCTCTATGTACCAAGAATAAAAAGTTTGGATGGTATATTGGGTTTGAGTGTCAAGGTTTTGGTAACAGGGGAGATACAGGGGTGGCTTCTGTGAGAAGCTGCTAGAAGCTTCCCCCATGTCTGATAGAGCTAATGCCAGCTGACTCCAAGATGGACCCACCACTGGCCAATGACAAGCCCATCAGTGGCAGTGGTAGCACCTCTGTGATAACATATTTAAGAAAGGGAAGAAGTTGCTGTGCAACATCAACTTCAGACAGGGAGAGGAGTGAGAATATGTGAGCAAAACAGCCTTTCAGACACCAAGGTCAGTGAAGAAGGAGGGGGAGGAGGTGCTCCAGGGGTTGGAGCAGAGGTTCCCCTGCAGCCTGTGGCGAAGCCCCTGGTGAGGCAGGCTGTGTCCCTGCAGCCCATGGAGGTTAACGGTGAAGCAGATATCTACCTGCAGCCCAGGGAGGACCCCACACCAGAGCAGCTGGATGCCCAAAGGAGGTTGTGACCCCGTGGGAAGCCCATGCTGGAGCAGACTCCTGCCAGGAACTGTGGACCTGTGGAGAGAGGTGCCCATGCTGGAGCAGGTTTGATGGCAGGACTTGTGACCCTGTGGAAGTGACCTGCGCTCAAGCAGTTTGTGAAGAGCTGCAGCCTGTGGGGAGGACTCACGTCAGAGAAGTTTGTGGAAGACTGTCTCCCGTGGCAGGAACCCCACACTGGAGCAGAGGAGAGTGTGAGGAGTCATCCTGCTGAGGAGGAAGGAGTGACAGGGGCAACGTGTGATGAACTAACAGCAGCCCCCATTCCCTGTCCCCCTGTGCTGCTGGGGGGGAGAAAGTAGAGAAATTGGGACTGAAGTTAAGAAGGGAGGGGTGGGGGGAAGGTGTTTTAAGATTCAGTTTTTATTTCTCATTACCCTACTCTGATTTGATTGGCAACAAATTAAGTTACATTTCCCAAGCTGAGTCTGTTTTGCCTGTGATGTTAACTGGTGAGTGATCTCTCCCTGTCCTTATCTCAACCCACAAGCCTTTCATTATATTCTCTCTCCTCTGTCCAGCTGAGGAAGGGGAGTGATCGAGCAGCCTTGGTGGTTACCTGGCATCCAGCCAAGGTGTTGCGGTTTGAGCTCAGAGGGCAACTGAACACCAAGCAGTTGCTCACTCCCCACTTCCCCAACTTGGAGCTGGGGGAGCTTCAAGAAGCTTCTCACAGGGGGCTGCTGCTGTAGCCCCCTCCCCTGCCACAAAAAACCCCCTGCCTCTCACTCAAACCAAGACAGAAGGTCAACCCAGCACAGATGATTTCTTGTTGCCTTCACAAGCTTAACAACTTTTTTGTTTCACACAAAATACGAAAAACTAATTTCACAGAATTAACTTGAAAATCCTTTTCTGAATAATTCATTCTGGAACATCTGGCTGACTCATAGAGGCTTTGCTGCTGCAAGAAACTTTCAAGCCTAAATTGCTCTGAACATATCTGCATTTCCTTTGATTATTAATATGATCGACAGGTTTCACACTGGTTTGTGCCAATGTAAAGTAGCTGTGCAAATGAAATTTACTCTGAATGTACCTAATGTTGTGTGAACTGCAAGTTGTCTTCTACTGAAAACTTTATTTTCACTGTCGAACTCAGGGAGGGGGGAACAATTTTGTTCTTATGACTAAAGCAGCTGGCTTGACTTATCATCATCTGCATTAGGCCATTTGCAAACCTCTTTTTAGTATTTCCTGGATTTGAAATATTTATTTCTAGTCTGATACAGTACAGGTATTTGGAAATTCTTGTGCAGAAGCAAAATGAATTTATGGTTCAAGACAATTAAGCAGAGAAAAGTAAGAGATGTTAAATATACAGTTTGATATAATTTGATAAGCAAATCAATCTACCATATGAAGAGGTATCTCCCCAGATTCATGCTCTGAAATTCTGTTAAGTAGTCTTTACCTGCTGAGAAGCACCCAGACCAGTTTAATACCTGACATTCAAAATCTCATGCATTTCTTAGTGTCTGTCTTTTGCATCCCAAAGCATTCTGCAGACAAACTGTGTTTGCTACTCTCTGCAGAGATCACACTCCTCCAAATCATACATGACATCCAAGTCAAATGTGGCACTGCAGGAGTTACAGGTGAAGCCAATTAAAACCCTGTCATGGGAATGTGAGGTATGAATGTGACAGTTAATATATATTAACATTAGCTTTTTTAGTTCCCTCATGAATTAATGGATATTAGCTGCAGTGTCAGCTTCTAATTATCACTTATTTATTATAGGCTCTGTGGGCTGGAATCTAGTGCACACAGAGGTATGGCTTATAAACTGGTTATGGGCTATGCTAGCCAAATGTCTTCTGGGTCCAGGTAGCTGGGCAGTTGTCGGAGGGACTCGAGTGGCCTGAGGGACTCAGTGTGGGCTGGGCTGCATAAGGAGTGTTGGAAATACTGGGGAGGCCCAGGAGGAGCTTCTGATTTTATCCCACCTTCAGCAATCTGCGGGTCAGGCATCAGGCAGGATCCCACCCCAGACCTGGCTGGTCCCCATGCACTCCTCCCTCATGACTCCAAGGACATTTGTAAGCAGAGTGCCCACTCTGCCTGCTCACCATCCTATATGAAGGCAGAGGCCAAGCCTGGGTACTTCTGCCACTCACAGCAATCCCAGTTACCAAGTTTGTGTAATTAACAGCTAAGTTAGGTCTTGACTACTCATAGCCGTCAGGTCCGGCTTCTGCAGAAGCCTTTCCTGGAGCAAGCTTTGCTGTTGCCCAGAGGGAACAAAAGGGAATTTCATGAACAGACCAAACAACAGGACTAAACTGAGTCTCAGTGACTGAGGGGGAATGAATAAAATAGACTACAAGAATGATTATGGAGGCTTGAGCATAAAGAATTTTATTAAACTTACAGCAGTTTCCTTTTTTGTAATTACAAAATGCAGCAGCTCGATACTGAGTCAAACTGAGCAAGACAGCCCCATCTTGAATATCTGAAACCTTGAAAAAGCTTGGCTCTGCAAAAAGTCATCTAGAAAACACAGGGGTGATGGGTAAGGTAGGAAGTGGGAGAAGTCTTTAGGAACTAGCCAGAAGGTGAAACAACCAGCTGAAGGAAGTGGCAGATGTCCCTTCCCACCTGTATGGAGACAAAAAAATCCAAATCCAGCCTGTAGCCAGCCCAACTATCTTGCCCTTCTGCATGGCTCTGTGTTCTTCTGAAACACTAGCTGTAACACAAAAGTGCAATTCTCAGCCTGGAAAATAGACAGCAGCAACTGTTCTTGTTTATGAGCAGTTGCATAAATATGTTTATAGAGAAAAATAGGTCAGAGGATATGCAGCTCATAAAACTTCAGAAGCCATATTACAGAAATCATTGTGCAAAGCACTACGTAGACTTCTGAAAATTATCATGAAATTGCAAAAATCCTCATTAAATTGAAATATTGTCCCAATAAAGAGCTTCTTATATCAGGCATGCTTTCAAGAATACTGATAAACACTGAAAGCAAGAAGCTGCAGGAAAAAAAGATTTTGAAGTAAATATGATTTAAGTGCTACCTATTACTGATACAAAATTTGACAAGTTTGAGCAAGAAATGTAAAATGACCCAACCTCACAGCAGTTTGAGAGAGTTATCTTAGACTGAGGCTAACAAGAAATAGTCTGAACACCACCAACTATACAAAAGGCATTGGGATTATGGAGATGAAATAGCTCTGTGTAATGGGATTTTTTATTAGAAAAAAAATTGTCACAATAGGATATTATAAAAGGTCAGTAATTTGGTGCAAAATCCACTTGGGATGTTGAATAGATCAGAGCTCATGGTATCTGGTGCTGGTCACAGAATGGAGCCTGAACAGAAGTCTGTCCAAGCACTAACAGCACTGCTGGAGATAAGGTATCCAGGTGTGAAATCTATAGTACATTCAGGGAAAACATGTCAGATAGCCAGTGACACCATGTTTAATTCCTGATTACCCTGAGGCCACGGATGGCACAGTCTGAATTAAAAGCTTCCTATCCTGAGTAATTGAATCCATAGTAACGGAGTCTAACAACATGCTTTACATCATTTTTTTCTAAGTGAATCAGTTTGAGAAGTGAGAGGGAAAAGGAAATAATCTTCACCTTCACTTCCTGAGCTAAATAAACTAAAGGTAAGCAGCCCTGAAATCATGGCACAAGAGTTCTGTTCCAGGCACCAGGAATAAAGGATGTGAATGACAAACACTCACACGCTGGAAGTATCTTCTAGCTGGCCAGAGGACTAAAGACTAAATCACTTAGACCTCCAAAATTAAGAGTATCTGTGAGTTTCAAGAAATTAAAATATGACCTAACTTTTTTATGCCTTTCAGTTGTATAGATATATAGGTCTGACAGAAAAAAAAAATATCTGATTTTTCTTCTCTATTATTCTTTTTTGAACTGATAAACCTTCTTGTTCAGACACTGTTGTATCGGTATTAAGATTATCATTTACTAGCTTCTTTTTCTGTCTTTTCCACGTGGAAATATTTGCTCTGATGCAAGACAACTTTTGTATCATTGTATCTATGCCCATCCTAGAGAAACTGAATTATTTCCATTACACGGTACACACACACACTGTTTGGAACTAACCAAGGCCCGAATCACCACTGCAGATATTCATATTCTTTTAAATTAATTTTGAGAACTTGAAATCCTATTTTTATCCTTCTTTTTAGTCGTATTAGGAAGTTTAGGTGGGCAAACTCAAAGAGAATCCCTAATCATCTCCTCTGTGAGGCACCACAGCATTTATGAATTCAGTTTTGCAGCAAGAGCAGAGGTATGAGAATCCCTAATCAGGTTAATGATGTGCTAGAGACAGAGAAAATATCTCTAAAAACAACAACAAAGTCCCCCCTAAGGATAATGATGTAAATGTCAGAAGTTTCAAGCAAGTAGTCACGATGACAGATGACACACTGCTCAAGTAACTGGAAGTGCTTGCAGTGCTATCTAAATAATCGTTTTCCAACATTGATATGTACTGCATCAGTAAAAATTAAGAAGAGATGTAGACAGATCTGACAGGGATCTGGAGTGCAGAGCAGCCTGACTGTGTAGTCCTCATTATGTTGTTTTATTCTAAGCTCTTGGTATGTGGTGTATTTTGCCTCCTGTTTTGATACTGTAGTTCAAAATGCCTCCCCCCCCTACACCTAGAAAGGAGTAAGATACAAACAACAAAGTTTCAAATAAGTATTTCTATTGTCATTCCCACAAATATGAGTTGTAATTTAGGAAATGACAGGGTTTTGTTGAAAATAACATCTTTAATATCACTGCAAGTGCTCTTGTGTTATAAAATACAATCCATAGTGCAAATTATATTTGGAGAAATGTGGCATAGAGTAGAGGCCAATAAGACAAGTCACTTAGTGTCACTCTGTATATTTATATTAAAGTAATATTTGGCGGTATTCAGACAGTTATTTTGACAAGTGTATCAGAAAAAATTCCCCCTTCATTTCAGATTAATCAGTTGTCTTTTCTCTTTTACTTGCCTTTTGAAAATATATGGTATCTGAATATTTTTAAAGTGATATAGAACTTCATTATGGTTTTTCTGACTTCTTTTCCCAAATATTCAAAACCAAGTCCTTGACTACTGGACTGTCAGGATCCCCTTGAACATGTTGGTGCCATTGTAACTTTAGTGGATTTCATTATAGAATAAATTTAAAGTTTGTGCTACTACTATGAAAAGTATTTGAAACAAGCATAGAAATATGAGGAATGGATAGATTTCAGATTTCTCAATAAACTCAAAAGTCAGATGACTTTACCAATTCATATTCACTAGATACTGATTTGTTATTCTGTTAAACTAAATAAACTTCCCTATGCTCTTAGTTTCCACAAGTCTGCCTACCAGTGGCCAGTAGCAGATATTTCAGAAAGGGTTGGAAGAAGCCCTGGAAAAGATCTTTATGAAAGGAGGCATCTTCATAATATCCTCTGTCACTCCATAGCCAGGCAGAAAGGATTATATTGATTACTATCTAAATTAAAGCCATCTCTAAAGAGAGCTCAATGGATTTGGGTCTGTTTTCCCATTTATCCACACCTTGCCACTTGGTTTTCCTTTATGATAGAGTAAACCTTTTGAGATTTGCTAGTTTTTCCGTGATGATGTCCATGTCTGTTACTTATGCAGTTATACCTAGTGCATAACCCAGAAACATGTCTAGATGGTTCAAGTGACAAGTCATCCCCTTCAGTGCTCGCTGCCTGGTACTTGAGAACAGCAGCATGTCATTTATCATCACACTTCGTCGTCACCCTCCTTTCCCAAGGTCCTTCTAAAATTCTTCAAACTTGTCTCTAGTCTTGACTAATTTAAATTATTTTGTGTACTATGCAAATATCAGCACCTCAGGGTCCTGGTGGTTGAAGAAGTATCAGGTTATACTTACTTTTATATTCTTTCTAAGCATCCACTCCTGGCTGCCGTTGAAATATCAGGCTAAAGAGACCTTTTGTCTAACAAGTGCAGCTCTTCTTACAGTCACCCATCATCACCATTATCCTCAGTTATTAAATCTTCCACCCCATAAAGTAGGTGAGACCCTGAGAGTATGAACATCCAAAAGGCTGCTTGTTAAACTAAATGGTGAAGCTGTTATTCAGCAGCAACTGCTTGTGTGCACAGGCGTATAGAAAACATAAGGCCACCTCACCAAAACTAGCTATGAGCTTAGGTCTTACTCAGGATTTCAGATGTGCTGAATTTGAACTGCAAAGCAAAACTGAGAAGATGAAAATCAGTGTTTGTAGAAATTTGAAAACAGGCAGAATATGCCCACCATGAAAAATGTCAGTGTCACACAGTTCCAGTTTAGGAAATATTTTGGTTACAATACTGCCCACCAGACTGACTGATGGAGAAAGATAATCTTTGTAGGGTTGTTCAGGTTGTGGCTGGAAACAAATTCACCAGCAAGAAATACTTTGATAATTTGATTCCGAGTGGAGCGACTACACTTGAACTATGTGTCACCTGTACCAGCTTGTTTCTGCATTTCTGCCTGTTGCTATCTGCAGACGATCTTCAGAAAAGCCAGATGATTGCTATATTATTCTGGTTAAGAAAAACATTGTCATCTTTATTCTGATCTTTTTAAACTAAACTGTTTCTCAGTCATAAGGAACTAATATTAGTTACTTGTGAAAGCTTTACCACTCATCTCTTTGTCTTATTAGTGACTATGAAAATGATTAACATTCCACAAAGAGCTCTTGTCCAGTCACTATTTGATTTATCTGCTAAATCTTGAGCAATTCTTTACTTAAAAACATAATTGTTCTCTTGAAGTTTCAGACCTGAGTTATCCACAGGTTTTACTGCAGGTTGATGGGAATATAATATTCCACACAGGGAAACACTTGCCTTCCAGGAAAGGATGAAAATACTTCACAATAATAATCTTGGCTCATAGTATTCAGGATGGAAATCAGAAAGAGCACTATGGTAAAGGAAGGTAAAGAAAGACCCTGGATACTTTTATGCTTGGAAGAGTTATATTTTTAAACTAAGAATGTGATTTTTGATGATGCATAAAAAACAGATCTTAGACTTTTGAAAAATGGATAATTAAATTGTTCTGGTGTTAGGCACAAAATAGTAATTAATACTTTTACTGAAGCTGATGCATTTTTTTTTCAAATGTTATTTGTGTGATACATTGCTTTAATGCAGCTGTGATAAATGAAAATGAATGGCAGCCTTATCTTCCAAGCCAAATCTATTATCTGCAACTGTCACATTTTAATAAATCTTGCACTTTAATTTTTTAAAGTTGCACTACGTATTTATAGCAGTCATTATTCACCTAAATTAACAATACCTTCTGACCTCATGTGAAATATATGTTTGTGTTCTCCTAGACTTTTCTGTCAGCTAGATGCTCACTTCCCATATATACAATACTGTGCTTGTGTAGAAGCTCTCCATAGCAACTAATGAGCTCCTGAGGGTAAGAAAAACAATGAAGCTCAACTTTTATTTACAAAAATGAATCAGTCATTTCCCCTTTTTTTGATAATGACTTTGAAATATGTATAGTTCAGCTGAGTTGTCCTTTACTTCCTTTACAATTGCCATAGAAAATTTAATCTTATCCTTCACAGCTTGGGAGAAGTCCAGCTCTCTGGAGTTCCCATGTGTACCTCAGGTACACCGACCTTCATGCTGGATGTCTTCTTTTAACTCTGTGGCTGGGACAAATTTTGAAAGTCCAATGACCTTCTGTTGAGCAGTGACACACATCAACTGAGTTGCTGTAGGGAGGTCTTCTAGCAATACAAGAGCTATTTCTCCTCTGCTAATGGCCACCGCTAAATTTTGCTTTCACACTGCTTTGCTTGGATTGCCACTGTCATCTGGTCATGTACTCCTCAACTTGTTCTTCTGAATTCTGATCCTGTCAAAACACAGTTCCCATCAGTGTGGAGTAGGAAAGACGTGGGAAGTTTGCCAAGAGAAGTCCCTTTCTGCTATCTACTAGCAAAACCCCAAGCAAAGATTTTTATTCTTTTAAAACTTGTTATTTCTATAAATCTTTGCAGCTGAGTCTCAGGATCAATGTTACTACTTTCTCTCTTCATAGGGAAACAAAGAGTAGGCATAAAAACATTTTAAAATATTGTGGCAAAGTGATTGAATTCTTAAATTTCACTACTGACCATTTTATTCTGCTGACTGGTGCCCCATTAAGTATGATTAGCTTTGTTGTAGGCCCTTCAGGCATGTCTCTGTGAAAAAGGCATATGTCACAATTTCATGCTATTTCCACTATTTCCACGACCCTGTTTTTTGCCAGAATATAGAACTATGTATTTTCTCTATTTTTCCATCATTAATTTATCCCAAGGATTTCCTGGAGAAGAAAAATTGGGCATCCTAAAAGACCAACTCAGACATTGTAAACAGAAAGTATTAACCTCCAACCATCTTCTCTATAGTTTTCTTCCTAACCGGTGAGCACACATCCATTTTGGATTTCATTTTGAAGTAGAGCCATCTTTTTGCCTCAAGTTCAGGAAAGTCTTGTCCCACTTTCCAGAAGCACTGTGAGCAAAACAACTTGCACAGGTTACCTCTGGCTTTCATCCGTACTCTTCTGGTCAGGTCTGCGTTCTTGGTGTCTAGTAATAGAGTCATGCTCGGTGAGAGTTCACATACTTTATCTCTCTTTATAACACAATATCTTGGTAATTCTACCTTTCTGCCCATTCAGTTGAAATTAGTCAACGCATTCTAAAGTTATGAGTCAGGCTAAGAGACACAAAAGGACACAGGCAGCGTAGTCAGATAAGTCCAGTTTCCTTAGAAAAACAGGAAGAAAATCCTCTTAGATATCCACTCCTCTTTTATTGTATATATTCCATTTCTTTATCTTATTCCCTTTTGCAGAATAATAGAGCAGATAACTTCTTGCTGCAGATCTTTGTATGTTCAGTTGTATGTGCACCAGAAAACTGCAGTGAAATCTTCACTATTTTTAATGATAGACTTACTCAGATGTTGTGGAGAAAAAGGCTAAACTAAGCTAGACAGGCAGTTCTTTTATTTCTCCTCATTGTTATTATAAGATAAATGGTGTTTTCAAATTATTATCCATCCTCTTTCTCTCTAAATCCTAAATAATCTTTTCTCTAAACTGTACATAACTATTCTACTCATGACCCTTCATGTGGCTTCTCAGATGTATTCTGTTATTTATGCAATTTATTATCCTAGCAGATTATTATTTACCAACATTATCCATCATGCTTCTTCTTTCCAGTGTACCACTCAATCAAAATCCCTCTGGAATTATTTTTCTTTCACAATTCATGAATACTTGTATTTTTCCCTTGTGAAACACTAACACTTGAAAATAATAAAAAACTATTTTCCACTCACCTGAAAATAGCTGCACAAAACCCCATTTTGTATTTCATTAAAATTATAGCCAGACAAGTGATATTCTTTCTATATTTGCATGAATTTGCACAGTGCTCCAACTGCATTTTTTATCATTTCCTCCCAGTTCAGGTTCCAGTTACCTTTAAAACATTACAGGGCATCTTGGCTTCCCAGAACCCAGAGGAAAATGATGAGTGGGTGGCTGTATAACCACGCATTTTGGCTACTAATGTTAAACTAAGCCCACAGTGTAGTGAATAAGAAACATGATGGAATGTTTCAGTGTGCAAACTGTGCTGAAAGTGTTCTGCCAGACTAGAGCAGCAGCACATGCAGAGCCGAGTCGGGTCTGCTGGAAGGGTGAACTTGGCCTTGTTGTCTCCTCCAAACTGGAAAAATGTCACTGAAGCCAATGGAGTGTTTCAGGATCCTGGCAGCAAAACCAAGGAGTGGGTGCTGGGCTCTGGCACAGTTTTATCAGGACCTCCAAATCTTCCTGTTTTTTCCACAAAGCCTCCCAAATATGGTCATTGACCCTGCCAGTCTTGTTGGCATTGGCAATGTTTGGCTGTTATGCCTGTCGAGGCATTCCAGAGGGGAACACTAAAACAAGCAAAATGTAAGTAATTTCATTATATTAAAAGCAGAGCTTTTTTTTTTACTTATTTAAACACCATGATAACCTTTGACAAATTATCTTTTTTCTTCCCTCTTGCAATGAGAAACATCCAGGTATTTCCTTGTCAGAAAGCTTATGATTATATGAGAAAAGGCAGTGCTAATGAATTGCATATAACAAATCTAATAGTACTGAAACCATTAGCACCAGTCCATCTGCAAAATTACTATTAGCTTCTCTTTATTGCAGGCCATGTCAGAAAATGTCAGATTTTTCATTTCAAACATCTGATCAAGTTATGTGCATTTTCTTCCTTTTGAAGGCTCATCCTTGTGTGAATATTTGTACTTACTGCCCCTGAGAACAGCTAAGGCAGACTTTCTAGTTTTGCAGCTTTACTTTAAAGTAGAGTTAGGAATTAAGACATGCCATATTTGCCAAAATCCAATAGTATTCTTCCATAAATATATGAAATCAAACATTTCCTGAGCTGCATCTGTAGCATGTGTGACATCATGCTATTTATATTACTGTCCTCCTGATAACCAATCCACAAGTGTACAGTTTGGTTCAGGTAAGAATCAAGATGATAAATATTTATCTGACTTTCCTTCATGCTTAGACTGAAAATCACTCCAGCAAAGACAAGTATTGTGCATATGGTGCCGTTCTTCATTTGTTCAGACCCTACACTCTTCGGGGCAAGGACTGGAGCTCTGATCTCTGACTAATATTACTGTAGCAAAAATAGACACATATATATCAATTCTGCCAAATATAGACATTGAGCTGGTGGCCTCACCTATTGGCCACAGACAGCAGCAATGTCTGGCCATAGAGTACAAAGATGGTAAGAATAAAATGAAAAAAGAACATTAGAAATCAAGTGGAAAATCACAAAGATCATAGGGAAGGGGGATGGTGAGAGAACCAATAAATGTTTCAAGCACACCAGGAGCAAGAGGTCAGTAAGGGATATAGAAATGTTCTTTGAGAAGGAAAGAGTAATTTATTGACAAGAAAGTATTTTCTAGACAGTGCACTATCTCCAGAAATGTGTCCTTTGTCTCCACATCTATGAAGAAGAATAGGGACAAGCCGGAAACAGACAATATTCTTGCAACAAAGAAGAGGGAGAGTAAAAATTCAACCTCTGCAAAAGAAGATGATTAAATAAACTTCTATTCCAGGAAAATCTAGTGTGTAATACAATATTAGGTATGATTGGAAATTAGTCAACATGAGTTGGATGTGAAGGCATTTTTCTTTAGTATGGAAAGCCATGCATTTGGAGTCTGAAGATCAAGCGCATGAAAAGAAAAAGCAGCACCATTCAGTCTCATCAGTCAGTGTATTCAACGGTCTAGGGTGTGAGCAAGCCTCTCCTTGCTAGCATGCTGATGAGTTAGGCCAAAGGAGGTCCAGCAGCCTCCATCCTACGTACTCAACAGCCTGCTTTTTACAAAATCTGATGCTACTGGTCAAATGAAGGATGCTGACTGGCTGACAGATGCTGAATGCTTTTCTTCCATATTTTGTGTCACCTTTAATGCCTTAAGCACTTTGTGTGTGTGTGTGTGTGTGTGTGTTTTATTCTTATGTGAGTGGGAGTATCTTGGCATAAGGAACTGGAAAAGTTTGTTTAGGAACAAGGAAGATGCTCAATAGTAACCTGGTAGTCTAAACCATCAGTGAGTATGTGGGATCCCTCTGCTGTCTGATTTAGACCACAGATGAACTTTCTATCTCCCACATGAGCATCCTGACCACAGGGCTATTAGCTATGCTGTTGTAGACTTCTTTCATTCCCCACTGATGTAGGTTGTACTCAACATTCATTATCATTGAAGAGAAGAACAGTCTCCTAGCTTCACACTTCCAGCACTCACCAAGTATAAGCCTAATGGTCCAGGTTCATTCCTGCATGTTTTAGTGCTTTTGCACAGTGGCCTGTCTTCAATATGCTCACAGTCACAAAAAAAAAAAATACAACGGCCCACTGTTTCCAGCAAGGATGTGCAAGACTGGTGCATCCCAGGGAAGCAGTTCATACCTGCTTCTCACAAAACCCACAGGCGTGCTGTCACAAAAGATCAATATGAAATACCTCTTGCTTTGCACGGAACATCTACTGGAGACCTGAAAGACCTTTTGTAGCAGCAGTTTTGCAAGGAAGTGGTGCTTTGCAACCTGTGAACTCAACAGGAACCCACAGTCCCTAACAGTTTGCTATTCATAGTCAGATGTAACCAAGGATTTCTCTGCAACATGTGCCTACACCCTACAGCTTTTGGCATTTCTGGGACATTTTAGCAGAAAGGTAGGCCTCTGATGTTACATCTGCTTCCTCTGCACCTGCCTGTGCATCCTTTGATATCCGTAACTGTCTGAAAATGCAGGATCTCTCTCCTGTCCTGAAAATGTAGCAAATTCTGGGGCAGCAAATACAACTCTGGGTCGCATGAGAAGGTGCCTGTGCTCAGTGAAAAGTTGCCCTTGGTACTGAGTGTAAGGAAATCAGCACACAAAGCAGAAAAAAGGTAATGAAAGCACTCTCAGTGAAAGGCAGCTTTGTCAGATCAAAGCTAAGGGACGCTAAAAATATTTAAGTGTGCAGCACACACATCTCAGATGGGAAAATGTAGTCAGATAGCTATAGACTATGAAAAGGTTTATGTTATGTAAATGTGACACAGCAAACATTCATCTAGCATAGTGTGTATTAATAATGAAAAGAAAATATACTGTCAATTGTGAACAACATCAGTCAGGTACCACTTTTCCTTTGACTATTAAAAAATTACCACCTTGTTATCTGGCAGAAAGATTCATAATATAACTTACCCGTGCAAAAAAGAAAGTCAGCATAGTTTCTCCTCCCTTTCTTAATGCAAGATAATCAGAGAACTGTAAGCTAGACCATGTGATCAATAATTGTCAAAGTGGAATAAAAATAAAGCCAGAAAAAATTACTATCTGCTTCAAAAGTTTTCATGAAAACATCTCACAAAAACTGAAAAAAAATGTATTGAGTTTTTTGAGTGGAAGACAATTTTCCAAAAATACCACAATTTTACAGTAATTTTGCTCATGCAAAAAAAGAAATTCAGCAAAAAAAAAATGTTTTTTCACAAATTTCACTCATTACCTCATCTCCACTGACTGCATAAATACAGTCTTCCAGGTTTAAAATGGACAGGTGTGTCATACAGCCCTGCTACCTGATGGCCAAATGCTCTCACAGAGATCACCACAACCCTGGGATCACCGAGCAGTTGGAGGCCGGCCCAGTCTCCTGTCTTGTAGCCCCGAGCCAGCTTCAAGCTCAGTCATGACAGAGGTGTAATCATGACAGCACAGCACCCAGGAAGGGACCACACATCAGCTTTGCAGCTGGTGCTGATGGCCATGTTACATGGCCACCATTGCTCATGCCAGTCCCACAAATGCTACGTACCAAATAGCTGAGCAAAATATTAAGAGTTTCACCTCTGTGATGAGGGAGCTTAAGGTCAGTTCAGATTTGGCTGGACCATCCACCCTACACCCTTGTTGGGGAAGATTGAACGTGTTAGCTCAAATCCTCTGCTGGGATAAATGGCTGAATCTCCACTGATGTCAGGGAGACGAAGCCATTCACACCAGCTAAACAGCCATCCTGCTGAGAGCACATCAGAGTGCTCCCAGCCACAGCTTCAACGAGCAGCTTTGTATGCAGCAGCTGCTCAGAGATCCAGAAAAGAGCCTTTCCCTGCCTGGGCAGAGGAATCAGAGCTGAGCTCATCGCAGCGGGAAGTTTTCCTTTGCATATCTTCCGGTCCACATGAAAGAGAATCATTACCTGTTGCTCTGTAGACTGAGCATGAAGAGAGCTTTATATTGAAAATAGAAGGTGTGAGCATCATTCCCTCTGAAGTTGAAGCCAGAACTCTAGACTCTGACAGCAGAAATATCAGGAGCATCATTAGTAACTTTCCTGTTTCTTCAGCACACAGTTGAAAGGCTGCTGTCATGGCAATTTTAAAACATCTGCTTTGAAATAGTTTTAGATACTTTTTTTGCACTTAACCTTGCAGTTTTTCATCTTCTTTGTTTGCAGCTCAAACTGTGTAGCTTTCCCTGCATTTAAGTTCCTTGTATTTCTTTCCTTATTTTTAATCTTTTAACACTGATCTGGGTTTGGTTTAGCAAGGTAAAATCAAAGTGCCTCAAAACACTGAGAGAATGAGATGAATGAACAGATAGACGGACAGACAGATTTTCTCTTCTTATAGCTTAGTAAATAAAGACCTGATTAACTTGTCTTCTTTACTTCATGTTGCTTGCACCACCTGCTCAAGGGAGCAACCTTTTTTCCTATTTGCTTTGAAGGTGATGTCACAGAGCAGTCTGAGCATCAGAAAGAGAACTGGACTCTTTAGCAGGTGACAGCCAAGTAAAATCTTTTGCCATTTTGCTCAAAACAAAGTAAAAATTTAGATCATTTTAAAATAGGGTGGGACTGTTCAAGATGTAGGATTCTTCTGAGTGCAGATATACTTTCTGGACTCTGATCTGTGTTAGTAGAGAATGTGAGTAGCCAAGAAGCAATCTGACTGTGTCCGTTCATGAAAAGGAAAAACGTCTGTGTTCAGTTTTTCTCATGATAGCACAAGACAGAGACATGCTTCTGAAGACAATCACAATGTCATCTCAGGTATGGAGAAGGGAGTAGGGGGAACGTGAGATATTTCTTGTAAGTAATGGTGCTTTTACTTAAAATGCAGTATACATTTCAGATGGCTTCAATTATCTGGGTGTCAGCAATAATAAAGTATTTCTCTAGCACTTAATAAAAGTAGCTCTTTGTATTTTTTAATCAGAACTGGATTTCTGGAGAACACTTCATGGGTAGGCAAATATATGAAATCAGATGGGTCCTTGTGAATTATTTCAGTCTGTGGGGAGAGAGGGAGGGGAATCTGCAGGAAAGCCCTGCTCTGTCACCCCTGCCTCCCCACACGGTTTGGGTTCCTTCCCTGGCTTCTCTGCAGGCTGAGAGTAACCTTCAACTCGGTGATGCTGAAGGAAACAGGAGAGAGGTCAAACCCAGCTCCACCTTGCTTAATGCTGTGGCAGAGCCCATTTCAGCAAATGAAAAAGCTGGGCTGACCCTCTGCTGCTCTCAGTTGCACCAGCATAGAGGAGGAAGCTGGCTTCAGCCTGCCTCTCTCATACACACACACACAAAGCTGGATGAAATGGAGATGGGGAACATCTTGATCTCATTGCTAGTCCCTCTTCCAGCATACAAACTCTTTGATGACTGGCAATTGACCTTCTTTTTCTTCTTAGAAAGCGGTTTGCCTTCCTGCAGGAACAGCTTCGATCATTAGAGAATGTTTGATTATTCTTACACATCTCCATCCTGTGACTAAAAAAAAAAGTAAATAAATAAACAATGACAGAAAGAATAGCAGTAGCTAGGTCATGCAGTAAGGGTTTCTGCTGATCACAGAAATCAGGGATGATCGGCAGACCTCTGCCACCCCAGCAGAGCTCTGCCAGAAAAATAAACTAAATAACCAGTGTTTCATAACAATAACAGTAATAAAAGTCACGGCAGGGAATTCTGCCTCCACCTGCACAGAGACAGACCTAAGCTCCCCGAAGCTTCCACCAATCCAGCAGGCTTTGTGTCTGCACTAGAGGAAGCAGGAGGAAAAAAGAGCAAAGACTGCCTCCGATGAGAGGCAATGGGCATGTGGGGCAAAGGCAGGTTCATGGCACTTCTGCCTTGGGGACCCCTCAGTACCTGGACAGGAAAATACCACTATGGGAAAATTAGATACAGTCACATTAAGAGCATGTCACGAACGGACTCCTTTATCCCTGTTTCAGCCTCACCAACTGCTTCCCCGTGGCTGTGAGGCCCCACTCAAGACTCCTGCTCTTCCTGGGATCACAAGGGACTCTGAACACAGGTGTCCAATGTGTTTTTTAATGAGAAGAACAAAAGGTCATTTTTAATTTACTACAGCATTTTTTTTCCTAAATTCAGAGCCCTGTGTAGATTTCATGTTAGAAGAGGTGGGGAAAAAAATCCTGCAGCCATACTTAGTGGGAGGAGGAGTTTTTTCCTTTTTAAATAAAGCAATGATTATAAAAACATGACAGAAGTGTGTCTTCATGTAATATTCACAGAAGGACAACAGCTGGGGAATGAGGAGAAGCAGGATTCCCCCCATGCCATAGTCCCACGGGGTAACCAGCGTGCAGAGAACATAGGTAATGCTGGCATTTGCCAGTGCTACTGTCAAATCTTGAATTTAGTTGGCTCAGTTTAACCTATTCACTCTTGATTAACTTCACCCAACAGCAAGAATTAGTTTCTGGTGGTTCAGCTCATCGGGCATCAGTGTGAAAGGGGGTCAGACAGTTGGTCCTCTGCAGGTCCCTTGGTCCCTTCTTTTTGCCTATAAAGGCTTTGTGCATCTTAAAACAGGCATTGCAATGCCCAGGTCTAGGACAGCCTGCCCTGTGAAGCACCATGCTGAGCACCTGGACAGTCTGTGATGTGCTGTGGGAGTATGAGGCTGCTGAACTGGGCAGGGACATACACTGGGCACCTGCCGACATAGCACATGGAGCAACGAGCTACTTGCATGGGAAAACCACTGCCTCTGCCCCTGCGCCTGTGCAATACAAAACAGAGAAGAGGGTTACAGAGCAGGCCCTGGGAAACAGTTTGCCCTTTTCCCTGCTGGTGGACCTCACTAACAGAAGTAGGCTCTGAATTTCAGTACTCTTGAATAGAGGTGATAACTGGCCCGATTCTGTCACTTCTGGGTGGGCAGTCCAACCTAGTGGGATATTACAGAAGAGGGAAGAGGTGGAGGCTTCTCATTTTCCTGTTACATTTGGAGGGAAAGTGGCAGCCATAACCACATTTTGCCCAGAGCCTGGTTGAGTGGTGAATGTAAACACTGGAGGAAGCTCATGTGTTTGATATGCCCCAGGAGATACATACCTGGGTCAATGTTTTGGGCCAGCTGCCTTAATTCCACCTACACTTGTTGGGTGCCCCTCTCTTTTATCAGGTTTGCTCCCTTGCCTAGCTCTGCTTGCATTCCCCCACCTGTGGAGCAGAGAGGAAAGGGAATGCCAGGGGACAAAGCTGATGGATGGCTGGTGCTAATGGGGAGTGGGGACAGGACTTACTGCGCCAGAGTGAAAAAAACAGAAAAGTTATTTAAATGTAAACATTAGAATGAATCAGTGAAAAGAGTAATCAATTCTCAGACCAACCAACTCTCCAGACAAACACCAACTCACAAGCATGGAAATGGACAGCAAGGCAGAACCAGCGCACTTCCAATGCACAAAACCAACTCCCAACCTTCACAGAAGGGTCTGGCAGCCACTTACGACAGTGAACAAGTTTTGTAGTGCTCTGAGCCCCACTCAGGAGTGAGGGCTGTTTTGTGCCAGTTACTGCCCAGCAGGTTTGATGGGAGCCACGGCACATCTCAGAGGTGTGAGGGTGCATGCAACAGGTAAACAGGAAAAGTTCCTTTGGGCTGGTCGGAAGAAGAATTGAAGAAAAAGTTTAAAAGCAAAATTTAAAGCAAAACAGGTACTGGAGGTCCTGAAGGGTAATCCATGGGTTTTCCTTGGGGAAATGGATTTTCAGGAGGAATTTAAAAGGAATTTATCATGATCTTGCACACATCTTGGTGGGAGAAATCCTTAGGCAAAACCACTTGGGTGCAGGCTAAGCAACAAACTGTAGTTGTTCATTCAGAGACATGCTTTCAGAAACAAGAGGGAATTTTGGATGCCATCCTTTGTCCTACTCACTTTTTCTGCTGGTATCAGGCAGGCATTTAGCATTCACTCTCCAAAAGCAAAAAAACCCAGCTGTCTTTTGGTGGGTACTCAAAATCACTGATCACTTATAAAAACACAGATGTAAATGTGGTTGGAAGGGATCCCAGTGAGAAAAAAACTCCTTTATTACTGCTTTTAGGTTTATTTCAGCATCCATTAGAAATTATTTGGAATTACCAAAACTCCTCACTCTGACCACAGAGAGCACTTCAGAAAATCCCGTTTTCTGTGTATCATCATACTTTACTTTTAAGTTAGCTTGGTTTCGGTCACATTATAAATGGATAAAGTATAGTTATTTTAATGATAACAGATAATATGCCTAACTCGCTATCACAATCTTCCTGTGCAGGGTTTTTGTTTATCTTTGCATTTTCTTCTGTCGTTGTCACTTCCATTACTCTTACTGAGAATTGCATGTCTTTCTAAGAATATATATAAGAGCAAGAAGGGTCTGGATATTACAGTGAGACAGACAGACAAAAGTGAATATAGAAATATAGTATAATGACACAGTATGACAAATGCTCCCTATAATTCCACATTCTGGTAACTCTCTGATACTTGTGGCAATCTAAATGGATACTAGATGCATACTTTGCAGAAGTATATATCCCAAGATGCATTTGACAGAAAAAAATCAAGCAATATGTTTATCAAGATTTTAATTTGATTCATAAGCAAAAAGTGTTGGGTTATGTTGTTTGGTTTTGGTTTGGTTGGGGGTTTTTGGGGGTTTTTTTAATCCACTTATAGTCCTATGTAGGATTAAACAAACTCCTATACAAAGAAACCTAAATTTCTTCCATTGAACAGTGGTAGCACCCAGAAGGCCCTCCACAAATCCATGTTGTACAGTCATGCAACCTCAGTCCTCCTGGAATTAATAAGAAAGTGGTGAGACAGGCTCCATTGGAGTATAGATTTTGAGTGTATTTGGTTCCCTGAGGGTTCCTGCACTTTATCCACTGAAGACGTTCTTACTTTTTCAGACTGATGTGTGACCCCCAACCTTCTGTTAACAGTTTTCAAATATAACTGTTCACACAATTTTTCAGCTTCAGAAACAGGCATTTCTTCACACTGAACTGCCGAGGAGTAAAATTAAAGTTCACATAAAACGTAGTGAAGACTTGGAAATCTTTCCTCTTGAACTGATATCTCCTTGTTAAAATAAAAATAAATAGGATCGTCAGTGCACAGAAATCGCATGGCATTGCCTTCCCAGAGTAAGTGAACACTTTATTCCAAAATAAATCACGATATTCTGAAATATCCACTCTACCCTAGAATTTTCCTGAATAAAAAAAAATAAATCCTAGAACAAAACAACCGTATTCTGGGACACAAAGAAGAGTACTTTGGAATTACTCCTGATACTGTTAATGTGGCCACATCAGAAGCATCATTTTGGAAGAACAAAGCAGTCTTCTCTTGAAAACAAGATCTAAAGGTTGTTACTCTTTATATATATATCAGGCAGTTTTGAGCTGGGCCATCCTCTGATGAGCTAGGAATCTGGATAAATATTATTTTGAACTCATTAGACCCATTCTACTTCTTTTGGCCTCCCACATCACAATCATCAATAAGGCAACAAGGTCACCATTCTCAGATTTGCTCACAGTTAAAGGACCTGTTTTAGAAGGCTGAATTTTAATATACTAGAGATGAAGACCTTAGAGGATTACAAGAGCTTACTACCTAGAAACAAACAAACAAAAAGTGATCTGAAGGTTTGTTTAAATTGACTTTAACGACTCTTCATTTCAAGCCAATAAACCTGAAGTAGCATTTGCTAATTAGCAAGACAGTGTCTTAGATGATTTTCTTTCCTTGGGTCCATGACCATGTGACTTTCTTGCACAAGGAGAATGGGTTTATAGAGTCTACATTAGGTCATTGAACAGCTGATTGTAATGAACAGCCCAACATAACCAGCTCATTTCAGAAATATTGCAAGTGGGGTTCTAAAAACCTCCCTGTTAGTGTGTTTCTTTTGGGAAGCCATTTCACTAAAATGAGACAAACACAAACAAGAGTTTCCAATAGGGGGAGATATCAATATCTGAGCAGTAGGTGTTCTGGGAACAGACCTCTTTCTGTGTGTTATCTAATGAATGAACAAATTTTCTTTCTCCTTCGGAGAAAAAATTAGAAGAGGATTTCATCTCACTTAATCAATATTAGTCAATATTAGTCTGCCTTGGCGAAGCTAGAAGGCAGTTAAAGTGCACACACCTCCCACTCCTATTCTATACTCATAAAGATCAAAGAAAATTACCGGTAATTACCAGTTTCCCCCCATTTTTACACCATGGTCTACCTTTGGCAGAAATGAGCTACGTCAGACAACCAAATTGTTATCAGAGAAATAAAATCAACCACTGCATTGTCTCAATGGCTGCTGGCAGTGTCTAGTTGCTTGCAGGATAGTATGTTAGCATCTAGTACATGCCCTCTGAGATAAGGAATGCTACATATTATTTGGGGACCTGAATTCCAACAAATACCTTTGTTTCTGCAATTTCAGCAGAGCTCTTCACAACTGTGAACTCTGATCCTCTACTTTGTGCAAAGTGCCAAAAAGAGCGTGACAGAAGAGACTGGAGGACAGCATAATTCAGATTCTTTGGTTGTCACACCTGTACTGTAGACCTGAAAGAGATGTTTTGATATTTCACCAGTGTGGATAAAGGCTGCCTAATCTCCTCGCACACTGTGAAACTCTTCACACAGTTTTTGCTGGCATTTCAGGGGTACTGCTTTTACTCTGAAATCCCAAATGTCCAGGACTGTGAAAAGCACATTATCCCATTTTGAAGTGAAGTTTGGCTTTGAGAAAAATGGCACTCCAGACTATAAACCAATATATAGATAGAAGAAACACAGGAAAATCCATCTATTAAATTTTCTTTTTGTATCCTATGAATGCATTTTGCTCTGGTAAGAGTATATTCTACTACTTGTTCTACCAGTTTCTCTGCTCAGCTTTCAGGTATCTATAAAAAATTAGGACTTTTTTTTTTTTTTTCTCCAGAATATTTTATCGATCTGGTATTGAACAGGACTTAACTTGTCTTTAAGCAGAGCTCAAGTTTATTCAAGTCCTTGACGATCACTATACCACATCCTCCTCACTGTCCCACATTCCTCTCCCCTCCCTCTCCCACCACAGACCCAGTTAATTAATGGGTGGGAAATGATGTTACTCTCTGTTGCCATTTACAGAGTAAGGTACTCAGGAATATATAATGATTTTTACAATGCCTTTGTATCATCCTTCTAGTCCGATCTCTGTGGTGTGCTACAATCTAGCTAAGCCTTTGTGTTAATCTCACTTACAAGTATTAGCACCCTCCAATATAACAAGATCATTTCACTCAGTGAGGTTTGGGGTCTTCATAGAAGAGCCAGCGATAAAGCACATAGGGGATCTCTGTACAGATGAGGTCCTTCTTTGATGAGCACTGTCTCTCATCTCAAAGAAACAGTGTGGGCCTCCTGATCATTATTCTTCCCAATCATATCAATATCCAACAGGGCCAGCACAATTCTTACCATTGCATTATAAGTGCTCTGCTATAATTAATCTTTTTGTTGCACTCCTTCCTGAGTGATTTCTCTTCTAACTAGATATTTCAAAGAAAGGAAGAAAAATGAGCCTTGAGTTGCAGCTACATTGCTGGCTTTATGAAGATACATAGTACAGCTGGGCAAACAAATTCTCCAAACTTGAACAGCCTTTCTTAAAACTGCAGATATCAAGCAGACACTGGTCAAAACAAAATGATAAATTTAAACCAAAGAAAAAAACCCACCTCTTTAAAGCATACAAAGTAATTATTTCATGCCCAACAACATACATTCATTCTATTCCCATTTGCTACTAAGAAAAGAGGGAAACAATTTAGAAAAAGGCTACTGAATTTGATGTCAAGGGTAAAATACCCTTCCTGCATCTGTTCTCTCCTGGTCATCTCCCGAGGGCTGTTCATGATAATACTGCAAACTGCAAATCTGTCAGTGACACTGCAAAAACTGGGGTTCCAGTAGGGCTAGGCGTTGTCTGAATGCCCTGGTAAGTGCTCAAAAATGGCTGTAATCTCAGGACCGCCCAACCTACAGAATGCCTGTGGAAGAGCTCCACATAACTTTAAATTAATTAAGGGGCATGGGAGGGGAGCTTCCTGAGAAATCAGAGACCCACATTTGGTTGAACTATAGACCCAGTACCAGACTAGCCTTAGCTATTTTGGCTCACAAGGTTTTGCAAAGCCAGGCAAAGTCGATCTCCTCCACCTAGGATAGGATCCACTCTATGGGTCTTAATTCAACAGATCCATAAACTCAAATCTTTTGTCTCTTGTTTAACCCTGCCCCCTTCCCAGGGATCTGTATGTAGAGTTGCATTCTGTGGTTCTCACCTCGTTCTTCACCTTTTTCCGTTTTCCTCTTATCCTTTTCTCAGGAAAAGATATTATGAGTAATGACATCTTAAATCTAGATTATTCACAGATGTTGCGCTTCTTTATCTCAGGGGCAGAAATGCTTATGCAGATCTAGCTGGAGCTGCTACTGCCTTCAGCTCTTTGTTACTATTCGCACAGCCAAGACATTGTTCTGGTGAGAGTGAGCTCTCCCAGACTGTTTTGTTGCAAAGTCAGCCAGTGGATGATCCTCTGGCCTTGGGATCCTTTGGGTTTGGTTTTGGGGGGGATCATTATCTGCTGGAGATCCTTTGGATTCCATCAAGAATATCAGGCATCCCGCTGTAGTTGAACACAAATGAACAAATGGACCAAATGTTCTGCTTGCATTTTTTTACATATGTGACTGATATGGTTTGACTTTTTCCACCCAGACCCACCTGACATAATAAAAAAAATTACTCTAAACTGAGATTGTTTTATGTTCACAGTGAAAGGTTTCATTGAGCTTGCTCCGTGGTGTAAGTCAAAGTTAAACTAGACCAGAACTTCATCCTTTGTCTCCTTTGTCTGAGGACATCTGTACCATTTGTCAGCATCAGGACTGTAAGACAGTGGGACGGAGATGCCATTTGTGTTTCAGCTATATGTGGTTGTATATCTAACCTTCTACAAGGATAGCTCCCTGTTCCTTCATGAGAAGCAATACTGTCTACTGTCCTGCTTTTGTGCCAAAAGTAATAGATCAGAAAAATGTTGTGTTAAAAGTTTGTCAAACCAGGACAGCACAGAGAAGAATTGCAAGCTTGTTTGGGCTTTTTTTTTTTTCTCTGAAATGACTTTAGGATAGTAACCTTTCAATCCCAAGCAGCTGTGGTTACTATACCTGTGCTGGGTCAGATAGATAAATCTACTGTACCCACATATTGTTGGCTTCTATTTTTTCTCTTAAAAAATAAGTTTAATTTATTCTTGATCTCCAGGGACAAGTTTTTTCCTGTTGCTTTCAGAGTATTAAAGTCCATTTTCTTAGCAATGTTTTCTCCCCTTATATAAATTATAAAATGTTGGCTGTACAGTCAGGAAAATGTGGTACTTCCATTTTCTGTTGTCCAATTCCTTGTCTTCTAGGCAAAAGGAGAAAATCTATGTTTGGACTAACCAGAGCCTCAGAGTTTTGCTCATTTTCATCTTTCAAGACAATGTTTTTTGTTTCTTATTTCTTTCTTCTTTTTCCTATCTTACATAAAAATGGGGGGAGAGAGGGGGATTTAGTGTGCCTAGATTGTCAGTTGAAGTCATTCATCATAACTCTATACAGCCCAAAGGACTACTCCAGTTTGCACCAACAGTGCAGCTAGTTTGTCACAGAAATTTTCTCATTGTTATCATGTTTTTCCAGCACTACTATTAAATCCTTTTTTTATGATAGTTTGTTATTTTGTTCTGGCAATACCCACTGTTCATTAGACATTTTTGAATACAAGAGGAGGAATGTTTTTTGTCCAAAAAACCCCTGTTAGACAGGTGCCAATACATATAATTCAAAAGCTCTGTAATTATTTTTAAATAAGAAGTTATCACTAACTAGTGTATCCAAAACTATCATTATCAAATAACTGCAATTGTGTGTTATGTAAAAGATGAGGAATTAACAATTTAAGACTGTTGAGACTTCGTTCTAGGCAGTGTTCAGAGGCTTTGCAAACAAATGGTTTAAGCTGTATAAAGTAAGACTATTGTAATCCATAGAGTAGCTGTCAGATGTGTGATGGAAATTCTTTTGTGGGTTTGTTATTGACTGGTGCTTACAGTGTTATTTGTTTTAGTTATTGATTGTGACCCCAAAACTTTAGACCCGTCCAAGAAAAAATATTGAGATGCAAAGACATTTGATGTCAGGAGATAGGTGTAATACCTAAATATGGAGTAAAATTCATATATGCAGACACCACTGACACAGGCTTAATCCTATATTGACAATGTAGGCATTTGTCTTTGTCAGGACAGATCTTATCTTAAACTGAAGATGTGAAGTGGTCCTGGGTATTGTAAGACAGAGAGAAAACCTGCTCATTTAACTTCATCCTGTTTGAAAGCTGCAGACTGAATTATTTCATCTATAATAAACAGCAACCAGACTTTCAACTGGGTCCACTCAGAGGACATGAAACACTCACTTAGTTTTAGTTTTAGTTTTTAGTTTTTAGAATCATTGTCTTCTCCCTAGAGCCCATAAAAAAAAAGTTCCATTAATATTCTCACATTCCACACTTCATGTTTGCATGACATGATGTGCTGTGATTGACCTGACTCAAGAAGATACTATTCAAAGCAAGGAGATGAATACAGTCACAAATATTACTGAGACAAGGGAAAAACCACACTATTCCAAAGCAGCAGCTCGGTGCTGCCCAGGCTGGTAGGATGCAGCACGCAGGACTCTGTGCACAGCTGCTCTCCAGGGGTCCAACTGGGAATCGGCTGGGTGGACACCACCGTTCCCTGCAGTGGCTCTAGATACAAGTGTCTTTCCTTCCTCTTGCATAGCTGCAGCACTTCTAAGGACAGAAGGGGGAAAGGGATGGGTCCATGTTCAGGCTGCTCAGTCCCATTCAATGGATCCAGCTGGTGAAGTTAATCTTTCAGCAAACTCCACTCCCTGTCACAAGAGCTGTCTCCTACCACTTGCCCTGCCTACAGGAGTTAGCTGGTATTAGTTTGGCAGCACAAGCTAGGACAAAAAGGGGAACTAAGGAGGAAATGAGAGTCTCAGACTCCAAGAAGCAATGTTTTAAGGACATGGCCAGTGTTACTGAGGGTACACCAAGAGACACTGACTCTGAACATGTCTGAGCAACATGCAGAGGGTGGCACTGAGGTTGGAGATGGGCATCACACAGGGCCAGTGGAGAGAAACTCAGGCTGCAAAAAACCCCAACGTTTTAACAAGCTGTTGGAGGTGAAGGGACTGTGAGAGGAGACTTCAGCTAGTCACGGGTGGATCCTGGGACAAGGGAGGAGTGCAAACACATTTTGCACTGAGGGGAAGGAGACAGAGGAAAGTGTCAGGTGAATAAGAAAAACAGGAGAGAGAGACAGAATGAACACAGGACAGACCAAGAAATGAAGTGGCTTGTGGCAAAATGGGAATGAATTAGAAAATTAGGTGGATCTATGACAAAGAGGGAAGTGAAGAGTGGGCAGCAAGGAATATATTCTAACTTTTCATTGGAAAAAAAAACAGTTTAAAAAATTCCATCTGAGGCTGGTTTTTTCCCATGTGTCAGAAGTGGAAATTGGCCAAGTAGAATCAGTTCCACCTAAATGAATGTGTTTGAGTAGGGTCTTTCTCTGGAGGCTCTCAAAGACTCTTACATCTCTCCATTGACAATGCAGCTAACTGAAGCACTTACATCAGAGGACTTTTTCACCAGGTGCCTATGGATAAATAAGACACCTAAATTAAGTGGACAAATGTCAGGAAGTGGCACTAAAGGAAGTGAACTGCATCATTCTGATACTGTCACTAAAAATAGGCTTTTTTTACAGCAACATAGCTAAAGTTGTGAAATACTAAGGGCTCAACTTCTTTTCGATCTTCTCAGACTTCCTCAGAAAAATCTCCCTCTGGTGCAGAAAAGCAGAACAAAGACAGGCAGAGCTCTGCCTTGACCCTCCATCCCCCCCTTCTTTCCTCTCTGCAGTTTTGGTAACCATGATGGGAAAGGGAATCAGATAAGAAGATAGTCTAACATCCCTTTTCTATTCCTTCCTCACAAGGGCCAGGGACAGAGTTGTTACACTGTCTGGACAGGGTCATCTGCTCATTGCAAGATTTCAGAACTGAATCATAATTAAGTGAATTTTACTCTTCTTGGAAGCACTGAAGGAGGTACATCTAATTTCACATTGGGGTAACAGAGAATTGGAAACCAAGAGTTTAGATTTGCAAAAATATCAGATTGCTTTGGAAAGGAAAAGCAGGTCAGGTCAGGTTAGGTCACTCCAAATAAGTGCTTGGAAGACTGGGTCAGTTAAAAAAATTAGTGTGGATATAAAACATTGTAACTTCAGAGCAACTTGAGTCTGAAAGCACTAAGCTTTGTACTGCTAAGTGTCAGAAGAGAAACATCCATCTAATTTTCATGGCCCAGAATGAATACAGGCACTATTTTACTGAATTGATGTGCTAATGAATATTATCTGCCTCTTTTGAGCTCTATCTGAGCTTTGCCAGTAAATATGCAAAATTTCTGTACAACCTCAAGACCCTGCCACTGAATGCAGATCAATGTTATAACACAGCATGAGGGGGGATGTTGGCTACAGGACAAAAACTTTGCAATGAAATTGTGTGAGGACATTCACAATCAATGTGCTCTGCAGGACTGCAACACTTCCTGAAGAAACTATCTTCAGTGCTGAGTCTGGACCACAGCAATGCATGTCTTCTCTTTCCACAGAGATAAATTCAGCTCCAGAAGGAGCCTGAAGGGAAGGACAGCACTGCTTTGTGACCCTGTGGCCAGATTACCTGCCTTGAAACAACTGGTGTTCATGGATGAGCAACAACCCCCTTAGCCTTTCACCTCCTTTTGTCCCATCTCACTTCCCTGTCACTGGTAAATCCACATCAGTAAATTCACATCTGCTTGAAGATTACTAGGCAAATAATAAACATATCAAATCATGTTGAAAATATCCTGTAGAAATGGAAACACATGTTCGTAATAAAACTCTGAACACTAGGTAATTAAAGCATTGTTAAACCTGCAACTTTTGAAACCCGCATCTGGAATTGCTATGCTATTGTTCACACAGCTCCAAATCCCGCACAGAGGGGATTGCTCAGAGAGTCACTCCTACCTGCAGCAGGTGCTCTCGTTATTTAAGCGACAAGATCCTTAGGGACCCTGAGATGTACTCTCGCAGGAGCAATCTGTGTAGTAAATTTGAGTGAAACTCAAATGACAGTTGGGATGAATAGTGTTTGTGTTGCAGTAGCATTAGCTTCCATGGCAGTATTGCTAGTGCAGGGGATTATCTCTTTGCCATTCTCCCAATCTAAGGGTGTGTTGTTCTAGGTGTTGTTCAAGCACTTCTCAGGTGCATAGTCCTCCACCGAGCAACATTTTGCTCTATGATAAGCTCAGAAACACAACCTGAATGCAACAAAGTGGTGGAGGACAACAGTGATGTAATTATCAAGAACAGGAAAATTGGTGGCTATCATAGGCCAGGTATTGCCAGGGAGTGAAGGGTTTTGAGGGTAAAGACGGGTCACCAATGATTGATAGATATGAAAGGAAAGGGAGGATTGCTGCTGAGGAAAATGTGGTTAAAACAAGAATGTGGCTGTCATAGCAGTATTTACATGCATATAGGTGGAACAAAAGGTCCCTGAAAGAAGGAGCACCCTATCACATTGTTCATTTGATTTTTTTCTTAGGTACAAGTTACATTTTCATCTGAAAGAGGAAAATTTCACCCTCAAGAGAGCTGGAAAAAGCTTATTTCTTCGTGTAAGGAAAGCAATTTGGAAGATTCAGGAATCCATTCCAAACACAGCTGATGCAATTTCTTTTTCTGTTTTACCTAACATAGTTTTATTGATTTGAATATATCATTAACAGAAGTAATTGAGGGGGCAAGGAGATAGAACTGTCTCCTATGATTTAATTTTCTGTCAAAATCTATATACCTGCTGCACTCCCAGTTTCAACATTTCAGTGTATTGCCACCGGCAGACTACTCACTGAGAAGATTCTGCTTTATCGGCAGCAAAATGGTCTTGTGATTTGTCCTATCACAGCTGTGGAGACAAAAATACATATGCTTTAGTTTAATGCCTAGCTGCTTCAGCAGGGATACCAGGACAGACAAGCAAGTTAAACCCACAAGTGTTTTCTGTGGTCCTGATCCTACAACCATTCATCTATGAGTAACCTTGAAAGGGATTTTGCCCGTATGAATGACAATTTGGCATGTCAGTCAGTGAAAGCTGTGGGGTTGGATTCTCTTTTCCATGTGCTGAAAAATGCAACAAAATAGTCCCTTTTTTACAGTTGGAATGACTGTATCTGTTACCGTATAAAATGACTGAGACACTGCAATTGCAAATTTAATATCACAAAAATTAGGAATCACGTAACTTATGACTGTAATGTAAACATCAGTGCAACTCTGACTTTATATTGTGCATATTAAAGCATCCAATCCAGCTTCCAAAAAAGCTCCAGAGTGCTTCACAGTTTCATCCTGTACCTCTGATCTTGCTCAGACCAGTGTGAGTATGTTAGCCCAGATCTTGGGTCCCACTGCAGGCTTTTTCTGTGCTTACAGTAACAGAAAGCAGGACAATACAGTGGAAATGAGGGAAGGAGAGGAACAGAGCTAGCATCTGCATTTTCAGCTTCAGAGCGGAAGATGTCCTGGCAGAGCCTGTCTCTGGGTGGATGTAGAACTCAGAGTCAACTCTGCCTTGGTCAGGAGCCATTGGCAGTGAGAGTCAGAGAGCAACTCTGACAGCCAAATCACCACTAACGGAGGCAAGTCCTGTCTCTGCCCAGGCATGGGCCAGTTTGAAGTGGCTGATGTACTGTGGTCTGAAAGCCCTTGCTAGAGGAAATAGTCAAATTTTTATCCCTGAGAGGCTCTTGTCCACTATGGAGATCTAGGCATTATTTCTTTCAACTTGTGTGTTGTCGCTAAAACCAGTATCTTGTGCTTGTTTTCTATAAACCAGAGGTAATGTGCCTTATTTAGCCCAAGACTCTTGGAAGGGTGGGATGGGAGGGAGCTATTCTCTGCAACTCTTAGGCAGTCTACAATACAGCTATGTCTGCAATGATTAGCTTTCCCATTTTCAGGACTTGATAGACTCTGCTTGTTCACAGAAGTTACTTCCTGCTTACCTGTCTTTTCCTAGAAAAAGTGCAGGGAGGCCCCTCTTAAACTTGCCAGTGAATCAGAAGACCTGATGATCACAGAGGGGCCCCTCCTGGCTACAAGATTTGGTTTGCCCTGATCTTTTCCTCCAGATGAAAGGCCAGATTTTTTGTTCATTTGTTCACCAAGGCAGAAAGCTTTTCTGGGCTCCCAGAATTATGAGAGGTCCTGGGTGCTATAGTCTGTCATGACACCTCCTGAGTGCACAAAGAGCATTTCAGAAAAGCAAGAAAAGAGTTAAAAACTCTGCGGCATCTTACAAATGGGATCTGTGCTTTAATGGCTAAGTTATTGCTTGCTTCTCTTGTTTTCTTGCTGCCTTGTAAGATATTTACTGTCTGACTCTAAGTAGTGTAGGAAGGCTAGCATATCTACAGTGGCAATAAAATGTAAATTGTCCTCACATATGTCTATTGTGATAGAGGTGAGACATACTGAAGGTGCCTGACTCTGGTTTCAGTGGCACTGGCCCCTGCACCACTGCCACTTCAGCAGAATTACTTATGGTCTACACCAGGGTGCACAAAATCAGGCTCACCCCCTATGCTATATCTTATTCTTTTCCTTAACACTCAGAGGCAGTTTCTTGCTTTTACGATTTATTCCTTGCTGAAAGGCAAACGAGTGCAGGGGTTCTCTCTTCAGCTTTTTAATATCACTGGAATCTCTATGGGTGCAGGACAGATTTTCCTCTCCAATAAGGGAAGGGATTAAGAAACTCAGATTTGGCAGAGTAATGGAAAGAGATTAGAGAATTCAAATAATTGGTACAGGGGTGACAGCTCAATTCTTGTAGCACATGAAAGTGCTTTAGAAAGAATTTGAGAGGTCAAAACATAAAATTACTTTCCACCATGTTGCTAGTTTTCCCCATCTGCTGTAGAAAAGCACACCAGAGGACCATTTTCCCCTTCTACTTCAAGCAATATTGTTTCTCTCATTACAAAACCACCGCATAAAATTTTGTGGTATGTCATGTCTGATTCTACTCTCTCTGGCATTTCTGAGAAGAAATCACTAACTACAAATACAATAACTCTTCGAAGTTACACTGTCATGGAATGGAATGAGTGGAAGAAAGGCAGAGTCCATGTGTTGAAACCTATTTTGGAATAGAAAATGTTCAACTTTCTTTATCTGATCAGACATTCAGAAACAAGTATCCTTCATTTTTAACACAATACTGCTGCAACGAATGATTTTAAATTTATTTGATATTACTATACTGTGATAATCTTCCAAAATCCATGCTAAATCAAATGCTTTAAGTATACAACCTCTCATGGTCCCTTGTAGCTCTGTTTTCTATGGTTCTCCAGCTGCAGTAATTTGCCCATCCTTCTCTAGAGAGATTTCCTTCTATATTTCCATACCATTGTTTACAATTACTTCAAAGTGCAGTAAAATAAAATAAGCATGGAAGTCTGTGCAAAGATCAAAGACGACCTTCTTAACAGTTGTTTTGTATGCAGTTAAATCTTACAAAAATACAATTCCAGAAAGTCAATGTTACACAAAATGTGTCTCTGCAAGCCAGTACTCACAATGTCTGGTGCTTGGTCTATGTGAAGCTTAAGTAAAATGTGTTGGAGACCAGAAGCAGTCACATGCAGAGGGCAGATATGCAGTGCTGAATGTGAGTCTTCTTTCGCACAACCACAACTCCAGCAGGTGAGGTGGAGTTACACTGACATGCGCCAGTGTAACAGAGCACAGGAACTGACCCCCTTCTTGTTACAAGCTGATATGAAGAGCTGCATAGAGAAAACCATTTGTAGTGCACAGTAACATATTTTTATTGGCCTAGTAAAGCACAGGAAACATAGTAAATATTTCCAAGTGCCACCTACTGGCATTTTATCTATTATTTACATAAATACAGCTAGTTTTCATTTCATAGAGCAGATGAAGGGCTCTAGAAATTGGATAAGTCTCATCAACTGCCTGGCCAACAGTTGAGCTGACCTCAAAGCTAGACATTACAGCATTTTGTGCACAGCACGGATATCGCATCTTTCTCCTGAGCCTTTCAGAGACCTGCAAACATGAACTAAATCTTTGTAAATCCATGTGAAGCAGATATAATCAGTGGAAGAGCATTCTCATTGCAAGTAGGACCCACCAAGGACAATAGTTACCAATTCTTAGTTCCACTGCAGACCTCGTGATACATTTCTTGTGAATGCTCCAGTTCCTGGAGCCAAGAGATTGCATGAAAATATAAATTCTATTCAGGAATAAAATGGTGTACGTGTGTGGTTCTGGAAGGAGGCGGTGGTAACCTGAAAAATAGGACTTTCTCCAGACTAGAAAGCAAAGAAACAAGAAGTACCTATAGTAATTTTTTTTAATCTCAGAAGTAGGTGAAGGGAAGAGCTCTTTAATTAATTTGCATACTGGGGCTTGGCAGCTTTGCAAGAGCTGAATGATGAGGCCAGCATCTCACAGGAACTCTGTGATACAGCTGGCAGGAAATCCCAGCACTTTCTCACTCCCAAAGTCCTGACTGCAAATTGCTTCACTGATCAGTACATCTGATTTTTACTAATGATACATACTGAATATGGGACTGGAGCCTCGGGCTTGTTTTGTTTTGTTTTTCTTGTTTTGGTATTAATGCTAGTGTCACTTAATGTGAAATCCCTCTATATGGCTATTTTCCTTGCAGGGCTGAAACACCTAGAATGTTGCAAGAGGGATTTTATAGATTTTGAGAGAAAACAGAATTAATTTAATGACGTCAGAAAGTGATTCAATATAGCCATGAGATTTTAGGACAAATTATTAGCCTTCTGCAAAAACTCCAACCAAGATTTATATTGCCTGCAAAACTCACTAATGATACTGAGGCTAGGGTCTTATGAACCAGTTTAAAAGAAATTATAAATCTAAATGAGCACATCTGAGCATGAACCCTGCCATTTTCTCCAGACCAAAACAAGATTTATTATGAGAGTTATTAAACTTTGGACCCTATTATATATTAAAGAATCCTATTTATGACCACATAGTTAGGTCTGAATTATTGTGCTTATTCTAAACACTGCTTTTGCAAGATTTATGTCTCAGTCATTTTACAACTTTCAGGGATGAAACTTGCCATTCATAACCACAGCACAGAAAAAAATTTTCTTCTGAATT
Source organism: Strix aluco (assembly GCF_031877795.1). Taxonomy (NCBI): domain Eukaryota; kingdom Metazoa; phylum Chordata; class Aves; order Strigiformes; family Strigidae; genus Strix; species Strix aluco. Next base: position 69,110,924 of record NC_133932.1, on the reverse strand, counting down.
TTTCTGAAATACAATCAATCACACTTCAGAACTAGAGACGTGGAAAAATGTTATTTTTTTAGGAAACCTTCACACCTACTGAAAGAGGTTGTGACCATGCTTATCTTGAAAAATTACTTAATTTTGAAAGCTATGATTTTACATTTTCACTCCCTGAGGTATCTGATCTCATTATTTACAGTACTGTTTTTCAAATGTACATGTCTAAGAATTATTTCCTGTGAAAGGCAGTAGTTGCATGTCTATAACAAAAAGAGTAACATTCATAAAATTATTTTCTTGATGGCTGAAAAAGTATCTCATTTGAATAAAAATAATTTCAATTTTTTCCATTGAAATTTGGGACACAAGGATCAAGGAGAAAGGGGATTGATTCCCATGCACTATTATTCCAGGGCTACCAGACATGAAATCTTTAAAGAATTAGCTGGGAGAAGTGTTCTTGATATCTCATTGACATAACCCCTGAACAAACCATAATTACTTGTCTCTATATGTGGAATAGATAGCCAGGATGTGGTAGCCCTGGGTTATAGATTATTCAAGTCATTCACTGCTCTCTTGAATTTAATTGCAAATGTGGACTTCATACATTGTCCTAGAACACCATGGCAGTTAGTTTTTAATCAGCCCATGACTTCAGAGGAGAGATTTCTGAGAAGAGTAGCCCATAGGTTTTATAGAGTAGCCCATAGTGTTTACTGCAAGTAATATCTGGCTGAAAGAAGCATCTCAGTCTTGTGGATTTGTGTCCTCCCTGTATCACACTTTGATTCCACTAAGCTTATCTCTTCTCCCATTGTGGTACTACATGTATTCTCCCATGGTTTTATTTAGAGACATAAACACCTCTTTGCAATCAGGGCAGCTGGATTTTGTAGAGTGGAAATCTGGAGTTCATCAGTGCCTCAGCAGATTCACGGACTAACATCTGAAAGGCAACAAGCAACCACTGAACATGTTTGGGCTAGATTGATTTCCATCACCTGAAGATCTCACCTCAGGTACTTTTATGACATTTCTGTTCCCTTACTGTGGGATTCTGGCCACACTAACACTTGGCATGGCTCTAAGGATGGTTCTACCAGACCTAAGAAGTTCACCTGTGTTGTGAAATCAACAGGTATGTTCTCAGAACTTCTAGCTGAAACTAACCGTTTCACCTCCAAGAAAAATCTGAAATTGCTGTTAGGGAGGGGTCATTGTTCTGTTTTGGAAAAAACAGGAAGAAATTCCTAAAAGTTACCAGAAAGCCTGCAAATTATTGTTCTAAGATAATGAAAAGGTTTGGTTTAGGATTTTTTTAAACAAAAAGAGTACCCATGTCTTACATTCAGGGGCTTTAGCTCAGTCACAACTCCTACCTATGGCATGCAGACTCCCACTTATTTAATGCTTGAAAGCATGAAATGGAGTTCTCAGTGTTTCCAGGTGAAAGAAAACTGGATCACAACAAGAAAACTGGGTAGCACTAGGAAACTGGGTCACAACATTTGCTGTATGGGTGACCTGACATGCAAAGTGAGGTGTGTTTGAGTGCTAATGGCCATGTGTCTGGTAGCTATTAGTTTATCAAGTGTAATCTTCTAGTTTAGGGACTTTATCCATGGTAGAAAATGATGGTTTTGAGCCCCCAGTTGCAAAAAACACAGCTTCTGTGTTACTAAACTAGGGCATACTAGAAATTAAATGTTTTGGGACAGGGTTGGGGGAGAAGTTAGGATTATGGCTGTTAAATGTGTGTTCAGAATCCCACAGCACTATGAACCAGATCCTACACTGAACTGTCACACTTATGCTGTATGCAGTATAATTGGCATGGTAAAGGTTTCCATTATCTGTGAATACACTCTTGTATGTCTTCTGTTTGCTTGTGCTTTTCTTTTGTTTTTTTGTGTGTTTTATTATGCAATGAACAGGTGATAATAATAACAACACTGTCAATCAGGCAACTTCATCAAAGTGCAGGGTTAGGTGTAACAGCATGTCAGTGATGACAATATCTTGATCTGCAGCTGCCTAGGCCACACATGAGTGAGTTTCAGAGACTGCAAAAGTAGGGATTGTCTCTAGTTTCCTTCTCTTCAGATGAGTATCAAGAGTCTTCACTGATTCTTTGTAGTTGCTGATTGATATCATTGACCATGAAGTATTGCTGGTGAGTCCAGAAGCCTCAACAAGGATGGACAAAAGAGTTCCTGAGGCTCCATTCTCTCTTGGAGAAGACCACAAAGATAGTATTGGACAACTGCTTGCCTGTCCTGAGGGCTTCATTGTTCATAAGCATTAGAGGTCTCTAGCTTCTTGCACATCCCTGATTAGTGTGTGTATCAGGACACTGGTTGCACCCACTGTGCAGACAAGCCTTATAAAGTGTTCCCATGTGTCACTTCTACCCCTTCTCCTACGTTCCTTGTTCTCCTATGACTACATTCCTGCAAGAAACAAAACTTAGGTGGGAGGATGAAAGGAAATAGAGCAAGCATTCATAGCCATAAAAATGAAATAACAAATGATGGGACCATTTTCCCTGACAATGTAAGATGGCATATCTCTGCAGACTTCATCTGGCCTATGGTTTGTATATGAACCTGGCATTATGCCTCTCATTGTATGTCTGAGTTTTGAAATGACTAATTTATTTACATGGTAACTATGCCCTGAGCTCACTGCAACAGGACCAACAGGGAAGCTGCCCTGGTTCTCAGGGGAGAGGAATGCTGAGAATGGCAGGAACACGGGCAGCAGGAGACTTCTCTGAGGTCAACTCCCTGGTGATTAAAGGCAGGCCAGAATCAAGAACAAAACTTCCAGCCACTGTTTAAATAACAGGAAAGCCCCATAGAAGAATTCCAGGTGGGATAGTATGGACAAACAACCCTTGCACTGTCTCTATAGAAGGGACCAGTGGCAGCTATGAGGTGTTGAGAATATTTGTCTGTACTGGCAGGATAATGCATGAAATCCAGCAGCAGAATGTCCCCCACAAGTCATGTCTATATGGCCCAATGTGCAGAGTCATCAATGGCTCCCCTGCCAGATTTGCAAGGGGAACCTCAGTACTCCAGCAGGGAGAAGGTTAGACTGAGCTTAATTTCTGAAGTAGATTTAAGTAGGTCAAAGATTTACTTTTTTTTTTTTCCTTTTTAATATATAGTAATGCCACCATAATTCTGAATGTAGGCATAATTGTGTTTGGACAAAAATGTTTTAATAATTGGGTGAAATGTGACTGACTGTGACAGCAGGGAGCTGGAGCCAGAGTTTTTGGAAGTGTGGTTCCCATCCCTCATCAGATATTTCATGTGCCTGTATGTCTGCACCAATAAATAAAAATAATCAAGCCTAAAAGTCAGCACAGTTCCCCACTTACTCTTGCAAAACCATAACCAGCTTTCCCTTGGAAAGAAACTACAGCCAAATGAAAGTGATGTTGGTTTCAAATCATATTAACTTGTAGAGCTTTGTGCACAAAAGGACCACTCACACAGTTGTTCCTATGAGGCATAACACAGAGTTTGGCCCTTTTTTAGGAAATTCATTACTTAACAATACATTATTGTGTTTGATTGAATTGGCACACATATGCTTGGCAAGGCTGCAAGAGGAATCTGTGTTGCCATGCCAAATGTTTTTTCAACCTGTGTGTGCCTGTGTTCAGGCTTGATAAGGTTATCCATGGTGCATATGCTTCTCATCAAAAGGTTACATTCTTGTACTGTCCATACAGGCTTCGGGGAGGTTGCATTTGATGATAAAAATGTCCATATGGGAAGGCAATTCTGCCCTAGGCCAGGGCTAGGTCAGGCACCCCTTGCCCTATTCTGTTCATGTACCTGTGACTTGTACTTCTCTGGCTACACTGTCCCTCCAGTTCAACAGGAGAGTGGGACAGTGCCCCATTCATCCTCATCTTTAGTCCATTCTGTGTGGCACTTATGGAGGCAGACATGTGGCTTAGCATATTTTTGGGCTCCATGAGGTGACTGAAACAACTCCCTCATACCTCGTATACAGACTTTAACCACTGTACCAGAAAAGAGGGTCTTGCCTTTCTCAAAGGTGTTGTGAAATAAGCCTGGACCCACTGCTGTCCATGCTCACTAGGCACATACCAAACATGCCTACCGGCCATGTCTGACCAGAGTTCTTAAAGAGAAGGCTCTGCCTTTGGGTAGGGACAAGGTAACCAGCTCACCAGTCTTTTGTCCATATATACACTGATGTTCGTATTTAGGCATCTACTAGATTTTTCTGGCTTTTTGCAAGCACATCCCAGGCTGGGGACTGCTGGGCTGTGGATGGATTTCAGTGATGCAATTTCTGGTCTTATTTCAGGTGCTATTGCAGGTACTGTGGTTGTTTTGCCAAATCATGAGTACACTGGAAAATTAGGGCTGCCTGAGCTGTCTATAAGTCCTGATCTAACCTGATCTGAACACAAGTTTTACATTGGCTTCATTTTTTTTTTAAGATAGTAATACTGGTGTAATTCTTACTATATGCACAATTATGTTAGGCTAAATATTTCTTAATAATTGTATATCTTCCATGTACAAAGGAAAAGGTATTGGGAATTTTGTCCATGCTGGGATATTGTACCTCTTTGACTATATCAGACTTATCAAAACAATGCATTTCTGACATCTTTTATAGATGCCAGAATGCAACAGTCCAGTTTTTGTGTCTGACACTCTGATGTGTAGTGTGTTGCATTTCTGAAGGACAAATGCACATTTCTACTGCTAGAACTGGACTCTTTAAAGTCATATGTGGTTGCAAAAAGTCAAGTTTGCTAACTTGACTAGTCGACATCCGTTTTCCACTGGTTTCTTCCTACAGTCTAAAAACGTTTCAGTTTCCAGTCAGCTTCATTTCATCTACTGTTGTCTCCATGAATCTTCTTTCTACCATTTTTGTTTTCATTGCATATGGATGTGGAAGTGCAGGAGTGTCCTGGGTCTTCCTGACTCCTTTTCTTTCCATTCTCTATTTCTTTCTTCCTGTTCTCATTCCCTAGATAGTGATTTCTTTGTCACCAGGCAGATTCCCAGGTCTCTAGTCAGAATTTACTTCTACCATTTTACAATGTCTTCCCCAACTATTTCCTTACCACCCTACTTCTTATTGTCTCTTTCTTGGCAAAATGCCTCTCAGATGTCAAGAAGAAAATAAAATCTCTGAGTCTATAGTATCAGTTCTTACCTAGAAGGTTTTGTTTGCCAGCCTGAGGACTAGAAAAGATTTTATTTTCTGTTTTTAATGCTATATCCTGCAGAAAATGGTTGTTAAGAAACAGCTGGTTGTTTAGGAACAGATGCTTTTCCTATGTAGTAGTAAGAGTTTTTCTTCCTTGGCTGAGCAAGTTCTTTTTCCTCTGAAGGACTGGAACAGTACTGACTCAAGAAGCACACTTCTGTAAAAGTTTCAGGTCAGGGTCCTTTGTGAATTACTAGCTTCAAAAGCAGGTGATGAAGAGGAAGCAATCTCTGAGTCACAGCCTGACAGGATGCATGGTTCATGATGGGTAAGCAGCCATGGCTGGGAAGTATCTTTCTTGACCCTGGCTTTTCTTGGCTTCCCTTCAGTTGTTTGGTTGAACATAAATGCCCTTCCTATTTAAACAATTGTAACCTGTTTGCCCAGGAAGACAATTGCTTTGGTTGCCCTATCAATGTCTGTGGCAAAAAGCTGTGGAGGAAGATGATAGTGTCTGGTCTGCTGCAACCTCCTATAACAACTCTTCTGCTGCAACCCTGCACAAAAAGAGTGAGGGAAAGGACCCTTTGCTCTGCATCATTGATGTCATTCAGACATAAAGGAAAGTTTCATGCCACCCCCCTGAGTGAGAGCGGGGCCACCAATTCATGTCAGTCATGTTCCACATGTTTATACATGAGAGTAGCGGCAGTTGCTGCTCTTTGAACTCTCACAGCCTTGGTAAAAATGCCTTCAAGAGCAGCTCCCTCTGCACCTTCCCCCCACTGCTGTGGTTTAGAGCCACAATCCAGCCCTTAGACTGCAAATGGCTTGGAGCAGGGATTATGTTTTTCTTTTATGTTAAACAAGAGCAACCTATACTGAGTGTGCTCATTAAAAAACCATGTTGTTCAACACTGATCCCTTGGGCTATAGTTAGAGCTTCACAATGTAACATGCAAGAGACAGGTTGGATTCTCAGGCTAGCCAGGCTCAGAAAGGGATGAGTGTATGGGAAAACAGCATGTCAGAAGAATAAACCCTATACCCACGGTGGAACAACGAGGCAGCCTTCAATAGGAGATGTTCTTAACAATGTGGCTACTTAAACGAATTTAGAAAAGATCCTAACAGGTGTGAAAGAGTGGCTGTTTCTGTCAGCCAGAAAGTTAAGTTCTTGGTCATGCTGCATCACAAATCACATTAAAAACCAAATTAAGTAGTACTTTGTGCCATTACTAGAAGGTGTATTTCCTGGCCTTCTCTGTCCGGGGAGCCTACCCATGTCTAAAGACCACATGCATAGGTGGATAAATGACACAAGAAAGAGAAAAATTACAAAGTAACTAAGCTTATTGTGCATTGTATTAACTTCATAAATGTCCCTAATGATTCTGCTATGGGTGAAGTGCATGAGGGAACTAGCGGAGATAAAAGATGTTAAAGTCCATAACAGTTTAAGGATTCCAAGCATAAAATGGATGCACTGCTGAAAGCAGAATGATGTCCTGAGAAGAACACTGAAACTTCAGGCTTTTTCCATCCTAAATATGAGGAACATTTTGTGAAGAGAACAGGAGCCCACAAACAGTTGCTGCTCCAGATTTTTTGACCAGCTTCAGCCTCTCTGGTCCATGCGAGATCTTCCCATTGTAGCCTGTTGATTTGGCTGCCCCCACAGCCTCCCCATCCAGCTGCACAGGGCTGTTTGCAGGAGAGAGATCTCAGGAAAGAACCAATGCACAAAGGAGGGAGGAGTGAAGCCTGCTCCGTTCAAATAGGGGCTGCAAAACCAATTGCAGTAATACTCCCTGTATTCCTTGGTGCATCATTTGGGGATAAGATTTGATAAGCCAATATCTCTCTGCATCATGATAATAATGAGGCGGTTCAATAGTTTGAGCATCAACACTCTACCAGCCTGAGCTGAAGGAAGCAGAAGAGAAACTTCTCCATTGTTAAAATTGCAATTGTGCTATTTGCTGTTGTGATAAAAAAGGCTGACAGAGACACAGACATCACAGAAAAGCGGTGTCTCTGCTGGGTTCAGGGTGCAAGATTAAAAGGATATATGTGGCAGCTGAGGTCATTTACAGCAGCATTTCTCTGCCTTGGTCTGTAGAATACCAACGATCTATCAGATATTCAGAGATGATCCTCAGAAAGATTCTAACTACTTACATTTCAAAAATAAAATAATTTCCTCTAAATTCTTCCCACTTATGCAGGTAAGTATGCCAGGGAATGGGGGGGAAGGAAGCCAGAGGTAATAAAAGAACGCTCAGAGTGAATCCTATTGAAATTAGCCTGTAAATGAGCGGAGTTGTGAGAGGGTTGGATGGACTGGTCCATGACTGTCCTTTGAGGAAGTCAGATCAGAAAAGGCTGAGAAATACCAAGCCCAGTCAGCATCTGACTTGATCAACTTGTGAGAGTTTCTTTTTTCCTCCAGGAGGCTTTTTGCATGGAGATAGTTGTATTTTAAAGCCCAGATCACACACTAATGGCCTGATCATCTGTGTTTGTAGCAAACCATTGGCACTCTGCTTTCTCCTTCTCCTCAGGGAAGTGGACACAAACCCTGCTGCTTTCTGTGGGCTTGGTCTGCTGGAAAGGAACTAGCAACTGTTTTATCAGAAGGTAGGGAAAGGAAAAGGTGATCAAAAGTCTCAGCATTATCCTTTTCCACCTGAACAATTGCATTAAGGACACAGGGGGCTGCCCTGGGGCCTGTAGTGGCAGAGCCTACAAGCTCTACAGTGGGGTTGCCCACGAGGGCACCACTTGCCCTGCAGAAATTTTGCTGCTGAAAAAAATGATGGACTAGCTAAATCACTCTCTTTCACTTTGCAGTGGAAAGCTGGCACATTACCAGCACACCGCCCTCATACCTGGATGGTTGTGACAGCTGGGGCAATGTCAACCATATTGTCCTAAGGAAACAGCCCATGCTGCCAAAGCGCTCGTGCTCCGTGTCATCAACACTGTCAGTGACCTGACTTTGGGACCAATGCAGGAGAGGCCCTTCCTGAGTCCAAATGGAACAGAAGGGACACCCCTTCTTCCCTCCTGGGAAACCTCAGGCACATTTTGAAAGACTTCCTCACTTGTGACTGGGAAGATAAGCATTTGGACCTAAATATATCATCAGTTTGCCCTGCCATGGTACCATCTGGAGATCATTTGTAATTCCTGTATTTCGTGGGTTAGTGTACATCCCTTCCAATAGCTGGAGGAGAACTGATGATAACTACCATGAAAAGAGAGTCTTTATTTATAGCAATGCTAAGAAAGTGCTTAATTGGTTAAAAAGCTGCAAAACTGCTTTTCTTAATATAGACTTGAGTTCAGCATCAAAATTGGAAATAATTGTCAGAAATTTGTTTTAGAAATACAAAATTTTATTCATCTGGAAGTAAATAAGTTGCTTACTAGTGCATGCCAGGAGGGTAGGGTGGTGTCCTTTCCATGGAGTTCCCTTTCTCAGGTGCTATTTTATGCCTCAAATACTTAAAGACATTTTGCTGCTGCTCAATGGAAGAAAGCAAGCTTCTAGTTCAGAGTATGCAGGCAGAAGTGAACCAGTTTTTTCCAGCTGGAACTAGGTTGTTGCTATAGCAACACCCAAATGATAGACAGATTTTCTGAATGTGCAGTGGTCTACTGTGATAACAGAGCTTCCAGGATTTCTACCAAATAGCTCCAAACTTGCTGGAGTGCATTAACACCAAATGCCACATCTTTGAACTAACACAAGCAAACAAAAACCAGTGCAATAACAAAATCAGTTTTTCACCTAGCTTTCAAATAAAAACCCCACTTAACACACGGCATTTATATTCCTAGACAATATCTTCCTGCCAATCTCTTTTTAGTGCACTGGCATTCCGAATGACAGACCACACTCCAAGTTTAACACCACCTACAGACAGATTCAGTAGGGTGGCATGCAAAGTCTTGTGTGCACAAGGCGCTGGCTCCTTTGGAGTTTTTTCTAGGCTGCATGCAGGCTGCTCACCAGTGAAAATCCCGTTGAGTCAGTGAAGCTTTGCAAGAGCACACCGCTCTGTTCATGACTATATTTTGTAGCACAGAGACCTTAGAGACTAAATGGCTGAGCACATGGCGGAACAAATATAATATTCATAAACCATCCAAAAAGAATTTTCCCAGGGGCCGCTTCCGTAAAGTATAAAACATACCTGCCTTGGCCATGTCCCCCTTGCACACACTGTGCACATGGTTTTCATTCAAAGCAGTTTCCTCCTCTGCTCTTTCTTCTTGCTCTGCTCTGGGGGAGGAGGGTCCAAGATTTTGGATCAGAAGGAAGAAATCTCTTCCTGAGCACAGCCGGGGCTCATGAGCATTGCAGAGACATTTTGGCTGTGTCTCTTCATCATCCATTACCTCTCAGTGGGAGTGCTACTGCACCGTCTGCAGTCTGCAGCTGATAGAGTGTGTTTAATGTCCTTTTGCCCCCAGTACCCAATCCCTCCGGCAGTTCCTCTCGCTAGGAAGCTGCTGCCAATTATATTGGTGAAATCTTCAGTGAACTTAGCCTGATTTCTGTTAAGGCAATTTCATCCCCATTGAAATGTATCTGTAAATCCAAGACAGAGGTTTTGACCTGTTTGTGTGTATGAGATGCAGTCTGTACTTATATTACCCTCACCACCCTTAGATCTGTAAACTAGTTTTTACTAGTGACTTTATCCTCACAAGAGAAGTGGGACATAGGAAGGTTTTAATGGCAACTTTGATGTAAAGGCAGCTGGTAACTTGGAGACCTTTGCACAAATGTTAAATGAGAAGTCTTGGTTGGAGCTGGAAGCCCAGTTCTCCTCATTTCAGGGCTTAGTTCCTATGCACACAGCCTTTCTGATACCAAACATTTCCAGATAATAAAGAAGAGAAGCTTTCCTACACCTGTATGTTAAAATCTCACTGATTGCAAGAGGAATTATGTGTGCAGAAGGGTGTTAGAAGTAGAAAATCACAGGCACATCTAGGTATAATAACAGATATATAATTTTGGAATGAATTAATAAATGGAGGAATAACTTTTAGTTTGATTAAATAGATTTATATGCATTTGCTCTGGGTTTTTTCTTTTAGCTATCTTACTACTTAAGATTGCTTTGGAACATATTTTCCTTCTTGCTTACTTAGCTTATACAGCTTTGATAACGTCCTGCAGCAGGGCTCAGCCAAATGAAAAGATGAATTGTCTTTATGATTCATAAGGCACTCTGCATAATTAATTACTCAGCATTTATGGTTTGGCATGTGGTCATCAATCGTTCAAAAAATTCACATTTGTAAACATATCCTTTGCAGCTGGTCTTCTTATGTCAGACTTCAAAATTACTAGTGGAGATATGAGAGAGCTATAAATGTTTTTCTTTGAAATTTACTGGTTGTGCTCCGGTTTATTTCTTGTGGGAAAAATTAAGTAACAGATGTGGGAGGACAGGATCTGTAAGGAAGAATGGTAAAGCATCTTGAATGGTTCTCAAATGTACTTTCTTTTCCCCTTTTTGTTAATAGTTGTTGGAATCCTTAACTGCTGCTCGTTGTGGCTTGGGTCCGTGAACATTTGTTCTGGTTGTAGGGTGGCTGTGTGAAAAATTTTGAAAAGTCTGAGATGAGACCTGTTGCAGAATGGGAAGAAAAGCTAACCAACAAAGTTTGCCTCCATTCAGTTCCGCTGAATAGGAGAAAGAAGTGTAAGAACCACAAATCCTGAAAGAATAGGCTTTATTTTTTTATAAGAAAGACCAGCAGCTTCATGGCTTACAAAAAGAATTCTTAATACTCTCTATTGTAAAACTCAGAATCATCTGATCATTAGATAGCAGAAATCACAACCATCTGGGCTAAAATTTTTCATGCTGGGGGTGAATTTTGATACATGAGACAGATGTCCTACAGCTAGCTGATTCCCCCACTGCACAGTACTGATTCATCACCACCCAGGGCTGGTCAGTGCCCTGAAAGAGGCAGATACTGTGTGAGGAAAAAAAAATACCACATGATCATTCAGACAGACTCACCTTCAGGTTGCTTGAGCGATCTTATTTCTAGCATTTCCTAAGTTGCAAACACTTGCCATTTCAGCCTGTACACTTCGTACAAAGTGATTGGCAGTCACTATATGTATGCACATATGTATGTAAATACAGAGAGTGTATGCAGCATCTATTTTTATAAGTGACACAGGAAAAAGGGGACTAAACACCATTCCTATTTAAATTACAGTGTCTGTTGGTCTCATTTGGTTGTTTTTTTAAAGAGCATGCTTGTGCTTTTAAAATCAGATGCCAGCTAGCGTTCCACAGGGTGGAACTTTGATCTGCCTTAAATGTAGGCTTCAGCTATAGAGCTAAAGACATATATTTAGAATTAGAAGGACCTCCCTGGTTGACCTGAAACATGTCCATAGGATGTGCTGAAATGGTAACTGCTGCAAGGAAGAACTTCTCCCGTGAGGTCATGACCAACACTTTAGCTCAAGAGTAGATAAAATTTTGTGATCGCATAGGCTCCACGTGCAGATCAATGCTCTCATGCTTGTTTGCTTTGACCTACTGTGGCAAGGAGATTTGTGTATGGCAATTGTCATACCCCCAGGCAGCAATCTCCCTGGGCCCTCCTAATATTCTACCCTGTCACTAGGGTAAGCTATGACCCCCACCACCACCGAGTATGTATTTTCCAATCCTGTTTTGGGGGGTTGAGGAAAATGAGCCTGTGTTACAGGTAGTTTTGTTGTTCAATAATATATTAAAAGGTGAGCAAACTTCCTTGTCTGCTGCATATAAGACCTGGGCAAACTCAGAAGTGCCATTGTTGTTAGCACCCTGTCTTGAATCATCTAAATCCTCAGTTTGTCGATGTTGTATGTACACTTGATTCCCACCACTCTGGGGGCAGAAGGGAGTCAAGAGTGGTCTAAGGTTTAGAGCGAGCCAAATTCTAGATACTGCAGAGTCACAGGCAGCAAGCACACACGCAAGGCAGGCCACACTCCCTAGTGCTGGGGCCACAGAGGGCTATGCTAAGACAGCACAGATGTAGCCTACGCTGTCCATAGTAGAAGCAGGAAAATTCACTTTATCTGCATTTATCTCTGCTTGCCTCAGACACTCAGGTGGCGTGTTATTACAGGCTCATTTTTGCTGTGGCTTAGGGAAGAGGAAGACATCTGGAAGACTGTCCCACACAGGGACAGCTCTGCCAGTTCCGAAGTCTGGTTCATAGTGTCAGTTCTTCTCTGGTGAACAGGTTAAGTGAGCGGAGAGCAGTATGCCCTGAAGAGTCTGGGGAAGCTCCATGCAAAGGAACACTTGGACCCATCAGAACAATAAAAACTCCTTGAGTACCACTGTAGGGAATTTTTTACTTAACGTGGGATGGAGGTCAGAAGTGCGTAGCTTGTGCTGCACAGGACTCACAGTCGTGGATGCTCAGAAGCAGTACTGAGGTATGCAGAAAGATGAATCTGGGGGAAATAAACCAGTAGCACTGCATTATGTGTTATGAAAAACCTTCTGAAAGCTTTAACATAGTTATCTAAATGAATGCAGCGAACGGGTTTCAGCATAAATTATGCAGTCATTGCCTTTTCCTACTGATGAACATGATAGGGAAAGAATTTTTACATTGCTAAATACAGAAGGGATACTTTTATATCTTTGGGGCAGAGATACTTTTGTATACCTGGACTAGAGTTTGCAGTTTACAAAGTCTCTCTACTGTGTCACTTCCACTCAGAATACCAGGTTCGCCTGCCATTTAGGCCTGGCCTGTGTTAAAGAGACTTCATCCTGCCACAGCTACACTAGCACACAATGAAACACACATTTTTTTTGTGTGGATTGTTTGTTTTACATCTATTTCTGGAAGCTGCAGTTTAGGTGTAGTTATATCGGTATGAAAGTATCATTTGGACTAGAGGAACTCATTTTGCAGTCTGAAGCAGAACAAGCTCTACCACTAGAAGCACATTTAACTGGTATAATTGCGCTGGGACTCAGGGAAGTAAGAATGGCTTCTTTACTGGTGCAGTTAAAACTGCAAGACTTGCTAGTGTAAACAAGTCTTTAGATGCATTTTTCCCACTCTGGCTGTTTCCATCCAACACAATTCCAGCTTTCCCAGGTCCTTCACTGCAATCTGGAGTGCAGTGAGAGAGATGGGACTGAAACTCAAGGGGTCATAAACTGCATATGTTCACATGCAAGGACTTCTTTGGATCCAAAACTTCAGAATTACCCTTGCTTTCTTTCTGACAGAGTGGCCAGGCTATGTAACAATATTGGTTTTTTTCACCAGCTTGATTATGGTGATGAACACTGCTGAAATTTCATTTGTAAATAAGGCCGCTGGGTTCTGCCTGGAGATAAGCTTGTTCTGCAAGCATGGCCTGAGCTTGCCAGCCCTCCCCCAGCACACAGCTCCCACCACACTCCCCAAGACCACTGCATACACTCTCCTGCTGCCTTATTACCACTGGAAAATTGTCTGCCCACGTTCTGAAGGACACTGTTTCAGCTAAAGCCTTGCCAAGTGCACAGTGCCTCAGCATAAAGAGAACAGACAGGAGAGGATTTACTTTAAATTGAGCAAGCTTAATTACACAAGGAGGAGAACTTTTCTCAGGGAGAATGATGCATTTCTTGTGGCTTTTTCTGCTTCCGGGATTCTTTTTTGCTCAATTTATTTTTACATTCCTTTTAAATATGTGTGTGGTGCCTGAGGGCTTGGCTCGGGACAGGTCAGTGCTACATGTACTCGGCCAGCCTAAGCCATGCTTTGACATCTCTTTCACTTTCTCAGAGCTTGAGTTCGAGGGTTTCAGTTCTGGGCACTCACCCCAGGCTTTTGGGCACATGTTTGAAGAGGAGCATCCCTAAGACATCCTGTGGTCATGTTGAGGTCCATCCTATAGGCCAAATGTGTATGAACAAACCAGTGCAACACCTGCCTTCCTTTCACTGTTACTTCTCATAGAAGACCTGGGCTCTTGAGTTTGCCAGGACACTCTCATTCTCATCAGCCTGTCCACTTTTAAATCTGTGAACTACTTTTTTCTTGATCCATCTCTTCAAAGCATTTAAAAACTATCCTGTTCCAAAACTTTCTGCCTATGGAGATATTCTTAAATGGAGCTCCAGCGCCAAACTACGGGCGGTCAAATTCTGATATCTACATGCAGGTGTTTACATGTAAATTAGATCTGTAAGCTCCCACCCTACTCAGTGGAGAGCTAGTCAATACATTGATGGAGCATGAGAAGAGATTTCTCTCATCCTGAAATTATTAGCTGGTCAGCTGAATAACTTTCCAGACTCCATTGAGTGCACAGAGTTAGAGAAGGCGAAAAGAACATGGTCAAATTGAACTGAATACAATAGCTATAGAGACATTTTTCTTGACTCTCATCAGAGACAGCATTAATTTGCTAGGCTTACCATAATCTTGTGGATGCCAGAGGGGTGCAAAATTACTGCAAGAACTAAGAAACCAACATTTCTGTGGGCCAACTCAAACTGTTTGGTGTGGGCACAGTTTTAAGACATCTGAGAAAAGAAAGCAAGTTCCAGGACTGAGAAGTTCAGTTCTATAGACATGAACATTGTTTTTCCCTCAAGCTTTTCAAGTATACTCTCATAGATTTTTCCCCAAAGTGTCAGAGACCTGTTCCCAGCAGTAACCAACTGATTTGCAAGCCATGCAGTGTTTAAATGAATAGTGAAATTTTCAGAGTTGGGTGGAGGAGGAGAAGGTGCTGTGTCTGGAGTATTTGGAGGTGAAGTCCAAATCTGTAATACTCTGCATGACACCCTGAAAATCTGGGGATAGACCTCCCAGAATGAAAGAAGATGAACTGTCTTGCTTTACTTAATGTTATTCATTGGTACAGGTTTTGTTTCATTAAAATGGATACTCAACTCCTGTATGAAAATACATTTGTAAATACATTTCATTTCCCAGTCCAGCTCTCTTGAACATATTAAGAATTTTTCCTAGAGACATTATTATATGAAGGCATCTCTGAGGACTCTGAAAATAATCAGAAACAATAGATGAAGTGAGTAGAGAGAACACACTCCCAACAGACTGCACTCCACACTCCCTGAAATCCTATTCCCTATGGAATACATACATATTCCCTATGGAACGTATGTGGTGCCACTGAATTTGCTGCAAGTACTGACTAGGTCTATAGAAATGTTTACTACCTCATATCGAATCTTGGACATTCAGTAGTTTGTGCTCTAAAAGCAGGGGAAAAAAAAGTATTCCCTTCTTTGCCCTGACCCTTAACCACTGAAAGCTCTGCATAGCCCACATCCAGACTTAACCCCTTCAGACATTTCACTATTTGAAAAGCAAGCTTAGCTGTTATTATGAAAAAAATAAAACATCTACACAAACTGTTTCTTTTTTGGTTTTTTGGGCAGAGAAAAACAAACCACCTACTGTTCTAAGGGATAGGGTAAGATGTTTGCAAGGGATTTAATTCTCTTGTGTTAGGACACTGATGATATTTTGGCTAGATGTTACTCCTCTCATCTGAGGGGTAGCTACTCTGTGCTGTTTGTCTATTACAAAGCAACAATAATGCTGAAATGCCCTGAAGTATGTCAGAAATTAATGTCATGGACAGCTACATTTAATTGTTATTCTTTAATACAAGTTTCAATAAAGAGCCACCTAGAGGACTGCTGCATTGTGGCTGCATCCTTTCCCCACTAACAGGGATGGAAACAACATGTGAGTTTTTCAGAGATGTCAAAATGGGCATCAGTTTCTTCAGATTAAGGTGTTCATCCTCTTGTTTTGGGAACAAATGCAGACAAAACACCTGAAACGATGTTGGTGTAATAGAAAGCAAGACTGCAAGTGTAATTCATAGCTTTGCCTCTGAAATCATGTGACCATGCATAAAATAGGATGTCTGACTTCAAAACATATTTTCTTTTCTGAAGATCAAAACCCTGTATTTTGATTTAGTATATATAGTATCATAGGTTGGTAACTATTTTTCATAGTCTGAAAAAAACTCCAATTATCATATTCTTTTAACTCTATTGCAGAAAGTAACGTGATGGGGTCTTGAATGTCCGCTGTCACCACAGCTGCTCTGTTTCAATGCAACGCAAGTGGAAAATACCTCACAAAAGTACCTGTGTCACCTCCATCTCTTGCAGCTCTGTGGTACTGCCAGGGATGTGGCAAGACACAGCTGCTGCCACAGACTTGCCAATTCCTTATGTGATACCCAACAGCTGTTGGAAGCTGTGTGTTAAAATTCATGCTGGGATTTGAATTTCTATATAATCTTCTTCAGGAAGTGAAAGCTGTAAAGCAATCTTTATGTTCCCTAGCTCGCAGCCAGTGTTCCTATATTAAGCAAGATTTCACTTTGGCTGAGAATGTGCACTGTGGTATACCATTTTCTTTAATTCTTTCTCTGCACAAAACTATATTTTGGCATGTGATCACTCCCTCCATCAGCCTGCTCCACATGCATGTGCTTTCAGTTACAAAGCACTCTGATTTATATCCTATGTAAAGATGCAAAGCTTCAGGAACACATCTCAGTTATATGTGCAGATTCAGGAGAGTGGCAGCTTTCTCAGGACTGGCAGTATCTGTATTCCCCTGCCTCAGCCAAACAACATACAGAGGGCTCAGCTCCAACACCATCATTAGAGCTGATGGAGCTGATTTCAGGCTACTACTCCATTTTCTAAAGACTGCTGAGGTCCTCACCACTGATTCCTCAGCTGGAGAGGTGAGAATCCAGAGACAAGGTTCAAAAAGGAACAAACAGGGAAGCTGTAGGTAGACTACTGCTCCCTGATCTAGCATGTACATCTCTGACATAAAGGCTCCAAAAAACTACAGGAAATTCAGAAAAGGGCAACAAAAATGATTAAAGGACTTGAGGGATTCATTCTAGAAAAGATTAAAAGAAATAAATATGCTTAGCTCAGTATCACTAACTGACTAAGAGGGAATTGGATAACTCCATACAACCATCTGCAGGTGCAAAGAAATTGAGAAACCTTGTTTAAAATGATTTAGGAATAGCTAGTAACAAAAAAATGGCATTGATCAAAGGAAATGTAGATGAAATTCTCGGAAGTTTTTTGTAACATCGATTGGATCACCAAATTCTAGGAAATGACAGAACTCCCCTTGTTTTAAAAAAACTATTTTAAAAAAGACTGGGCAAAGTCTCCAGTATGAATTGGGAATGGACAAAATGAATAAATTCATAGGGAAAAATATGCATCTTTTTAAAGAGGTAAGAACACACCACTAGTTACACAGGCTGCTCCTGTGTAACAGCAGTGCAGTGAAGACTGCAAGGGCTCTCTCCTCATGCTGCACCAGGAACTGAGCAGTTCGACTCAGACGATACGGTTCCTTCATTACCCTTCTCTACCTGAGGCTTCAGCATCTGCCTTGGTGTGTCATATTTCCTCCCTTTCCTACCTGAGAGAAGTCCCTTTGGCATGTCTTCAGAGTATCAGGGGCCCACCACCCTCTGGGTGATCCAGGTGTGAGTGGCCATGAGACAAAACCTTTCAGACTTGTTGGTTGTATACCAACCAGCTGCTCTACCCAAGCAGATTTCTGCTACTGGGATTAATGCCAGTCCTAGCAGTTCATATCTCAGACAGGAACTATGTAGGAGGATGAATCCCATCCTGTCCAGCAGCCACTTGTACCCTTTCTTTTTTTACCTCATGTGGTACTCAAGTAACCCTGATCAACGGAAGAACTATACTGGAAAGACAGCTGGTGCAGAAAGATGCAAAAAGGGAAAGTGCCCTTCATTGTGGTGAAGGAGTCCAAACTGAAATAAACAGAACTTGTGTTATCATTTTAGGGTATGTTATGAAATTACTAACTACAACTTCCTTCCTCAATATCAACAATTGTTGTTCAAGTTTGAGGATACAGGCTGGGGATGTTCTGCTCTGCTGAAAAGGAGCTGGGGGTCCTAATGGGGAGCAAACCAAACACGAGCCAGGAGTCTGTCCTTGCAGCAAGCCATATCCTGGGCTGTATCACCAAGAGCACAGCCAGCAAGTCAAGGAAAGTGATTATCCCACAGTACCTGGCACTTGTACTCCAGCTGTACTCCACAGCTGGAACACTGTGCCCTGGTTTGGTCTCCCCAGTTCCAGAGAAACATTAAAAAACTGGAGAGGATCCAGACAGGGGTCATAAAGATGATGAGAGGATTGCAGAACCTGACATGAAGAAAAGTTGAAGAAATTAGGTTTGTTTGCCCTAGAGAAGGAAAGGCTCCAGGAGGATGTAGTCATAGTCTTGCAATACCTGAAATGTAGTTACAGAGCAGATGGAAATATGCCCTTCACAAGGATGCACAGAGTTGCTTCAAGGGAAATTCTGTCTGGATATTTAAAAAAAAAAGTTTCACTGTGAGAAAATTAAACACTGGACTAGGCTGTCCAGAGAAGTGGTGGAATCTCCCTCACTGGAAAGACTCAAGACTTGACCTGACAGGACCCTGGGTAACCTCATAATCAGATGCCCTGCTTTCAGCACAAGGCTGGACCAGAGGTCCCTTCCAGATGAGACTTGGCAAGGTCACTTAGATAACTTCTTTCATACACAGATGATTCTTATTTACTTCTATTGCAGGAGACCAGCATATCCCTACATTTCTTTTTATACAGTTCTCTTAATTAGCTTTCTTTTTAAGATTACCTGAGCAAACACCTTTCAAATTTCATTTGTTCCTTTTTGAAGGACAGGTGAATTTTGCTTTCTAAGATCCAAAGGAATAACTCTCCAGCACAAGGTCTGGCCACGTTCCTTTGAGTTCCCTGTAGCTGGTTTGTTTGCTCTGGGATGGAGACACATCTCCATTTGCATTTGGCCCTAAGAGGGGTTTTAACAGAAAGCACACTTTTTCTATCCCAAATCAGGTTTAAAAAAACATTACTTCAACTATTTGTTTGAAACAATAACCTAAGCAAATTATCCTGAAGCATTAAGCTATGAGTTAATTGTACTGTTTGTTTTCAGCTTTGATATCCTGCCTTTATTACATTTTTTTCAAGCATGTCTTCACCTTTCTGCATAGGAAAGGAAAACTTATTCTTGAAGCAACAAATTTCTATAGGTGATTTCAGCTATTGCAGTGTGAATCAGGTGATTTGGCAAAGCTGACCCTCCCCCGTGAACTTTTTAAGCATCAGACAATACCATTTTCCAATGCTGGACCAAGATACTTTTCTGAAATATTTCCAAGCCACTGAACTATGAATACTGACTTAGCAGAGTAATCAGCAGAAGTTCAGTACATGTTAAAAAGATACAATTGTTGTTTCTTTAAATGCTCCTATGGAGCCCTTGCTGGCCAGAAGCACTGCATCCCACATTTGAGCCTTTGCTTATAAAGGAAGACTGTGCCCTTTCAAAGAATAAAAGTGTGAGTGGTGAAAGAGGCAATTTACACATAAGTTGAACACTAATGAAGTTACCTAGCCTGAGAGGAAGAGAGTGGATGCTCCATCTTCCTCTGTCAAGGCAACATTTCTATGGGCTTTTAAATTCTGTACTTAATGCTGATATGCATCTTTGTAGAAGTGATACTTTTCCTCCTGAGCCAAGCATATTTATCAATCCCATGACTTGCATTTTAAGCAGTTAGAGATTTGACTGCTTTAAAACAAAACAATGTGTTTTAGGGAGTTCTTGGATAAACAGGATCCAGACTGGGCCCTTAGTTATAAAGAAGTAGCTATATTAACTATGCAACCTTATTGATTTGAGTGGACTTGCATATTTATAAATAAGGTAGAATTTAGTCCATATGCTATAACTTGTCATTTAGTTGTGATATTCATAAAGATCCATCCAGATGCTGAAAGCAAATCCTGGTACAAAAGATTTAGAGTCCCAAATTCTGCATGCTCAAACATTTTCAGAGTCCTGAACATAGCTGCTTAAGCTGCTGTTCACCTTTTAGAAAAACTGAATTCAAACATAGCAGGTTAACTGTTGAGAAGGAAAGGAAAGGAAAGGAAAGGAAAGGAAAGGAAAGGAAAGGAAAGGAAAGGAAAGGAAAGGAAAGGAAAGGAAAGGAAAGGAAAGGAAAGGAAAGGAAAGGAAAGGAAAGGAAAGGAAAGGAAAGGAAAGGAAAGGAAAGGAAAGGAAAGGAAAGGAAAGGAAAGGAAAGGAAAGGAAAGGAAAGGAAAGGAAAGGAAAGGAAAGGGAAAAAGGGAAAAGAGCCTAATGAAAATCTGGATAAATATACTCCTAATTTAGAGAAAAAATGAATCAAACACAATTTTCATAGGCTTATAAGCCACATGCATCATGGGGATTAGTCAGAAACTTAATTGTCAGTGTACTGCCTTTGAGAGCTTTGACAGATTCCCTATCTTTGAATGTTCTGATTTTCTTCTAGCTGGTATCCCTGCCTGAGTTTCTCATGCAGCTAATTCCTGGACTAAATCAAAAGAAGAAAGCTTAATTTTAATGCCCTAGAGTCTTTGCAAGTGACTTTCACACTGGAACAAACTTGGAACTATTTTAATATGGAAGAAAAGTGATTAACTTTGTCAGTAATTTTTTCACTTGCGTGTTTGGTATTATTTCAGCTGTGATTTTAAATGAGTTCTCTGCACCACACTTTGCTTTCTACTTGATTTGCCAATGAAATCTGATCTCAATGTTAGTCACATCACAAAGTCTTGTGGAGGAACTAACCTGAAGACACATTTTACTCCTAGCTGAATCTACATAAGTCTGATGGAATGTAATACCCAGTCACTTTGCTACTCAGTTGGTCAATAAACTGTAATCTCCCTGGAGGCTGCAAACAAGTTGAATGATTTTCAGAAAAAACCTAGTTGGTTTCAAGATAGTATCTGTGCATTACAGCAGATCTGTGTGCTTTGGACTCAGCAGTTTGTCATGCTTTAATCAGGTAGGCTTCACCCAGCAATAAACAGTGATGCCATTTTACTGTTTGTGTAGCTCGTACCCATGTATTCCTGAGCAGGGCTATGGGCTCCTGCAGGACTAGCAAGCTTGTGCAATGTGCACCACAGCCTGGGAGGTGCCCTGAGCCCCCCTGAGTGCTAATGAAGAGGAAATACAATTCCTCACACATCCTAGGCTTCAGAGGGTGTCTTCATCTCTGCTGCTGGCTGCCGGTGAGGAACATGGCTCTGAATTATGACTTGGAAAAGCAGGGTGTCAGGACACAGCTAGGAGACTCAAATCATTACACTTAAAGATGATGAGACGTTTCTAGCTAGGGCCTCTGGCACAGCCCAGTAGAAGTGTACCTGTGGTAATGTCAGCTTTAGACATGAAAAAATGTCATGTCCAGAGAAAATCACAATTGTGTTAAAAGTACATTTTTTTCCCAAGTTCTCTGTTTCCCATTTGTCTGCTGTTTTCAGGATCTTGAAGGAATAGCAGCCTCCCTCCTTTCAAGAGGTTCTTCCTAGCCACAGAGGCTAAGACTGTCTTCTTTTTGTGAAGCTAGAAGTGAGGGGTGAGAAAAGTGAAATTCCCCTGGTGCAGCCATGAATCATGCCTCCTAAGTGCAGCCCATGCCTCATGCTTACATTGACCCAGCAGTCCAATGCCACCAGCTATTTCCTGGCTGGCCCATCTCTCCTGCCAAAGCTCAATGCTGACAGTCAGAGGCTGCTCCAGGGCTCTTCATTATCCCTGTGTCCTTCCACCTGCAGCAACCCACTCTCCCCTCTGATTTGCAACATTCAGTTGCCTACCTCCACACTGCAGCCCTCCAGCTGCTGCATTCCCTCCGCTGCTCTTCCTCACTTGGCCGGCAGGCTCAGAGCCTGATCCTGAACCCTCATGCCTCCTCAGTTTGGGGTGTCCTCCCATTTGCTGAAATCTCTGGGCTGTCTCATGTAAGCGCTGAACTGAATCCGTGCCTTTCCTAGGAAGATCTTGGCCACATGAGCTTTGCCAGATTCTCTTCTTGGAAAAGAATGGCTGCTTGGGAGGGAACTGATGGCCTAAGTGCCACAGACCTTGTTTCTTTATAACTCTCACAATCCCAGAGCAGGATGCATGCAACAGAACCCTTTATCACCCAGCAGCTCTTTGGCTGCATCTATACCAAGTGTCAGTCCCAAATTGGTAATGGTCCCTGTGCATTATTTCTTGGTTAAGTTTCTGTGAAGCGTGGTGATCAGTTATATACATGTGAAGACATTGCAGTTCTCGACTGAAAAAAGAGGTTGTGCATTGAGGTCTGTACTCCATCCTGCTTCTGTAGGAAGCATTTCCCTCATAATGGATGAACAGCTTGTTTATAATTGAACTGAGCACAGGGACAGCCTTTAGTCAGGTTTATTGTCTGCCATCTTTCTATTCAAGCAGCATCAAGGTGAGGGCAGGTAATCACTCAGTGGAAAAGGTGTTAAAGCATATCTTTATCCAGTTCAAGCATTGCAAACATGCCTTGGGGGAGGAAGGGGATATTTTAACTGAGCAGACCCCCTGGATTCAGAGGCACGGGAGGAGAGACATGCCCCTAGGTGGAGATCCTTTAGGTGAGGGACATGCACTGGACCAGGGCCTTGTTTAAGCATTTGATCTCACCTAAAAGAGCTGCAGAACCATCTTGGCAGCTGCAGGGGTCAGAAAGGATGTCCTGGAGCTGGGGTGCTTGTAAGGTTTCTCTTTATTTCTGTGCATCTGTCTGGAAACATAGCAACTCCACCATTGGTTTTGGACCACACAAGTCAAGTCCGTCTTGCCTTTTACCTTCACTTTTCTCTGGTGACCAGAGTGATTTTAGGACAACCAGCAAACTACAGATGGTCCATTTCCCAGTGAAACAAGAGGCCATAAAACAAGCTTGCTGGAACATTCTTGCAATTCCCAGCGTGTCCCTCAAGACTTGGGTAGTAACTGAGTGCTTCCATCCTAAACAGCAGGTATCACTTTGAATGCTGGTCATGCAGGGCATCAGCCGAGAGGGATGTCCTCTAGGGACCAGCGCTAGCCAGTGTTTCTTGAGTGTGCTGCGCAGTGATGGGGGGAGGTTCAGGCCTCCTGCAAGTTTGTAACAAGAACCAAGAGGGAATATGATTTTCCAAGGCTGGAAGAACACCCCTTCAAAAGCAAAGGCTAAATAACCGATGCTCCCATCTAGTGGTGAAACTGTACCCAATGGCTTAGACATATCGGGCATCGACCTGAGTTTTCCCAGGCGATATGGACTTGGATGGACCATGCCACAGCACAGTGCCACCCCTGGGAACTTCTGTAGGGCTTTGCAGTCTGTGATAGACACCCATACACATTCAGAAGCTCAGGAGAAACCAACTAATAATCTCAGTTAAACCTAAAGCATTAGCAATAATAAATAAATAAAAAGATAACATAAGGACCAAGGGTTCTTTTAAGGCAAGGGAAGCATGGAATAGCATTCTCAAAATTTCTTAAGCAACTTTCAGTGAGATTTAGACACCCACATTATCCTGGCTTTGGTTTCAAAAGCATGAAGGCCCCTTTCAAAATGTTATCCAAGGTTAGTAATTAGCAACACATTATGATTTGTGTTGTTGTTATGTTGATTACCATGTAATTAATATGCTAATGTTCTCATACACTGCTGAACTTATAATTATTGGCCAGAACAAAACCACTTTTTTTTGTTTCTTTTTTAGTTTACATCTGAAATCTTACAGTAAGAGGTGAATGATTACCATATGCTCAATTTGTGACATTATTGGGAGTCACCCCATGACACTATTGTAAATCACTTCACGAGGTCTGTTCAGCTCTTCCTAATATGCTTATTTTCAATCGTTATGCTTGGAAGCTGAGCAGATCGGCGGGAAAATGGTGCTGTTCCTCTCACTGGATCTTTTTTTTTAAAGGCACAGCTGCTGCCTACAGGATATACCCAGAAGCAAAATTCATTAATGATGCTGAGACAGTACTTTGTCACAAGAATGAGCTGTACAATTGGGAAAGAACTTTAAAATATCATCTCTTGTTAGACTGTAAGTGTCACTGCTCTGTTGTGACTTCACTGCCCTTTTTTACTACACCTACATATAATAATAGCAAAATAGTTCTGACACCGGTCTTATATATGCACTTTCCAACAACACATTTCAGAGCACTTCATGCTGCCATAATCTCCATTTTGCAGAGTCATAATTCCCAAATCTGGTGCTATCTGTGATAGGGCTTAACAAGAGCCAAAGGACAGGGCTGATGAGAGGATAGAGTATTCTGGAGTCCATGCCTACTGTAGGTGGAGGACAGAAAGGCAGCCCTTCTGACAAGCAGTAGGACTTCAAGCAACAGACAAAGCTTAACTTGCATTTCACTGGAGGTCACAATCAAGAAGGAACTACAAATTTATTTGTTAACCTGAGTAGGAAGGAGAAAGAGCAACATGGATAGTACTTGGCTGGATGTTAGCTGAATATCTAAATTTTTCTCTCCAAAAAGCTAATCCAGTATTGGCAAGCCATGAATTTAATGACTCAGTACAAGATCCAAAATGAACTAACAGAATGGCTTATGACAGGTTTGTTAATAGAGGATTCTGTGTTTATTGATAGGGATGAAATCAATCCAATAGTAGGCTATCTTTGAGACAAATTCAATAAGAATTAATTCAGGTTTACTGAAATTAGGCAAAAAGCATTGCTAAAACTATTGGGATGATGCAAGTGCTGTTAAAATCCATTTCTAATCAAAATATAGCTGGCAGTGTATGCATCTTATGTGGAGGTTGTACACCTAAATGAAGGGAGAGTCTGTGGCAAATGAATGAGAACCCATAAACCCAGTGGGTGGCTGTCACAAGAAGTTATGCTGCCAGAGTAAAAGAAAAATTACTCTGCAAAATGAGAGCAATGCAAAAGAATGCATAGGTAGCAAAGAAACAAGAGATGGTGCTTTAGTGAAGAAGAAAGTTAAGGAAAGTAAAGACTGCATCAGAACTTGTGTCACCTTGTCAGTAAGAGACCAGGTGTTGCTGGTAGAGATAATTCCTAGGACGAAGTGCCACTGCAAAGCGCAAGCAGAATTCCAATGCAGCAGTCAAAATAACGCTTGCAAAAGTCCATAAGCTGTCACAGCTCTTAAACCTTGCATAGATGTCAACCAGAGATTTTTTGATAAAGGACAGAACTGCTAATCATGATGTTAAGTGTGTCCACAAGCACACTGCATGCACAAACACATATGGACCCAATATTCAGGATGTATAAAACTGCCATTCTTGTACTAAATACCTGAGAACTTCAGGCTGCCAGGATACAACATGATGCAAATCTGCATCATGCTCCAGACAGCTGAGAAAGGAACAAGTGCATCATCACAGTAAAATATTAACATCCTGTTCTTTCAGTTTAGGATAACCCTAAGAAATTGGCAGCAAGATGTGCTACTGTTGTTGCATGTTCAACTTAGAAAGATATTAGGGTTGGCACTTCATCTCCCCAGGTTTTTACCTTACCTTTCAGAAGTCTTGGTAACACTAAGATCTGTTGAAGACTGGGTTTCAGTGGGATACTGGCAGGAATTCACTTTCATTGAAATGAAGTGACTAATAAAAATTCAGATGGATGCATCCAAGCAATGACTTGTGGCTCTGTTACTGCGGGTAGGGCAGTGAGTGTTTTATGTATGCAGCTCTTCCACCTCTACAGTAATAACCTACGCACAGATTGAAAAAGAGATGTATGCAATCGTGTTTGGCTGTGAGGGCTTCCATCAATATGTGTGTGGGAGAAGTGATTGTGGAATCTCATCATATGTTACCCATGCTGGCTGTATTGCAAAACCATCTGAAAAAAAACAATCTATAAATATTTTTATTCCTATTTGAATAATATGGCTTCTCATTAAATATCAGGGCTCTAAAATACATACTTTAAGCAAATTTTAATTTTATATTCATTTAATATATCTTATTATTATTATTTTACCACTGTTAGGAAAGAAGAGGATGTAAGGGATCCAGAGGAGGTGCTACAATAAGTGTATTTTGATTCATATCAGTACAAAATTGGTATTGCTGGTGATAGAGAAACATCGGTAAATGAAGTGACCTTGAAACCACCAATTGTGTGAGGCATTAAAAAGAGGGAAGACACGACAAAAAAGACAGAGCATTTGACTGTTTATTTTCACCTCCCCTGCATTCCCCTGTCAAAGGATGAAGAACAGAAAAGCATAGCATCTGTGCTAAGGAATCGTCTGTGAGCATTAATTAATTATAATGCTAGTCCTCTGTGTGCTGGATGTGGTGTCACTCTCTCACAAACACTTTACTCGTTCCACTATCATCAACTCAATTATTTGAGATGCTTCTCGGCAGGTGTATATGACGTGTTCTTTCAAAAGCTTCTTTGTGATGAAATATTCTCAATGGCTTAATGCATATTCCCTTATGCCACAGGCTGTTAAAAGCCCAGTCACATCCCCAGTTCAAAAAACCCTTCAGTAACATTCAGGCTGAAAATATAGCAAGAGCCAGCCACAATGACAAGAAAATTTGTGACTTATCTACTGAGGCCAAACAAACCACTCCAAAGCACACCACAGCCTAAGTGGGTTGAAGTCTATCCTTGCCTCATGCTCCAGCTTTAGCGTGAAGAGTGTGAGGTTGGAAAAGAACAATGTGACTTGGAGCCTCCTCTCTAGCCAGTGTGGCTGTGGGAAAGAGCAACCTTGCCACAGGTTGACAGGCTCTGAGACAGCACCACTGGCTTGTAGCAGCCTGCTGAATAACAGCAACCACTAAGATCAATAGAAGGACATTGCCCCGTGCTTGGGACCTATTTTATCCTGTGTGCTGGAAAAAACTCTCTATGCTCTAAGGGTCTGCCATGGTTCAGGTGAGATCTTTAGCTCTGGAAGACATTTCCCTGTGCCTTTGTTCTGCTGCAGCCAAACATAAGTCTTAAAGCAAGAGCTCAGCAGACACCAAAATCAAATCACAAATAACCATATGCATGTCAATCCACAACTACCGGTATTGCAACTCCATCCTTGGTACCTGGATGCACGTGTTTTACTTGCAAAAACAGAAATACTCCCCATACCCAGAGTAAAAAAAAAGAAAAAAAAAAAGATGCATCCATTGGTGTTGGCACATTGGATGTATGTTACGTGTTCAGACACCAGGTTTTAAAGCTGACTTCCACAAAGGCGTGTGACAATGCACAGTACTGGGAGATGGAACCCCCTTCTTTTGTTTCACACTCATACCTCATTAAAATTCTACCTTTCTCCATCCACTGCTAGAGACCAATCTGCTCCCATTGTACAAAATTATGAGAAAACTGTAACCGAGAAACCTGGCTTCAGGAAGCCCCCTGCCAAAGGTTGCTCTATTTATCCACAGTGCAGTGTATATGCTTTACAGATGTGGAATATAATTAATGGGGAATATTACCTGTCCCCATTTTTAAAGCTGTTGTTTCAAGATGATGTCACATACAGACAGTACTCCCTGGCTAAATTATACTCCCACGGCATCAAGGAGGGAAGAAATTTAGGGCTATTTGCTACACAAGCCCAGGTCCCGTTGCTTTATTTTGCAATAGAAATGATGTACAAGTAAGCTAGATTGTGCTCAGACCCTTGTCTTATTTGCAGTTCTTTTGTAGTCTTATTTTCATATATTATGGGGCAGTCAGACCAAAAACATGTTGTTGTTAGAGCCATGTACAATCTGTTCTTTCTGCTTTCTGAATGTTTACTTTATAAGGCTGTTTGTCAGAGAGACAGAGGACAAATAGGAGAAGCCCATTTTATATTGCTAAAACTAAATTCAGACCTGATAGACACACAAAAGTGGTGCCACAGTTCTTCCAGTTAGGCGTTTCATCCTGCCTCCTCTGAGTTTGGTCCTGCCTCTGTAGAAAATAATAGCAAATTCCCATTGATCCCGGGGCTAGAGAGTGGGGCTTGACTTCAAAGCATCAGCTGAACAGCTCTCTGGTGAGTGGTGACATTTCTGACTCTCAAATCCTTCATTAGGACAGTATGCTGTAAGACACTTTGCTTTTTAAAGAGTTTGCTGGCTTGTTTCATACTTAATAAACTTGCTGTGCAATCATAATGTTCCTGCTGCCTAGAAAGGTAGCCCATGGATGATATACATCCCCATGAATTCCCGTCAGGAACTGTAGAGGCTCCATTATAATGCAGGTATATTTACAACTACTCCCATCCTGTTTGACACTCACTAGGCCTTTTGTTTGTATTCCAACAGGATTGATGTGCTTGTACATTATTTAAATCTCAGTGTCCTCCTGCAGCATCTCTGGTGCCAGGTACTTGGGCACATCTCCTTGGTCTTATAAATGCAGCTTGGTCTTACACAGGTGCATGACTTCACTGATACCAGGCTCACCCATAGTCCCAGAATTTAAGTCACCCTTTTCCCAAACTCTGCCTGTGGTAGTTTTACTTTGGGTTTAAGACTTTCTTATCCTAGTAGCAGGTGATAGTTGGAGCAAGAGGACATTGCTGGAGTTGAAGAAAACAACCACTCTTTGCTTTAGCAAATACAAGAAATATGTAGATCTAAATGGAACAGGACTACAAACTCAAACTCACATTCACCATACTTTTTCATTACCACTCTGAAGCTTTCTTTATCTTTAGATCAAAGCCAAGCCTTGCCTTGTCTTGCCTTGCCTTCCCTTCTAGCCAGACTTTCAGCTCTCACTTCCAGGGTTTTTGACTCTTTCTCCAAATAAATGGCTGGTGAACGATCCCTGCCTTAGGAACACCTCCCACTAACTTGACCTGTTCAGACTTTGGTAACAGACTCAAATAATTGTCCAGTTATTTAAGGTATAGCAGCCAGTTATTGACCCAAGAGGATTTCTAAGTAATGGAGAGACACAGATGTTCAGCAGTTCCCCCTTATTAGGTGCGTGTCACTGCTCCTTTAGTCTTCCTCTGGCGGGCAGATGGGCCAAATGTTCCAAGGTCTGCAATTTGATATAGATAAGCATTCATGGTCCCTGATGAGAAACAGCATAAACTTTATATGGAGGCCCAAAATTGATACCATCAATTGTTGCAAATTTCCCAGACGTTATGATTCAAATGTTTTCAGGATGCAGGGGAAAACAGCACTTTCCCTGCAGTTAGAGGAACTCAAGGCTTTCCAATTATGGTCACACACTCAGTCTTATTAGCACAAAATTTAATTTGCGTTAATCAGACTGAGGTGGGTAGAGCGCGAAATTAATTTGACTTTCATTTTACATTGTACAGTAAACCAACTTGGTGAAATCACTGTAGAAATCTGAGCTGTGAATGATGGATGAGATGAAAAAAAAAAAACGAAGAATAAACAGTGTCGTGTAATCATCACTGTATTAAAAGGGACACGATATTCAATTCAGTTGTTGGAGAAATGCTTTACTTCCCTGGCAAATCAAAGGGCATGTTGCTCTCAGTCACACCCCTATTTTGCCACTGAAGCTGAGGACAGAGTTTGGACCCAAATATTTGTCTTTAGCATCCCCTCTATTCTGAGAGATATATATGCTTGGTTGATCTTGCCAACAATTTTTCAAACTGTTATTTTTTCCAGAAAATTACAATTTAATGAAAATAGAAGCACATTAGTTTCAATGAAATTTCCATTCGCAGTTCAAGACGTGTTCAAAATCCAGAGGGAAAGACAAGCATTTACTAGAGGCAAGCCAGAAGTCACGGCATGTCCAACTGGGATATGGATTTCAAGTGTCTGCTCCTTGAAGAAGAGTAAGAACATACACCTGAAATCTTCCACATCCCAGAGAAGTATGCCGATGACGGGCTCTTCTGGAAGCATGTTTTCCCTTGAACTTATTCAAAAGGCTTCTGTTTCACTTCAATGAAGAACAAAGTCTTGACATTTTCTTTTTTTTTTCTTCTCTTTTTTCAAACCAGAACTCTATTTTTCAGCCAAGGCTAACATTAATTCCCTTTTCCCAACTCTCTACCACCTTTCCTGGGTGGCTAAAAGAAATGTTTGGGAGGTGGAAGCTGCCCTGTACACTGGAACCACAACTGCCTCCACCTGAGCCATTTCCTTATAAACAACAGGAAAAATAAAACAATGCTTCTCAAACATTGGCCTCCACATTTTTCAATGACATTTTAACACTTTTTCCCAACCCTTGCCATAAACAGAGAGATTTCTGTCTCAGAGCAAACTGCAAATTTGAGAAGGGTACTGGCACAGCAAGAAAGCTGCAGAAAAGTTTGGAAGATAAAAGGGGCAGGTTTCGGGGCAGGGGGGAAGAGAGAGACAGGCATCCATTTCCTTCAACAAGAGCATAGAAAACTGAGAAACAGTAAAGTCCACTTCTGTTCAGGAAGACAATACGGGGACTGGGGCAACTTCAGCTGGGGCAAGAGAATCAGGAAAAGGGATATGTGCTTACAGGTGTGGTGAGAGATGCCCAAATGCCACCTACCTCCTGACAACAGGACAATCCTGCTCCTGTGTATACCCAGTGCTATACACAGGAGCAGAATGTTCCCTGCACAAAATGGTCTTAATGTTTTTTTTTTCAGAGAAATAGTAAATTTTATCACCAAGTGGGAAACACTGCTTACTGTTTACTATCTTTAAACTGTGAAATGTGCTGGAAAATAAAGACTTTAATTAAAGTTGTCTTTTCAATGCCTATTCCTTGCAGAAAAGTGACACCATTTCAAAACACAGCTTTTCTTGTATGCCTTTATTTACTTTCCCATTTTTCATATAACAGCTTCTATTTAACCAATTTCAACAACATATTTAACATCTTTGCAGATGTAACTGCAACACAATCAAGAGCCTTGCAAAGTAGAATAAAGTTGTACGGCATCTTCCGTGTCTCCAAAAAGGTGGGGAACACAAAATCAACCAGCCTTAAAGCTGTTTTCCCAGATTAACGTCAGAACTCCTGCCTTTATTATTTAAACAAACCAGGCAATGTTTGCTCTGTAAAGTTCTGATCCGAAAATACCAAAGCAAAATAGGAACAGGTTTTGCCAACTCCTCCTATTAACAGTGAAGGGTAAAAATTGCTGACTTGCTTTGTGACAGTAATTGGCTAAAACCCATGTACAGTGTTTTTAACTGTCTTTTAAAAATGTATTTGCATATTCAAAGCACGATATATAGCCTGTATGTATGCAATGTAGCCATTAAACCACAGCACTGTTCATATTTCTTTGTCTTAAAGCATTTGGAAAGTATGCATGATGAGAACAGCTTTGTTACACTGATCTATCTGCACTCCCCTGCAGCAGAGATCGAGTTGTGGGGGTTTTTTTAGGCTATGTACAGCAGAAAGCAAGGCAGCATTTCCCAGTCCAGCTACAAAGTTACATGAATCAGTGTACTAGCAAAAACTAGCTCTGAAGCAATGAATAACCAGCAACGGAGCTACTCCTGGGAAAGCTCCCTTGCATTTTAAATCAACAAGAAAATGATGACCCATTTTCGAAGTATAAAGTAATTCCTGTCAGAAAACTAACTTTCTTCGGTGGTTCCTAACCAGGTGAAACCAGTGTACGTGACTTCTGCGAAGCTGCAATCCCACTTCAGGCTATGAATCCTGCCCTCAATTGCATCTGATTGAAGAGACACTTCTCTGCCTGCGGGAACATTGCACGTTGCCCTTGAACAGCAAGTGCCTGTGTTTAGTGGCCAGACAACACTAGGAGGGACACTTGCAGTAGGAACAGGCACTGAGGATGAATTTTTGATAGCTTTTCAATCAAATAGTATAGGGTCACCATTTTTGGACCTTTCAGTTACATCCAATAAACCTTTGATCTATGAAGGTGAAGGCTGGCCGTGGCAATCAGGACAGCCTGAAGTATCTTCAGGGTCCCTACAGGTACAGGGGCCCTAAATCAAAACTCCCCAGTGGTCGGCAGGAGGTCAGACAAGGGGAAGCGACAGCAAAACAGAAGATGCCTCTCCTCATCCATGCAGGTGCACAACTTGCTGCGGCACCACATGCTGCCTGGCCTGAAATAATTAATTCTGGTTTTGCACGCCGCCCTGACCTCTCTCTGCACAGGTCGGGCTGCCTCTAAGCAGGCACAGGCAGGCTGGGCAGAAAGGGCTATCATCTGTCTGCAAGGGTTTCAGGGAGTTGCCTCCCTACTAATAATGCCATCCCAGCAAATACATATTTCTTCTTTGGAAAGTACCCAACTGTACATTGAGAAAGCTGTCGTTCCAAAACCAAATTTTTTCTCCATTCTCCTGTCTTGATGATTCAGCAGATGTGGCACATTTTTTTCTCTGAAAACCTGCTACATAAAAACATGTTTATTTCAGTTAACCTTTCCAATCAAAGAGCCAGCCCACTGCAGCTCATCAATAATGCCTCCATAAATCACAACCGCACAGAGTGAAGGCAGAGATTAATTCTAAGTAAGTTTGTGTATAAAATTTGCTCCAAAACACATCTTATTTACATATACAGAATATCCAGGTTTTGAATTCCAGTGAAGTTTTGCACTGACTGATTTCTAATGAAAATTGCCTGAAGGCTGCAAATTTTTTTAGCATCCTCAACTTTGAAAGGAAATTGACAGGGAGTCAAGGCACATAGCACCCAATGAATGCCACTAATAGTAATAAATACTGGGGGGAAAAGGACAGAAGCTCCCAGAACTTCAGCAGAAAAGTGGATGAGATCATTGTTTGAGTTCATCAAAGCAACTAGCCTTTAGGAACGTTTTACTGCCCATGTCCTTAGGATGCTACAGTCTTTTGCTTGTGAAGGCTTTGTGACCTCGTTAATGTGAAGGATCGAGATTTACAACGTTTGTGACTTTAACAGTGTGACTCTGCTAATAATGTCCGTGCAGTGCCACAGAAACACAGGCAGGAGGACGTCAACAGAGGTTGGTGGGACAGAGCACCAGAGGGGACAGAAGGGAGCTCCTCGACCTGCTCACACTGAAGTCCTCACCATCTTACCCGCTTGTTTTACAGATGCAGCTGAAGTTCACCTTTTTTGAAGCTTGGGCATGATTTCTGCCTGATGTGACAACTGGCAGAAAAATCCAAGCTGAAGATAGCCCAGGTGCCTTTGTCTTTTCATTTCAGCCTTTTACCATTTCTTATGAATCTGGCTCCCTGATGAGAAGTCATAGAGATGGGACGTGACTCAGCCAGAGTGGCTTTGCATATGCAAGGAAGTAAATGGAGAGGTGACCCTGGTCTGCTTGAAAGTCCATGCTTTGGACATGGAAGTCCGTGCTTCCTTCCTAAGGTGAATATGAGCGGGAGGAAAGCAAAGAATAGGCTGTGTCTGCTTACCAGCTTCCACACCTGAGCCAGCACTGAAGGATAAGAATTATTAATACAGGTCAAGTCAGCAGTAAGTTAGCACTTTTCCTCAAGAGGAGAGAAAACTAGAAAGAAATTATGTCCCTTATATCTTTGAGTCCCAGAGCTGCTTCAGAGATGGTGCCGCTTATACTTGGTGGCAGGCTCCAAATTCACACCCATTGCATATCCTACTGCACCTTATCGAGACATGCAACTAATATACAACTGGCCTGGCTCTTCAGACACACATGCAGCTGGATACTCAGAGATGATCTAGGTCATGCTGGCCAACACCCCCCCCTTCTTTTTTTTCCATCTGTTCTGTGCAAAAGGAGATCTTAGAAACACCTTGTACATGCACAGGCGTACACATCAGCCAGAATGCGACAAGCCCGGAGAGCCCAGCCAAATGCACGTACGCATCTGAAACTAACCCACCTCGTCACTGAGTCAGGGAGAATTTCATCAGGATGTTTCTGAAGGGCAAAGAAACAGCTTGCTTTGGAGGGGAGGCAATTCTACCAAGCACCTGCCACAAGATGATATGAGAAAAAGAAACCAGGCCACACTCTCTCCTAAGGGAGAGTTGTTAATTGAGCTCTGTAGGCTCCGATCCTAAATCCACGTTTGCATCTGAACAACTACACCACCAAAACGTATCTGACTTGTGCAGTAGCCAACAGCAGTAACTCCAACTTATTAAAAACCTGCTTGATGATTAGAAGCAAAAGGCAGTTCAGCACTAACGAGGAACACGGCATGTGATGACTGCAGGTCCCTCTGGGTGCAGCAGGACAGGAATGCCCGGCCAGAGGAGCCGTACCTGGAGGCAGCGCTGCTGAAGACCTAGGAGATTCATTGCCTCTGAGTGCTGCAGGCAACAGGCTGCAGCATGCTCCTTCCTTCCCTGCCCCAAACAGGGACAGCATGCACCCTCAAGCTGTCTGAGGGTTTGCAGAAAGAGAGCCGTACGTAACCCACGTAACACGCCTCTTCCAGGACTAATGGCAGAAAACTATCTTCGGGAATCATGAGAAGTGGGAGATGCACAATCTGCTAGTACCCAGGGCTTACTCCTTAACACAACCTTAAGAGCACCTCTTTTGTTCCAAACCAGAATAGTTCTGAAAGAAAATTGCAATTAGTTGGCTGAAACTCAGCTTTGGTAAAGTCAATGGTAAAAATCCCTTTTACATCAGTGGAACCATATTAGCCAAGGTTATATTTTGAAAAGGTTGAATGAGTTTGTGCCCAGGTTTTAAGGATCTGTGTGTACTGTACCCTGCCATTTTAAATGATGACTACAAAGGTCTGTTATGTAACTTTTTTCAGGAGAGGCAAAAGCTTTCTTTGTGTCGCCATTTTTAATATACTGTGACTCTTGCTCATAGTAAATTAGGTTATTTATCCCCTTTATTTATATGCACTGCTCTAACACTGTAACAA
Source organism: Strix aluco (assembly GCF_031877795.1). Taxonomy (NCBI): domain Eukaryota; kingdom Metazoa; phylum Chordata; class Aves; order Strigiformes; family Strigidae; genus Strix; species Strix aluco. The sequence continues at coordinate 69,075,910 of NC_133932.1, read as the reverse complement.
AACAAAGTGATAGATGCACCTATACCAGTCATCAAACTCAATAACAAAGCAACAGCAACTGTGTGTAACTTTACCCTATTGTTATCAATTTATATAAAAGACAAGCTGTGAACGTGTGAAAGTAAATTCTTTTACCGTTCTGGACTTGCCAGCAATTACTTTGTCCTCTGATCTCAAACCCTTCCCCAGGGCTGCTCTGACATCATGGGGGCCTGATGCTGATCTCACAGACCTTATCCTAATTCACTTTCCTGGTTTCCAGGAAAGCTGTTCTTCATTACACTGCTGAAATTGAAGACAGAATCAGGCCAATAGTCAGAAATACAGGATGCAGAGCTCTTTCCATTTGGAGTTCAGAGTCTAAGCCAAAAGCAGAATGTCAAAGGCAGAAGCAAACCTTACTGGATTGCAGCCTAACTCTACCTGCCTTCTGCAGATAAATTTTACATTTAGATGTGTGTGTAGGGACGACTCCCACTGCAATCCATAAAAATTGTGCTCAACCAGCATTATTTGTCACCAATCCATTCTGGAATTCTTTTGCTGAAAGAGAGGGGAGTCTTCATGTGACAAGCTCTCCCGACACTGTGTTTAAACTATCTCAGCTTCCCATGTAGAATATCTTAGTGCTACCAACTTCCCTGTAATATTCACTTAATTTATGCTATTCATTTATATTCTATTCCAAATTGAAATTCTATTTCACTAGTATATTAAAAATGAGCATGCTAAAGAACAGCACATTTTAAAATAGTAACAGATGGAAAAGTCTGTAGAGTTCTACAAATTTAGATTCCTACTTTAATTAAATAAATTCAAAAATTGAATAAGCAATATCTACCTTTCACTTTGTTTCTGAAGACATGTGCTGGTTTATTGTATGAGCCAGAACATCATTTTATAGACAGATGCAGCAAACCTGGGCAAAAAATTAGTGGGAAAATATCCATACCTTCATTGCTAACTGAGTTTATAAATTTAGGTATTTGAAAGAATGCTCTACAGGACTATCCCTCAAGCAGCAGTGTGCCTGCAGAACCAATCTGTGGATATATCTACATGGCAGTCCCTTTCAATCGCATTTTTTGTTGCCTTTATCACAGGTATGTAGGAAAACTCATTTGCATCACATCATATCACTTTGATAAATTACGAATTGGTGTATTTTTTAAGAAATTAGCTCTAGGTTTGAAATTTGTTTTCACAATGTCCTAGGCTGATGGGGAAAATATTATTTTTATTCATTAATTGCTTTGCAATTCATGAAACTTCTCAGTTAAATGGAATAAGTAAGTGGATGAACTTCTCTGGCATTTACAATCATTATTTGCTTTTGGCATGGAGTGTTACTTCAACAATCATATTTTTCAAACTGTTAACCTATTCTTGATTGTACTTTGTCTTCCACATCCTTGTGATGTTACCTCTTAATTTAGCAAATGGCATCTTTTTACTTCAGTACTAATTGTTTTGATTTCGACACGGGTTCCACAGCTTTGACGGCATGCCTTTTGCAGGCATGTTCTTCCCATCATCTTACACCTTACAAATACGGGCACAAAGAAGATACAGTCTCAGGTGCATTTACACAAGATGCTTAACTTTAGGCATTGATCCAGCACAATAAAGGTTTTCTATCATGGTACTGATTCTTTGTAAGTGAAGACTTACTTAGACTATTTGCGAAGTAAACTACTATTCAATCTGAACAAAGGCAGTAAAATACACTTTAAGGTATTTTTAGCTGTTCGGCAAGCTGAGAAAGGATAGCAACGATTGCACTGCAAACACTTCTCTTTCTCCGTGCCGCTGGATAGACACAGGGGCGATGGGTGTCGTTTGGGTCCAGCGGTGTGCGGGAGTATTTACCGTAGTTGCTTTAGCACCTATCTGCTCGCTCCTCTCCTTTGTGCTGCCTGACCCAACAGCCCCGCACCGCACCGCCTGCCTACCCGCTCCCCAAGCGAGTTAATGTGTTTCTTCTCAGGAGACCTTTAAGCTTAAAATATTTCCTTAATTAACGGAGCCTAATCTTAAAAGAGCCAAAGCTGGCTGCGGCGCTTCCACGCCGCGTGGGTGCCAGAGCCCCACCACCCGGCTCAGGGGGGAGGGCTGAGGACGGACCATACTTCCAACTTTGCGGACCGGCCCCAGGGACCTCCCGGTGCCGGAGCCCGGCAGCCGCCGCGGTGCCGGAGCCCGGAGGCGCTTCCCGCGCTCGGCAGGCCGGGGGAGGCGAGGCGAGGCGAGGGGGCTGCCGGCCCGGCCTCCGCCCGCCACCTCCCGCTTTCAACTTCTCCAGCACAGCCCCCCGAGGGTGCGGCGCGGCCCCCCGAGGGAGCACCACAGACCCCCGGCCCCGCCACGCCAATGCGGGGGAAGGCGAACCGCCTCCCCATCCCGGTGCATCCCCCCAGTCCCCGGCCAGCTCCGGGGGAAGGTGCCCCGCTGCCGCCGGCCCCGCACTCCCCCCCGCGCAAGAAAGATGCGGCGCTGCCCCCAGCCCCCTCTGCCCATGCGGAGGACGGTGCGGCGCTGCCCCCGCCGCCGGGGTGGCCCCCTCCCGCCGCAGCGCCCGCCCCTCCCGCCGGGGCCGCCCCGCCCGCCGCTGCCCTTCCCGAACAATGAGCCGGGACGGCGCGGCACGGCCCCGGGGCAGCCCCGCCATGTCCGCCCCGCCGCGGCCCCGGCCCCGGCCCCAGGCAGGCGGCCCCCTCCGCCCGGCAGCCAGCGCAGCCTCCCGCCCCGCCGCCGTAGCGCCCGGCTCCGCCCGCGAGGTAACGGGGGCGGGGGCACCCCCCCTTTCCCTTCCCTTCACACCCCCCCCCCTCCCCATCCCGGGAGGGGCCGGGCGGCGGCGCAGGGGGCGCTCGGCCGTGTGCAGGCAGCGGCGGGGGGGGCGTGGGCAGCGCCCCCGGGGGGGCGGGGGGCGGTGCCGCGCCGCGCCGCTGCCCGTGTCACCCACCCGGCGTGGTGGCGCGGCGATCCGGCGGGATCTGGGGTGCCGCCCGCCCGGCGGGATCCGGGGTGCCTCCCACCCGGCGGCGGCGGCTGCCCGCGCCCTGCGCTTTGTGCGTGCGGCGGCGGCGGCACCAGCCCCGCCAGCCCCGCCAGCCCACCACCATGCGTGGGGAGAGGCGCCTCGTGGGAAGCGGCGAGGCGGAGCGCCCGCCCCGGCCCGGCTGCCGCACCTCGGGGGGCAGGCGCCCCGCAGAGCCCTGAGCGCCCCGGCGGTAGGTGGGGGGCAGCCCCGGGCGGAAAGCGCTTTTGGGTTTGGTTTGGGGGGGATGAGGGGGAGGGTTTCTCCTGTGCAGCGTTTGCTGGAAGGAGAATCCTATACGTGAAGCCATATGGATTCTCAGTGGCATAGCTTAGTGGCTTCTTGGCTTAACAGTTTTCAGGCGGGGAGCATGCAGTGTGTGTTTTTAGGAGGGCTCGCCTGCTCAAGAGAGCTTGAATAGATATGTTTAGAGAAGCAGTGCTTTCCAGGAATTTAAATGAGACCTTTTTTTGTGGTTGGTTTTCAAGGCTATTCTATTAGTTCTGTATTTGTTTTTGCAGATTGCGTTTATAAATAGTTAGGCAGTCGCATTAGCGTATAAAAATCGATATTCTCAAGGGGAAAAAAAAAAAGGTCTCTGCGAATTTAACAAGCAGTGTAGATCACTTTTGTGGTCTGCTTATGTATTACATCAGGAACATTATAATCTCTAATACTCAACTACCATTTGTAGTTTATTCTGTCATGGTAATGTGTTTCAGTTGGTACTAGAAAAAACTTTAGGTTAGTCGTTCAAGTAATTTAGTTGATAACTGTTGGAGTAAGATTTAGTCATCTCGTTTCTTCATGTGGAGAGAAATGTTGGTAGGCAGGAGGCAGCAGCAAACCTCAAGGTTAAGGTTTTTGCTCGTTTCTCAATCTGATTTTCCTTTTTCAGTCTTAGAAACTTTCTGAACTTTAACCCTTTGCAATGAAACTTGCCAGGCGTGGTGTCTGCATCCAGGTAATTGTAATACATATATACGTCTATATCTTTTTTTGTTTGGAAAACTCATGCAAAAGTGATTCAGCTGGTTTTGATAGTGTGGGGCTTTTGAATATGGGGAAAGAATTACTACATTTTTTCCATTTAAAGATGAAGCTCTTGCAGGTTGGGTTTTTGTTTTTTGGTTTTGTTTTTTTTTTTTTGACAGGGGTTTTTGTTACTATTTTAAAGCTGAAGTATAGTTTAGAGGTATTTTTCCTTCATATGCGCTTTCCGATTAAAATACGGTTTGATTGGAAATCCTGGTTACCCACTGTTCTTGTGTGTGTCTTGCTAAGACCAAAAGCTGCGCTACTGGGAAAAGATGTGCTATTTGTTGCTGAATGAGAAGCTGTGATAAAGGGTCTGGAAGTGAGGTCCTGCTTGTGTATTTCAAACCCAAGGATATTCGGCACTGATTCTACAGCTGATAACAAAGGGACATCTTGGCAGACACCTCTGCTGAAGCAGGGAGGGCTCTGCTTGCCATTTGCTGTGAAAGTTCTGGATTTGAGATCCTGTAAGTGAAGACTTTGAACTCTTTGTAGGCAGAAGTCGTCTGTGATGGAGTTTAGGACCTCCACAACTCCTGATGTGGTAGTCAGAGAACTCCTTTTTTTCTTGTACGGTTCATCTAGGCAGAGGACAGGATTTCCCAGCATTGTCCACACTGCACACTCAGAGTTGAAGGATGTATACAAAATGTTAGAGGTTTGTTGTGAAGTTGCAGACCTCTACATCTATGTTTTGTGATGTTTTCTACTGGGGAAAGGAAAAGAAAGGGCAAACAATAGGGAAAGTGTTATAAAAACTTTATAAAAGGAGCTTAAAGGAATGTAAGGATTGCATATGTAAACGTCCCAGTGGAAAGACATACGGGTAAAGTTATACGTTCACCTTATCTCTGTCCTTCTTTGAAATCTGCAAAATGATTGTTATATGTCTTCTTAGATTAAACATAGAGTTGTGCATAAATAAAATCTGCAGATAGTATTTCCAGATTTAAAATTAAGAAACCAAAATAGAAAATAATTGCAATCCTACAGAATTTGATTTTTTGTTTCTATTTCAGATTAGTGAAATGAGATAAAACAGCATCCTATTGGTAGCATCCTAACGCTTGCATTGTGAGTTGATGCTGTGTATGTTAGTTACTGCATATACTAGTGGAACATGCTGGATTTTACCTAAGTTGTTGGAATGCTACTGGTCCATCAGAAATTGTATGCAAATCCCTCTGCAGTAATTTTCAGATTGTGTTTTGGGTACTTCCCTGTATTTTCTAAGCAATTGGCTGACGGTCTGCAGAGAAGTACTTGGGCATATGGTGTTGGCTCATTTTCCGTGTATTTAGCTACTAATGGCATTAAAAGAAGCCAAAATATATTAAATACCTCTCTAATATTAATTATCTTGATAAGTCATTGCTGTAAACACTATTAAAATTGCAAATGCCATGTGATTGGTTTGAAGGCAAATCCAGGGAACAGGGTCAGTGGGAAATCTGTTGATCTGCGAAGATCTGTTGAGATGCTGTTGCTGCTACAAAAAAAATGGGTGCCCCCATGACACCGTAACTTTGGAACAAAGGCGTAGGGACTTGATTCAAGGAACGGAAAATCTGTCTTGGCTGCTACTTTCATAGTGCAGAAATAATTTTTGTCGAGTAAGACTGCTGGTTTCCTCACATTAAAGCTTTACAACCCTTAAATAGCTCTTCCTGACACTAAGCAGTATCCCTTTCATGCGTTTGAAGTGTGTTAGAAAGACTGGCTAGTAACATTGGTACTGATGATTGAAAAAGAAAGAAATTTACAACATCAGATACTTTTCTTTAAATTATTTCCCTTGTTGTTAGTTATTACCAAGCATTAGACTGCCACACTTGAATATAATTAATGTAGTAAATGGTTTATTAGGCACCATCTGAACTTTTGTCTTGTTTAATTATAGAAGCTTAGTGCAGTGGTCTGTGTACAATATTCAGCCCAAATAATTGCTTTCAGACTTTTATCTGACCATGGTTATTTTTGGAGCAGCTGCATGCATGGCTTTTCCCTGAACTTTGCACTTTTTAGGCTCTCATTTGCAGTCCTGCCACTGCATTTCAAATTTGCATAACTAAAAGCAGTTGCATTGTGATTTTGCTGGTAGTAATTCAGAGCAATTGTTCTGTGAGCCATCATGTGGTAATATGTTTTGAACGTCCTTAAAACTATCATTCATATTTAGGTATCCACCAAACCATGACACAAATTGGAAAGCTGCAATTATTTTTTATCTGAAATTTTTTAAATGATTACTGAAGTTAAGAGTGTTTATTGCAGTGACATTGTGTGTCTTGAAAATGATTCTAAGAATGTAAGTAGTGGCATGGGATGCTCCACAAAGAATTTACAATAAAAGGTTCAGATACAGCAAACCTCTTCTTCATGTGCTTAATCACATATATTAATTCTGTAATAAATGCCGTCTTCAGACAGTAGAACTCATGGTGTCATATTTAGGGTGCAAGATCATATGAAAGGCTGACTGCAACTACCATATTATACCTGAGAATAATGTAAAAATACCTGATATTTTTACTGGGTTTATGAACATTTTATATTTTAGATGCATTCTATGGTGCAACCATAGAAAAATTATTTCCTTGATCAGTAGCACTTCTGAGAAAAGCAATTTTGTAAAGAAATTCAGATTTATTTTTATTTGGTCTGAAAATTTTACACAGACTAGAAACAGTGCTTCAGTAGTTGTCCTTGAGAGCAAAGTATGCCAAAATCATTAAATGTTTGTTGTATGCATTTTTCAGAGGTTGGCTCTTTCCATAAGGATAAATGTTTGAAGGGTTAAATGTCAGGGAGCTGTTGCCAGTGTTCTTGATGAGGGTCCTTGACCTTGGGAACTTCCTACTGACAGATGCTCTGACAGAGCCTGTTGGTCTACAGGCCTTCAAAGCCCTCTTTGACACCAGTCGCTTTGGAGAGGCCACGCTGCTGAAGACAGCCAGAGGTTTGGTGGGAGCTGGGGAAGTAGAGCAGAGCTGGGCTCTGGGATATGGTGGCCTGGGTTGCTGTTACATTTCCTTGGGATGTGAACGTACGGCTGGTTGTGTGTGTTACTGCATTGTGCTTTCTGGAAGACTGCTCTTCAGAAATCTAAATGTAAATGTAAAGTAAATGTTATTCGTTGCATAGGTCTGCGGTTGTCCTCAGAGTAGGATTCACCGCAGGTTTTGTACAGTCCACTGTTTATTGTATTAAATTGTATAAATACTGAGATTAGGGCAGTTTATAGCTAGGGTTGTGAAATGACTGCAAGTGCTCTCTGGGGACTGAACACAAGATCATGTGAACTGTTAACTGTGGAAAGATTCTTCTTTCCTTGTGATACGTATCTGTCTGGGTGGAAGATATGTGGCCCACCAGATGAAGAGGACTCGGTGAGATGGGGTGATTCGTTCTGCAGCTTTGTGCATCCATTATGTCATCGATGGAGCCAAATGTCCAGGGGGTGTAAAATTTGATGAGGGATCTTTATAGGATTCTCAGTTTGAAGTAGCTCTGCTATGCCAAGTTCTGTATTTAATTTTGGTAGTGGAGCTGCATTTCAGTCCATCACTGGAAGGACTAGTTTTGGTCTGGTCACTGTCATGTCTGGCCCTCAGCAGAAGCTCTGACCCTGTCTCTACAAAATACCAAGTCTCTTCTGCCCATGATGCTTTGTTTGAGGCACAGGGACCTAAGTAAATACCTTCTGTGTATAAAAATGTAGTGATGTGCTCTACAATCATGGTCCAAAATGCCCTCAGTCTTTGCATAACTGAGTAGTGCAGAATTTGACATTCTTTTATGAGGCTGATTCCTAGATAAGAAGATGCTAGTTCAAAGTGCTCTTTCAACACAATGCATTGCAAATCTGAAAAATGTTGTAGGTATTTTATAATTCACTACACAGAGCAGGGGTGTTTCGCTCTGGACCGGTAATGGGGTATCGGGCTGTTCACCCGTACACTGCAGCGGGGAATGGAGGTCAGTAACAAATGAAAGCTGTTACCATCTGATAGCTGTTTTGTCACCTGTGAAATGTGGTTTCTAATAGATAGGTTTCCACATCATAGGAGCAGCCGCTGCAATTAGATGAGCGGAGCCAGCCCCCTTGTCGAAAAGACTCGTTAGAGTGGCTAACAAGCACATCACGCCTCATCTTAGCCTCAAACCGATCCTGCCAGTTAAGTGTTTCCAAACACAGTCTAGGGATCCGTGATTGCTAATCGTGCTCTGTCTGCTGGTGGAGAAAGAGCGCGTTTTATTGTTGGAGCTGTTGGCCCGTCTTTCTTAGAAAGGCTTCATCTGTAAAAGCAGAAAAAAATGGAGCTTACAGCAGCATCCATGAGGTCCTGGCTCCATGTGAATAAGTTGCTTGCAAAATGTTCAAAGGCTTCACTGAGTTTAGGATTCCATCCTGTGGAAGCATTACAGAGGGCACCCTCTATCTCCCAGTGAAGCTAATCATGTCCAGACTTGATAGCTAGTTACTGACAAATTGGCCAAGAAGTCGGTGATTAATTTTAACAAATGAGTTTTCTTTAAATGCAAGCCCATGCATGCCAATTATAACAGTATGCCTATGATAAACTTAGGGATTTTTTTTTTCTTTAAGCTTCAAATCTGCTGGTAAGTGATTATTTTTTCCAGTGTCTTAAAACATATATGTGTTGCAGGGAGTGTCATGGGGACACACACAGAGAAGTGCTTTTTCTCCCCCAAAATACCCTAAATACCAACGAAATGTTCAAAGTGGCAGTTGCAGAATTATTTTCTAGCAGTTCAGGAGTATTTAATGCATTGTATCATACAGTCTGGAAGGCCTCTAGTGTCTTCAGTGAACTACAGACCTGATACCTAGTCCTGTAAAATCAGTGAAAGGTCTTGTACTGCCTTTAAGTGGGCTTTGGTCTAGACCCCTGTGAGTCCTAGTTTGTATTCCAGCTGCAGGCTCCTTGCAACAGGAAACAATAAACTTTGGTGGTAGGAAACAAAGCTCCTAGCAAACATACATGGATTGGGTCATATTTTGATGTATTGAAGAAGCTGGTTTTAAAACAAAGACTGCTTGGGCTAAATATATCATGAGGCTTTATAGAGGAAGCATTGAGAGGAGTGCAGGGTTTTTTTGAAGAAAGCAGTGTATGCTATGTGATTTATTTTTTTTCTAAAGACTGTGGTGCAAGCATAGAAATTGCATTATAGCTGCACAGACAAGAAACCTTATTTCTTAAGAGCACCAGTGTGGTTTATAGGAAAATCAAGCAGTGACATGTTTTGAGACATTTAACTTGGATATAGTCTTGCAGATGGATGCAAGGCTACAATCTAACTACCTCGACTCCACACACAGACCTTTTATTAGCACAGCTGAAGGGCACAAAATATCAAGAGGTGGTTTTACACTGATGAGTTCACATGACTGTAGCGGTGTGGTGTTGACATTTTCTTTATAATATGCGACCTTTTTTTTAGAAACTTATCATTCACCCATAAAACACATGTTCTGATTTAAAGCGCAGTTAAAAGGTCTACTTAGCGTAAGGAGAAGTTTTACTAAGTATAAAAATGATTGCTTTGACAAAATGGAGAATAATGTGGCATTAACAAAGAGAACTCACTTTTTCTTTTTTTTTTTTTTTTGGTTTTGTTTAACATGCATAACTCAGTACCCTTACATTTAAAAGACATTTAGAAAACTCGAAGTCCCTTAAAAGATTGTTTCTTTCATTATCTTGACAAACCTTGAAAAGTAGTTTCAGTGCCTGCATAGCGATTATGTTTCAGAAATAGTTCTTGGGGGTTTTATTATGTGCTGAAACATATGTTTATAAAAAAGACTATAACCTGGTGGAAAAAGTGTCTTACAATAATAAACCTGTCGATGGGCCATATGCTGCCATCAGTATGTATGAAAAAAATAAATTCTTCTACAAGTGTTAAGTAAGTTTACAGCCTGAGTGTTAAGTTAGGGTCAGACTGTGACTGGCCCTCTGTGGATTGAGAGGGGGAGGAAAGTGCATGCAGATCCTTCTCATGCTCTTTTCATTAGCTCACACGGAGGCTGGCGAGATGGAGCGGGGTGCATCGGAGTAGCATCCCTTCCCAAAGGGCAGTGAAGGCAGGAGCTCTGTGGGAGACCATGGGAAGTCCTCCTGCAGCTTTCCTTGGCGCTCTGCAGGTTTGTGCTGACCCAGCACAGGACTGTATATTTTTGTAAAACCTGGCTGATCTTTGCATGGTGTCTCCTGAGAAGAGCAAACTTCTGAGGCAGATTATCTGCATTTAAAAGGTGACAAAACAGATATCTGAAGCCGGTACAAATAAAAGAGCTCTGATAAATATGCAGTTGGGTAAGAGATGTGGAAAAACTGCAGTTCTTACTATCTAATAGGTAGATAATTTATATTTTATAGATTTTTTTTTGTGCTCGTATCACCATTTTTGTTTTTTAAATGTAGGTGAGGTCGTCATTGCAAAGTCTTTTGTGTCTGAAGAGCAAAAGTAAGAGGCAGTAGGTCGAAGGATGTGTCATTATTAAAAGTCACTTCTGTGTGGGATCAATGTTTGGTTAATGCAGACACTTTCAAGCCTATTCTACTTTGGATGCACTCGCATAGCTCCTGTGAATGGGAGTCATGCATGTGTGCATCTCAAAAAGAATAGGTCTCTTTAACTGAGGCACTTTCTGTGTAGAAACATACTTCACTGAGAAGTGTTTTTAATGTCCTCATGTTTTCCACCACTGATCAGCTGTGCACTGCTTGTTTTCCTGGCAGCTGGGCAGGTGACAGTCATTGTTAAAGGAAATATCAAAGATTAAGGAGAATTGTTTAAAGTAGTTGACCATGCTGAAGGCTGTGTCAAGAGATACATGAGGTTGCCATAGTATCCGTTATCAAAATCAAGATTGTGAACAGAGTAGTCCCCACCAGGAGCGAATTCCTTAGCCGCAGTCTTTCCAGGGTTCATCAAAGCTTTTAGTTTGCTCAGGGGAAATTTGCTTCTTGAGGGCTGAGATCTTCCCCCTGGGTTTTCCTGCCCAGAAGTCTAATAGGTATGTTGTGTCTATGTGTATGAGGCTCCCAGTCTAGAATAGGGCCTTGGAGACCAAGGGGGTGGACCAGAGAGAGGGAATAAGCTTCAGCAGAAGCACCCGGACCCCAACACAGAGCTTGCAATTATTGTGGAAATGGAAATGGAAAAAGAAAATAGGTTGGATCAGTAGTCCATGAAGGAGGGGGTGCTTGGGAGTTATGTGAACGTTCCCTGGGAAAACTTTTGGGCACATCAGAGAGTAAGGCAATGTATGAATTGTAGGAATAGTGGGAGGATGACAATAAGTCTGGGGAGGAAACCATCTGTGCCTGGTGTGTGCTTACCTTTCCAAGAGGGGCACTTTGGTACTGGCAAGGCTTAGAAGCACCCTGAGACTATTTCTCTTCAGCCTGATGAAATGTAGCTCCCCCATGAAGACTGTAAAGTCCGGCCAAGTTCTTACACCCAGTTGGACCTGACGGAAGAGTCCTGAGCTTTGGTGCTTGCCTCCTGAGCACAGTTGATGAGGTGAGTGAGGAGCCTGCAGTGGGCCAGGCTGGCTTGCCTACGGTATGTACAAGCCAACATGTGGTGTTAACAACTGCAGTGCTCAGAATTTGCACAAACCCACATTTAGTAATAAAATAGCCTGCAACTAGTCAAAGGCACCAATAGTAGCCAAGCAAATTTGGAATGTCTAAGCCAACCATTTTTAAGTTATGATGAGCCAAAAAAAATTAGGAAACAGTCCAAGAAATGGAGAACACCTCACTTTTCTGGAACTCTCATATCTCCAAGATGCCTTGGCCGATCTACCTCAGACTTTCCAGAGAAGCTTTCCTTGGCACAAGACCATGACTGTGAAATTTCATGTAATTGGGTTTTACTCTGTTGAAGTTATGAAGGTTAAAACTGGAGTTTGTTACAGAAAGCTAATCTCTCCATTAGAAATATTTCTGCATAGTTGATATTCATTCCATTGTAATTGTTCACTGTTATGTCTTGTTCCGGCTGATTGTATTTTTGCTATTTATTTTAGATTTTTTTTTTTTAAGGATAAATTCAGAGCAGTATAGCTTGGAGCCAAACTGTGCATGGCTGTGTATAAGCATATGTGGTAAGGCAGAAGCATTAGCCCTATATCCATGGGAGAAAGAGTCATAGCTGAAGTCCTAATCCCACCTGACTATTACTGGGGAACTTTTTGGAGTGTCTGGTTTGAGAGCTCACTGCTTAATACAGCTTTTCCCCCTCTCTACTTGGTAGAAGACATTGTCTCTGTTGGCCTAGTTATACTCTCACCTCTGGGCAAAAAATGTTTCTGGTTGATGGCCATCTTGTCATTCAGGGTTTCCCTAGAGGCAGCTCCTGCTGTGGAAAGCCATGAAGATGGCAATAGCTGAAGACTGGGATCAGTGTTCTCCAGGTGTGCTCTTGAGCTGCTCTTCATTGTGTCTAAACATCTGTAGCCTGAAATGTCTAGCTGCCAAAATCGCAAAATCTCAGATAGGCAGTAGAAAAAAAACAGAGAAAACAATTGTGGACATAGAAGTGCTATTTAAGGGCACCTTAGCTGTGACTTAATTTGGTATAGGAGTGACACCTGGTTGTGCACCAGCCCTGTTCTCTGCTCTGGGTACTGTTTTCTGAATGATGTGAAGACCAAAGCATACCATTGCAGATACTGGCTATGGTTAGATGGAGCCAAATGAGCAAAAGTCTCTAAATATGCTGTATTTAAAGGCACTGAATTAATTTGACTGAGTCACTTTATAGACAAAGCGAGCAGGGCAGGAACAGATGTCAAAATGGAATGAGCCCTCACCCCGAGGCAGGGGCTGAGAGTGTTTGAAGTCGATGCTCAACTGTCTTTTTCTTTCCCGGGCCTGAGTTTAAAAGCTCCAGGAGAAACTCAGCAGAAGTTAGGAGGTGCTGCTGCTCCTGGAAGAGACAAGGTGGTGTTGATCAGTGTTTGGTAGGACTCTTTCAGGCAGGATCACCCAGCACCTGCTGAGTTCTGCAGCCCATGAGGCCAGGAGGTGCTCCATGTCTGTGCAAGGCACAGTCTTTGTCCTGTTTGCCATCTGTACTGGTGTTAGCAGCTGTAGCAGAGGAAGGTTACTGCTTCTCCCCTAACACACCCCACACCCAACATACAATTGTCTGTCAAGATGTAGTAGATTATCATGGGTTAACTCCTGAAAAAGGGTGTCTGCATAAAATAACTATCAGAAGGTTTTCTCTTTGCTCAGGCGTTTTATTATTAGGAGCCTAAAAAGACCAACGGAGCCAGCTAAAAATCAATCTGCCACTATATAGGCAGCCAATGAGAAGAGTGTGGGGTGGGTGTAATGTGATCACAGCTACTTAAACCAGTGATCATATATACTGCTACAGTCTGCAAAAGCTGGAAGCAGTAGAGAAACCCTGCTGAAAACTCCTGGACCACGGAATTAAAATAATTAAGCCTTGCAGTCACTGGAATATACATTGCTCTTGCAAGGTTGTCGTGAGATAAATAAGGGCACAGCTGGAACTTTGCTTTTGTTGTATGTGATGCAGAGGCTCTTTATTTTTTTAAAACGATAAATAAAAGAGTTGAAAGCACCCTGAGGATTCTTCAGGTGGTGATAGCTCCAAATCCACAGCCATCAAAGAGGAAATGCAAAGCAAAATATATAGATATGAGGATGCATCTTTTGATTCCTGAGCTAGTTCAAGCATCATTGCACGGCACTGTAGTGCTCTGCATAGAGACTCCCTGAATGGTTTCTCCAGTCAGCAGGGCCCCAGTGGAGGAGATCACCTCAATGAATTTTTATCTTCTTGGCATTTCTAGAAATAGTATGTCTGTGCTCTTCAGAATGCAGAGCTGGAAAGCTTTGAGTTACTACTGGTGCTACTCCATCCCGTGCTTGCAGATGAAAGTTTCCAAGGAGTCTCATAAACTCGTTGCACAAGCTGAGAGAAGGGACAGAAAACTACATAGCCTGTAATACTGCAATATTATAGTATTGTCTACTGCTGCAATAACCCCTGCTGTGTTTGGAAGGTCTCAGGCATACCAGTACCATGTCTAATCAGTCAAGCAGCCAATAGTAATTCATAGCCTTGACTGCTGAGAAATTCAGCGTGGCTAAGATAGATATCTGATCCAGCTCAAGAAAGAAGCTCAAGAAAGTAAAGGCCTCATTCTACAGTAGTTTGCATTTTGATAGTGCCACTTTAACCCTGTTTCTGAATTTGCTTACTTATTTTCTAAAGAGTAGTTAAAGGTATGAGACTTTAAAATATCCCCCGTTAAAACATTTATATTATTTCCTTATTTACTCACTTTTAACATTTTAAGTAAATGAGGCAGGAACATTAACAGCCAGACAATGATACAGCTGTGCAAAGACAATAAAGCTGTTAGAAGGATGCTACTGGAGTTTCATGACTCAAAACTGTATTAGAAGTGCAGAATGCACCCAGTAAGTATATGTGATAGACTATGAAGTCTTCCTTACCTGGATTGAAGTCAGCCTCTTTATATGTGATTTCTGCCCCCACCCCCCCAGAACCGTTTGGAAACAGCTATAAAGCAGAAGTGTGGTCAGTAACAGCAGAGCAACAGGAGCGTTGCTCATTTCCCCACTGCCCACGTTTCTCAGAAAGTAATATCTGATACCACATCAGTTCCACTGTGGTTTTGGGATATAAACTGAAACTGTATTTTTCATTCAGATTCGCTAAACAGAACATATTTTTGTTCTTTGAAATGCAATATCTTCTTAAGCAAAAGGTTCCCCTCGTTTTCTATCCATCTGAAGTGAGGTAACAAAAGAAGAAAATTGCAAGTCCCATTTATGAGAAGTGCTTGGGAAAATGTCAAGTGACTTGGAAACAGGCATGCTGAATAAAAAGTGTCATCAGGAAAAAACTAGATTGGGCCAAGACTTGCAGCAATGGTTACTGGTTCATAGGTCTTGGAGACGGTTCAGAATAGGAATGCTAGTTCTCCTGAGGTTTTGGAATTCGAGAGGTGGTGATAATGACATGGTGATGCTGGAGGAAACACACAGCTGTAATCTGGAGTCATCAGTCACTGGCTGAAATGCTGGAGAAGCAGTAGCTGTAGAGAGGGTACACAGAGTACATAAAGTAAGTATTATATTAACAATGTTACAGTTTCCAAGAAAGACAGTGCTTTTAGAAATCAAATGTCATGTACTAAAAGTCTGGGTTTTCCCCAATTCTCTGATGCCCAACCTAAGTGAAATTGATTTTAACTAAAGACACCAGTGTGCCTGTTTCTTACAAGACTGTGCTTGGCAAAAGTGATATATTAGAATTCACATAAACTTGGATTCCCCAACTCCTGGAAAGGAAACTGTATATGTTACCCACCAACGGAAACGTGGGCTCCTCTACAGCATGTCCTTGGGCATGTTCTATTTAAGTTGCTTGAAAATATGTGATTATTCCTCATGTGCTTGTCCATACTTAGTTTCTTGATGGAGACAGTGACATTTACAGTATCTGCAGTCTGGAATACTGCTTTTGCTGTAGCTTTTAATCATTATCTCTGTTTACTAAAAAAAAAACCCAAAACAGAGTCCTTGGCATGATGATGGCACGGAATGTTTAGCAGACACAAATTGTTACCTGTATGTGGTAATAAAGTTAGAAAACATTTTTAAAAAATCAAGCTTTCAATTTGCTTGATCTGAGCCATACAAATTCTTTTCCTTTAATTTCTTTTCTCTTGTGGTATAAAACTATGTAAGTCTGCTCATTCTTTCACCAAAAATGATTCAGACCTGAGGGACACTTGTAATTTGGAAGTAATTAGTAAATAAGTCAGATAAATACTATCCATTGAGAATTGTGAAAGCACAATTGGATAGGATTCTTAAAGAGCTGTATCAAATTCAAACAATTAAAGCTTAAAAAAATTATCAGTAGTTAGTATGATAAGTCCATTTCATCATAAATGAGTTCACTGTTAATAACTTCTGCCTCATTCTGAGCAATCTGAAGAGATTTAGCAATCACGAAAAGCAGTTAAAATAGAAGAAAGAGAAAATCTGTAGAAGTACAGCATCTTTAGACTAAAATGTGGCAGTATCCAGCTACCTTCTTTGCAATGTGAACTTGGGGTGTACTGGCAGTCAGTGCTTGTGTGCAAATGCAGTCAGTGGGGTTCTGCGTCCAGAGCCGGACCTCAGGTCTGTGGGTATGGGTACTCCCTCCTCCCCAACTAACTTTAAATAGTATTTCTTTTGGTTCTTCTGGGGGACAACATATTGTCTGTCTGCTTGTTTAAGAAAAGCTCAGTGGTGCTCATTTTCCTATGCTGAAGTCAAAAAACCCCAGCTTGTGTGGCTGCTAGTGTTCATAGAATTGGGCTCTTTAAGTGGAAAAGCAGAATGTGAGGTACAAGATATGTTTGAATAAATGTGGTTTGTAGGTAGACCAGTCTATCATTGCTCATAAATTCATCTTAAAATCTTTGTATTCCTCTACTTAAATGTCACTTCAGGATTGGGCAATGCTACAGGATTCTGCTGTAGATTTCTATCAGTGCAGGAGTGGGGTAATGGAGCTCACAGAGCTGTGCCATTCCTCCCTGGGAATAACCTGGTGGCTCTCACAACCCTCCAGGGTCTGTTTAGAGGTACTACCAGATTTCATATCTGGGGGTTTTATATCATACAATTCACTATAGTTACTAGAAGTACTATGAAACTGTACAATGCATTAAAATAAAGTACAATTTACAATGAATTAAGGAAATATACTATTCCTGTATAGAGTTCCTTCTGCTTTATTTTACTGATAAATTTTGTTTAATCAATTCACCAAGCTGGGTTTGGTGATTATTTCTGGGTTTGGTGATTGGTAGGTTTACTACTAACAGCAGGTTTCCTACCAGTGAGTGTGGATTACCAGCACTTTGCTATACTACCTCGTGTCCAAATACAGATTCACTAGATTTTTACTCTTTTACCACAGCAGAGCAGGCACCACAGAACGTTTTGCACAAATACTGAAAAATCTGAGAAGTTTGGAGTAGATTGAACACAGCTGAACACCAGAACAAGACTCTCATCGCTATTTGGCATAATTTATGATTGCTGCCAGTATATCTTTTGCATTTTTATACCCATATTTAGCATGAATGTCAATGTGTTTTTCTCCAACAGTAAAAAAAAACCCAACCTGATGAAAGTAGGAAAATTTTGCTTTGCTTGCAGTTATCCTATGTAGGTAGACTATACCTGCTATAGCAGTTTTAACTGTTAGTAAAACATCTCTACTAACATATGCTGACTAGAAATATAGATGCAAATCAGGAACGAAGAGCAAGAATCATGAAAATGTTAGAAACGTTAAGCACTAGTTTTTAGATCAGACTAAATGTTTGGGTTTTTTTCATTTATTTAGTGTCTGAATGGAATTGAAGCAGGACTAAACCCCATTAACAGAATAGGTTTGACAGGATTGGGTGTTGCTAAGGAATCAATCTATGTTAAAACAAAAATTTCTTTTTCAGAACAGTCTCTTTATTTTGGCAGAGAAAACCTTCTTCTGATTGATTTAGGGCAGTGAATTGGCTTCACTTTATTACTTACTCTCTGCCTTTAGCACTTAAAAGCTTGCAGGCATGGATTGGGGCTGTATTATGCTAGGCAAGGGGCAAAACCACATAAAAGTTCATCTCCATCCTTGCGAACTTTTTTCCTGCGTCTTCAAATGGTTGGCTTGAGTGTTGCTGATAGCCTTCCTAAATGGCAGATGGTGCCACGGTGAGGGAAAACACGTTTTCTGGGAAGGCCACGAAACTGAAGAAAAGCAAGCACTATCTCATAAGGGAAAGCCAGCATGTGGGTGTGGTAGGGGAGCATGGGCAGACCCCAGCTGCTACTTGCCACAGCTGAGATGGGGTTTGCTTGCTTGGGTGCTGAGTTGCCTGTGTGCAGCCAGAGAGAAGAGGAGAGGGAGAATTTCAGACATTTCTGACATCTTGCTGAGAGGACAGCTATGCCCTGTGCCGGGCAAGAGGATGCACTTCATCTGCATCTTCTAAGAAGATGCATCTGCATCTTCTAAGCAGAGCGTGCAAAAGATAGGCAGGGGGTTTGCATGTCTTGGCTACTTAAAGGCAGTCTTACAAGGAGGGCTTTTTAATGAAATCAGTGATATTTCAAAGGCCTGCCTGTTGGCTGAAAACCAAAAAAAAAAAGCATAGCCAGCATTTGAAATACTAACAAATATTTTAATGCAAATTTTGAGAATCCCACCTGTTGAAGAATTGAAGGAAGGGAATATATTACATGTATACTGATGAGCTTCAGACTTCAAAGTCAGTATTTAAATGAAGACTTTCCTCTAGAGGTAAAGACATGTCAACAACCTCTTCCAAGTATCTTAGTAAGAAAAGCATTTACTCTTTCACAGATTCATCTCTAGTAGCCTATAGATCTCAAAATACAAGGTTTTAGATTCTGTTGTCTCTTATGATGGTGAAAATTAGCATCAAATGGTAATTCCACAGTTGTATCAAGAGAGGATGGGCTCAGCATCTTACCCCTTAATATCATCTTTTATAACAAAAACAACTAATGCAAGTAATCTTGCAATTTACCCAGTTCTGTCTTGCCTGTCACTTATCTCAGTTTCTCACTGTTCTAATGGTGTCAGAGCTTTCAGAAACCTTATTTTTTTTTCTGCTACCTTCCACCTTATAAATTCATAGGTACTTGTAGGGAATGAATGGCAAGTGCTAGGAGAGAAGACTTCTTGTGCGCTGCACATGGGCATTAATGACTGCACAAAGGGGAAAGCTATGAAGAATTCAACGAACAGCCTTGATTTAATTGTCACCATTCCTCATACTGGTTTTGTGATGGTAGTTCTTAGAGATCCTGTTTCTCCGCAAAAATTCCAGACAGGTAGGATTCAGGTTCCAGTGGTTCGTGTCAGGTTACAAACAGCTGTATCCCCCACAAAAGAGATTTCTGTTGATCTAGTCATAGTTTAATCTAATATTGCCCTGAGCCATGCATAAAACAGTGCCAGAATGTAGGAGAGAAAGAAGAAAAAAAAAAAAAAAGGAACTTAAATACTAACACCACTCTATTTTGCTTTATGGAGCCAAACAAAACATCCCAGCTAGTGTAGGTTGGCTTATCATCAGCATAGTCATGTTAAGTATTAAAATACACAAAAAAGGGGGAAAAAATTGTTACAGTCCAGGAAACTTCAATGTTGGATTGTATTTGTAATAACAAGGGCTAAACTGACTTCATCCTTCAGTTTGACAGACCTTCTTCCAGGGTGAAACTTTTCATTCAAGCTTTTAGCCTAGAGCAAATAAGCCTGTAGAAGCCATGTTGTTTGTATGTATGTATATGAGTATATAGAAATGAGACATTAACAATGATCATTTTCTAAATGCTCTTTTACAATTATGTTGTTAACATAAACAAATAGGAGTTGGCACTGAAATAGAGCTGAGAAATAGGGAATAATTTATTTACCATTGTTTGCTTTTAGAGTTTTAAAACAAGGGCTTGCTTACTTTCTGGAACAAATCTAAAAAGACAAACTAGAGTCTAATAAAAAAGTTAGTAATAAAAAGCAAAACAAAACACAGCGCCTATAGGATTTGCTTTATTGGAACATACAGGAGAAACATATTCTGTGGATGTAAAATTTACTGTTATATTGAGATATGGATAATCATTGTATCTCAGAAACATTGTTGCTTTAGAGTGGAAAATCAAAATTCTCCAACCATTTCTGCCTGGAAGAGTTTGTATGTTTGGTCAAGTTTTTTGTGATAGGATTGAAACAGACCTTTTGTGACTGCCCTCTCTGTTCATGCGTGTGTTAGTATAAACGTTTCCTTCTTTCAGGAAGCAATTCAGATTGCCCTTTTTCAGTGCAATTACTGCTGTGTTAAGTTCAAGTAATATAGCATCTAAAAACATTTATGGAGCAAAGAAAAGAAGCCTTTTATTCTAACCTTGCCAAGAGCAGAAATAAAATGAGCTGTTGTGCTGGAAGTGTAGAACTGCATGAGGATTTGTAACGTCCTATTTCTCGTGGTTAAGTCTTGTGTGCAGCCTGAGATTTGTGTGATTTAATGAGACTGTGATTCGTTTATCCTGTCAAGCTTTAAATAAAAAACCCTCAAAGCACTTCCTTCCTTTTTTGAATTATGTGTTTTTGCAAGTACGGTATCAAAAGCTGTCCCTTAAAAAGAGAGAGGGGAACCAAATACAGTTATGTATGTTGGCTGGATTATTTTTTTTCTTATGTTTTATTAGACACTGAGTAGACTATCCATTTCTCTGCGCCTCTCTGTCTTGTTTCAGGGCACTGAGAGATTCCTGCCATCATGTTCAGTTACACATGACATCAGAACATAGGTATGGGCTGCTCCTGAACCGTGCTTTTGCAGGGGAAAAGGGATTAAACCTTAATCAGTGGTCAGGGAAAGATCAGTCCCACAGAAAGCCAGGCTGTACTGAAGATGGACAGTAACGCCTGCTCGTGTTGTGAGTCCTCCAGCACCAGCCATGCCTGCAGTTTGGAGCAGCTCTGCATGGGGTGTGATGCGACAATCCCAGGGTAGAAGAGGGGAAAATACATGCAGCTATTTCAGGTGCTAATCCATTGCAAAGCTCAGTCCGAGGGTGCGCTGGTGCATAGGGTGGGAGGGGAGCAAGGGCCATACTCCATCTGTGAGGAGCGTAGTCGGTGCCCCAGGGTCCTCTTTGCATGGGGCTGGCGGGAAGCAGCACACTGACCTGGGAAGGGCTGCCCAGAATAAGTTGGAAAGACACTGCATGGGTCGTGCTGCTCATGCAGACGTCCTGTCTGTTGCAGAAGAGTGGTGGCCTCTTTCCCATCGGTTGCTTGGGAGAAATAGGGTTGGATGCTCTGTGCTATGGCCTGCCCCCAGCAATAGCTCACCCTGTGCTTCCCTGGAGGAAAGGATGTGACTGTTCTCGTGGGAGGAAGTTTTTGCTTCCAGTTCTCACTCCCTCAGTGCTGAGGTGTCCCTGCATCTGGCAGGTGGTGTTTTGCTCTTTCACTAGCACTGCAGGCATAATTTCAGTCTCTGTGCTGCTCACCCCTGCCTTCCTCCCCTCCGCGCTGCTCTGCAGCCAGGTTTCCTTCCAGCCTCCACCAGCCTCCCCCAGCCCTTTCTTCTTCCTCCCTGTCATCAGTGTACTTGCTTCCTCCTCACTGACCTCACCTCGGCAATAAAAGTAAATGCAGTAATAACAGGGTTATGTATGAACGGAGGATGTGCAAGTAAGTGATGGACATTGGTTTGATTGCCCTATGTCATGGTTTAACCCCAACTGGCAACTGGGCACCATGCAGCCACTCACTCACTCCTTCCCGCCCCACCCGTGGGATGGGGAGGAGAATCGGAAAGAGAAAAGGAAAACTTGTGGGATGACATAAGAACAGTTTAATAATTGAAATAAAATAATTGTAATGAAAAGGAAGGTAACAAAAAGGTAAGTAACAAAACCCAAAAAAGACAAGTGATACACAATTTAATTGCTCACCACTCACTGACTGATGCCCAGCCAGTCCTGAGCAGCAGTCAGCACCCCCGGGCCAACTCCCCCCAGTTTATATACTGAGCATGAAGTCCTATGGTATGGAATATCCCTTTGTCTACTTCTGGTCAGCTGTCCTGGTCAGGCTCCCTCCCAGCTTCTTGCGCACCTCCTCACTAGCAGAGTATGGGAAACTGAAAAATACTTGACAAGGATAAGACTTGTACAGGATAAGGACCACCTAGCAACAGCTAAAACATCAGTGCGTTATCAACATTATCCTCATACTAAATCCAAAACACAGAACTGTACCAGCTACTAGGAAGAAAATTAACTCTGTCCCAGCTGAAACCAGGACACCTTGTTTCCACACCTGGCTTTTATCTGCAGCCAGCTTGCCGTTTCAGCCTGCATGCCTTGTGCAAAGGTACAGCATTTGGCTTCCCAGGACCCTAATGATGATTAGGGAAACAACTGCATTTCCTCTACAACTTGCAGTTTATGACAGGGAGCAGAGATGCACAAATGTAGTGCAGAAAAAAACCACAGGCTGCTCTGTGGCCTGATCAGCAAGGCTTTGCCTGTGTAGAAGAACTACTGAAGTGTAAGAGTAGCCAGCTGGGATGATGTTCGTATAAAGCTGGATCCCTACATGATTATCCATGATTATCCAGTGGCATACTGAATTTCACTTTGGAAAAGTGACTTGCAATGTCTTTGTATCTTTGCAGTGGTTTTATACTGATGTAGATAAGAATTTTTTTTTTCCTGGTGCTTGGATCAAGAGGCAGTGCTGTAGCAGCTGAAATATGACTAAACCCTGTCCAAACCAGTAGTTCTGCAAGGGCAGAAAAGATAACCTTAGTTGCTTCTCTACTGTTTGTGTGTGAGGGCATGGTAGGGATTATGGCCAAAGTGGTGGTTTCTGCACCCACGCCCCATGATGGAACAAGCACTGCTGACATTTGCTCCAACTTGAAGCAGCCTTGAACCTTTGCATCTCACTGTGAACAAGGCCAGGGCACAGCAAAGGTATGGCAAGAGCAAATGGCAAAAAAAGAGGTCCAAAGTAGGTAATGCTGAGTGCAGGTAGTACATGGCTATGTGAGGGGCTCTTTGAGAGGCTGTAGGGGCCGATTTGAATTATGTTATAAAAATTGCTTATTTTCAGCACAACTATGTGACGCTTCTGCCCCTTTGTAGTTTTGACTGAAGAGCCTGAAAATGATTTACACTGAAGTTGTTCTGAATTTCACATGTAATGATATGTAATACATTTCTATAGAAAACCTCAGGTATGATAACAAGACAGTGGTTGGCTCATAACCAGTCTGTAAAAGACAAAGAGGTTGTGTTGTCTTCCCTGATCTGAAATTTGGGAGGAAATTCTGGCCAGAGTGTTGAATCTCAGTGTGTGTCAGAGTGAGAGCCACTGTCATGGCTTGTGAGAAAAGGTGCTGCAAGTTGGGTAGATGGAGGTTGACCCGAGAGGTGCAGTCAGTCACTGCAAAGCCAGATTTTCCCTGGCCCGTGATGCTGTGATGAGCATTTCCATTGGCAGTGGGAAGGTCTGTATGTGAAGGCTAAGAACTAGTATGGCTATTTTTACTTCCCTCCTGTCAGCCCACACTCACATAACCTGTATGCGGTCTCTTGGCTGTGCAGGCAGCACTGTGGGCTGTAGGAAAGTGATAGCTGGCTTCAATGCCAGGCAGCTTGAACTTGATGATGAAGCATGGAGAGTGGGTATCAGATGCATAGGAGATAGCTTTGACCTCCCACTAAAACCCAGAGATTTATGCATCTAAGACCCCATGCTCCTACACAATAATCTAGGACACGTTCCTTGGCAGAAGCCCCACTGAGATTTTCTCCAGCTGCCGGGTTGCCAGCTCAAGTGAGTTTTACTGCAAGTCTCACTGTATTTGGTAATTTTCTTACAGCCTGAGCTCCTGGAAATGGGTCATTAGTAAAAATAATAATAAAAAAAAGCCACTCTACCCCCACCCCCTTTAACTTGAAATCCTAGGTTTTATCAGAGAACCTGAGAACAGGCACACTGCCTCCCTGCATCCCCAGAAGCAAACAGGAACAGGAGACTCCACTTTCCAAATGCTCCTGGCTTGGATCACATTTAATGGGTGATTCAGGTTAGCAATACCATCATCTGTATACCTCCCAAGGTATCTTGCCTAAGTAGATAACTAAATACAAGTTAAAAAGACACTGAGAAATAGTGAAAAAAGAAGAAAAAGAATCCTACTTTTGAGTTGTTTGGATGTTTCTTCTTTGTTTCAGAAGACATTTTCTTATGTTGCTGCAAATAATACTGAATGCAGCTTGATTCCTCTGAAAATAACATTGAAGAAAGGAGCCAGATTTATCGGGACTAACAAGGAAGTTGTCCAAAAGAGATTCATTAATTAGGAGGCCTAAATCACAGCCAATAAGGCAAGTGCCCAGGCCATCAACAGACTAATATACATCTTTTGGCAGTCACCACTCCCCACAGGCTTGCCTGTCTGTTGCTGCCTACTGTATGGCTTGCACCGCAGAAACGATGTGATAATGCTAAAACCAATTTGGCACTGCCCACATGAGAGGATGAGTGTGTTTCCCCACCCTGGAAATGCAGCTTCCAGCTGTCTTGCCCTATGCCAGAGGTTTCTTAATACGCTGGAATTAGCTGACTAAGAGATGAAGCAAACTAAAGGAGCATTTGCTATCTGTTCAGGCTGCCTAAGCTTTCCGTCAAATAAACTCTGGTCTGATTCTCAGCCCTCTGGGAACGGTTGCCCACAGCTAACATTTGCTACCCCAAATAACCCCGAGGTGACCTTCTCCATGCAAAGCTGCAGCCAAGAAAAACCCTATTTAACATAACAGTGCACAGCTTAGAACATCAACTTGAACCATCCTGACCTCTGAGCTGCTGGGGTCTGTACAAATTAATTTAACAATAGACAGTGTTGAAAGGGAGGAATGTTTCAAAGGAATAAAAAAAATCTCCCTCATCCATCTCTTCTCATTTAAGAAATAGTCAGGAGGCCTTCTTTAGAAAAATTAAAAGTGCTTCTTGTTGCAAAACAATGGGCTATATAAGGGGAGGGGGAACACATTGGTTTCTTGCATCTTAGCACAGCAAAATGAAATTTCCCATAAATGGGTGCTGCTTTTGGAAAATTTGCCTTTAATTTCCACTGGGGAATTGGCTTTATTTCCTGGGATGCTTCAAAGATACCCTTGGGGTTTGCCTTTTTCATAGCTGCTGCTAGTACTTCTATTAAGCAAATAATTGTCTCCCCTTCCTGCCCACTTCAATGGTTTGTACCTTGCCTCCTGTTCCATGGCTTTTATGCAAACAACCAGACTAGGTAAGAAAAAAGCCCCTCTCCATATGGTAGTTGGAGCTTAAATCAGTTAATGATTGAAAGAGCTAATCAGAAAGGAGATATGTACGAAAATGAGATCTTCAGCCTCTGGGGCAAACAGGTTTATTACTTCTGAAGATGAAGCTGGATTGGGTGTTTTCCCCAAATGCAAATTTATTCCTCTGGTCCTCCTTAGCAGGAGCTTTGACTCCAGTATCACAGAATCACAGAATCAAGTAAACAGGAAGGATTGTTACAGCAGGGGTGGTGAAGTTGGAGACAATGAGCAATGTTAATGATAATTTTAACATTTGTGTAGAATTGCTTGAAAGCTGTATGATGAGCACAAATGAGAGAGATGGAGCTTTCTTCCTGAAGCATCCAGTGGACTTCAATAATTACACCCAGGAAACCACCTGTTTTTCTTTATTTAGACAGCGTAATTCATTATGATCATCATTTCTAGTTTCCTAAACAAATGTTTTTCTCTTTGCAATTGAGATATGCTGCCTCCAGCAACACACACAGAAGGTCCAGAGAGAGATTCCCCTGTGAGCAGCAGGGGCCTGCCCTCCCCTTCCAGACATTCCCAAAGCTGGGGACTGTGAGGTGTGAGAAGCCTCAGAGACTGCAGGGGAGAGGACTGGATGTTTAGTGCAGGGGGAGATAAGGTAAACCGATATTTCTGTGGACTTACTGCAGCTTTCCACGCACAGCCTTCAAGATCCTGTGAGGTTGTAGGGGTCCTCTTGCAACTAATACAGTAATGACCTTGAATTCCCTTCCAGCTCAGCTGTACTGCTGGAGGACAAGGCTTTTCTTGTGAGCAAAAAACATTAAAGCAGCACAGAGATTTGCCTGCATAGCTCCAGTCTTCAAGAGATTTGAGTATCCTTTATGAGGCCCCGCTTGCAACGAGGGATTGTAGATAAGCTTCTGCAGTAGTTAATGTGTAAAGTTTTTGGATTTATTCTCACTGGTGCCTTTCCTTTTGCTTGCAGTGTTGACAAATACACTGCTGTGTGCTGTTTTTTTTGTTTTACACAGGTAATTTTTTCTGCATGAAAAAGGTAATCATGTGCATGCTCATATGTGCACACTGACCAAGACAAGTGTGTTTTTATGACCTTGTAAGTGTTAGAGGAAAAAAAAATTCATTCACTTTAATTTAAAAATAATTAATAATGCAACTCATTCCTTTTTGAGATTGTAAACTGAATATCAAATTTAGGAGTCCAGACTAATTCTTCACGCTGAGGCAGTCTGCTGCACCAAGCACATGAAATCAGACTTTCATAGTCTCACACCTGAATTAAGACTACACCCTTTCTATTTCTTATCAACCTCTGGTTATAAGATACAACAAAACTTGGAAAAAATTGAGAAAAATGTGAGATTTTATTATGGATTATGTTTAAATTGTGTTTGGACTTGTTACATGACTCAGTGGAAAATATTAGTAACCTCTTTACAGCTTCGACTTCTGCAAGCTTGTCTGTTAAAAAGATTCTGCAAGATGCTTCCTTTGTGGATCCTGTAAGAAATGTATATTCAGCAGGAGAAACATCTGACTGAGCATAGACTAACTTACACAGTGGTTTGGAAGCCACGTGTTGAGAAGTGCTGGGGAAACACAGCAGGGAAAATGATAAAAAGGGATGAAAGCAGTTCAGACGGTCGAAGAATGCTGGTTTAAAAATGCAAACCATCTGAACGCTGATGAGTGGGCAGGTTGCAATAACTTCAGGACAGACCTAAGTTGCACAACAGTCATATACTGTAAGTCGACTCCCACAGGACATTGCCTGCAGTGATTCAAAATTGGAAGGGGGGGGGGGGGAGCGTCGAGGTGCTGCAGAGAGCAATCTTGCAGCAGCAGAGTGCAAGCAGGAAATGGGTCAGTCGGGGTAATAGCTTTTTTCCACGTGGTTTGTGTGAGCCAAGCCAAATGTGTGTGGAGCACAAGGTTATCTCACTTACAAATTTTTTTTTTTTCCAGTGTATTAGAAATGAATGTGTTTGCAATGAAATTTGGTCATCCAAGTGTGACATTATGAATCCTCTCTCTGTTTGGACACAGCCTTGAGTCCCAAAGTCAGCTTGCTTTTTTAATGTTCTAGGCTTTGTCTAGATCATTAAAATAGGCTGAGTTTGGAAGTGTACTGCAGTGGCCTCACATTCCCAGAAGGTCAGCAGAAATGCTAGCCTGAAGTATCCCTGCTAATACCACCTGCAGTTTGTTCTCACCTCTGCACTGTGGTAGGCAATCTCCTCGTTTGTGCTGAAACAACTGGATGTGTGACCACACTGGAGTGGATAAAGGGGCTGACCCAGTTTAAAAAAAAAAAAAAAACAAAAAAACAAAAAACAACAAACCAAAACAAAAAAACCCTCTAGCATATATTTCCTCATGCTTACCTCCCACAGTTTACTGGTCCAGTTTGTAAATATGCCAGCCGCATACACAGGGGTGTTGGCAGCGGCAGAGGCACAGTGCAGGAATGAGGGACAGACTGGAGAATGCTTTACGCTAGTGTTATTGCTGGTTTTTTTTCAATGTGAAAAGACAGCCTTAGTTACAGCTTTGGTCTAAGCTTTGCACTCAGCTTTGATGTATTTTAGCAGCTTGCAGAGAGGTGATAGTGTATGGTGACTGTGTTTTTGGCCCCTCCTGATGGTCAGGTATAAGCAGGCAGGGTGTTAAAAGAGGTGTGTAAGCTGTGTGTGCTGTTTGGATGCGATGTGGTGAGATGGTGACTCCTGAGGTGCAGGCTGTTAATGAAATCCAAGCCTGCCCCAGTCCTGTTCCCCTTTTCTGATCACAGCTGGCTGGTACAAGTGGCTCTTAAGTCTCACCATTAAGCAGTCATTGAAACAAATGGGGTTAGAAAGAAAACTCCAGAAGAAGGGGCTTATTTTTAATCCAGATAAGTGATCTGTCACTAAGTAGTACTGAGTTACACTGTGTGTAGCAACTGAGACTGACCATGACTATGGTGCAGGGAGGTGAATGATAGGGGAGGACCAGACTTTCTTCAGCCAGCTTTGCCACTGATGCCCACAGCACTTGATTAAGAGAGTGCGTTCCTGTAAGGGCATAGTGTGCATGACAGTCCAGCAATGTGTTAAGAGTATTTTCCTTGGAACACAGCCTTCTCGGTCAGACCTTATTTCATTTTGTGCCATACATCCCTCCACTAATGCACAAGCTGTCTAAAATCCCCAGGTATTAGTAGAGCACAAATTTCCAAGTTTTTAAGTCTGACATTCCCTACTCACCCCCTTTATGTAAATCTCTATCATTATCCTAAAGGCATGTATTTGGTTAGTAGTGCCATCCATCCCCATTTTTGGAAACTGCAAAGCCTTCACACGGAACTCCTTCATGCCACCTCAGTGTGCATGCAGCATCCATAGCAGAGGTACAACAGTCGCTCTGATCCTGAATGACAAGTCACAGAATCATAGAATGGTTTGGGTTGGAAGGGACCTTAAAGATCATCTAGTTCCAACCCCCCTGCCGTGGGCAGGGACACCTTCCACTAGACGATTGCTCAAAACCCCACCTAACCTGGCCTTGAACACTGCCAGGGAGGGGACATCCACAGCTTCTCTGGGCAACCTGTTCCAGTGTCTCACCACCCTCACAGTAAAGAATTTCTCCCTTGTATCTAATCTAAATCTACCCTCTTTCAGTTTAAAGCCATTACCCTTGTCCTATCACTACAGTCCCTGATAAAGAGTCCCTCTCCACCTTTCTCGTAGGCCCCCTTTAAGTACTGGAAGGCCGCTATAAGGTCTCCCTGGAGCTTTCCCTTCTCCATGCTGAATAACCCCAACTCAGCCTGTCTTCATAAGAGAGGTGCTCCAGCCCTCTGATCATTTTCATGACACTCCTCTGGACCCACTCCAGCAGGTCCAGTGGTGTAGCCCACTGATGCTATGCCAGTTCATACCTGCTGAGGAAAAGAAAAGGTTCCCCTCCGACCCACTGGTGTGATGCTCTCCCCTACTACCCCTTGATGATATCCACAGAGCACCATCCTTCCCAGGCTGTGGGCACAGGAGGGCTGTCTAGCTGAGAGTTTGTGCTCCCTGCCTGGTCCCTTTGGGGACAGGCTTGCTCACATTCCCACTGCATAAGGACTTTCAGTGGCAAAAGAGAAGACAGCTAATATTGTGCCTGCTGTGCATACAGCCAGGCATGGGTTTTGCTTTTGCTCTCTTAATGCTATGCTCGTTATAGCAGAAGCAGGCAGGCACATGATCTCCCTGAAGGCAGGATCCAGTGTTACTGTAGAAACTGGCCACCAGCTTCTTTTGTAGCTAGCAGCTGTCACTGTGTGGTTACAGCCAAAGCGTGTCACTCCTACAGTGTCTGCAGGCTCTGGAGTTTGTTTCTGCTTCTGAATCCTCTGTGCTACAGCTTGGAGATTAATTCTGCACCTTTTATCAATGCCTGTTAAGATATTTCTGAATTGTATCTATTTTTAGAACCATTCTTGATTAATATTTGATGTTCTTTCCAGGTTTCATTTTCCTTCACCAATACTTCAAGGCACAGAGGAGCTAGTAAAGGCATTGCCATGAAACCTAACTTGAAGCAATGGAAACAACTCATGCTGTTTGGGATCTTTGCATGGGGTCTGCTTTTTCTGGTGATATTCATCTATTTTACAGATAGCAACACTGCTGAACCAGTTCCAAGTTCCTTTTCTTACATCGAAACTAAGAGGCTTCTGCCCCTTCAGGGCAAACAGAGAGTCATCATGGGAGCCATTCATGATCCATCATTCTCTGAAACCATCGATGGGAATGAGGTCCTTCTTAATGAAGATCTCTTAGGTACATTTAAATCGGGGACTGGCAGTATTAAGAAATGGACTGATTTGGAAGATGCCTTTAGAAATGAAGATGAGTTTTTTCCATCCCAGATAGGAAGAAAATCAAAAAGTGCTTTTTACCAAGTGAATGATGATTATTTATTTGCTGCTCGTCAGCCTCGGTCACACAACCGCCTTCCAGAGATAGCAAAATTCATCTCAGCCCATGAAGATAATCCAAAAGTAAATATTTTACACAACAACTGGAGCCATCAGAGAAGAATGAGGAGAAGGAGTACAAAGCACAGGAGAAGCCAGATGCTTGATGAATCTGATGACTGGGATGGGCTATATTCCACAATGTCAAAATCCTTTCTTTATAAGCTTTGGAAAGGGGATGTCTCTTCCAAGATGCTAAACCCTCGACTACAGAAGGCGATGAAAGATTACTTGAGCACCAATAAGCATGGGGTGCGGTTCAAGGGGAAACGAAACTCCAAGTTGACAGGAGACCAGCTATTCTGTGAGCTAAAAGAAAGGGTGAATGTGAAAACAATAGATGGCAAGGAGGCTCCCTTCTCCACTCTTGGATGGGAAAAGCACGTTCCCCAAATTCCACTGGGCAAATTGTATACACATGGCTTTGGGAGCTGTGCTGTAGTTATGTCTGCTGGTGCTATACTGAACTCCTCTCTAGGGGATGAAATAGGTGGGTGAAATGCATCTGTTCATGTGCATATATATGTACAGGTGTGTGTTCATGTTTGTCTTGCAAAAGATTTATTCTTTTCAAGCATAGGTCTGGTTGTTCTCACCAGTGTTACATGAATGTGAGCTTATAGACCTTAGTGAAGCTGTTCCCTTTCAGGACAATATAACTGAAAGGAAAATCAGGCCTGAAGTCATAGTTTGATTTAAAGAAAGCAATGATGCCTTCTTATATAGCTTGTAGTATAGAGGAGACACTGGTTTCATCAGGTCTGCCATATTTGACATTTTGCTGCAACATGTCTTTATTTCTTCAGCAGATTACAGCCATGTTCAGGTTTTATTCTGCAAAACTGTGTTGTACCTGTTTGTATTTTGTGGTGGCTCATAGAGAAACTGCTTGCTGTATTGCTATCCCAGACTGAACTTTGTCTCCATGCCAAGAAACAGTAGAGCATCCTCTTCATCTCTTTCATGTTCAGAGTTCACAGACATACAGAATTCAGACCCTTGAATAGCTTCATGCGCTGAGGTCAAGTCCCCTGACCTATTTTACAAGAGTGAATTTCAATGAGTTCAAGTATCTCCACCCACTGCTTTTCCATTGCTGTACTGAGTCAGTGAGGTTACAGGTGTGCTGGGATGTCAAGGTCACCCACAGTTCCCCACTTCAAAGTGGGAGTTTTGTGGTAGCTATTCAGAAATGGATTATGGAACCATAAAACTAATGTAGATCAGTTTTAATTGTCAAAAATGAGTGCTACTACACATGTTCTTCATTTTAGTAGTACATGTGCAGTATGCTAAGAGCACTGAAAGAAGGATGAAATGTGTGTCTCAAACTTGCTTATGGAGCAAGAAGAGTTATCTCCGTTAGCTCTCTAAAACCCTTTTGATGTTCAACTCATTAATCGTCCTGACTTCCAGGACTTCACATCCCAATACTTGCTTCATGGCACTGTATCATCTCTTTGACACGGATGGGTTTCCTTTAAATCTGAGATATATTACAGCTGCTGTCATTATCAAACTATTGTAATAGGCTTCCAGCACAGCACGAGTGCCTGGCCAGCCTGCAGTTAAATCACACCAGGGTAACCCCTGATTTCACAGGAAGCCCCACTGATTTAGAAATCTTTGGAGTGCAAAAGATTAAAAGTTCCTCCCTTCTCCAATGTGTTATCCTTGACAGAAGCAAAACCTTCTGTCAGTGTTCCCCAGTACACCCAGTTTACACCAGTATGGATTAGTCCTGTACTGGAGAATCCAGAGCACATTTTGACATATTTATGTAATTACATATTACAGCATGAATCATGACATATTTGCACACTCAAGTGCAGCCCAGGTGTGAACCTTGGTGCCTGACATGGTACCTGAGGCCCATATGCTCCTGTGTGTACCCATTTGCTCAGAAACACTGGCCACAGAAAGCTTATGCTATTCTCTGAGGAAGTGCTTTTGATTTACTTGGGAAATTGTCATCTGATGCCACCTAAGGGGAGGAGATGCTATTTGGTAAGGCCTACGCAGAAGTTTCAGATCTTCTTCTACCTGTACAGGAAAGTGTGTGGGGCAGCAGAAGTCACAGAAGGTTTTTTCTAAGTGTCTGCCAGGCAGGTACTTGTGACTGAGCAGAGAATTTGGTGCAGAACTGGGGGCGGGGGCGGTGCAACTGGCTGCTTACAGCCAACCCAGAAGGGCCTGGCGCAACTATGGGTCTTAGAGATCAGTGCGACTCCTGGGAAGTGCTAATATACTGTAGACATTGTGCCAGTGTTTCCCACTTGTGGTGGTTTAGTCCCTGCCGGGGTCTGAGACCATGCGGCCGCTGCCCCTCCCCCACAAAGGGAGTGAAATACAAAGCCCCGGGGCTGAGATAAGGAGAGGATTAATACAACAGTGCAACAGCAACACAACAAACAACAACAATAACAATAATAGTAATAACAATGAACAGAGCAAGATATGTACCAATACAGCAGTGTGAGAGAGAGATCACACAACACACGTGTTCACCGATTCTCCCGCGCTTGGGCACCCGGAGGTGACGTCAGCATGGTATTGAATAACCCAGCTAGAGCTTCCCCCCACTGCTGGGGAAACTTAACCCTATCCTAGCTAAACCAGGACACCACTTAAAATGGAAAATAGAAGCTCCAGCATGTGTTTGTATTATTATTCCCATGGGGAAGAAGTTATGCCCCTGCAGAGCCGGGTAGTGT
The DNA here is from genome assembly GCF_031877795.1 of Strix aluco. Taxonomy (NCBI): domain Eukaryota; kingdom Metazoa; phylum Chordata; class Aves; order Strigiformes; family Strigidae; genus Strix; species Strix aluco. The sequence continues at coordinate 69,043,105 of NC_133932.1, read as the reverse complement.
GTGTTACAGCTGAGCTCTTGGCCATGCCTTTCTACCTCCCCTGTAGCCCCTGAAACAGTGAGAAGGGTCTGACCAGGAAGAGAACGATCAGATGCTCTTTTTCCCTGTGCATGCACAGCTGTAGGAGAAGACTGGCCTCTCCCAGAGCTGCCACCAGGTCTACCAGCTCTTGATTGAAAATGCAAGCAAACCTGCCTGGTTGGAGGCACAGTGGTCTGTGTGGCTCTGTGGAGTCAGCTTGGCACTCGTGCTGAGCACCTCTGTGCCCACAGAGGCACGGCAAAGTCAGCATCATTGGGGAGTGGGGAGAAACACCCCATGCACGAGTTCTGGTTTTTGGGCTGTGGGCTGTACAGCCTTGGTTGATGAAGTTGCTGCAGGGAAAAGGCTTTTACTATTTATCCTCCCGAAAGAAAAAAAGGCGTTAAGAAAGCAGCAGCGGAGGACCTTTCTCTTCATAGGCCTTGAGCTCCCTCTTCCGTGTTCCTATTAGAAACTCAGGCAGAAATGTTAATTTGTGTTCTGCCTTTTGCCCTTCTCCCCCTCATCCTTCCGATTGTTTTTGAATGAAAGTAGGTATGGAAATACTGTGCAAGTACAGCAAAACACTCCCAGTGTGATCATGGTATTTAATGAGAAACCCAATTATTTTGTCATCATCAGGAAGTAAGAGGGATCTGTGATCAAACCCCAAACTTTTTATATCTTTAAAATGTTTATCTCCAAATACTTAATAAGGTTAAAATCAGTTGGCTTAAAACCAGCTATTATCAGCATTAAGATGCATCCTTATCATATATTTTATGTTGAAGGAAAGGATTTTGGTCTTGATATGAAGACCCAGCATGGGTAACGTTGGAAATGCAGCACACCGTCTCTCATTTAAGTTGCTAACCATACAATTTCCATTTCCCGACCCAATTCCCAGTTCTCAGTCAGCAGATTGTCAAGAAGTTGTCAATTGCAAGTCCAAATTTATGTTCTTAAATTCATAAGCAGGTTCCAAGTATAAAGGACCTTTGTTTTTCTTTTCCTTCTCCAAAAATGTGGAGTACCTGCAGCTTCTGTTCACTTCATGTCCTCTAGCTCCTACACAATCAGGAGACTTACCTTTAGGCAGATGAAGGCTAAGTGTTGAGGCTAGGGTTGTCTCTGCATAGGGACATAGAAAAAGCCTCCACTTTTTAGCTTCTGAGGAGTTGGGCTTGGTGGACATTTGGTAAAAATCTCTCTTTTCAGATACAGCGTGTTAAAGCAAGTGAGTATGTCTGAGATTGGACTGCTGGCTTCATGTCTGGAGTACAAGAAGTGTGGAGTAAAGTTGTAAAAGGATGGAAGATCCCAGTTTGATAGGATCAGGCTTGAACTCCATTGCATCATGTTGGTTATCTTTGGAAACTACAGAAAAACAGCTGTATAAGCTACCTATTATGGGTTAAGGCATTACACACTCATTTTGGTCTGAATCATATTCTCTGCTCCCATCAATAGAAGGGATAAAAGTAGAGCAAACAGGGGGCTATTGACAGAGACAGTGTGTTTCTGGACAATGGATATAATGTTTTACTCTCCCTCACACCTTTTGGGCTTTGAGATCCCCTTAAAAGAAGCACTGGGAGGGTGATTATCTTTTATCCAGAGAAGATTTGCACATAGTGTCTACCCTTGACCCATACTTGACCTATAGCTGCTTTCTATTCTGCATGACTCCGAGGTCAACAGCTTGTGGGAAAACTTTGACAGCTCAGCTCTGTTAGATCTTTGCTACCAAGGGATCATCAGGTTTCTGTGTGTGAGCAGGTTTGTGGGCTGACTTCCCTACAGAGACTCTTTAAGACTTGTACTGACCTTGAGAATAATATTGTACATGGTATGATTAATAGGTTTGGGTTAGTCTGAGATTTTCAGGTATTATAAAATACTGTGAAGTACAAGCTCATAGTTAAGTGTTGTTATTCATTCAAATGTGCAATTAGATGTCCTTGCAATTAACATGCTTTTGCATGAAGTATTTCTTTGTAAATTTTGCAATAGAAAGAGTGAGCAGTTATGTGTATTGGGTATACTAATAACCTTCCCACATTAAGTTTATCCAGTTAAGAGAAATATTTAAGTATGGCAAGCTAAATTAATAGACGATTCTGAACTTCTTTTCTAGTGGATTTTAGTAATGTTAATAACGTATGGCAGATAAAAGAGGATTTTTGTTTGCACAAAGTAGAATGTTTATCATCCTTAGAATATCAAGATTAGGAGAAATGTGTAAGTTTTTTGTTAGTTTAGATCATTTGTTTTATTTTACTGCTCCGTATTTCTAAGAAAAACAAATTACCCCCTCATTTATGCTCCTAGATTCTCACGATGCTGTTCTACGATTTAATTCTGCTCCAACACGTGGCTATGAAAAAGATGTTGGAAATAAAACAACCATGCGGATCATTAACTCTCAGGTAAAATCTTCCTTTTGTGAATTCAAGTCAATGTCACTTGTCTACAATATGACATTAAATTGGTAACTTCTGAGAAAGTGTTGAGTAATCTGGAAAACAGCTCGTGATTTAACAGTCATGATGTAGAGCAGGCAAAAGTTCTCCCTTACAGGGATGTTCACACTGCTGTCAGTGTAGAGTGATTGCAGTAGTTGATATCCTCGTTTCAAAGAATTGGTTTGTAAAGTTTCTCATTTGTCCTACATTTGTAAAGACTCTGCAAGATGCCAGAGCCGTCAGTACACAAGACCATCAGCACACTGCCTCCGGGATCTTCACAAAGCCCAGGCTGTGGGAATCCCAAAGCTCTTTTCTTGTATTCTCCAGTTTCCTAATTATGTCCTCGCTGGAAGGTGAAAGAAATGGGAACTGAGTTGTCTTAATACGTAACTTTAGGCAAGTCATCATTCTTTAAAAATTTGGAACAAACTAGTAAAAACTTTAATGTACTCTGGATCTTACATATAAGGTGAGTTTGTTCATCTGAATGGAAACAGAAAATGGGATTTTCTGCATATGGGTGTCAACAAATAATTGTTCTTTGAGCTACAGTGACACCTTATGGTTGTAAGTAGTTTTTCAGTTTTGAAAAAACTATTGCCTGAACTCTGGTCTTGGGCAAACCAAGCCTCTTTCCTCTTTATGAAATGCAGCCAAAAAGCAGTAACAGAATTACTGTAAAATTTTATGACATGGTGAGATGGTGTATTTACTTAGTTAACACCAGTAGTATGGTTGGCCATGTAGCATGTTCTGTACATACTGATTCTTGATGAATGAGAGCAAACTTTTCATTTACTGGAATTCTTATGCATTCATGTTTTCTTCTTCTTCTCTGAGAGACCGTCCATGCAAAGTCCATCCTTGGTGGGTGTGCTCTTTGTGTGTATAAGTTCATATTCTTTGACACAGCAGAGAGGACAGTTCACTGTCATTCCCTTCACAGTTGTTTTGTAGCTCTTTGTGAGGCCGCAGGACAGACTAGATCTTTGAAGTGATCTGTGTTAAATATGTCCCCTTTCTTTTGCTCGGGGGGAAGAAAACAGAAATACCTTACTCTGGCTTTAGTGCTGAAATCAGCGTATGAGAGAACATTGATTGTCATGTAATCTATTTTACTTTTTAGTTTTTGTTGGGGTTTTTTCCCTTTTCTTTGATGGTTCTCCTTTTTACTGTTAGCCAAAACGTCCTGGTGCTGACCATGCCTGAATTCCTGTGCCAGGCAAGGAGAGGGGTTTAGAAACTTTATTTAGTTGACTAGTCTCAGTAGGGTCCCTATAGGAGAAGAGCGAAATGCCTCCTGGGAGTGATCTGAGCTTTGTTAGCTCCCAGCAAATTCAGAGAGACTAAATGGCTAAATTAGCTGTTCTCCATTGCTCGTAGCAGGTTGATTTCCTCCTGGCTGCCAGAGCTGCTGCGGTATGCTCCCACTGGGGTGGTAATGGAGGGTCCCATGGTCTTCTTTGCTGTGTTGTACATTGCTTGCTCTCCACAAGGCCTCTCAAGAAAACACAGGGCATGGCTAAAGTTCAGGCCAGGTCAGCTCACTCAGCTTCCTCACAAGTATTCATATTCCCACCACTTTTCTGCTTCTTCAGAGAGGTCAGAAGCCACCCGTGATGCTCTGGCCACCTGCTGAGAAACTGGCCTTCCCCTCTCTGGGAGTGAAATCTGCACAGGCCACTTGATAAAAGCTCCTTTCTCTACCAGTACTGAAGATGGCTTGCCCATACAGGTTTACTGACCCTCCTTCCCTCCTTGCTGTTGGAAATTCCTGCATTCAGTTGATTAAAAGGCTGCTCTGGCCCTCTTATTCCCTCATGTTCTCCACTGGGAAAGCCTGAAGGATGTGAAGGAAGCCAGTGCAGCCACAACAGATACTGTTAGTCAAGAAGAAATTCATCTCATACATATGAATGCATGCTCACTAAGAGCAAACTCTGTGTGGACAACACCTCCAAAGGACTCCTGCTTACTGGAGGGCGAGTAAGAGCTCCTTTGTGTGATAACTGTGGAACCGAGCTTTTAAAAGCTTGACCTTTTGGTCTGTTTACTCTGTACTCTCAAAAAAGGAGTTTATGTTCTCAGGCGAAAACTGCTCTGAGAAATGGAGTTGGGGATGCTGATGGCAGCACGACTAATTCTGTTCTTGTTGTAGAATGCTGATGGAAAGTCATTAAGCTCAAAGTTTATGGTAGGAAGAATATTGCCATGGCAACCGTATTATTTTTCTGAAGAAAAATATGCATAATCAAATATGGCTCATTGGATCCTAAAGGGAAATGAAAATTAGTATGAATTTATTTGTCTGGAATGTTGATTAGTTTAACAGCTGGAGCCAAATTCACACTGTTTCAACCAATGCTGAAATCATTCAACAAAATCCTGCCTGAGATTGGATGCACCAGGGATCAGAGGGATCTGGTTAGTCATGGAGGGTCCAGGAAGGAATGAGCCAGCAGGAGCAAAGAGTGAACTTCCAGTAGGGCAGGAGGATCAGGCAGAGTACCAGGAGATGCGGGAGGGAGTTATATGAGAGCAGTAGATCAGAGCAATATGACAGTTACTTCAAAAAATAGCTCTATCATGTGCCTGTTCCTGGAATTACTTTTCTAGGTGTACCAGCTTTTACAGTCATGGTCTGATTTGCCTTTCTGGAGTTACTTGAAATGAGACTGTCATGTTATTGAAATGAGAAAGCAACCAAAAAGGCTGAGGGCAGGGGGACAAGGAAAGACATTATCCTTGGGGGCTGTAGCCCTTCAAAGAAAGCTGCTCTGTGTCTAAGAAGAGGATCCTGCAGGCAGTCTGAAATACCATAGCTTTCATTTTCAAGTTCCAGAATACACAGTAATGTTGATATACAATTATGCAGCATCTCAAGTGGTCCCATCACATCCCTCACAGATGGAGAGTAATTCAGCATACTGCTACTTCAAACTGTCATGAGTGCTGTTTATGGCTCTTTTTTATATATTTTTTTTAACAAAACAAGATGCTTAAAATCGACCAGAATTAAAGCAGAACAAACAGTAGCGTGGGGAGGACTGTTCATTTTAGAGAAGGATTTTGTCATTTTTCTGGATCCCACCTGCTTTTAATGCTGTGCAATTCTTTTATGCAGATTCTCACCAATCCAAACCATCACTTTGTCGACAGCTCGTTGTACAAAGATGTTATTTTAGTAGCCTGGGATCCTGCCCCCTACTCTGCAAATCTGAATGTGGTAAGATGTCTGCTTGGACCTTTCTTCCCAATCAGTCTGAAAGCACTAGAGAAAATGTTTAGTACTGCAGTCTCCTGGTTCTCACTTGTCACAATGAACCCTGAAGTTTGTCTTCATCTAAGGAGTGGGGAATGCTATTTCTGCATGAACTGGTCAAAAGTGGTTTATTGGTCAAAAGCTTTTTAGTAGCCAGCACTTGTACTGGAATGGACTGCTCTGAGATGCTAGGATAGATGGATGATGTTTTGTTTTTTTTTTTTTTTTATAAAATCATGTTATTTTCACATAACAGTGAGTTTTCTGTGTGTTTGCCAAGGAGGAAATGTCACTAGATTTCAGAAGGAGGTTTTATCAGGAAAGGTGAAGGATTGCATCCATTTTTTCCCACCTTCCCTTCTTCCTCCCCAGACAAAATGCAACACCCTAATGAAAATCTCTTGGCGCCTTCCCCATTTCTCAAGCCTCCTCCCCACCAGTCTCCCTTTTCTGTCCACTCCCCCACAGCCATCTGTGCCCACCGTCTGCCCCCTCGCTGAGAGCAGCAGACGTCCATCTGGTTGTCACTGGGGTAGTCTCTGCCTTGGCTGGTGCTGCAGCTCCAGTGGACCAGTTGATCTGATGGTTCTTGGCAGGGGGAGCTCGGAGCTGAGCAGGCTGCAAAGTAGAAAGTAAACCTTCATCTGCTGAACTCCCTTAGCAACAGATGCCAGAGGCTGCCTGCCTCCTACGCAGGCTGCCATCAGCCTGCTTCACGTGCTGCTGCTGCCTCCGTCTGGGACAGCAACACTTTCAGAGGAAGGTTCACCCCCACGCCTGCATCTTGTGTCAAGGTTCTTTGAACCACTGGTTTAACATGGGCCTGTGAGGAGGAGATGGGGTTGGCTCATCCTGCTGCAGTGAATTGCTTATTGGGAGTCTCTGTGTGAAGAAGGGAAACAGAATAGCCCAAAGTGAGGACTGACTTTCTAGGAGAAGCATCCACCAGTGCAAGCTGCTTTGCTACCTTTGCTTCTGCTCTGAAGAACCCAAATGAATGTAGTTCACGTTATTGTACATGTAGTGTTTAAAACCCATTTGATACTGTAAGAATAAAAAAATTCTTACTTTTTTCCTCACAGTGGTATAAGAAGCCGGACTACAATCTGTTCACTCCCTACGTACAGCACCGCAGGAAGAATCCAAACCAGCCGTTTTACATTCTTCATCCAAAGTTTATATGGCAGCTCTGGGACATCATTCAGGAGAACACTAAAGAGAAGATACAGCCCAACCCTCCTTCTTCAGGTTTTATAGGTAGGTGTATCAAAGGTGCGCCCAGTAGACATGTTAGATTCAAACAAATTTAAAAATTGTAAATGTGTGCATTGCATGAGGATCAAGTCCTTACACATGTACTGTTTGTTCTTGGTGGTCTATACAGAAACAATGACCAGCTAAAACACACAGTATGAGAACTAGAAAATAGTTGGTGAACTTAATGTTTTGCTTTCTTGCCTTTCACATCCATAATATGCATGCCATATGTATAATACATATACCTATGAGAAATTTGTGTTATTCTATATTAATTATCTGTTGAGAACCTACTCAGTTCTGAGTTGGTGTCATAGAGCAGCAATGCACCAGATAACAAGTGAAAGCATATGGCAGATCATTCAGAGAGGATGAAATCACTGACAGGCCAAGCTGTATTCACAGAATCACAGAATCATCAAGGTTGGAAAAGACCTTGAAGATCATCCAGTCCAACCATTAACCTAACACTGACTGTTCTCAACTACACCATATCCCTCAGCACTATGTTGACCCAATTCTTAAACACCTCCAGGGATGGGGAATCCACCACCTCCCTGGGCAGCCCATTCCAACACCTAACAATCTGTTCTGTAAAGAAATACTTCCTAATATCCAGTCTAAACCTTCCCTGGCACAACTTGAGGCCATTACCTCTTGTCCTATTGCTTGTTGCTTGGTTAAAGAGACTCACCCCCAGCTCTCTGCAACCTCCTTTCAGGTAGTTGTAGAGGGCGATGAGGTCTCCCCTCAGCCTCCTCCTCTCCAGACTAAACAACCCCAGTTCCCTCAGCCGCTCCTCGCACGACATGTGCTCCAGACCCTTCACCAGCTTCGTTGCCCTTCTCTGGACACGCTCGAGTAATTCAATGTCCTTTTTGTAGTGAGGGGCCCAAAACTGAACACAGTAATCGAGGTGCGGCCTCACCAGTGCCGAGTACAGGGGTAAGATCACTTCCCTGTCCCTGCTGGCCACGCTATTTCTGATACAAGCCAGGATGCCATTGGCCTTCTTGGCCACCTGGGCACACTGCTGGCTCATGTTCAGCCGGCTGTCAGTCAACACCCCCAGGTCCCTCTCTGACTGGCAGCTCTCCAGCCACTCCTCCCCAAGCCTGTAGCGCTGCTGGGGATTGTTGTGGCCCAAGTGCAGCACCCGGCATTTGGCCTTATTGAAACTCCTACAGTTGGCCTTAGCCCATCGCTCCAGCCTGTCCAGATCTCTCTGCAGAGCCTCCCTACCCTCAAGCAGATCAACACTCCCATTCAACTATTCCCTACACAGGTCAAGGAATGGGATTTCCCATGCTCTGTCACGGCTTCTAGTGCTCAGTCTGAAAGTGCCCTCTTCTTAGACACTTCGAGGAATAGAGTTTCATTGTATTTTTTGGTCCTTCCTTAGTATTTCTTGGGGGATAATTTGGCACCGTGCCCACAGTTCATACAGCATAACAACTTACCTGATGCATAGCAGGTCCACATTGTGAATGTCCAAAGGATGCAGGTAGTCAGAGTAGCAAGGCTGGGGCAGGGTCTTCCTTGCTCATGTTTCTAGAGACACAGAGGTCAACAGAGCTCCAAATACCATCTTCAGCTTTGGAAACTCCATACTTTCCTCCTTGACATTGTGATATTGGTCTATGTATTTGCTGCAGTCAGAAAGTGCTCTTTTTATTCTTTCCATCTGAATCTGAAAGCAAAGATACCTGAGATTGCATGCAACGTGGGAAAACCAGTTCTGAGCACTTATCTTGGGCTCTGTATACAGTAGGGGCATCCCAGCATATTGTGGAGCCCACCAAAGGCCTTAGGGAGGGTGCTGAAGCTCCCAGAGGTATGTCATAAAGGTGTCTTGGAGATGCCCATCTATGACCTGAATGGGTTGTGCTTACCTGGAGCATGAGTGGAAAGAAGAGGAGGCCTTGTGTGTTGGAGGAGGATGGCTTGGCAGTTGGTTACTTCTTGAAGTGAGATTTTTGGAACCTGCTAGTAAAAATTCATAAGGGGAAGACTGCTCGTGTGGAATGATCTCACCAGCTGCATTCACATTTTGCAAAAGCATTTCTTGGAGTAATGAAGTTGTTGATAAAAATAGGTTAACAGCTGCTGATCTTAAGAACAGTGAAGAGGATCATTGTGCTGTCAATCTGTACTTCCACCATATATAAGAAACACTTCAAAAGCTTTCTTTGAAGAAATGGCATTAATTTCACTGTAAGAATAGAACAGTAATCTTCAGCCCCAAATCTAAATGTTCCTGACAAAAAATACCCTTCAAGCAGAGAAAGCTTTGAAAATATCAATCATTAAACAAGCAAAACATTAACAACAAAAGCTGTACAGATAAATACATTCTGTTTGTACAGATGCAAATTTGCCACCTTCTCCTCTACTGAGAATTTTATTTATATTGTTCTTTTGCCAAAGGATATGCTTAGACATTTTGGTAATGCTATTATTAGCTTTAAGAGAACCAGACAGTAAGACAAGCTTATTTGGAGTCATATCCACCTCATTTGATAACTAGCTACTGTTCTGATAGATGCATTTTAAATATTTTATTAGGGAGAGGCTTCCTATTTTAGTAACCTTATTGAATGGATGTCTATGCGTTGCACATGTAACATAATATAAATTGGGCGACAGCACAGAAATGGCAACTGCATATTGTCAAAGGTGGACGTAAAGGTCAAGATAAAGCATAAAAAATGTAACACAGCTTGGCAGAAATCTGAAAAGTCATGTTGGTCTTCAGATCAGGTATCTCTCAACAACTCATGCAGCAAATAATCTAGTTGGAACTGAAGCTGGCAGACACAACTGAGTGCACCTGTATGAAAGATGTATCCTGAATATTGAGCTTCTACCTGATTCTTATAAAATCTATAAAATTATATCCTGTAAAATTAATAGAAAGAATGGGTAAGTGATGGCTATCATAAAATATGAGTGTCTTAATTTCAAGAAGATATGGGAAAATAGTTTATTAAATGGCTGCACTGCTAATACCATTATGCTCAAAACAGCTGTATGAAGGAAGATAGGCTATTGTTAAATAGAGGGTCTGAATTTTCACAGGCAGAGGGACCTGTGACCCTGAATCTAAGCTATTTATAGCATGGACCATAGTGATTCTAATCACTTTATTAGAATAACTTATTGTAAGTCTCTGTGCAATGCTCTGCAATTGGAACAATTACAGACTGCTCAAGGATCTGGTCTGTCCATACACCAGCAGAAAGTCAGACAGCCATCTGTGAGCTGCGGTTACTTGCAGAGCAAGCGCAACAGTTCCTCACATTGCTGTTGCTGCCAGTAACATGGAAAAGGTAAAAAAAAAATGGTTCTGGATCAAGTGAAACACTTTGTTTCAAGCTTTTTAACTCTCTTTAGCCCCAGTTTACAAAATTGGACAAATATATAAATTCAAACATGGAAACATCAGACTATTTCCTTTCAGGAATGTCAGGAATGTTTCAGGGTGGTCTTAGACCTGTTTCTTCACTAATTACATTTTTCACCTGATAATTGTATCTATTTCTGCTGGGTAGCACTATTTATAAGAAAACGAGTCTTCCCAAAGGGAAGATGCTTTGTGGCATGTGTTTCCACGGTGTTCTGCAGCAGAGAGCCACTATCCTTCAGCAGTGATTGATCTCAGGGGAATCTTTTAACATAGTTAATAGCTGTATTAAAGTCCTTAAGTCACAATATTATTAAGTCTCTTGGAAAAGGGGCCCACGAGTCATTTGTGGGGAAGAGGTAGTCTCTTGCATGTTGTGACTTTAGGGGAATGAGAGAGTGAGAAGAGGTAGGATCTTTTTTCCCTGTTTTCTCCACTGCGTGGGAGCTAGGGAGAAGAACGGTTTTTGTGCTTCCTTTGGCATATGGGATGCCCTATCTCGACATAACTCCCTCCTGGAGCCACATTAGCTCTGTGCCGGCATGTTGCTGAGGAGAGGCACTAGTGCTGCAATAGCCAGTGGTCGGGGTGAGGGAAGTGCAGCGCATGTCCCAGCTGTAGAGGAAGGGAGAGGAGAGGATGGGGAGAGAACTGTGGCACAGAGCAGGATTGGTCATGCTCTACAGGTTATGTACAAAACAAGGCACAAGTCTAGAATGGTGTAGTAATACAGCATTTTGTGTACATTCACTTACTGTTTTAAGCCTTTTAAAATCTGTCACTGCTTCCAGCTCCTTCTGAAATGGTAACATACAACACATAGACACTACGGAGGTCTAAAACCAGGTGAGATGAATACTACCCAACACAGATCAGCTTCCTTCAAGAACAGAGTTTTCTCTGCTCCTCTCCATCAGGTTCTAACCTGGAGATGTTCTGTGTTTGATTTTCTTCTAAGCAGCATGTCAGCTTACGGCAGCCCATCTGTCACCAGTGCTGGGCTGCATCTTAACAACGCTACATCCAGACCCATGTCTGACTGCGGCCTTTTCCACTAAATTTGTTATTACTTTAACATTGTTTTCTACCTAACCTAGTGATGGGTGTAAGTTCAGGACATCATTGAAAGTAGGCTAAACTCATTGCCTGTCAGATTGCAAGCCCATTTCTAGGTGTTACTTCTGAGGGTATAGCATGTCTAGGAAGGATTAACTTGGTACAGACAAGTCGCCCTTTAGTGGGGTATTTTCCAGCTCAAAGGCTATGAATAATGACCAAGAAAACACAGAATCTGTTTTTTTGTGGGGAAAGGTTCACCAGGGTAACAACAAAAACAAACTTTTTATTTTAATCTGGGAGTCCTTTTTTGGCTTGTTTTCTGAGACACCAGTGTGGACTTTCCATGGCTTGTAACTTTGCCTTATGTGGCATATCATAGTTTAGCTAATGTCACTCCTTATTATAAATTATTTACTCTTTGTCTTCCTACTCTAATCCTTAGATTACAGTAACAAGGTGAGCTTTGAGAACCCATTCTTGCATATTTTTGCATCGTTTTTACAGCTGCCACCTGTGTGCTTTTAAAGAAAACTCTGCAGAGTATTCTCATCATCTTGCATTAACATTAGGCAATTGCCATGGTGGCTTTTTGCAGTTAAATTTGTTGGCTCACATTTGGCTGAAAACTGGGTTTGCTAAATGAGTATTGGTATGTTTACACCTCATCTTGGACTTTGATCTACTCCATTTTACTCAGAAGAACTGTAAGCATTCAACCACCAAATTTCGGATTTGGATTCCACTGTCAAATCCTAAATTGACACTGGAGAAAAACGTCACTGTTATTAGGAAAGGATTTGCCCTGTCTTTTGGCAGCAGAAATAAGTGTTGCCTCTTCACTTCCTATTAATACATTTTTCACTGTGAAATACGAACTTGGTCTTCCTCCCCTCTTTCTGAATATATCAAAGCTCAGTTTTTAACTGAGGCTGATGGTGTATAAATCGGCAGTCTCTATTTTTACCATTCTGCTGTAAGAAAACTGTTACTATACCCTCCTTGGTACCCTATGTAAATAACCTAGTTCTGACCTTCATTTTTGTCATCTGAAGACCAAGACTAAAGCTGCTTCCATGAGTTTCTCAAAAGCAGCATTTTGTGTGCATTGGATGGGATGGTATATTAGCATTCGGAAAGTTTGGGGGCTTTTTAATAATGTCTAGATTATATACAGGCTTTTCTATGAAGATTTTGCTCCTGTCTGTTGTTTACTAACTGGATTTTCTGTGAATTCCTACTTACCATAGTCCACCAGTACACTTTGCTCTTACCTCTTCAGAGGTGATTTTACTTGAAATTCACATTTATATACCCTTATATACCCAGCAGCTTTTGTCTTTTTAAAAAGCTGGTTGAAAGCTCTGACTGTGGTATTATTTTTTTACTCCCAAATCAAAACATGGTCTGTGTAGACTTACATTTTAGGTTGTCTTTGTAGGCAGTAGTTTTTACTATCTGTTGTAGCTTTTAGCATAACATATGAACCACTGAACACAATAGCTAAGCCCAGATTACTTTATTGTTGAGAGAAAGAAAGGCTTGTTTGAGGCTTTACAGTTGACATTACAGATTTAACAGTTATGCGTCATTAATAGTTGATAACATTATTTTAATTTTCATTTGCATGCATTGAGACAATAGTACAAGCAAGACTATCATTACATTGCAACATTAGCAGACCATTGTATGACTAAGAACTTAAATTTAAAATGGCTTCAGAGAGCACGTTGAATAGAAGAATGCAGCTGATCTCCAGCTCTGCTTAGAAAAAAATAACGCTTGCATGAACTGAAAGAAACAATTCGACATATTAAGAGTTGCCTTTATTACTGTTACTTACTCAGCTGTTTGCCAGCAGTTGAAGGAACAGAACAGTGCTTACTCTTCCCAGCTCAGTTTTGTTTAAGCATTATCACACAAATAAATACCTCCAAATACATAAGCTTTAAATTCTTATTCTAATAAAAAGCACTCGAAATTTGAGCATCTCCTACTTCCTGAAATACAGAAGTAAAAGAGCAAACTCTCCTCTTACAGCGCCCCAAATCACATAAAAAAATCTTTACTATTCTAGTGTATGACCCAAATTTGAATAACACATTTAAAATTATATATTACTGGTCAGCATTTTCCAGTCTATGCTCATATTACAGAATATATTATTGTGATTAATGTATGCCTTTTGCATTCAGCATTAAGAGATAAATATATCATTTTCTAGGTCTACTATATAATGCTAGTATCTATACATCAAAGGTGACAGGTATTGCACAATTTATTAAGCTTAGGCACAGGGCCATTTGGTGACAATTAAATTCCTTAATAAATATTTGGTCTTCTTGTGGGTAGTATTTGTCATAGTTGATGAACTAAACAGAAGTAAAAGAACCCTTTTTTAGAAACATAGTATTTTAAAAAGCCAGAAGCTACTTTTATTATAGGTTCCAAAGAATAACTGAGGCACATTTGGCCCAGTTTCAAGGAGTGACAGATTTTCCTGTGGTAGCTGAAATCCCATCAAGAGAGGACTATAGAAATAGACTAACATATAGAAAACTATATGTTCTAAATGCTTTATGTTTATTTGTAATGGTTTCAAGTGCACATATTATCAAACAAACTTACTGGTGTGTCTAGCTAAATTATATTCTGTAACTAAATTTGTGGTGTGTGTGAAATGAGACACATTATGAGTATAATAATCAGATTATGTGTATTTAAATGTTTTCATCATCTCTTACATTTTGTTAAAATGATGCTGAGTTCTTGCTGAATGTTTGAATTACACTTATTTCTAGATGCTTTCATACAGCATCTGTTGTATTCAGGTATATTAAACTATATTTTATTTACTTTTAAACTAGAGAACATTCTTTTTAAATCAGTGTGCTAACCACAAAGCCTAATTGTACTGTACAAAAGATGTATGTTGAAAATCCAAAACCTCTTGAGTCATTAAAATTGCCAAGAACAAATTGAAAAGCATTTTCTCCTTTTGATTAGAATCCATAGTGTGTGTTCATTTGTATAAACCATCCATGCAAGGAATTTAATTTTAATTTAATTCTGGTTTGCATGTTTTCAGCGCAGATTGTAAAAGCTCAGGAATTTATTTGTGCCAACTGGACTGAGTTTAAACTACACCCAACACTTCCTGACACCACAGATATCTGCCAGATAGGGAAAAAACCAACAACACATCTTTTTGAGGATTTTTAAATATTAATATAAAATATTTTGAAATACTTAATACTTTTTTAGCATCTAACATTGTACTGTTGTAACAAACTTGCAAATTGACAGTTTCTCTGACAGCCACATCATTTCTTTGGAACTATATTTTAAAATACTTTTAAAAGAATATTCTATGCTCACAATCTTTTTTTTTTTTCCCAATACAGCATTCAGGAACATTGTCATTCAACTATAAAATATTCATAAAGCACACCTTTGAATGATCTACTATAAAACAACTTTTCTCCACACAGGCAGAATTTTTCTTCATTTTTCCATTTTCACAGTTGTAATCCAAATGGGACTTTTGAAAATCCATCGAGGGTATTAGCATAGATTAGAATGGCCTACAGAGAAGTATCTTCAGTTGTGACTGTGAATGTATGGTTGCACCAAGTTTGCCAAAGTTAAAATCATACCAGATACCCTGACTTTTTCTTTACTATGAAAATTAGATTGGATATTTAAGATCTAAAAGTTTTAAAGCTTAAACTTCAGACCTGGAAGAGATCTAGAAGTCACTTTCCCATGTGCTTGCTGGTTTCACAGTCATGCTTCCAATATTACTTTTGAATGCTCCAGTAAACTGAAAAGATTCAGCAGCTCCATTTCCATCCTTGGAAATATTCAGTACTGGGCTGGACAGGACCCCAAGCCATCTGATCTAGCTTCAAGGTTGTCTCTGCGCTGTGAGGGGCCTCTGACCTACCCGCATAGTTCCCTCTAGACCTGTAGATTTCATGGCAACATCATCGCTTAGACTGGCAATATTTCTGCTGGTTTGTACTGGAGTTTAACAGATCCTTGACCAAATCCCCTAAGCAGGATAGTAATACTGCTACTACTAGATTAATCCAATTAATCTCGTTTTTACTGAGTTTTGTTAGGGCCTGCTGATGAAAAGCAGACTTTGCATTGTGCCCCACGGACTTCTCTCAGCATTCAAAGGAGTACTTCACCTTTTTTGATGTTTGGATGCTATAGATAGCCTATAGGCTTTCCTTTTCAGGTTTTACTTTTTCTTAAGTTGTGCATGCCCTCTGGTCTTCCCTAAATACTTTGTAATTCTCTGCTTCCACTCCTATTCCTGTACCTTAATCCTTTTGAGTGTAAAAAAAGCCACCTCCTCTCAGCGTAATCCTTGCACATAAAATTGACTTCTCTTTATGGTCCATGGCTAGGTCAGTCAGAGAGCAGGACTCATGCCACCTAGCTTTAGATGTCTCCAGTGCAGTTCTGTATTTGTGTTAGCCTCGGACTTATTAGAACAAAAACCAGGCACCTCTTAAATATGGCTATGAGACCTGTGTTCCCCTCTACATGTGAAATTTTTATCCTGTACTGCAGGTAAACTCATGCAGTACAGGTACCTGTGCTGCCACTCAGGCTTCCCATACAATCAGCAGAAAGAAATGGGAACTTCTGGGGCATGACTCGTATGATCCATTTTTAAATGTCTGCTCTGGGATGAGTAGACATGCGCTGCTTACTAAAAGTGCACACTGTATTCTACTGACAGCAAAGGAGCCTGTGATACCTATCTCAGCTGTGGGAAACTGCACCAGTGGGCACATTCGGTCAGATGAATCACACCTTGTTTTCATTTCTTCTCACTATGCTTCTGGAAAAGCCAATTACATTATTTTTCACAAAGCACCAAAAGATTCTGACCTAAGAGAGTGGAGGAGAAGGTGCTTGATAGCAAGAGCCAAACTTATTTTCAGTTTCTGCCTAGTCACTGGAGAGGAGCAACACTTACAGGGAACAACTCATCCCATCCTGAAGTAGACATCTAAAATAAGTCAGATGAATTGTGCCCTAAAAATGCCTGTCTCCTGCGTTGTCTATAAAGAGTGCTTTAGAACAGCTAGGTCAGAAATGGGCATGAACATCTCAGCGAGATTAATTCGGACCAGACTATAAAGTGTTGGGACAATGACTGTCACACAGTGATCATTAACATCTCCTTAGGTCATGTGTAAGCCAGTATGTGCTGCTTTATATGTAGTAATTGTGCATTGACTGAAAACTAACCTAAGGACTGTGAGCAAAGACAAATATTGAAATGTAGCATATGGAAATTCTTCACCCTACAGGCTATCAAACAATTTGGTTTTCATTCATACTGATGCTGATGATCACAGAGGAGTTCTGAGATACGAATCAAACTTGCAGATGATACTGAATCAGGCAGTGATGTGAAAAGTACACAAACAAAAGAACTAAGTAGATAGGCATGTACTCTGGGGGCAATATAGGGAAAGGATGTAAACTTGGAAACTACAGGTTAATACTGTATGAAGTGAAGAGATTCAGCCACAGAAGGGAAACCTAGGAAGCAGTAATACAGAAAGAGATGTGTAAATGGCATAACAAATGGGAAGCGAGGTAGGACTTCGCAGAGCAGACTGGCAAGCAAAACAGGTTAACAGAAGGAAGGTCAAGTCAGCAAGGTGCACACCTCTTCTTTATCTTTGTGATTGCATCCAAAACATGAAAGTTCAAACGTAAGGTAAAAAATATTTTGGGGATCATGTAAGTGCCAAAAAGCTATTAGTAATTTAAAAAAATATTATACAATCACTGAAGGTAACTGGGGGAGGGAAGGGAAGATGGGGAAACTGAGTTGTGAGGTAGATGAAAATATAGACAGCTTGGCACACTTACACCTGCTGGATACAGATGTCAGTAACTCACTGCAATGTCGTTAACCGCAAGCAAAGAGAGAAACTGAGTTAGAGTGGTACTAAAAAACATGGGCTGGAATGTGAGACCTGTGGCCCAGGGAGCTCTGCTGGCAGCCCTGTTTTAGAGACTTAAGGAAAACAAGCCAGAAATGGCATTAGAAGGTAAAGAGAATAAAAACTGATTATATCCTAGTACATGGAATGGTATGAATGTCCTCATGGTTTAAACTGCTGCTGTTCATTTAAAGACAGCTGATTCATGGTTTTTGTAAATTTAGATTTCTGTAACACAGTAATGGCTCTCCAACACTAGGGCTGTTCCCTGTGGAGGAGGGTGTACACATCCTCTAAGGCATGGGACAGAACTGAACCCATTTATTCCCTATTTTAGCGAGGACTCTATTCATACAAAGAAAACAGCTTCTTTTCAAATTTTTTTTTTTTCATTTCTTCCCTTTCATCTTTAATATAGTACTATCCCAGCTTCTGTTTTTGAACAAAACAGCAGGAGCAGATCATTCCAAGGGAGAATTTGGGGTCTATGACAGCTCAGTGGAAGAACTCACCTCCTTGGGTTCATGTAGATTGAGTGTGCAATACTACATGCCCTGGGATCTCACCCATAGGTGGTTGGGATGGGAGTGCTGATTGTACCACACTGTTGGTCTCTTTGACTGGGGATCTGTGGTGTTAGAGCTGCTAAAGGAGAAAAAAAGTCTGGTGCTGACCACCATTCTTCCCCAGAGTAGGGTTTGGGCATTTGAAATGTGCACCAGGTCTGGAAGTCTCAGGAGTGCTCCCATTTCCACCAGGACAGAGAAGCCTCTGTAGCCCAGGGACACCTCTGTATGTGGTAATTTCTACTCATTGTCTTAGCTCATCTTTCAGTTTGTTGACCTAGACTTCAACACAAAGATGTGTTGTAAATTAGCTGTAACCACTCAGAAACTAGCCTCTTGATTCACTGTCTTCCCTCCTTCAAAACATCATTGTCCAGCATGAGCAAAAACTTGAGTGGACTGTCAGAAATTATGGTTATTTTTGAGCAATTTAATCTGAAATCCCAAGACATGGACTGGATGAAACACGGCAAGAAAGGCAAGGAGCTAAACTAGATACCCCAGCATGCCTTTTAGATGGATTCTGGAGGACACTGATCCACACATCACTAAGAACTAAAACTCTACCACTTCTAAGTGCTCCATTAACTAATTTACAGGAAAGTCGATGCTATTGCTTAAAATTTTGCCATTGAACCATACCTGGAGTGATGTGGCCATCTTTACTGTTATTAAGGAAATTACAAGGCAGTCCCAATTTTTGTTCTTGACAGTTTTCCTATCCCACAAATCGCAACTTCCTTTATTAATCAAGCATACTCTGGTTAAGGCTTGTACTTTCCATCAGAGCCAATTTTCCTAAGATATTGGTGGTACAGCCTTTAAAACTGGCTCCAGGCTTGGCTCTGGGTGCAGGAAAGAAGTCACTTTATTGTCTGTTTCTGGACGTGGTTTGTTATCGCACATGTTTCCACCATCCATCCTCTGATTCAGCTGGATAACGCTTACCTTGGAGTGGCAGGTGGGCTCTCCATCAGTGGAGGAATACAGTTGGCAGTGGAAAAGCTGACGAAAGCATTTGTAAAACTGAAACAACAAACACAATTCTAGACAGTTGCTAGGCAGGCTACAATTCAGAGCATCTCTGTAACAGCTTGGAGGCAAGGAAACAGTTTATTCAGCTCATATTTTTTGCTCAAATAGGGATTAAATATTTTTTTACTGTGAATCTGTGTTTCTTGCTGCTCAAGACTAAAGTTCATTTAAATTTGTGGACTTTTCCTTTGAAATTGATATGCTTAGCTTTTCTAAGACCATAGACTCTGTACAGTGTAAAGCTGTAGAACAATCTAAAACATTTTCAGAACCTTTCATTCATGATAAAAGAAGATTTAATCACAGAAGTAATTGGTTTTCAGTTACTTCACACATCAGGCAGGGAAAAAATCATTTTGATAATCTAATGATACACAGCAGGGAGAACATAAGGTTCTTTTCATTAGCAAGCCATTGAAATCTGTGTTCCCAAACTGCAAACTAAACTTCAGAAAATGGCTTTGCTTAATTAATGAACCAAAATAATTTTTTACGTTAATTCACTTCACTTGAGATCTATCCAAAACACCTTTGATGCTTTATGATTCCAAAACTGTTGTACAGAAAAAAACAACAATTACATCAGTACTCATTTATAAGTGCAAAGTGTGTAGATTTATACAGCTGTCTTCTCTGAGAGTTGACAGTTGTATTCAACGGATGGGGATACCAGTAATGCAACAAGTGCTTCAATACACTTTCTATATAATTTTATTTTTAAGTGAAATCTTTAAAAAAAAGTGGTGTTCAAGGCTTACTTCGTCATTCTTCTTTCACATGGCTCTGTGAAACGGAAAAGGCTCCCAGAAGCTGGGATTGATGTGAAAGTATTGCAGTTTAGACAGTGCTCTTGATCAATATCTGATACTAGTCCCTTTGAAAATGTGCAGCTGCAACAGTAAGATTCCTCTCGTTTAAGCTATAAAGACCTTCTGTTAGTACGGATTTACAATTGTGCTGTAGGAAAACAAAGTTTGCATAAGCCCACCTATCTTCCTCATTAACTTGTCCTGGTCTAGTTTTGATCTTGAGCATGGGATAAGGAGAGTAACAGCATCTTAGGGCTGCACCTAAGGTCAAAGCAAACCTTTGGTTGGCTTTAAACAACAAATTAATTTCCATATGGCCTTTCTTAGCTGCTATTGACAGTGCTGATGATGGTCTGCCATTGACATGTGACAGGAAGATATGGGTTGGCATTTTGTGGATTCTTCCTCGCTGAGCACGAGGTGGTCAGGGGCTTTTCGTTGTGACAGCACTGCTCTAAGAAGGGATTTACCTTCCTCAACCTCTCTCCACGTGACTCTTCATACAGTTGTCAGAAGCTGTGGGATTCTGTGCCACAACTACATGGCTGATGTTTCCCTATATGCCCTTCTCCATGTGTTTAGGCTGCCTACTTGGTCATGTCTTCCTGCCTGGAGAGAAGCAATTGCTTCAATTCCAGACTAAGAAAGTAATAACATTGTAACAACAACATTGTAATAAGGTGGAGATGTTTCAAGGAGTACATTGATACCCTAATGTTGCCAAAAATCTGCATGAACCATCCAAAAGTTGTCAAGGCAAGAAACATGGGTGATAATGGCCCATCTTTCTATTCTTGCCCCTTGCCATGGTGTACAAAAAAGCAAAGGGAAATCAGTCAGATTCTTCATAGCCTTAAAGATTAGTATGTATGTAAATATTTGCAAGACACAGACATCCAAAAGCACAGAGGAGGATAGATTGGGCATACCTGGAATTTTTTTATATCTCCTGTACATGGGAGGTCAGAGTTTAGCTGTGGAACTGGTAGAAGTACCAAGAAGATCTCCTTAAAAACACCAGACAACTGCTCTGAATATATGTGTGTGTTCTGTATTCTGCAAGTGACTGTAAAGACCTGGTCTGTCTTGCTAAATAGCTTCAGGAATTGATAATATACAAGAAAACCAAGAAAAGTGATCAGTTGACTCAAAAAAATTAGCCTGCAGCTGCATGAGGTCCCTGATTCTTGGGGGATGTTTTGTGAACAGGATAGGGTAAATGGGGAGAGGTGAGAGAGAGCGGTCTTCTCACTCGAGGAGGCTGATGGTGGTATGCAAGCCCTTCATAGGTTTTTTATTCTTTCCTTATGATTGTTGTCCTACCCCATCTACTCTACCGGAATCACAATCTTTATGTATCAGGGACAAGTGAAAGCTGCTCTAATAAAAGGAACTATTACTTCACTTAATGATTTTACAGAAGTAATACTTAAGGTGTGCAACAGCAAAGGAAAGCAGGAAAGAAAACCAGATTGGATGCCTGCAGGGAAACTTCTGTGAGAAAGATGAAATCTGGGGTTCACTTTTCTTTTCACTTTCTGCTCCAGGTATCCTCATCATGATGTCCATGTGTAACGAAGTGCATGTGTATGAATACATCCCTTCAGTCCGACAGACCGACCTATGTCACTACCATGAACTCTACTATGATGCAGCTTGTACGTTAGGGGCCTACCACCCACTGCTCTACGAGAAGCTGTTGGTGCAGAGGATGAACAAAGGTTTGCAGGATGATCTGTATCGGAAGGGGAAAGTCATTTTGCCAGGGTTCAAAGCTGTCAAGTGTCCCAAACGAAATAATTTCCCACACTTGTAGAAGAGAGTCCTTCAGAAACAATGTGCAATAAGGTACTACTGTCGTACTATAAACAAGAAGAGAATACTTGAAAAATGTATCTTAGACCAATCTAGTCTTGAGTCTATAAATTGTAATTAAGTAGCAGGCATGAAAAATACTTCTTTTCAGAGCCTGAATATTTATTACTGCTTTGCAAATAGTTAAAGAAAAAAAAAAAAGGCTTAGCTCATGAAAGGTGCAAAGGACATACTTAGGCAGAAATATAATGTATTGTTGTGGGTGTGACTGTCAGAATTTGTTGGTGGTCTCTTATGCCACATATGCTAGACTGTAACTTTTTTAAAAAATGAACTTATTTAACTGTTAAACCTGGCATTGTGAAACAGCCTCTATTGTTCATGTACAGAGTGGCCAGTTGAACAATGCAGTGTTTCTCATGGCATCATGGGATTTTCACACTCTCCAGGAATGAAGTAATTGCTACTACGAGCTGTGCAGTCATTGACTAGAGTAGACTTTAATTCCGGTTCATAAGCAGGCTCAGTTACAGACCTCCAACTGTATAGAGGGCCTTACGGTGGCTATGAAGTCAGTGCAGATGGAGATGGCTGTACACATAGCTAAACCAGTTAAACTACTGGTTGTACTTTTGATGCCAGACCCCCGTGCTCACACTGACTGCATGGGGCAGAGGAAAAAGAGAAATGTCTCATTTCTCTAGAGAGCAACAAACATATTTGTAACTCATTCAGGAAAAAACTCTTACTGGGAGGCCTGGCAAGAGGATGTAAGTGAGATGGAAATGATGCCTTCCCCTGGTCTGCACAGATAAAGCCAATCCAGAGAAAGCCAGGGGAGGCTATGCAGCACTTACACATCACACTGAAAGCAAGAGTAGAGGGAGCTCACCTTTCTGCAGCAAAGATAGCATTCAGGATTACGGACATCCTTTGTTAAGTATTTCATTGGGATCTGTATCAAAGTCACTTGTTCACAAGTTACTGCTGTTAGGAAAGTATAGGGAGTTTTCTGAGAAAAGAAGAGGCTATCAGCATTTTTTATTTAACATTTGAAAGACTATACCCCAGAGAAGCTGTAATGCCTGCAAAAACCTGACTATGGATTGAATATGGAGATAATTTTATATTTTTCATCATAACACACAATGAGAATATTCTCTAAGGCACTTCTAAAAATCTGCCTGGTTGCTAATGTATTTAAAGCATTATTTTTCATGGCAAGACTTTCAGATTTTCCGAGTGGCAGGAGGTTAATGTTTTGGTGGTTTTTTTTTTTCCACACAGCTGTACCCTTTCTCTTAGGGCAAGTTCAGCGGGAACGTATGTACACAAAAGCACAGCTATATCCCACTCATGTCCATTCAGTAAAAAGGCAGACAGCTCAAAGAGGCACTGAAAAGAATAGCTGAGTGACTGTGGTGGAAAGTATTTTTTGTGTTTTGTCTTAAGCAACAGAAACACAATTGAAGAGTGCACACAATATTAATGACTCTTTACTCCTCAGTAGTAGTGTAAGTATAATCACAGAATCCTTTTTCTCTCACTCTGCTCTTTGGGTCTGATGATTTTCCTTCCTCAAAATTGAAGAATATGTGTCTTACATAGGACTTAGCCTTCTTTTTCCCATGTAGTCTCTTAATTTGGGCTTTATGATCCTCTTAAGATTCGTTTTGCTGACAGAAAGTATGTCCAGATGATCTAAAAACTGTACTTCTGTATTGTGTGGATAGTTATGTCCATAAATCATTTTGGTACATGTCAAAATGAATAGATTTTATTCATATTAGCCTTAGGCTCTGGATATATTACATACTGATTTCTTTTTAATGTTATGTATGGCGGCAACAAGTTAATAACACTGTTACTTAATCTTGTGGAGAATAGATAAACTACATAGAATCTATTTTTCCATATGTTTGGTACCCTGTTTACAAAACATATGAAGTTGGAACAGTGCAATCAAACATGTCTCTTTCCTGTATACTGGGTGAGCTACCACATGTTTGTAAAGGGAATTGGTTAGCTTTCTAGGACTAGTGAATATGTTATTTTTCCATAAACTGGAAATTCTCAAGTTCTGAAAAGAAAAAAAAAGTATATCACTTTGATTTGCAACCACTAACCTTTACCTTTGTTTTCATGAAGAAGAAAAATACTAACTGCATTACTCAACTACCCACACCAGAATTATATTGTATTATTCCCTCGGTAATTTGTCAGAATAATCAACATAGCTGTTGTACAGAACACGGCAAATGATAAAATTTCATGTAACAAGTGCTAAGCATACCTACTTAACACATCATTTAAACAACAATGCAGAACAAGGTCTGAGATGTTATAAAATGAACTGTGTATTTTTAATTTACTGGACTGTACACATTCAAGCCCTCCAGCAGAAATTTTTTCTTTGCTGTATCCTGATTTATACAGCAGTCCACAAGTGCAAATTTGGGTGCTGTAGCACCGTCACCTCAGAAGATGCTGCAGAGCTGTGCTGCAAATGCTTGCTTGCTAACAGAGGTGGAAGACCAACTTGTGATGCCCATCTTGAAAAAAATAAGCATCTCTGGCATGGCTTCCCAACACTGGTTTTCACTGTGATGTTTCACTGGTCTGCCTGCTCAGATACCTTGTGGCTGCTTAAAGAGATTTTACTCCCCTACTTTGTCTTGTCCTCCTTCGGTTTTTGGCACAAGGGCGAGTGTGCCTGATCTGCTAACTGAGGGTTCACTTCCACTTGCTGCAAGAGGGGAAGGGGCAGAAATAAAGGGGGAACATAAAGGACCTGCAGAGGTGCTCCCCTCACCATTGCTTACACTCCGTGGCATTGGCATTGCTGGCTTTTCTAAGAGCCCACCAAGTATTTTTGCATTTATGGGCATTTCCCCATCCCTGGTGAGGGCAGAGCTCTTTACAAAGAATCACATTCAGTAAATTTAAAACAGTGAGTATGTAGTAACACTGAACGATGTATCTTTCAATAGTACTAACATGTGAGAGTGCTGGTTTTAGATACATATATTAAATGCAGACAGCGTAAAAGGAAATGCATTTTCCCACCCAGATAATGGGTTTTGGGGGAAGAAGATACAGGCATAGCTTCACAGCTCTCTCGTGCGGCTGTTACACACTAACAGAGTGGAACAGCACCATAGACAAGAGAGGTTTGCCCAAACCTGGCTCTTGAGGTGCATCATTAACCAAGCAAATGCCTCTACTAGTGGACCCTTGAGCTCCCTTCACACTTATTGCAACAGTGCAGGTTTTAAATTTATGGGTTTTACTGACAAGTAGGTGTAAGTTACCGTCAAAAGCTATCAATCCTCATTCCTGTGCCCTGGTGCTGTGGACAACAGTTGCACTTAGCTGAAACAAACCAGAAACACAGCAGCAGCTTAAGGAAATGTGCTGAGTTTATGCTGAATTTCATTATGCTCTTTTTTCCACTGTGAATTCTGTAGCTTTTTTGCCTTTCCCTTTTTTGTGGTGCTCTATCATTTTATGCATTCAGCTTTTGGATGGTTAAATCAAGGTATTCTTCTGTTTACTCAAGAAAAAAATACAAAAGATTTTGCCTCATTTTGAGCCAAAATTTTTTGCTAGAAGAAAAATACTAATTGTTCCATTCCTTTATAATTCTAAAGGTTACCTGAGCATAAACTCACAGCTCAGTCAGTCATTCCTTGGATTAAAATACTACATCTTCTTTTTTTACCTTGCTATGCAGTTTTATGCTGTTGAAACTGACAAAGTCAGTGAAATTACCAAGATATAAGAAATTCGTACCTTTGGGGAGAGAGAGGGGTGATTTACACAGTCTAATCTACACTCTTTCTGTACAAATTTAGCTAAATCACTGCATGTCTTTGGTCAGGACACTTTCTTTGGTGAAAACATCCAAATTCTGAACTTGTTGCTGTAGATCTCTTGCCAAAATCAGGAAAACTGAGAGAGTTCATTTAAATGAAGACATGTGTCTACACTCAGTGGTTGCACAGGCAGAACACAGTCATTTTAGAGATGGATTGAATTAAACAGGAATTCAAAACACATGTAGACCAATCCAATCCATAGTGGGGCTTTTCTTTTTCATTTCCTTTTTCTTCAACAGTTTTTAAGGATGGAAAATACCATTTGGACAGTGATGCAGATGCACCATGAAAGGAATATTAAATGCATTGACAGCAAAAATAAATGGCTACTATTTTTCCCTTCATGCTCTCTAAAGTTGATGCATATTCAATAAATGAAATTGTTTTTTGAAGTACGTAATTGAGAAGACTGTCATTAGAAAGCATCTGAATCTTTCCTGGGAGTTGTCCTCTCACACACAGGATACCTGATCTAACTGTTTGAAATTTAAAGTAGCCCATGTCTGGGCATATCTGCATCACTGAATGAATTTTGACACTGAAGATTTCTTCCCTCTGGCTTAGTGATCAGATTCAGAGTTTTGTTCTTCAAATAAGAGTTGTGTGTAAAAGCCTTACATTTATTCATACCATCTCATCACTCTTATAATATGTAGTCATTGAGCTATTCAAATATAGACTGTGTACTTTTTTAATAGCTTTGAGAATTATTTTGTATGATGATTTTTTTAAATGAATGTGTACTCTAATAACAAAGCTTAAGATTTTACAGGAGTCACATTTTTAAGCAGTGTTTGTATACATTTTAACACTTTTTATATTTTCTATTATGATTTTGTATATTTTTATGTATGCACAGTGTACAGATTTTTTCCTGTAAATAAAATGTTTGTTTTCATTTGTTTAGGAGTGCTGGTCTTTTCATATTGCCTTGAGTGAATCACACTGAACTGCAGATGGAACAAAACAGGGAAGGTGCCTGTCAGTTCTGCCCACAGTTGCAACGAAATGAAAATGGACAGATAGGCTTTCACAGTAAACTACAGAAAAGAGGCAAATATTGTAAAGCCAGTTTTATTCTAAAATGAACATGTCTACCTGAGCAGCTGCTCTAGGATTCCCCTGGGAGAATATACCATACTGCTCTATGTTTGGCAGTAAATTTCTTGGGATAGTCAAGCCCTCTAAGGAGGTCATGCTCTGATGACTTGATGCTGTACTCAGAAGGCTGGTGAACTTCAGCTAAATGGCTGTGCCACCCATTCGAGAAATCCAGCAGCATGTTTTAAAGAATAAGAACAGACTTTTTTATCAATTATTAATTAAAATGAAAAACAACTTACCAAAGGGAAAATGTAAAGTCATTCAGTCTGTGATGCAATACCATATAATTTAACCACCACAAGTCTGCTTACATCCAATAAATGTTAGGCATTCTGCTGCTTTTGGTAGTTTTTGAACTATGCAGTGGCTGGAGTTGGGCCAATGGAGGGAACAGTCATTGTTTTCATCCCAGGGAGTCACTATGAATCCATGCCAACAGTAAAGCTAGTTACACATTAGTGGAATGATAGAAGTTGGATTGCTATTGCATAAACTCCTGGGAGCCAGTAATCATGCAGCTCATCCTGTGTATTACACCACCTTCTGGCAGGCAGTGTTGAGGGGCTAATTACTATATGTCATGACATGCAACACCTCTCAGAAAAACTCAGAACAATATGCTACCCAAGGGGATAAACTGAATGCTGGGATGCATGAACAAAGCAACTAATGGATGCTTTTCAAATCCATCAACTTTGCTTTTACTGTGAGATTTTTCATTTAAAAAAACAACAACAAAACATGATCACTGTACTCCAACTGATAAAATGCTCAATCAACTTCACTGTCTATGACATGAGAGAGGACATTCTTGTCTCACTGCATACAAACCAGTATCTCAGTAGGAGGTTGAAACCCATGAACTATATTGTGTGAGGTACAGAGAGCATCTTGCTGTACTCCCTGTTCTTTAGCAGTGACAGCTATAGGAGGTGCGACGTTACCTTTCTGATAGTATCTCAGGGAACCTTGGAGGCAACTCATTTTCAGGTTTATTCCCAAAACTGAACTGCCCTTTTCTGAACAAGGTAGGTATCTGAAGGAGGTATCTTTTATCTTTTTATTCATAGTAGTCAGCTGTGTTTCACAGCTGTGTTTCACCTGAGCAGCTTTGAGGGGCATAATTCTCTGGCAGGTCAAACTTCATACAGGCATTTTGGTCTGTTTATCTGCATTATTAGCTCGCCCATTGTAATCTGGCTGAAAGATATGTCTCAGGATGATTGCTCCAACTTGCTGTCTTGACTTCAGCATGAACCTGTTGAAGTGATTCTGCCCCTCTGTTCTGGCGAGACCCCCACCTGGAGTGCTGCATCCATCTCCGGAGTCCTCAGTACAAGAAAGACATGGACCTGGTAATGGTTTTAAACTAAAAGATGGTAGATTTAGACTAGATATAATGAAGAAATTTCTTACGATGAAGGTGATGAAACACTGGAACAGGTTGCCCAGAGTGGTGGTAGATGCCCCATCCCTGGAAACATTCAAGGTCAGGCTGGACAGGGCTCTGAGCAACCTGGTAAGAGTTGAAGATGTCCCTGTCCATTGCAGGGGGGTTGGACTAGGTGACCTTTAAAGGTCCCTTCCACCCCAAACTAATATGATTCTACAATAAGAGCAGCTAGACAAGTGAGGGAGGAGCCAGTGTTTTGCTATAATCACACCCGCTAACTTCTTCTGCAGGAAACTGCACCTGCAGCAATGACTAAGTAGTGACTTGCTTACTGCGGGACTACTTCATCAATCAGTACGAACAGTCCACTAATACTTGTGGTTCCGTTGGATTTCTATTCTAGCTCTCCTACCATCTCGATCTTTCCAGGGTGACAAGTGGATAATTTGATTGCTTCATCAGAATAGCATGGATTTACCTGCTGCACCCCAAAACCTACCAATGTCCACTCCATACATTTTCCCTTATTTTTAATATTTAGATTCTACTTTCTTACAGTGGTAAGTTACTTCAGATAGAGCACTTCAAAGAAATTACTGCACTTTTGTGGAAGTACAGCCTGACCCCTGAGCTTCATGCCTTGACACCCAAGGCAAGTTAGATATGCATGCCCTATTATTTCTTTTTCCTAAAAATACACTAATGTTCAAGTAAATGCTTATTAAGTTTGATGGAATGCTAACTGAATATATTAAAATGTCAGGGAACTAACTGTAATGCAGTAATATAGTGGGTTTTTTCCACTGGAGGCAGAGTAGCCACCAGAAAACTGACAGCACAAGTAGGTTGTGACAAATCACAGGAGCCATTGCTGGAGTGATTGCTGGATTCTTAAAAATTACAAAATTAAAGAAAGGTCCAGGGGGGGTCCAGGGGAAGGAAGGGGAAGAGAAAAGGAATGATGATGCACAGCAGGAAAGGAAAAGGAAACAGCCAGAAACATGTACCCTGCCAGATGGAAAGGAAGAACTGCTGCTTTTTCCTCATAGCCACTTAAAAGTTTTGGCTGTTTGGTTTTTTGTTTTTTTTCATGCACATTTAGAGAGGAACCCAACTCATCTGCTGGTGCTCATCTTGCTGCTGTCATGTTTAGTGTGCTGGGATGTGATCTTAAAATGAAGAACTAAGATAAAGAACAGTAATTGACTTCTGCTGAGGCTCAGCTTCTTTGTAAACACGAGTCCCACAAATTAAACTGAGAAAAGACTAATGGGGTTACATTGCTACACTCTGAACAACCTCCTCCATGTGCTTATAGTCATCTGTATGATAACTGAAATAAGAAAACCCATTTTCTCTGGTGACCTGTTTCTGCACATAGACAAATACAAATCGAATACCCTCTTGGTTACAGGATGCTGACAGATAAGGGATAATTACTGTAGCAAAAACTCCTTATATGTTTTCGAGAGGACTCCAGAAACCCCGAGGGGTTCAGGAGGACAGCAAATAGACATCACAGCTGCCTTGATTTTATGGAAGCAGCCAGAGGGGAAAATTGCTACCAGTGCTGACTCCAGGCTGTGTCAGCTACTGTTAATTGCCTCACTCCCAGACAATCTGACTGCAACTGAACTTCCTAACAAATATTTTGCTGGCTCACCTTCTAAACAGGTAAGGTTTTTCCACCCTCAGTCCTGGAGTGCTGAGGCATGCGGTATACTGGTTACATCTTGCACTGTTGCTACCATGTGCAAGCAAGTATGTCTCCCGTGTAGGTGAGGTCCTCAGGGAGGGGGGAATGGAAGAGGTTTGGAGGTTTCTGGATTGTTTTCTATAAAACTAGAAAACTTTTTGTCTTTTAAGCGTAGTTTAGTCATTCTTACATCAATTAAAGGAAGCATAACATGAACATGCCTCAGGAAGCTAGATAATTTGTCAGTTGTCTAATGTTTTGTAGACTAGGTAGCATTCCTGATCCAAAGTATCTACACCTTGGATTAAGACAGGGACAGCAGGAAGAATTTTTGGCAAGGCAAGAAACATGAGATGTGTCTCTTGTGAAAGCTAACATTGCCTGAGGTCTACCCCTAGGCACAGCCTTGCTGCCTATGAGGCATGTGAGCCAGGAGGCGCATATAAGGTGCTATATCCTGAGCATAACAAGGACAGTTGTATGGGCAGATGACTAGGAAGGAAAGGTAGGGAAAATTCTGCTCTGGGCCTGTTCCTGAGCCTGTTTTTTCAGAAAAGAGGACAGGAGGATTTGTTGAAGCTTCCTACAGGATCTAGCGACATAATTTTTTTTCCCTAGCAATATTCCTCTCTGGAGGTGTTGGGTTGCTTTTCAGTTACTTTCAGTGCTTGTTTTGTTCTATACGAATGAAATTATAGGCCATCTGATGGACCTGATTTAGACTTTACAAATGCATGGGGTTGAATGTAGCTATCAGGCCATTAGGCATTTTAATGAGCAGCTGGAGCATCCCAAGAACAGTAGAGATGAGAAGAAAACAAATCAATAAGCTGTTACCAGAATAATACTAATGAAGTTGTTCCATGGTAGAAGAGCAGGGAGGGCAGAAACAAAAGAGCAGATACCAGTGTCTGAGAAATAGTACCTTACTTTCATGGATATAGCATACTATTCAGATAATCCTTGATCATATAAAAGTACTCTTTTCAGATAAGCCCTCATGAAATATGTTCTCATAAAGTGAACAAAGTGAGATATCAAAGCTGCAGGGATCATAAAGTGGGGACAGTTATTTTGTTAGAGGAAACAGAGAGGAACTTTTCTTTACTCACACTTCAATGTAACCAGCATTGCTGCTGACCTTCAAAGGGATTGGCTGTGTACATGAAAGCACAGTATTAACAATGCTACTATGTCTTCAATGCACATTGGTTTAAGACAGCACTGTTGTTTTCAATGGGGTTTATCATTGCAGGAAATAAAGACCAATTGTCATATTTATCTTGCACATGCTCTTCCCTGGCCTTAAATAGAGCTACTAAAACCCATACAGTATACAAAAGAGGTAGCAGTTAATTCCTCCTACCTAAAAGAAACTTAAGAAGAGTTTCCTAAAGCAATGTGAGGAACAAGAACAGGCAAAGAACTTCAGTGAATAGCAACAAAATGGATCCTGCCTCTACTTCCTATTCCCATTTCATTAAGTCAGAATTGTTTGAGACATTGCAGTGTGATTGATGGATCCTGACTGACAGAGGCAGCAGCAGATTTACCAGTCCCTACAGTAACATTTTACTTCATAAGGGGAAATGAAGGGTCTATTGCTACTGTAATATGGGATGAGTGATTCCAGATCATTTTGAAATAACTCCCATTTTGCTGAAAGTTCAAAGCATAACAACGAGAACTATTTTGACACTTGAAAAATGTGTTTATTTAGTCATAGTCAATATGCTGTTCTGTCTTGTATTTTCAGTTCTTCACCCATGGATGCTGGATCAGCCCACAAGGATTAAAAGAAAGCCTCCAGGTGACTGTGATGGGTTTATGCTGATATATTTCTACCTCAATTCTGCTATGACTGAATTACATTAATAAACACTTGCAGAAATGTGATCTTACTGTGTTCTTTTTTGCTGTGGGTTATGAGCTGCCTATCCTTGGCTATGTGTGTAATGCATGTTTAGGGAAAACAGTTCTTCCAGATGTTCCTTACAGAGTTTCGCTTAGGCTGAGACCAAGAACACTGCGCAAAGAAATCCAAAGCCTTATTTTCATTAGGTTATTTTTGTAGTACAACTCCACTGGTTATCTTCCCTTGTGAATTACTTAGGGTCTTTTTGCTTGAGGGTGGGTCATTGTCTTACATTCTACTAACACTTACACACACAAAAACTTCAGTAGTTCTTGGGCATTTTACCTACTGAGTCTTCCTTGGCACTATCTTCCATTCTGCCTCTGGCTAAAACACAGGTTCTTACAAGCCCTTCCTTCCCCCACATTCCCATAGCACCTGCCCTGTTGCTACAGCTTCTGTTGTCCAAAATGATCTTTCCATCAGTTGCTATTAATGACAAATGGGAGGTGCTCTGATATGGGAATGCTGGAAGAATCTTTTAATTACCAGATACACATCCTGCTGCTGGAAGAGGGCTCTTGTTACAGACCAAGTCTTGGGAACCATCTTTCTAGTTTTTTATCTTTATCTTGGTTTGCAGCCAATTAGGTATTGATTTTACCCAAGACAGAATTAGAAATTACCAGAGGTGATTTGATTTGTGACTTTGTTTTGGTAGCAGTTGTTTGGTTTTATGCATAAATAATGCAACAACAGAACCAATGGGGTTGAGAAATAGGAATTTCTGCTGTGATGGAATTTTTAATTCTTCTACAATTTCTTTCTTATCTCAGACAAACCAAAACAAATTATCAAAAAAATCCAGACAAAATCTTGGACTGTCAGAATGTCCAATTACAGGTAGAAGCCTTCACAGAATTATAGTTCAGCTTCATTCTGCCTGTGCCCCCATAAACTAGATCTCTGGGCTGGGCTACATTTCACTGCATGTCCTCCCCTACCTGAGCCACCACTGTTCCTGCACTGATGCATGGGGAATGCAATCTGGTAAGGGAGCTTGATCTGCCTGGGTGAAGGACAGTGTTTTTCATTGAGGATATATTTTACAGGAATCAAGGTGTAGAGGCTTAGGCATGGAGATCTGGCCTGAAATGAGACATTTTATCTTTATTATTTTCTCTGCTGAAAATAAAATTGGCAAAATTAACAGCTTCTAATTCTGCATAAACCCCATTTTGCACTAAGAAAATGCTTTACTGGGACAAGTTACAAAATTGCCTGGTTTTTGTTTTATAACTCATAGAAATCCCTTGATTTTGATGTTGCTCATCACTGAGAAAGAATGGATTGAAGGTGAAAAGGAAGACAAGTTATATACATTTTTGGTTACCTTTGAACTGTACTTGTAGTATATTCCTACTAGCCTAAATCCATCATACACAGAAGTCTTATAAAGCCCTGGGTGTGTTGTAATGTCTTGAGTAAGTATTTCCCCTGAAGGGATGAAATATTACATCTGAAGCAGGATCATCCATAAAGTACTCAGTATACAATAGTTGTACCTTATATAATGGACCCCTGCATATTTCTATACACCCGTTTCTGAAAATCTGGTCCTAAGGGATTTAAGAAGTCAGTGTAGAGTTGATGGTCTTGGTTTTCCATTCACATTCTGAAGGTAACAATAATCAAGAGAGTTAAGCATTGCAAACAAGACAGAAACAAGAAATAACTCCTAATGCTTTGAAGTATTGATCCTCTACTAACATCCAGTGAACGCCTGAGTTGTTTCCCAGATGAAATACGCAGTCCCAAGTATGGGTTATAATTTGAATAGTTGCTTCTTTATTTGAATTTTTCATCATTTCAGAAATCTAAAAGAGTTACTACATGGAGAAAACAGAAGAGGAAAGCATTATGAAGCCAACGTGTCATTCACCAGAGTGTTGCTTTTGCTACCACATGCCCATGCCACCAGAGTGGCCTGTTGCCTACAAAGTAAGGAAATGCAACTAATGAAAGATAGGACCTTTGCAGGACTGATTTTGCTATGACTACACATTAGTGATGTCAGCTGGGCATATCTTGGTCACAGCCATTTGCACAGTATCAACAGCACTGACTATATTTGAGTTTGAGATTATGTATAGCAAACAGTAGTATTAAACACGTTTGTGTTTAGATTTGACATCAGTAGGATAGGATAAGATAGGCTAGAACTGAATATTCTAGTTGGAAGGGACCTACAACGATCATCTAGTCCAACTGCCTGACCACTTCAGGGCTGACCAAAATTTAAAGCATATTATTAAGGGCATTGTCCAAATGCCTTTTAAACACTGACAGGCTTGGCGCATTAACCACCTCTCTAGGTAGCCTGTTCCAGTGTTTGACCACCGTCTCAGTAAAGAATTGTTTCCTAATATCTAGCTTCATCCTCCCCTCACACAGTTTTGAACCATTCTCACACATCCTGTCACTGAATAACAGGGAGTTCAGCAAAGATGAAGAGACGAGGTCACTGGAGGAAATGAAAAGAACTAAAGTAGTCAGCCTAGCAATACGGAGACAGAAGGTGATCTGTTTCTTATGTCCCAGTATGAAGAAAATACAACTACCAAAGAAGGGCTCTTTGAGTAAATCAGGAATAAAGGTTTATAAACTGGCTACAAATAAATTTAGTTTGAAAGCAGTTACTATACTAAACAACAGAGGAATAAAGCTCTGCAACAGCTTCTACTTCAAAGGACAAAGAACCTCAAATTTGTTTTCATTTGGACACTGTCAAATTTCTGAATTGCATTAAATGATGCAGTTTATAATGAAAAGGGATTTATTCTAATGAATTACAGGCCCAGTATAGTTTTATGTTGTATTTTCCATACTGTGGCAAACATTATTTCCTTGAGTACAGCAGCTTTTTTGCCCTGAAGGAAGAAGGACATAATGATTAAATCATAAAGTTCTACAGATTTGGATTAGACTTGCCATGCAAAATCATGAGGTTTTGGGCAGTGATCTAACCTTTGATCCTCAAATTTCTCCTGCTGTAAAACTAGGATGATGTTAATGATGTGCCTTAGATGGATACTGAAGATTAAATCAATTAACAATATTTGTTTAGAGGAGGTTACATAAATGATGAAAAATATTCTCTGACTAGGAAATCTCATTTTGTTTTTCTCTCCATCCACCTAATCTGAAATGATTGTTGCTTGAATTGTTAGTTGGATACATGACTGCAAAGATATACCTGGCAGACACAATAAAACTCTAAGAAGTAACATCACTACACACGTACACTAAATGTACAAAAATATCATGCTCTGGATAAGATTCTAGTATTATGCCACTGCCACATCACTAGAGATTATTCAGTGATTGACAGAAGAGGAAGATGAGAGGTTCTATTACCTCCAGGGTTACACTTCCTTTTTCAAATCTTTTTCATCTGTTGAATTCGATTTTCCTCATAAAGCAATTAAGTTAGTTTATATAATCTGTTGCATTGCATTAGAGATTTTGTTTTCTTCAGCTGACCTATGCCTACATTCAGCTTTGAAATGGTGAGTTGCAGTGAATACATAGCTGGAGTCCTATCTGTAGCATGTGGACACATTACAGAGAAGCGGAAGCATTAGAATTAAAATGGGGAATTCTGAGGCCAAATTAATGCTTGACCTTAGCCAGACCAAGGTGTGCGCTACACTTCAGTCTGATCCCTGACCTGGCATTGCAGCTGAGATCACTGCAACAGAAGATCCCAAAACATCCATTCAGTGTGGCTTGGCAACGCTATTCTGAAGAGCAGAACAAGTTCAGTCTGTACATCTTTGCAGGACCTTAACTGTCCACACCAAACTTGGAAATCAGTTCAGAAAAAGATACCACAATGCCAAGTGCTTTCACCCAACTTCTAGATCACACTACAGCAATGGCAAGTGAGAAACAGCACAGTCATTAATGCTTTATCCTGTTTTTCCTGTATTTCTCTCAGCACTGACTGAGCTCTTGATCATCAAGACTCTCCCTTAAGGACAGATGTACATGTGAAGACAGCAAAGAAATACTGCTTTGGTTGAGTTTCTGGTGGTGTATACTTGCAATAACAAACAGGAATACCAAGGGGCCTTGCTTATAAGAATCCTAACATCTTTTTTTTTTTCAGCTGTGAATAGCATCCATGCTTCTGTAGTAAGCTCTGAGTACTGGAAATTTCCATTTAACTCTCAATCTACTCTGCAGGTTTAATGTTACAGGTGGTCATGTATGAAAAACAGCTGATTGTAAATGGTGTCCTGAGGCTCCCAGCACAACTATAGGCTGATCACAACAGGCAAGTGCAAACAATTTGACTGAAGTTGTTTTCCCTGTACTAGAGAAAAGTTGAGATTTGTAACCCTACAAATTCTTTGAATCCTTAAACAGTTTGTTGTTTTATTGCCTTTTGGATAGTGATAATGATTTTAGAGCTCAGGTCTGTTTCCTGCAGCCTTCCCTGCTAGCCTTCAAACAGGCAGGAATGTTAATCTTCTGTCATTCAATCGCTGCAGTTAACTCAGATTTCTTTGTCTCTGCTAGGGTAAATGTGATTATGACCATTTCTATTGACCAGCATCACCTGCAAGGTTGTCAGGAAACAGTTGAGGCAGTGGTCCCTCTTTTCTAAACTAATCTCTATGAAAAT
Organism: Strix aluco; assembly: GCF_031877795.1. Classification (NCBI taxonomy): domain Eukaryota; kingdom Metazoa; phylum Chordata; class Aves; order Strigiformes; family Strigidae; genus Strix; species Strix aluco. The sequence continues at coordinate 69,006,819 of NC_133932.1, read as the reverse complement.
GCACTAGGGTGGATGTAACCTCTTAAGTTGAGATTCAACTATATTTTTGTTTTGAAAGTTGACTCGTCCAAATAGATCAAAATGTTTACCTGCATCATGCTGAGAGGCTTATGCTAAATGACACTGATCACTTAAACCTCTAAAGAAATAGGTTAGTCATTCAGTTTTACAGAATATGTGGAAGAGACAAGAAAAGACCTAATAAGTGTGTTATATGACAAGATTACTTTCTATATCATAGAATGATAGAATGAGTTGGGTTGGAAGGGACCTTTGAAGATCATATAGTCCAATCTCTCTGCCATATGCAGGGACATCTTTCACTACGTCAGGTTGCTCAAAGTCCCGTCCAACCTGCCATTAAACAATTCCAATGATAGGGCATCCACAACTTCTCTGGGCAACCTGTTCCAGTGTCTCACCACCCTCGTTGTAAAAAATTTCTTCTTTACATCCAGTATAAATCTAACTTATTTCAGTTTAAAATCATTGCCCCTTTTCCAGTCACCACAGGCCCTGGTAAAAAGTCTCTATCTGTCTTTCTTATAAGCCCCCTTTATATATTGAAAGGCCACAACAAGGTTTCCCCAGAGCCTTCTCTTCTCCAGGCTGAACACCAACTCTCTCAGCCTTTCTTCAGCAGAGGAGTCTTTCAGCCCTCTGAACATTTTCATGGCCCTCTTCTGGACCTGCTCTAACATGTCCATGTCTTTCTTGTACTGGGGGCCCCAGAATTGAACACAGTACTCCAGGTGGGGTCTCATCAGAGCAGAGTAGAGGGGCAGAATCACTTCTCTCAACCTGCTGGCCACACTTCTTGTTATGCAGCCCAGGACACAGTTGGCTTTCTGGGCTGCAAGCTCACATTGCCAGTTCATGTCCAGCTTTTCACCCACCAGTAACCCCAAGTCCTTCTCTGCAGGGCTGCTCTCAATCCATTTATTCCCCATTCTATATTGATACTGGTGATTGTCCTGACCCATGTGCAGAACCTTCCACATGGCCTTGTTGAACTTCATAACATTTGCACACACCCACTCCTCAAGCCTGTCAAGGTTCCTCTGGACGGCATCCCTTCCCTCAACATATCAATGGCACCACTCAGTTTGGTGTCATCTGAGGGTGCACTCGATCCCCCTATGTCTTTGATGAAGATATCAAATAGTATTGGTCCCAATACAGACCCTTGAGGGAACCTCCCTCTCTCTTTTTGCACTACTTGTCACTTCAAATTTGACCTCAGCTTCACACTCTTTGGAGTCTCCTCTTTTGTCCTTCTTTCAGAAATGCCTGTTTTATTTTGCAGAATGGATATGGACTACAAAAGAATCCCATTGTCTTTGCTACAGACCTTACTCACTGCATTTTCCCCTAGGTGTTCTGACCTGTTCATTTCCCTGGTCTAATGTGGCAGTCTCTTCCCACTTCTGTGAAGCCTCATGTTTCTCCAGTACTATGGAAAAAGCAATATGCGAAGAGACATCAAAATATTAGATGCTGTTTACAATCATATATAAAGATATATTGCTGACCTTCACGCTGTTTAAAATCCTATATAAAGAGATATTGCTGACCTTCATTTTCTCTGTCTTCCAGAAAGGAGGATCTTTTAACTGGATGTCATTTCCATTACTGCATTCCCTAGCCATAAGTTGCAAGTCATTATACAGTCTAAAGCACATGTCCTTATCCTGTGTTTGTGTTCATTCATGTGTATTAGTTTCCAACTTCATTTAGTATTTTGCTTGCATAAGAGGAGGCCTGGCTGCCTGCTTCCTACTCTTGCCCTTGGTCTAAAGAAACGAGTCCTAAACCCTTCTCTGATGTTGAAGCCAGTCCAGCCCCCAGAAAGTATCCACACAGCAGGCAGGACAAAGCTGAGCTTATGTCACCATACCCAGACAGGTTATACCAAGGATGAAGCCTGGGGCATCATGAAGGCTGGCAGGGGCTGCTTGGGACCCTACTTAAATGCCCATGTTATTTACTTGAATTGAACTTTTTGTCATGAGCTGCAAGAGAAATTCCTAATGTAATTTTGAACTCACTGTGTGAAATGCAGTTATACATTATGACAGCAGTAAAGGTGCCCTTGAGACCTTTCTTCTCTTTGCCCCTCAACTTTAAAAAGTCATAACACTGCATGCTGGGAGACAAGTAAAGTCAAAACATTTCTGAACTGTACTATAGTATTGTATTAGAGTATTCTTTACTAAGAGATCATTTTGACTTGGCCCATTTTCAGCTTAAGCAATTCTATTTGGACAAAAAAATCTCGCCATTTCCAGATGACTGAGAAGGTAATGCAGCATCACTTCTTTATGTTGACTATTATTTACTCAAAGTCAGCCCAGCTGCCAGTGAAGAGATGAAAAAATAGATCATGAGTATTAACATCTACATGAATTTTAATGAAAAATTATTACAACTTATGATAATAAATCTTATGGTAAGCCCACAAACCTCTAGAGGGTCATGAAGTAAACAAACAAGGTCTCTTTTCAGGACTTACTAGGTGTGTTCTAATTTATGCATAAAATGAGGCTTGGCACAATTGTATGCTATCTCTCCAGATCTGTAGTTTTGTGTCCTCATGCAGCTAAAAATATCTCAGTTTTCCAAGTGGGAAACTGTGCAGCTTAAAATCAAACCCCAGTGTTAACTTATCCACATATTCTTGCAGCTTTAAAAATGAAACATGACCTTTTGTTAGAAATACTGAAAACTGCACAATACCACATGAAAATTGACTGTGAAAATACAGCTGTTATACAGCCACTTGGGAAATGTTAAGGCTTTGAGTTTCTTTTATGATTATCAAGCGTAGCTCTGTTTCCCAGCATGCATATGCACTTCTCCCTGCTCAGTGCATAACATAAGATCAGGAAGGACGAAAAGGGTTGCTAGAAAACTGCTATGCAGACAGATTATCATTAAAGAAAGAAGGACTCCTTGTTCCTTGCCTGGCAGCCGGGAAGTTCCCTGAAGGCCCAGGAAGAGGGGGCTGGCCCAGGCAGTGACCCACTAAGTGGAAGACGGGTGGTGGTGGTACAGCTTCCCAGGGACCACCGCAGCCACAGCGTGCCTGGGAGGTGTCTGACATGCGATCTGAAGCAGCACCAGTTATCTGGATGGTGCATTATCAGGCATCCTAATGCAGCAAAACAATATGAAAACACCTTTTGTTTTGCTCACGGTTCTAACCTTCTGGGGGAATTCCACATCGCTGATGGCTTGACTCCTGTTTATCACACATCAGGCTCCAACACTGTTCCCCTGCTTCTTCACAGCCTCTCTGTAGAGGCTCTCAGCTTGGGCCCAGGTGGCTATTTTACCTTCTGTGCATGAACAATGAAGATAAATCTGAAGACAATTCAATGTGTGAGTAGTCCCATTGCAGCAACAGGGCTGTGTGCCTGAGTAAGCGCTCACTTGTGAGAAGCACACTTGCACACACTTGGTCTAGGTATCATAGAGGAACATTCTCTAAGTACATTATTATTATTCCAATCTCATTGTTCACCAGGAAAAAAAAAATCTTCGTAGTTGTCTTAGTTTGTTCATTCTCTCTATTTAATTTCTCCCTCACCCAGCCTGCCCTGCCCCCCACCCCATACATGATAAATTTGGAAAGTATTAATTATTTTCAAGTAAATGTGTGTATTCTTTTCAGCATCACTTCTCCAAATCCTTGGGGAAAATCACAGGGTCAGCTTCTATTTTTAAAAGTGGAATGATTTTAACACAAGAAGACAGAGAGTAGAAATCAAAACGCTAATCAGGGACTTTTACTCACATCTAATACATCCCTTCCCTCACACTCTCCTTCCTTACTTTGGCTCAGAGGACTTTCTGACACCAGAAATAGCACATTGCTGATCACAGGGTTTGGGTGGACTTTTTTTCCAATTGTAATATGCAAAACAGTATTAGATGTGCTAGCCTGAGTTTCAGTAGTCCAGGGAGCCTTAGGTGAGCTATGTGAGTGACTAAATGTGTAGAGGTAATTAGTTGAAAGCCCATGAGCCGCAGTTAAACAAGGCTATTTCACACCAACAAAGGTTGTGATTTATAATCTGATGAGTGGCTTCTAAGCAATTTGTTCTATGGATCTTTGAGTGATGCAGGTTTAACTTGACTTAAATTTGGCTGTTGGTAGCAATGCAACAAATTCCTATTTTCTCTGAGTGCTAACTTGAAATTATGTGAAATAGCAAGTGCAGATTCACTCAATCTCACTGTTGTCTCATCCATAACCATAACCTCTCAAATACTCATTATTTGTATCTTGACTTCTGTATTGATAAAAAATGAACTTCTGATTCATAAGATAAAGTTAACCTCAAAAGCTGCCACACGATTATGTTATCCAGCTAATGATCCCTGGTTCTCAGTGCGGTATGTCCTCATGTACAGTTAGACCAGCCAGAAAGCTCTTCTGTGTTGGGGTTCCTGTGCTGTTCTATGGAATACATGAAAGCAAGATGCCCACAGCAATCACCTCCTCAATAGCAAGCCCATGTCTACAGGGAAGCTCCACATCTCTTGGTGCTTAAAGCCTGCTTGCATGTTACATGTGAAAGAGCAGGTTTCTGTCAGCATTACCATGGTAAAAGGAAGGTAGTTGAAGCTGTCATAAAAAATCTGTTTGGAGTGGCTGCATGGGTGGAAGTTTGGAAAGAGACAATGTGGACTTGACAGGGAGCTGTGACGGGAATAAAAGACAGAGAGAGGTAAGAGAAGATGAAACAGAAAATCTGCACAATTACATTAACTCTATAACTATAAAGGACTGATGCACTGAAAGCCTAAGCATGCTGATGCTGCCCAGCTTGCTCTGGCAACTGGGGGCTAGTGCCAGCCCAGCTGGCATGGTACTTAGCTGTGTGATGCATTTTTGGGGGCTTGCCCTTCTGAGAGGGTTGCCCCAGGCACACACAGCCATGTTGCCAAGGGGCAAAAGAGCCATCCATAGTGAGAGATCAGGGAAACCAGAGTCTCCTTCTTTACTGTTTCCTCCAGTTTCCCTCCAAACATCACTTCGTCTCAGGCAGTACTTCACAGCTTTGTCAAGGAAGCTTAATGTCTGCCTGGGGTGATGTTATCATTCCAGTAACAGTCCAGCTTAAGTGGTGCATCTCTCTCCTCCTGGAGGAGAGCAGAGTAAGGAGAGCAGCGTGCCCCAAGCCATCACACCTGAGGGAATCCCTGCAGCTGGAAAGAAATTCACCATTTTCCTCATTGTTTTATCACCTCAGGTCAGTGCAGAAGGCAACAGGAAAGATAAAACTTTTTCTCTGGGGTTCCTGGACCACAGAAGTGACTCAGGACCTGCTTGAGAGTTAATTTAAAGGGGTGCTCTGCAGGATAAGTTTTAAGGCTGACTCAGAGTCTGATCATTCCATGATATTCCACATTGATTTATGATAGACAGAAGCTAACATCACAGCTGCAGTCAACCAATGCCGTTTTGCGATCTTCAGGGCATGTTCCAAAGCAAAAAAGTTAGCTGATGCACAGAGAACTAAAAATTAAGCCATGTGTTCTCAGTGTATTTATAAGATGCAGGAGTAAATAACATCTCACATCCCAAAAGAGGGGACTGTGAAAAATGCAGGCCAGATAATTTCTGTGTTGGGAGGCACCAGACTCCTGGGACAATTCTCAGCTAAGCAAGAAGCCCAGAAAAGCTGAGTGCCAGGAAGAAGACAGCTTTTCCTGAGGTGTTAAATTTACAGAAAAAGGATGGGAACAACTACAGGGTAGCTGAGGTGACATGAACACTGGTGAGGCGTCAGATGAGGGTCTTACTGTTGTTCCTGTTCTGAAAGGAAGGCGAACACACAGAGGGATCTGTTTCACCATTTTTGAGTGAATCTCATTCCTCAGTGTCAGATAAAACCAATTCTTTTTACCGCTAATACACAGTGGCACAGGAGATGAGAGCTGCAGATTAATGCTAGGCATTAGCCATTATTTTGGTTTTATTACAGTGAAAAGTATTTACCCCAAATCTGACTGAGCTCCTTTTCAGGAGTGATTTTTGTCTTGATTTCTGCAACAATAAGGAAGCTAACTATGAAAAAAACCCAACCCATACAGTGACTTCCAGCTGGCAACTAATGACCCACCCTCCAAGACTGATTTGACTTTGCCCCCTTGCGTTTTTTTGTTAAATGGAGGCAGCTGTGGAACAGTAGGCAGTGGGAAACAAATGAAACATTCTCAGTGTTCAAAGAGAGAAATCTAATACATCAGTCTCGCATGCGACTGGAGACTAAGGAAGGATGTTTAAGAAATTGTTTCCAGTTCCCTGCCATGGTGCCCCTGAATTGTTGCACAGCCTTTTCAGTTCCTGCTGAGAAGAAACAGCCTGCTTTGCCTCAGAACTGTCCTAACAGATCTTGCCCTTGTAGACAGATCATCCCACACCAATCTTTCCTTATAAGAGATGATAAACTGGATCAAAAGTAAACTCCATATTGAGAAACAATTAAGCATTCAGAAATATTTCCTTTGTAGCTGAAAGAGGCAGTTACTGCAAGGAAAGAGTGATTTCAGACAGCTTGCTACATGCTGTGATGTGCAAGCACCCTGGTTTTATTCTTGCTAATCAACTTTTTCTCAACAGTGAGCCTTTGCTTTTTGCCTCAGCACATCCACAGCAGCGTGACTGTCTCATAAGCTCCTGATGATGCAGAATACACAGTTCTCAATAACTGCTTGGAGCACTTTGAGAACATAAAACCAGACTTAATTGTGTGTATATCTGTGGATGTCAGGTTGTCAGCACAGGTAATTGTGCATGTGATTCTGTTCTCAAGTCATATGGAGGGACCCAAGGCTCTGTACTGGGTTCATGTGTTTTAGAATGCAAATCTTTCCCCCAGCTTCCATACTCTTGCTATTTGGGATGTGCTCCATGTGTAAAGACAATGCCAAAATGTACTTGCGATCACTATTATGTTATAGATTGCTCCAGGGATCACAGTACAGTCAGATGATCTCATGAAGTCAAGGACCTCAGTCAAAGTGCTCAGAGAATAAAGAAGCAAGACAGATGCTGCTGTTGAGAAGTTTCCATAGGAATTGTAAAAGGTAAGGGGAAAGAGAAAAAGTTACTATTTTGTTTCAGCATTGCACTTTTCAAGTGGAGCTCTCCCACTTTTTCAACATCAGCTAGACTTTGGAAATTAAGTTCTGGTCTTGGGGAAGGCAATAATACTTTTTCCTTCTCATTTAAGGGTGGTTTCATGGCTTGTATGAGATCTTTCTCTCAGACTCCAGGAGTAGATTCAATCCTTGTTTAAGAATTTTAGGTTAGATGATGAACCAGACCAAGAACGATCTCTGGCTAAGGCAAAATTGGAATATAATTGGCTGTTACATTCAATTTTTCCCTTGTCTAGGCCCCATAATAATATACTGCTGCTGTTGATAAATACAAAGGGTAGGCTCCAGCATACACTGAGCAAGAAAGGATAAAGGGAGTTTATGTGCTTATAATAGTGTAATGGACATAACGAAGAAAGGAAATTGAGAACAACCTCTAACACATAAAAAAATAAGGTGTTTTCATAAACTATGCATATTTGCCAAATTTCTTACTGCAAAACACTTTTAAAATTTCCAGATCTGCATTACCAAACTCTATAAACAATGTTGTCAACACAGAAACTTTAGGAAGTTCATTTCTGTGTTCTGAAAATGCCATTTACGGGAACGAGGGACCTGAACTAGATCTAGGCATTTTAGAAGTGCTAGAATTGGTAGTGGTCCTCATGGGACAAAATTCATTATCTATTTTCGCATGTAGCTGAACTGGGAATTTAACAGGAAGGATGCAGAAGTCCACAAAAACTGTAATTGCAATGACTATTTGTTTTCAAGAATCTGTCACGAAAATGGTATTTGCAAATGGTCTCCTCCTTTACATCGTTTTCAAGGTCATGAATTTCCTTCCTCTTCTTGTCCCTATTTCCTCAGCCCCTCAACCCTCAAATGTTTGAACATTCTTCTTGTAAATAGATGCCAATACCTTTGGCAACTAACTCTGCAGCATACAAATTAACACCCAGTCTGCCTTCAAAGAACACAAGCAATTTCAGTAAGTAAATGTTTATCTGTTCTTCCTACCTAGCAATATATTGTTGATTGTAAAGACTTCCACCCCAAGACTCCAGTAATATCATTTGGCCAAGTCTTGAATGTCCGTCTCATAAAGACACATCTACGGGACTGGTAGTCACAGTGGTCAAGAATGCCTGACAGATCCTGAAGAAAATAAAATTTTAAAATAGTATGTCTTACCTGTTTATTCATAAGTATGTAGATAATGGGATTGCAAACAGTGCTGCTTTTTGCTAGGATGGAAGGTATGACGCTTGCAACTGGAGTCACCACACCCGGCTTACCAAATGTTGCAAGTAATGCTATAACTCCATAGGGAATCCAGCACACGAGATAACAGATAACTGTAGTGATCACCATGAACAGTACACGGTATTCTCTTTTGCGGGCAGTGTTCTTGTGAATTTTTCCAACCTAAGGGAAGGTGAAAAAAGATAGAATTTAAGAAGCTGAGCTGTTGTATTGACTACTTTAACAACCTGGGACTATTGGTCTTGGATCAGCAATGACAATCAACATTGTAGTTCCAGAAGCAAAACAAACACAAACCCAAAAGTGAGCAAATGGAGTAGGAAGACTTTCATTGTCTCCACCAGGTACTAGGGGAAGCCCTGCAGACATCATGCTACATGCCAGCACAAACCAGAGTCCCAGCGGAGGTTGGAGCAAAAGCAGAAAGGTGACAAAGTTAGCATCTAGTCCTTAATAGCTGGGAGGTCATCTCCACTTGCTTTTCAGGTGTAGCATTTTGTATAACTGTATAATGATTTTACTCAATCTATTCCAGTACACAGGACTTGCTTGAGACGGAGAAGCATTATGAAGCACAAGTGAACCAACAGAAGCATTTTCTGTTAGTGGTGTAGAAAGAGCAGAGCAATGTTAAGACTGTGCTCAGTACCTCTGTCCTTGGATGTTTTCAAGGCTTGGCTAGATAAACCCTCAGCTGGCCTGGTGCAGTGGTGGCAATGGTCTTACTCTATGTGGGACAGTAGAGAAGCCTTGCAAACAACACTTCATGAAGTTTTAAGTGGTAAGATTCACCCTTTCCAGACTATTTCTTCCAGGTAGTTTACCATTTTGAAAAAAGAGCGTCACTCCTGATTAATTATCAAAACCAGGTTTTTGTGCTCTTAAAAAAGTGTGCCAAATACTGACATAGTTCAGCTATTGTATTGGGTTTTGGGGGGAAATGGAGTAGAACTGGGTAAACAGGAAGTGCAGATTTAAATGATTAGTTTCAAAGTGATGGTACAACAACCCATCTTGCTATCATGAGTTTACCAGTAACTACAGTCTGTGGGCAAACCCAACTCTGCTGTGGAAGTATTTATAGTCTGTGCTTCCAAATGTACTCTCCTTTGATCTGGTCTGAACTGAAACATCATGAGTTTTTGGAGTCTAGAACTCTAAAATGGAGGTTAAACATTAAAATAACCGCCAATTTCTATTTTTGAGCTCTGGTGTGAATGCATTTTTCTGCAGACAGCTACAGAATGTTTTTCAAGTATGGTCATACTGTTGAGTGCATTGGTGATAACTGTGAGGAGAAAGCTTCATTCCCTACACATAATGCACATGCAGTGCCATGCACAAGCATTACTTAAAAGCAAGCTTCCCATGCAGTAGCTCTGTGAGATGGACATTAAGTTTGATCCAAAGCTTATGGAAGTCAACATAAGATTGGGTGGGGCGCAGATCAGTATTGGGTGCTTAGCGTCATTTTAAAGGGATTATGAAAAAGTTCTCAGGAAACATTCAGAAAGATTAACTCCAGAATAGCAAGGCTGGTCTCCATAACCATCTTTGCAGCCAACAAAGAAAAGCAAACTCTGCAAGGAGGCTAATTTTGGAACCAGTGTCTTTCCACAGACTCTAGATGGAGCCTCAGCACACTGGTCTCCCAAGGTTATGGTTAATTCCTCAACTACCCCCCAGCCTGTGTTTAGCAAACCCAGATGTGCCAGTAGGATTTCAGGAAGTATTCAAATGCTTAAACTACATCAATTGAGTCTTGTACTCAGCCCAATGTAATTTATGTCCACTTTAATGTCCTTTTGTCTCTTGAATGCAGTACTTGAGAGTAAACTACACCCAAGGGAACTAAGCCCCTGTAAAGCTACAAACACAAATAAGCAAAAAGGCAGCTCCCTGGAATGCAATGCATCCAAACTTTACTTAACCAAAAAAAAAAAAAAGGTTGAAACGAATGGGTTTAAGCTGATGCAGGAGATCACTGATGTGCACAACTCTGTAAAGCAATAGAACACAGTTAAAGGTGAAAGGTGGAAGCCACTAATCACCCGAGTCAAATGTCATCTGTTGCCTGTTGCACAACTTACACATGCTAATGCAGTGGAAATAGAGCTTTACATACCTGTTTGTGTTGTGGGTGCTTTTGCATAACATATGTGTTTATGTATCAGACTGTGAGTTAAAAACATATATAGTAACTGTGTAAGTACATATGGAAGGCAAAATAATATGGTGACGCTGTTTGTTTTTAGTTAATTATGATTCTAGCCTTCTAGAATGGTTGATTCTATCTGGTTTCAGTAAAAATGTTCCTGTTCAAAGTAAATAAAACACATGCAAACTTAGTTTGCCAAAAATAACAAGTATTTTTCCTGTCTAGTCTTTTAATGATTTTCTGCAAAAAGGCAATTACAAAATAAAATCCATCCTTTCTGAAAACACTGGGGACTATTTTTTTTTTCAATAACACAATTTATTTATCTCATAATTAGTTTAGCTTGAAAAAAGGATTAATAATGGTCCGATCCTGTATTGCTTATTTGAATTAAATTTTTCATGACTAATGGGAATTTTCTCTGACTGAAGAATCCAGGATCTCATGTTAGCTCCAGCTGTGTTACAAGTTTAATATTAACCAAGAATGCAAAGCCATAGCTAGCCATGGGATCCACAGGTAAAGATCTTCAAGGCAGAGGCATCAGTCAGCACATTTTCCCTCTGTGTCTAGATAATATCTCTGTCTTGAAGAGTTTGCAAGAGTCTACCCTCTGCACAGATAAAATATAGATCAGAAGTAAGGGAAGGAAAGATGTGTAAAAGTGAAGTGACTATGAGTGTGATTTTGGTATGTATGTTATTTTCACATCGTTAGCATGTTTCCTTAGGAAGGGAAGCCTACCCTGCCACTGTGTCTGTGTTAATGTTACTAAATCTGCCTGCCTGTTGGTCTCAATATCTTCCTTGTAAATTTGATTGAAATTATGTGAAATAGCAAGTGCTATTAAGTTTTGAAACTTATTAGGGGGACAGAGGTCTTTGACACCGAGTTCTTCACGTGTCACTAGAGCCAAAGCATCCTTATTAATGTTCCCATTAAGAAGAAAAATGCAATGTGAAATGAACTCAGACACCAGACAATCCACTCTAGTTTAGGTTCTGTTTTGATTTTGTTTGTATTTTTTTCCATTTGTCTTGCTCTTCTGATAATTAAAAAGTAGAAAGCTCTGAACACAGCTGTTCCTGAAATAGTCTTAATGTGTCCCCAGTATCTGTTAAGGGTGACCTTCCACTGCAGTCTTCTATAATTAAGTTTAAACACATTTGTCAAACCTGTGGAAAGCAAGCCTAGCTGTCATGCTCACAGAGTCTTTCACCTCCATGTTTACACCAACGTAGCCAACTGTTTTGATTTTTATGTGCCTCATGTTATAATTCTATAATATGATTTATTTACAGTCCAGATCCTGGGAATGAACATATTAGAACTTCAAGGTTTTTTGAAACTAGTTTTTTTTTTTTTCCCCCCAGAAATACCTTTCTACTCTCACTGTTGCAGAGAGGAGATTAAAAGTATGGAATTGCAGTAACAAATGCAAGCAATGGACCAGAAGTGAGGAAGGATCATAAAGTATGTCCTTTCTTAATGGTTCTAAACCGCAGGTGACCTGGAGGTCCCACCTTTTCAGAGGGGACAAAGATAGTAAGATGAGTCCAAAGGACAAATGACCTCTAGGCATCCCTTGCAACAAAGCTCAAATGTACTTGATGCTTCTCTTGATTTTTATTTGATGTCCAGAGTTGCTGTAGCTGTTAACCATGTTTTATACTTAAGTAACTCATCTGCTTCCTTGATGTCAGTAATATCACTTTTTCTAGGCATTCTGGCCACCAATAAATTGCAGAACATGTGAGGTGCTGGAGTTGCGCTTACACAACTGAAGGGGTAAGAGAAGAGTCATACTGCTTGATGCCCCTGAGCATGCTGCCAGTCTGTTGTGTGACTGTCCTTCCCCTAGCTTTGTGCCACATCTTGGGAGGTAGCTAAACTGTGTGATCCTGCTTGCTATGCTCCTTCTGTCTCGCCGAGCCACTTCAGCACAAACATGGTTGTTTTGATAGTGGTGAAGACAAGCAGCAGATCTCAGGCTGGTTGTGGTATTACTGTGATACATTCTGGGATATGTTAACAATGCAAGAAATGCCAGAGGACTTCAAGAAGTGTTAGAATACTCTGTAGGAATTTCCCCCAGAGTTTTGTTTTTGAAACCATGTACTGTATTTATCTACACATTCTTGGTTTCATTGCCATTGCAGCTTTGCAGCCTACCTTTAGAAGGTGTTATCTTTCTATGTTTAAAATACATAGAAGATCTAAACCACATCTTTAAAATGGCACAAGAAATACTGGCCCATTGGGATTCAAAGGTATTTATTAGGTATTTATTATACACGTCTTTGCTGTAAACTCAGCTGTTTTCTCTGGGACAAAGATCATCTCCTGACAAATTTGGTAGTCTAAATGTAGGGAAAGCACTATACTGAAAGAATAAGGGGGGGGGGGGGGGGGGGGGGGGGAGGCAGTGTTTAAGCTTTTTTAATGAGAAAATGTGTGTCTCCCCTACTTTTGTCCTGGGAAGTAGCAGAAGTGTTTTGGTTTTTCAGAACTCAGCCAGAGGCAGTGACAGGCAAGCTTGTCTAATCTCAGGCACTGAGCATAAGACTGGCACAATTAGCTCTCATGTGGATTTGCCCTGTAGCCAAGCTGCATCTCATGTACATACCCAATACTCCCTTCTCCACTCAACCTGACATGCAAGACTGTGGCAGGTGCGCCCACCCAATGAAAATAGGGCTTCTTGACTGCTGAAGTGTAGCAGCTTCTGATTGCCTTTGTTCTCGGGTATTCACAGTAGTTGGGGCCTTCGGCCAATGGGAGCCGCTATTGCTTACAGGTCAGATTCGGCCTGGGTATAAATGGAGTCCCCTGGGGGAGCCATTCTGAGCTTGTTCCCTGGAGCAGCATGCTGAGGTTGAGGACTCTCCCCTTGGGTTGGGAAGCTGCCCAAGGAAACTCCTCGAGGTGCCTTGGGTCAGGAAGCTGCCCTGAGCAGGTCCTTGAGATTGAGAGCCCTCATTTCTTAGCTGAGTGATAGAGTGTTTTGGGTTGTTGTTAAACCCTAAGGAGTTGTGCTTTGTTATGTGTTGCAGGTTGTCATTAAACCCTAGGAAGTTGTTCTGTTCTCCTCTCAGACATTTGAACCTGTAATTTGCGGAGGGCTAGTTAATTGTGTTGATAATAAATTTTTAATTTTTGGTAGTTGGTTGTTTATTTGAGAGCCTCCATAACAAAGACACCACTAGCTGGATGACTACAGCAGTGTGATGAGCAGGTACGTTAGATGTGAGAGGCCACAGAGCATGGGAGATGCCATGGTGGTATTCAGTGAGGAGGATGGCAGCAGTAGAAATGTCCTCAAAAGGGGCCTGAGTGACACATTGCTTTGTTGACCTCAAAAGCTGCGTCCCCTCTCCTCTCAGCTGACAAGACATAGCAAATGCATTTACCCTAGTCTCTCCTCCTTACTCAATGTAGCTATGTGCTTTCTCTCATAAACCATTTCCTTCATATTTTAACAGCTCCCAGTCATTTTCAGCTGTGAACATTTTGAAGGGTTATGAAGAATATATGATATCCCATCCATCTAACCACTAGATGGGAGAGACTATACAGTAAGAATCCAGCATCCAGAGCCACAGAATCATCTAGGTTGGAGAAGACCTTGTAGATCATCTAGTCCAACCATTAACCTAACATTGACAGTTCTCAACTACACCATATCCCTCAGCGCTATGTCAACAAGCTAGTTCAAGTAGGGGAAAATGTACATCATAGCATCTTAAAAATCAGTGGGGCTTTTTAATGCATTTTGTCCTTCAAGTCAGTTTATCTTTCTCCAACTATTTATTAAGATAGAAAATAATGTCAATTATTATACTCTGTGCATCTAAATAGCAGATGCTGTAATCGTTCTTTAGCTAGCCCACTCTAAACAAGCAATATAGAAACAGGGTGCAAAGTGCTTTTTATAGCATGGACGATGCATTATTCCTGGATCTGTCTTTGTACATTTTACACTCAAATAACCATGTTTTCTTCACTACTTCAGAACTGCACAGTAAAGAGAAGGCTATTTATGAACAGCAGTGTTTGTTGCCAACCTCTTTAAGTGTCAGTTATAAGTGCCTGTTTTGACATGATCAAATATTCAACAGTACTACCAAAACCAGAGACAAATGAAATATTCATAATCATCTGAGGGAAGTCTGCCAATCTTTGAACATTTAGCCTACTACAGCTGCTTGAAATGAACAGAAGGGAGCTAGACTTTTTAAAACAAATGCTACAGTAGAGGAAAAGGCTGGAAAAAGATCTTTCTTCTTCCTTCAGGAAGCAGTCAAGTAAGACAGTCTTCTCTGTTATGTTTCTAACAAAAAAAAAAAAAAAAAAAAAAGAAATGCTCTCCATTTATTGGTACAAAATAACCCTCTACCAAATCCAGGAGTGTCTCAAACTAAGCAGTGATGCAAATGTGAGTTATGATGAGCTTTCTCCTCTCCCATCTCTATGGATTCTGTCCTCAAGCAAAAACAAGGAAAAAAGCCAAGAAAAGCCACTCTGAAGCATGAAAAGCTCTAAAAAGCTGTAGGAATCAGCAGCTCTGAATCAGAGCTCTTCAGTGTGGGCTACCCCAGAACTGATACTTTATGAATTAACACAAAGATAGATGAACTACTTTGTTTGTTGTTTAAGATAGACAATCATGGTAAAAGAGGGCTCACTAGCTTAAAATTAAATGCCTTCTTTATCAGCATTTACGTGGCTAAGTTCAAAATAAGAGTGAACACTGAAGAGATGTATAGTCTCTGTGGAAACAGCGTCTAAAGAGAAACATCTGCTTCAGGTCATCTTAGAATCCAATGGGCCCTGACTCTACAAAGCATTCACACTTACATGTTCACTGACTGAACTGAGATTTAAGTATGCACATGAGCACTTCACTCAGTTGGGGACACATAAGGAGTTAATAGCAACAAATATAGAAGGAGGAAGCCATAAAATCACACACGGGGCTTTATAGTTAATTATTTCAATGTCCCTATTAAGTTTAGGAATTGAAGTCCATAGGAATGATATTTTATCAGCTGAAATCTGGCTTTACTGGGAATTTTTGTTACTGAAATGGGAATAGTCATCTTAATGCCTCAAGGTGAAGTGAAGTTGCGCTTTAAATACAAAACTTATGGCTTTGTACACTGCCCTTGAAGCATAACTGTTATTGCTGCTAATATCAGTGAAGCTCTGTTGTGGACTTAAGGAACATTATAATCCTCTTAGTTGCAGGAATTCTTTCACTAGCTAAAGGGCTTTTAGCAGCAACTTGACTTACACAGTAAACACATTTCCATGCACTAAACCAGCAGCTCATGGTGTCACTTCCATCATACACAACTCATGTTTTATCCTGACCTTCTTTGTGGATTTTCCAGCATCAGTGTGCATGAGAGAATTAAAGGTATATTACACACATCTATCATTTGGTTTCGTATTAACAGAAAGAGAAGTACATTAGATACTCATATCTTCCCCAAGTGGGGGCTATCTCTTTTTTCTCTAGAACTAGACATACCTAGCAAGGACAATGGCTGCAAAAACATGAGTGTGGGCTTCCCATGCACTGAGTTGGCACAACACAGGTGAATTCCAGCTCAAGAGCTGAGCACGCACAGCACTTGGCCATAAGTAACAAGCTCAGCCTGCCTGTGAGTCAGCCTGTGCCCTGGGCTCAGCACCGGCCTAGCACAGACATGGGAGGTCCGCAGCTGCCTGGCATCTCACCAGCCTGGAGTACAGGCACAGTGTGTGTACCCCTGCAGCAGCTGGGACAGACAGACCCAAGTGGCTGCTGTTGCTGGTATGGCCAGGAGAAGTGGTTTGCCTTGGCACACAGTAAGGAGCCCACACCAAACAACTGGCTCCTGCAAAGGGACTGACTCATTAAACGGTCCAAAGGTATGACAGCAACAAGTAAAGCAATTCCAAAATGTTATAACCTACGCCAAATAAATAAAAAAAATGCTTGCGAGGTGAAAATAGAATCACCATAACACTGAAGAGACACCAGCCTTGGCAGCTCATTTTAAGCAGACATATTGTATATGATGATATGCACTTCTCAAAAATGTTATTTGTATGTATGTCCTTCAGTAATTGTGAGACTGCACAGAACTGCTATCTCTGATATTGGCAGTGACACTTCTATGGCACTTACCTGTCTGAAACAAATCAAAGATGTGTAGAAAATAAGATATGTGGAAAATGGAAAATGAAAGGGCAGTGAAGCGTGGTTGCTGTCTGGAAGATATAGCTAGTTGAAAAAACCTGGAGATGCAAGAATCATCAAATGTTATGTCCAAAGTTATTAAACTCTAATTAATTTTCTATCAAAAAGATGATCAAAAGAAACCGTCTGCTATAAAATATTAAGGTTGGTGGAATTTTGTGTGTCTAACATGTCTCACCCTATTTTACAAATTCCCTAGATAGTTTGGGAGACTGTAATAGATAGTAAGCCATTCCCTTGAAGACATCAGATCTAATTTTTCCAAACTGATAGCAATCACAAACTATATTACTTGCTTGTATTTGATTGCTTGTCTAAGTCCAGTTCTAGTGAGCATGTTATAACTGGCCTTGACTCACATCAACTGACATCCCTATCAATGGGCTCAGGAAAAACATGTCGGACTGAATTAGCGTAAAACAATTATATCCTATGGATGATAAAGAAACTTCAAAGCTTTAAAGGCTGGATTCACTACTCTGTTCCAGCGTGTGCTGCAAAGGGGATGAGTCCTCCTTGATCAAGGAAGACACCTATTTTGGCTGGAAAAACCATTGAGTCAAAGCTGTCTCTGGTTCTAGGGATTGTGAAAGGTGCAATGACCCCTATGTAGGGGTTAACATTAAAAGTTTAGAGCTCTGGAAGAACTGAATGTTGACGGCCCCTCTCTGATAGCAAATACCAGTTGTTTTTTCTGGTCCTTTCATTCAAAGTAGCTGAAAGTCAGTCCAAGACCATAGGTAGTGTTGCAGTTACCTGGATGTAGGTCTAGCCGCACCTTTTTCGGGGAAGGAGGTGGTTTTGGTACATACTCTGATAGCCAAAAGCCAGAATCCTTTCTGACCTGATACTGAGCATCCAGACTGCCACCATCAGACACCTGGCAACAAGAACTACAAGGCCTGAGCAGACCCACTGTCCTCCTTCTGACTGCAGAAGAAGCCTAGAAGACTAATTTGGCCTAATCTTTTGGTGGCTAAGGTTATGTCAACTGAACCTCACCCAGAAAAGAGCAGGAGGGGGACAGAGAGGCAGCTACTCCTATTCCCATTGCATAGTATTCTGTAAACCTGGGATTTTACACTAGTGTATGTCTAGAAAATTATAACATTGTCAAAACAAGTATTAAAAAAGAGAAAAATATGTGTTTTTCAGGGGGACAGGAGGAAAATTGGAGACTTGGCAAAAGACTGACACTGGACAGGCTCTGGGGAACTAAGCTTCTTGGTGTCCAGATTTATCTATCCTATGGTTAGAGGACTTTCATGGTAAGATATATTAACAGGAGTGCAGGCTGCTTTTATTGTAACGGGGTGGAGTAGGTATTTCACAAAACAGTAGGTTTTGTTGCATGGCTGAATTAAATCAGAGTTAGGTGATAGAAGGGATGTTTTATCAACAAATACAGCACAGACTTCTGAAGGAGATTCAGTAGTTGTTGAACCAAGTCAGGACTGAGAATGACCCCTATACTCATGGTGTGTAATCCTGGGTTCATCTGTGAGGGCAAAACTGAGGGATCCCACCTTGGGGAGGGAAAAACTGAAGGTCTGAAGGATACTCTCCAATAACAGAATAAAACTGCAGCTAGTTTTGTAAAGATAATATGTAAGAATATTATTACATGTGTTGCTGCTTAGCAACACAACTTGTTATTATAAAGGCCAAAGGCGTTAAGATCACTTTCAGAAAAATCAAGCCAGTAATTTAGTTTAAGACTCATCTTTTTGAAAAGCTTGCCAACAAATTATATCTTTAACAGATTTACTTTTCCAATAACCAACTTCTGGTTTTGGGTGGTTTTTTTAATAACTTTTGCAATGACTTTGACAGACCTAACAACCCAGATGAAGTTAAGGTAAAGGAAAAATGAAAACATATTTCTGTTTTTTAAAGCTGACTTCAGTGTATTTTGCATTGAAGAATTTCTGGAGCGGAAGGGGAAAATATCAGACATTAATTCTTTCTTGGTTTCCGTATACTTTGTTCCAGAGACAGCACCACACAGAATGTATATCTGCAAAATCACTAATATGGTTGAACTCCTCAAAAAGAGATGAATTGACAGGTGTAAAATTTCTTTCAAGGTTTCAAGGTTACTACTTGATGCTAAGCAATAAAATGCTACCATCTAAATAGGAAATGGAGTGCACATTGGCCTGTATCTAAAGAAAAAGTGTTTTCAATCAAAGGTGACAAAAAATAATGCTTTGAAAGACCGTAACACTGTAATGCTTTGAAAGACCGTAACTCTGATATAGCTAAAGCAGGAAATAACAGCCTGTGTGTTGTAACTGGCAAGGACAAGAAATACAAGAGTCAGAGTAAATGTCAGTGGAGATTGGAAGATGTATTCAGCTGGAATTCGAACACATTAAAACCTTCTCCCCGTCCTTCAGGTGCGTCTGCAGTTTGGTTTATGACCTCTCCCTTCTCACTGAAAAAAGCAGTGTATGTTTGAATGTATATATATATATTTGTATATATGCAAAAAATACATACACACCACTTACTGTATATACTATGTATATGTATACTATACATGATGTATACACAAACACTATACATTATATAATATACACACACACCCCCATACATACGTCCATAATTGTGTGAAGTCTTACACAGAAGTTATCCAAGGTTGGAGAAGAAAGTTATGATGCAAGTATCACTCACTGCCCTCTTCACCTCTTGAATTAGATTAACAACAACATTTACTACACTAAATGCCAATACTTTCCCTGAATCTGGGGTATGAATTTCAAAAAAAAGTGTCAGGATAATGTTTTCCCTAAAAATGGAGCTTGGGTATTCCCCTAGATCCATTTTTGCATGCATGTATAAAGCTCTCACTAGCATTTAACACCACTTTTCACCAGGCTAGCACATGTGGGTGAGAGCTTAAGCTTTGCTTTACTTTGGATCGGTAGCTGCTCTCCTTGCAGTGAAATTAGATGCTAAAATCTCTCAGACATCAGCAGTCTTTCAGCACTTAACCACAATAACCTCTTTTCCTGGGAAGAAGTCAAGTTTTCCCACACTTTACCAAGGGATGCCCTCCCACCCCCCTGAAAATTTCTACCGACATATAAGATAAAGCAAGGCATCGTTAAAATCATGCAGGTATGCCTCTGACATGTAACTACTTAGATTTAAATAAGCCTAATGTATGTGCTCGGATCTGCCTGTCAAATTCTGTAGACTCTACACAGAACATAAATCCAAAGTGGTTTCAAAGCTCTCGTCTCATTGGCAGGTTTAAAAATATAGCAATTATGCTGAAACTGGCCTGAAAGCATTCTCCTCCACAGTCATGACAGACCCTTTCCTTTGAATTATTATACACTTATCATGGCACAGGTGTATTCAATAAAAACCAAACCAAACCAAATCCAACACTGCAAAATCTGGAAGTTTTCAATCCCTCTCCACTCAGCAAGAGCCTTGATGCCCTCTTGAATTTTAATCTCACTCTACAGCACATCATCCTTTTTTCAACACAGAATGACAAGTAGGAGGGAGAAATTCATGTAAACTGCTACGTTATATGAACTAAATTTAAGCAATAAGCCTGAAGCTCGGGCATACACATTTTGTTTTCCTCGGGAGATTAGGTAACCAGGATTGTGTTGTACCTGAAGAAGTTAGGTCTCTCTAGCCTTCACTCTGATGTGCCAGGGAGGGTAATCAAGGGGCAATAGGCTTAGTGAGTTGTACCCAGCCTGGGTGTTTATAAACATCTATCTTAGCTCACAGAAAATGAAGATAAATACCTTTACTGTAGCTTGTGTGTTACAGACAGTCCTCTATAAATTATGTATTGTTTTAAGGCTTCCAGTTAGGAAACTTAAACTCTCATAAAGTTTCATATTTGTTTTAGATTACTAAAAAGGCAAGATAAACAGAACGAAACTGTTACAATTTTATGAGTTCAATACATTACCCTATATGGCAGTCTTTGACTTCACAGCAATTTGTGCTTGTGATTAAACACAAAATAATCCAGGACTAAACAAGACTGAAGCCCATACTAAATATTCTGTAATCCTCTCCCCAGACCTCTTACCCATTAGATGGGTGAGAAGGGCAGAGTGTCTCCAGAACACAGTGTGCACACGAATACAAAATGGACCCACTGCCTGCCAGGCATACCTAAACTGCAAGCACATGGAGAGCATGATGAGGAGGCACTCGATTTTTAAGAGTTAAGGTTATGCAGTACATATTACAAATATTTCTCTGTGTCTGGTCAGTTTGCACAAGCTGATGCTATATTGGAAATATGTATAGGTATGACAGAATTGCACAGACAGAGATGACCCCAGACCTGTTTGTTATTAATAAAGATGGTACAGGTATAACAAATATGGAAAAGTAGCTTTCAGTTCTTGATTTATCATTCATGAAGAGGCTCCTATACAAGTAAAACAAGTCTACTTTATGGAAAAACCTTGTTCAATGAACTACTAACTAATTGTTCTTGCCTTGTGAGTTCAGAAGCTGTATCTTCAGTGGCTAGTCTAAATAACCAGAGTATGAGTATGAGGTACTGACTGATTTTTAGATCTACATAAACACAGTTATTTAAAAAAAAAAAAAAAACAAACAACAAAAACAAAAAACAACAAACCAATCAATTCCTAGTTAAAAGTTTAATGTCTGTCTCCACAGAATAAAAAACTCATACTGGAATTGGGATATTCATAATACTAGACCAAAGATTTGCTGTTACAAGGGGAAGATAGCAAAAAAACCTGTGAGGAACAGATCAAGGAATAGGTGAGCAAAGAATATATGATTAGACAGGGACGCAGTAACATCCATTCTCTAGTGCATATTACATGGCCTCTTATAGTGATTCCTTCATAGAGGTTTCCCTAGTCTTGTGCTACAGACTCTGCCTTTGTAACACTGCTCTTCCTAATGGCATTTGCACCCTTGTAGGAGGACCGTCATGGCTTCAGTTTGGGAACATCTACTCTGACTATCCCTCTAACA
This sequence comes from Strix aluco, assembly GCF_031877795.1. Classification (NCBI taxonomy): domain Eukaryota; kingdom Metazoa; phylum Chordata; class Aves; order Strigiformes; family Strigidae; genus Strix; species Strix aluco. Next base: position 68,985,034 of record NC_133932.1, on the reverse strand, counting down.
CTACCTGGAGGATCACCTCCATGAAGCAGAATTCTTCTTCACGTCCTGGCCCACCAAAAAGGGAAGGTAGTGGGCCTGTTAAACCTCTCAGTCTGAATAAACCCCTTCTCTAAGAGGGGAGTATCCTGTTCACTGAAGGCAGTCAGCCATCGTTCCACATGAAAACAAGTTGTAGGAAATTGTAGGTAGGAGTGACTAGTCTAAGCCTGTAACACTGATGACCATCATACCTTCAGAAAGGCAAGCTTCACTATTTGCAGAGATCCCTAAACTTCAACAGCTTTTACAGGATTTTTAAGACATGCTGTCTGCAAAAAGGACAACAGGCCACCAGAAAAACAAGTGTAAATGATGGGAAGGATTTTGAAGGTGTCAGAGCATAAGGCAGATGGAGGGCAGCATTACAACATGGAAAGAAAGGGATCAGAAATACAAGTCCTGAGGTACCAAATCTAAAAGCAGTGACTGGAGTCTATCCATGCCAAGCTGACTTGGAGACATGTGAGATCCAGCATTTATATGTTCTTAACATAGGCTTGTGATATACAGTATGACACGGGTAAAAATAGACTATGGCTCCTACAAAATATAGAAGAGATGGGAAGCTGGATTTTAAACTCTATTTCTTGTTAGAATTATGAACAAGACCAACAAAAATAAGCTGCTTTCCTGCATGGGTCAAAACAATCTAGTTTTCCAAATGCTTACAACTGAAAAGGATGGGCTTGCTGACAGACATTCAATTTCTACCCCAGGTATCCTCTCTGATGAAGTCTATGGAAACGATGCATAAAAACTTTTAAGGTATAGATACATATGGGTGAGGTGGGATATAAATGCCATTTTTTACTTTGTTTCAGTTTTACACCAAATCATGACTTAAAGTGGAGCCCTGCAGGCTTGGAAACATCATTACAAAATAGAGTAAAGGAGTATGACAAATGCATGTATGGGGTTTTTTAGTAAAATGTCTCTGAATTATATTTTTACCAGTGGACATGATTTTTCAACTCCAAATTTTGTCCTTTGTCTGTCTTCTAAAGTTGAATATATTATTTGAAAAGAAAAGGAAATACACGTTTTCTAATGCAACAGAAACACTGAAATATGCATCACAAAGTATAAAAACATGTCATAAAATATTCTCTAACTGAAAACAAATGCCAAACGTGACAGAGTCAGCTTTTTCTGCAAAATTTTTGGTTATACTTCTTGTTACATGTTCACAAATCTGGCATTCTGAAAGTTTATTTTATTTTGTCAGATGCACATTAAAATACATAGCAGCTGGTGGAGGCAAAAGACTGAATTTCTCTGCTTTTCCACCATTTAATTTTCATATTGCCATAAACTACTCTAGCACTGTAAATTTCCTGTTACCTTGATGAATTTGTTTTGTAATCTTTGCAAATAAATATTGGGAATGCCATGAATTTTAATGCATTTAAAATCACACAGCCAGAGGACTGGAAGGATTCTTAAGAGATTCGGCAGTGTCCATCACCCCCCCTTCCCCAGTATGCACTAAATGCAGGACAAGTATTCCTCGACCTGCCTCGAAGTTACTAATACAAAGATATTTCATATCCCTCAACAACCTGCTCCATGATTTCGATGCTTATATCATTACAAACCTTTTTCAGTAGCATCTGATCTAAACCTTCATTTTTAGAAATAGTTTCCTTTTGTCTTTCAATAGTGTAAGGGTGTGTAAGCGCAAGTGGTCACAACTGCTTTTCTTTACTAGCAGTGTTTCTACATTTGAAAACTGCTTACATGTCTGTTCTCAATATTTACGTATCTTGGTTTAACAAAACCAGTACGTAGAACAGAGCACACCCGAAGTTGGGTGTTCCACACCTCTGCTCACCTGTCCCACCATAAGATCTATTCTGTTTGCAAAGTTATTGTGTTCCCAAACTCACGTATTGTTTGTGACTCGCTTTTCAAATTAGATCCTTTAGACTGTATCGATTCCCAACCTGTGTTTATCCATCCTGTATGATTTCTCCCATGTAAGCAAAACTCTGCACTTGCCTTGACCAATCCTGATGTTCACTGACAATTTTAGACATAGATTTCCACTCCATCATCCAAATTGGTAATGAAAATGCTGAAAGCACTTGACAGATCTCCATAAAATGGCACCTTACAGGGACTCTTTTAAGACTGTATTTCCCTAGTTGCTAAGAGCATGCCATGTATCAAGAACTTCAGTTTTACCACAACTACATTTCCCCTTCTATCCACTAGACCAGGTTATCTGTCAAAACGAAAACAAGTACAGTTTTGGCCAACTTTAGACCATCCCATGTTGTGGCAGTTCTGACCCAGAACATTCAACTGTAAAGGGACCGAAACCTTTTTTAGAGTAGTGAGAAAAAGAGCTCTACAAAGTAGTTTTAAAAAGGAAAAAAAACCACCTCTACCTCCTGTTTGGTGTGACCCAACCGTGACTTAATGGGGTATCTATGAAAAGGAGGTACTTGAAATGGTGCAGGTAACGGATCTTTGGGAAACAAAACTCCTTGGCTGACATGTCTGCAGTAAATGCTCAGACTGCTGGATAGGAAAGATGGTCTTCTCTTATAAATCCTTATTTTCCATAACTGGTAAGATTGCTTTTTCGTGTCATGAGTGGATATCATCTCTTTTTAAAAATGATGTCAACAGCCTAAGCATTAAGAAGTTCCTGAATGTGAGAAAAACAAGAAGCCAGGTAGAAAACTGGTGAGATCCTGTGATGATCAAGTTATAAAAGATGTACTCAGAGCTGAGAAGGCTCTAGGACAGAAGTGTCATTAATTTCTTCCATCAGTCTTCACTGTCGAAGATGTTGGGAAGATCCTGTGAATTGTTTGTAGCAGATATATTAGAAGACCTAGATCAATTTGCAGCAAAAATGCAAGAAGTATTAGACCAATTAAATGTTAGTAGATGTTGGGGAACAAGAGGGGAATGGGCTGCAGAGAGGGGCCAGGTTTGTGCACACTTTCTAGACAGCATCTGTCATAGTGGCTGTCAGGAGTGGAATACCAGGGTGAAGGGCCACTGGTGAGGCACCCCTATGCTCCAGGGGGACCACCAGGGGAACTGCATACAGCATTCAGCACAGAGAACAATGGTCTCATTGCAGACTTTGCCTTACTATGTTTATATGAAAAAATTAAGCTAGAAATTATAAACACTTCAGCTATTGCTGTCTAAGATTTTTCTGGATCTTTAAGACTAATCCCCTTCCACGATCTAATTGTATTCCAGAATAACAGATGTTACATAAGTCACTTCATGCTGAAGAGACACTGCTGACTTCACAATTCACTTCACCATCTATATATACTTACTTGTTCCTAGAATGACATATCATACGTGTATGCTATTGACATCGAGGAAATAAATGAATCCTCCTCTGAGGGCAACAGTCACAATTATTTTGTCTTGTGGACACATAATGAAGAGGACAGACAAAACAAGACTTTTGAAAGATTTTTTTTTTCTCCTCTCAAAGATATTTTTGTGAACTAACTTGAACATGAGGTTAGGCAGCTACTAAGCCTATCAATGCCAGGTAATCATTAAAATTGCCGATAGCACAGAGCATTCATCCAAGAAGGGGTACCTACAGAATATTTGCACCTGACTTTGCAGCAGGCTGCCACTGGTCTTCACTGAAACAACATTCACTTCGCTTTAAGGCAGGTCAGTGATTTCTATAGAGACACCAGCATCACTTAGGGAAGAAGTGGCAGTTTTATAGCACTAATAGCGCAGCTAGAGACCTACTGGCATTTCTAGGAGAGAGCCAAGCATCTGTAAAAGTGATGAGCTGTGTTAACTTCACCACACTTAGATAAATCCTTGTCATTTCTCTGCAGAAAGAGCACGATACAGATAGTGCTGAAGCACAACTATAAAGTACACTGATGCTGAATTATGGTGTTGTCAGGGAAGAGAAATACATTATACATTAAAAGTAAAATGTGCAACTTTGCAGAAATTGGTTAGTTGGCAAACTCCATTTCAGTTTTATCTGTGAACTGTAATAATATGTAAAGTAAAACATAGGAGATGACTGGTTTCTGATAGGCATATTCGCTTTGGAAGAGAACAGTGAAAAATACCAATAGCCCATCACATTGTATGAGCTCTGCTGCTATTCATTCTTCTGAATCTTGACAGCTCCAAGTTTGTAAATTAGCATTATTATGGCAAATAAACAATTTCAGTAAGAAAAAGACTCAAGTAACTTCTGAGAAGATAAGAGGATATAAGATAGCTGTTATTGGAACTTTAGTTCTAAATAATATTGGTTTTCCCTCAAATTTGTTTCTAGTTTGTGGAGGGGGAGGAATATAGCAAGTGCATTACTATATTGTTGTTACTCTGCTGCTGTACAAAAGGTAGCACTTTTATAAATTATTTCTGCAGGTAACACAAATTTGTGGGTTACAGAGGAACAAGAAGAATAACACAATACTGATGGCAACTGAAAACAATCAATACAGATTCTAAATTTTGAATCCAAGCAGAAAAATTGTTACCACACTGTAATGGTTCATTTGAGCTATTTGCCACGCATTCTCACATACCCCAAGGGGACAGACATAAAGGTGCAGTAGCAGACTTTAATGAATTAAAACTAGATGATGGCTGCTCTTTAGCATATTTTAATATTTGTGTGTTGTGGTTAGAATCCTGTAAGAGTGAAGTGGCAGTTTAGCAGATAAATTTGTCTTCTGCCAATGAGACCACTGACTATCTAAGAAGGTATCAGTTCATGCTGCTGCAAGTTTTTGTTCAGGAGCGATCTAAGAATAATCTAAAATAGGGATTAAAGATATAGTTCCATTAGAATGATTCAGTCAGCAAACATGATCAGGCAGCTATGCTTAATGTGTGCATTAATTCAGATGAAAACAACTGTTATCAGCAAGCTTTCTGTTGACAAGCTTCAGTAACATGAACAGGAAAGAGAAGAAGGGAAAAGGATAGAAGAGGATGGAAGAGAAGGGGAAAATGGGGTGGGGAAGGGGAAGAAAGGACTCACTGTGACACAGTCAGCTCTTGCTCACCTATAGAGGTATACATGGAAATTCAGAGCTGATGCCCTGCTTCTGAAACATTATCAGGGAATGCAGTGGGACTGTATATGTGCCAGACTGCTTTCCAGCTTGGATCATAGAGTCTGGAATTTCAGCTTGAAGAAGTTGAGTGTCTCTTCCTAGGCTTCTCCCTTTCCAAAAAAATATTTCTTTTTGGTCCCAACTAGTTATTCTCAGTGATTAAGTGACTGGCCAGCTCAGAGATCAGTTTCTCAACAGCAGTTATGGCTGTTATCTTTTTCTCTACAAAGGGCATACTGAAAAAGAATCAGTGTAGCAGTATGAGTCTGTATCTTTTTTGCTTGTTGATTTTTTTTTTTATTTAAAAGGTCTGAAAAATCAATCACAAGTTTTACTTTAAAGATAAAGGAAATGCTGCCATTTTCCTAATCAGATGTCTAAATTAATTTTGAAATGAATTTTCTCTGCTGAGATGAAAGGGTCAGTGAATTAAATCCTTTGCAGACAAATATGTTTTCTTAAATATTTTAATAAATAGTCTTGGTCACAAAGAACCAATTATAAAATAAATACTAAGTTTGACTAAATAAACACTGTTTTCTATTATATTTAATCTGGAATCACATTGCTACTTAACAGTGTTGTAATTTTCCAGTTGACCATAGAAAATGCCAAGACTAAAGGATTTCATACAGTACTTGGTATCCAATGCCATGAAACTGAAGTGAGAAAAAAAAATTTCAAAATAGAGGTTGTCCTTTTTATCAACTGGATTGATTAACCTCTGAACCAGGCTTTCCAGGAAAGTTGTAGAAATTTACTTAATCTCCTTACATCAAGGACAGATGCATTTCTGGATGATGGACTTAAGTTTTGTCAAACACGTACTAGTTTGAATGTGAAGAAACTCAGAGAAACATCTTGGCCGCAGGTTGGAAGACTAGATAATCTAAGAATCCTTTCTGGAGTTGAATTCTTATAAATCTGGAAATAAGATTGTTAAAGTAAATAAGATCTGTGAGTATAACGTGAACAATAAGAAAACAAAACCAACAAAAATAACATAGAAAACCCATTTTAAAGAAACAGACTTTCTTGAGCTTTGTTTTCCTTTACTGGTTACTTTTCAGAAACTGGAGACAGCTTCGGTGAAAAAAAGTGATTATGTTTAGAATCACAAATACAGCTAATTATAAATACTGGTTAATTGCTATGATTTAACCTAGAAGGTGAGCAAGACCAGTGAATGCTGTCACCAAAAATCTATGTACGTGGCAATGCCTTTATTTACTTGTATGGCAGAGTTTCACACATAGCCTGTCTAGGAGGACTATCAGCATACCACAGCTCCTAAAAACCTCAAGATTTTCATAGTAGCTATTTTAGCTTAATGAACAACCTTTTCTTCTTGTATTTCCTAGCAATTCCTCTTTATGTGTACAGCTATGTCACAAGCACCAGAATGAAGGACAGAGAGTCAAAATGTGGAACTACTCTGAAATGTAATACCACAACTGAAAAATGATAATGTTTGAACGCTGGTTTCTAAGGATGTTTCACTGTTTAATGTCTCCTTGAAAGCTACTTCTGATTGCACTTGTTATCCCTTTTTGTGCCTTTTCTGTTTCTCCTATATCCTTTCCAAATAGATGACCAGAATTCCTTTCAATATTCAAGCATATACAATGATATAACAACATAGGGGCTGTTTCTCTCAATCCCTTTCCTAGTACTTTCTACTACTGGCCCCGTAGGCCTTGCAAACTCTGTACCGGTCCTCCAGCAGTACCACGGCTGGTGTTGCCCACCCCACCTTTGATCTGTGACACTACTGCCAAAGTTACTTGCTTCTCTTGTTCCCAGGTCTCCTGCTTCAGACAATCATTGTTGGCCATCATCCCTTGCTTTCCTAATCAACTGCACTCATTTCCCAGATGATGATCTCCATGGATATTTACTATAATAACTGTTTGGTTTCACATCTGCTAAAGGGGGCTGTAACAGAGCTCCTGGGGATGTCACACACTGAGGATGGAGATTCTGCATCCCTGCACACGGCAAGTGGTCAGATCCTTGTTTCATTCTCTCAATCTGCAAATTAATACTACTCCCAATTGCAAAACATGTCCTTTATCTTCCAAGGAAGAGGTTGACACTAGTATAATAATCCTTTACAGCCTAATTTTGTTCCGGATATGCTGGTTTTGACAATCACATCCAGGAAAAGCAAAATCTAGAAAATTAAATAATTCTCTAGATTTCCTTCTAATTCCAATTTCAACGGGTCCAACACATGTTCAGGACAGTTAGTACCAAGATACAAACTACTCTAGCAATGATTCACTAATAAGCCCAGGCCCCTTAAAGTCAGTATTTGTTAAATATGGATAATGCAAATTCAGCTCACTTTTGAGCAACACTTTCATTTCTGAGTTTTGTGACAGAAGAATCCTTCAGAGTGCAATGAGTAAGTAGGGATGGATGTAGTCAGAGCCAGTATGAAGCCTGTCCAGTGTGAATTGTATCACCTCAGAGAGAAAAGGATGATGTAGTCTTATAGAATTCCACCATTCTTCTGGAAAGACCAAAACTAATCAAGCAATACCTGTACCTCCCTAAGGAAAGGTCAAAGTAAAAAGAATACTGAGTTAACAAGATGATTCAGCAAGCTGAAATTGTATTTCTTTTAACTTGACATTTAGGCTGAATTAACATCCTGAACTTGCTCAGCAAGCAATGGAGCTCAAAGCAAATCCATTTAGTTTTATATTGAGAAAATCCAAAATGTGCCAGGCTGACACAACTAAGCACCTACTGAGCCTTGACCATCCTGAAGCACGGAAGCATGAGCAGGGCAGAAGAGCTTTTTCACTACTGAATAGTGAAAGAAAACATGCAAAAAGAAAAGGCTCCCAGGAGTAACATGCAATTAATAAAAGGCCAAGGCCAGATTGCCAACCACAGTTAAAAATTTTTTTCATAAAGAGCCTAAAGATTGATGCAGAAAGGCCAGGTTGAAATTATGTGAAAGTCAGTTCTTTCAACTTGACATTTAGACTGAATTAATATCCTGAACTTGCTCAGCAAGCAAGAGAGAGAAAAGTACCAGGTAAGGCCTTCAGAGGCTTTTAGTGAGTGCTTCCAAGCCATACTGACAGAGAAACTAGAAAGCAATATCCAGGTGAATTAGTTGAGTGCGTTTCCCCAGAGATAGGTGGTTTTAAAGGCCCAGCTCCTACCAAAGGCATCAGAGGAGAGTGCCACTGGTGTTTAAATAGGGACAGCTACCATCAGAAACTAGTGGCAATACTCATTCTATTTTCCGTGCAAGGCAATGGCTTGTATGCAGTATTTTACAGACTTATAACCACCCTTTAAGCATGTTCAATGGAATTGCTAATTGGAATAAAATAATGCATATACTTCAGCGTTTGCTGGGTAGGGAAAGCTCCATTCATCATAGGAGTGTTTGGTCAATTATTTATTTTTTTAAATTAGGTTCAGAATATTTATGAAATATTTTCTTTTCTACTTCTGTGCAGGTTGGTTTTATTCACACTTTGTTTATATTTAATCTTTAATAGGTCAGATATAAGTAGCAAGATCTCAGCTAAATGAAAATTTCTCTTTCCATGTTTGGGGCAGTTTCAGGCAAAGTGTTACAGTACCAGATAAAACTGAAACACTGCAATGTTATGCCTCTTCTGCCTTGTAAGTGAGTAGAAATAAAACAGTCCAGTATTACTGAGATCCCCTTAGTAAACACCTTACATGCCTTTTATCATCTGAGATGCTGTTTAGTTGTCAGATCTCCCATTTGAATTTAGATTACTACTCCTAAGTACAGCAGAAGGTCTGGAGTATACCCTAAATGCAGCACTAGCACATACTTAGCTGTGATTAATCTAGCTGTTTAACAGATGTCAGTTGTAGTACTAAAAGTCAAACAATCACCCATCCATTGTAAACTCAGGTGACTACCTCAAACCAGAGATGGTTGTTCATAGTTTTAAGATGGATACATTGTAGACGTTTTAAAAGAACCATGGAAAAAAAGATGCTTAACAAACAGGAAGGTGAAACCTTGGACCTGTAAATCTTAGAAGAATGAATGATCATTCTTTTTACTGTTATATCTTGTAATAACAGAGGAAGAATGAATTGAATGAAAAAGAATTGACTTTAAAGAAAAAATTGAATGAAAACTGTATGAAATAGAAAAGTTGGACAGACAATGGATTAAGTGACATCTTCTTAAAAATAACTTGAGAAATAGAGTAATATATTTTATGAATATTTCTCCAAAGGAAACACTGGCTACTTATGATCATACCGTTTTCTTTCCTATCACTCACCTGTCTAGAGAGTTATTCACAGAATCACAGAATTGTCTAGGTTGGAAAAGACCTTGAAGATTGATTTACTGCACAAGAATTCCTGAGATTTTTAAGTTGAAGATCTCTATAACAAAGCAACCAAAGAGTTCATCTGGCAACTGCATTACTAGTGAAGAGAAATTCAAATGAAACATGTGCCTGATAAGAAGAGATGTAGAAGTCTGTATACGGTGTGATAGATTGGCATCATTTCTCCTGGGAAGGTTCAGACAAGCGCTCCTTCAGTGAAGGAGGCTCCCTGCAAAACTGAAGTGTCAGGTACAAACTGGAAAGTGCCTGAACGCTATCTCTTTTCTTCCAGCAGGACCAAATGTTTTGAAGAGCCATATGTTAGTACTTAATTAAAAAAAAGGCCTCAGAATCCTCTACTCTAACTACTTTAGAAGGACTGTTCTCACTCTGCTGGAAGCTGCCCTCCGTTGTGGTGCAGCATGTTCACCCCAGACCTGCCCGGGCACAGCTGCCTGGCCCGCACAAGCTGCTCTGAGTCTTGGCTGCTGTCAAGGCACCGCTCTCTTCCTCCCACTCCAGCCTTGCCTTCCCATCTTATCCCCCTGCATGCAAAATAAAAATACTGATTGCCCCAGGGTTTAATCCATCTGAGTTACACTGGGTATTGAGTCCTGTAGGATTATATTCTATCAAGGCTAGTAATTAAAGACACTCAAGAGTATTGCCAATCTATTTCATTGACTCAGATTAATAAAATGCCTGAAATATAATCTGTGTGTTTAAAATATTATTGGCCCGATTTCTGCCATCATTTTTCACTTGTCATCATGGTCCTCACTTTACCATCAGGCCCGCTGAAATAACTAGAGCCAGCTGCATAGAAAGATGCTTGTTAATTGAAGTATGACACCAGTTTTAATCTACTACAGAACACAGAAGATAATTTCCACTGACCCACTGTGAGACAGAGCCAAGTAGTGCGCAAAGCTGCAACAATTTAGTAAAGGGGAAAATATCCGTAAAATAACCTGGCTATTTTAATGACAAAGGAAAAAACAAGTACAGACCAAAAAAACCAAACCCCTGTAATAATAATGATTTGGATTGACTGTATGAATGTGACAGAACGCATAATTAGAACATGAAAACTGGTGTGACTTTTCAACACTTCTTTGTCATACTGATGAAGCTTAGTAAACTGAATACCAGTATTTGCACACTTACCCTTGGAAAACCCCAAGGGCAATGAACTATTATGTGAATGTGAGAGCTGCACGTTTATTACCACATCACGTCATGCATACTGAACAAGGCAGTGAAGATGGAGAAGGTGGTAAAAGGTTTAGGTAGAATCACAGAAACCATCTTGGCATTTTTTAAGCCAGCTGTACTGCAACAACAGAAGTGTTTCATTTGCAAAGACACAAATTATAGATCAATTAAGGTCACAATTATTCCTAGTGTGACATTTTTGCACTGGGAAACTGAATCACAAAAATGAAAACGTCCTGTGGGAACATGCAAATTTGGGACATTTCTGGTGGTACTCAAGTTTCTCGGGGCTTTTCTCTTGTTCCTTGACAATAGGTCTGACAGAGATCTAAAAGGCCTGGGCTTTTAGTGGCTAGTTACCTCACAGAGCTATTTTATTCAGGACACTGGATCTCACAGGCATTTTAGCTCATCAGCTCCAAGGATTTCCAGGGCCTTTTGTTCCACATTGTTTTGACTAAGCAACTGCTGTACAAGGGCACCAGGACCCTGAGTGGTTTCAGGGTCAAGAGGAGAATGTTTTATTTAACATCTAAGTGGCCCAGTGGAGGATTACATCAAAACGAAATACTGCAGATTTCCTGATTTGTGAAAAATAGTGAGGTTAAGACTTGAGTGTGTCCCCGCCTTATTCAAGACAAGAAATCTCTCCATCAAAAATCTCAAACTGGGAAAAGACCAGAAAGTCTACTTCCCAACCAGATCTATTTAAAATACTACCCACAATTGTCAGAAGTCAATGAAAAAAGCCAGAAACTTAGATCTGTGTGCACACAATGAGCTTTTTTATACAACAGGCTGCCTTTAAGGAAGAAAATTCCAGTTTTCTTAACATCAAAATTAAAATTAAACCTCCATGGAAAAGACAGACATGGAATAGGTGCATATTTTTAAAAGCCTACTCAACAAAACCACTCCACAAAGTGAGATAAAGCTCTTGTCCCCAATCATGCATCCTGCTTAACTGTTGGCATCCTTGGCTCCCCAGCACAGAGTTGCCTTAGCACTCTCTAAAACGATGCCCTCAAGCCACTATGTGAAAGACAGAAAACATCAGGGACAACTCCCAGTAGGTGGCATGGACAAGGCTGCACCAGGTTTGACTCCCTCCTTTCTACATAGTCCTCTGACTTGTGTCACAGACCTGCACTCACCAACACCTCTGCTATATAGATCAGGGCATAGCATATCAACTCTGAGCTCCACGCTGTAAGAGCTCCATGCTGTGAGGACTGGAAGGCAGCCCTCATCATTTCAGACACTTCAATTTGGACAAATAAAGGAAATATAAACTACCATGTTTGAGGTCCACAGGGACACTATGTAAGGTCCAGAGGATGCTCAAAGCCAAACACTGTGTAGTATGCGCGTAGGCAGCTTGTAGCTTTTGCTTCAAGGCCAAGGAAGGTCCCTGACCATTTAAAGACATGTCAATATTGAATACGCAGTTATCTGTATGCATGCTCCTGGGTGCAGAGTCCACACAAGCACAGAAAAAAAACCTCCTTCTGCTTCTAGTGTGTGTACAATTTGAAAGAGTGACCTGCCCACTTCTTACTTAACATAAATGTTAAGTATTAAGGTATATACTGTGGAGACAACATAACCTCGCATCACTACCAAAATGTTGCACTTATTCTTGTTTGATCTGTTTTAGTCATATTACACATGGGTTTGCCTCTACTGAAAATAAATGTAGGTTTCATAGAGGAAGTATATATGTACCGTTTAAGTCTAACTCCTTAGCTGGGTATAATATTCACCATAAAAAAAATATAGGATATAGTAGGTGATAAAAATATTAGAATATGAGTAGTAGTTGAGCAAAATTAGCATCTATTACAGGTAGGTTATATCACCTTAGCTTTAGTCAGGTTAAGCTGAAGCTATAGGATCAGAAAACACTGGAGATATAAAATGGAGATGAACTGGTCTTTCTCACCTTTTGTTTGTGGATGAAAGAGCTTTAGTGCCAAGTAGTTAGGGAAATTTTACCTCATTTTAATTGTGGTAAAAAAGGACGATCAATCCCATACCTTTATATAGTTTAATATATTTCTATTATTAAGATAATAAAAGTCTGACAGCTCAATTGCACTCTTCTGGCCACAAACGTTGAATCCGTGTTTATGCAGAGGTTCTCATACAGATATTCAACTGAGCTGCCCAAAAAATCCTACTTACCCGGTAGAATTAGAAACTAATGAAACAACAGATTAGAAAATTTGAAACAATGTTCTAGATTTTATGTATTTACCTTTCTTCTTTTACATGTTTTTGATTTTCATTCTATAAGCAGGTAATCATCATTTGCATTCATTTCATACCTCTGTAGCATGTGGATTTCTCATGTCATACTGTCATGCCATCATTCTTCAGTACATGATTAAGTTCTCAGGTAAAATTCGTTTTCCTCTATTACTGCCAGCATATACTGTCTCAGGCACTATAGCTCGAGCTCTCAGGATTTTCAGCAGTGGAAGCGGGGCTAAAGCAAGGAACTAATGAAGGGTAATAGCTATTACAAATGTCCATGGCCAAATCCTGTAGTTGCAAATAACACAGGACTAATGTGGAGGTGGAGTAAGGGTGGAAAATAGTAAAAGCAAACATCCTTGTTAACCCTCTGCTCCACCAGGGAAAAAACAGAACTATATTTTAGACTGCAACTGAAAACTTTGCTATATACATTATGGTTTACATGCAGTGAACCAAGGCCCTCTGCTTTGACTTTCCATCTGGACAGCGCTGGCTGGGGACTGGCATAAGTACTTTCACACAATGGCACAGTTAATGTGATATCAAGCATGTGGTGTTCACCAGAGAAGGAAGCCCTTTGGCACTGCACGTTTGTTCTTTTTTTACTGCACAGCAGCATCCCTTTGCAGATACCCAGAGTGTTTCTCTGGGGACAATTCCACAGTGCTACATGTAGGACAATTTATTTTGCCCCAAGCTTTCTGCCAGAGAATCTGTCTGAGGTCACAAGTTGGTCACTTAAGTGGAGTCAAACTACAGGAAAGTAAGCATGGCTCAGCTCTCGGTGCTGAAATGTAAGTACACAAAAACACATTCTTTATCCTGCAGAACACCCTTCTGTATATTTAACCTTTCCAGTATTATAACTGGTAAGCAAACAAAAAATCTTATGCTTTTACTTATCAGAAAAATTCTTTACTAAACCACCCCCTGAATTCACCCATCGTGAGTGCTCAGTATTGATATACACCATTTGCTGTAAACTGGAAGACTTGTGAGACCACAGCCTATATTTTATGGACGTAATGCATCCAGAGATTAAAGGATCAGATCTTAAATTTCTATTAGCTTGTTATTAAAGATTGTGACAGCCTTATTTCCTCCCTAGTTTATCTAAAGAATGAAAAATGGCATACCCAATGAAATCCTATTTTCTGTCCAGCCATTAACTTGATTTACAATGAATTTGTACAGTGCCTGATTTATGCCAATGTTGTATTACTGCTTCTCTGCAAAATGCAAACAATTAACTAATGATTTATGCTTATGTAAGCACAGGGGAAAGAAGATCATAATATTTTCTCATGCCTGTTTCCCTTCCAGGATGCTCAGACCTTAAAAAAATGAAGACTAATCTGGTTGTATGTGCTTCAACAGTCGGTCAACACTTTTTAATTAGAAATACAGAGAACAACCCTGAGTGAACATACCCATCACCCGTAAGCTAGACATGGGTCTGTGCAAGACCTGACGGCATCTGAAGTCTCTAAACGCTTTGAAATGTATTTTACATTGGATTGACTCACCACACCTTTACTATCCTAAAAGCTGAGATGCTGAAATGACAAGCCTTGCAGCTATACACAAAGAAAAAATGTTAGCTATTATCTCCTTCATTTCTCAGGGTTTCACATTTTTCTCCACTGTTACAGAAAACACTGGATTTAGTGCCCTTGGGACAGACTCCTTCAATAAAAACTGGTATTAATGTAGTGCACAAAACTGAAATCTTTTTACAGTTCAAAGCAGTGAACCCCAAAAATCAATGCTATATTTATATTGTCTTCATGATAGCTACATAACAATCGTTTCACCTCCTGGGCAAACCCTAATAGTTATGAAAGAGTACAACAATAAGTTAGCTCTTTAAAAATTAAGCATGCTCATAAATCTTCCTCTGAGCTAATGAAAGCAACTTTTTATTCCAACAGGCTTCCCATTCAAAAAAAACCAACCCCAAACCAATCAGCTAACAGGAATAATCAGTGCTTGCTTCATTATAATATTATTGAACAGAAATGTAACGATAGAACTGCTTTAAATGTGAAATGCTGACATCTGAGAATTGCTGATGAAAGTGAAAACAAATATTTTTAAAGTCTTCATGAAATGAATGCCAAAAATCAGTGTCAAAATGCTACAGATGTTGTGCTTGTATTTTATATTATGACCTGGCATTAAATAACAATGACATAATGGCATAATCATTTAACTATCATTTTTTTGAAAATAATTGAAAACAGGGGGTTTTTTGAAAACTATTTTTTTAAAAAGAAATGATGGATACACTGTATCCTCTTTTCAAGATTAAAGTGTTTCCTTGTTTTGGTGTAATACAATAACTTACTTCTTTTAGTGGGACTTCCATGTCTGCAGCTGACAAAAGTTGTCTACTTTGGGAAAAACCTCCTTGGATGTGACTTTCTTTCTCTATTCACTACATAGGGAATGTAGACAAAAAAATTAGACTACACAGATGCTGAAAATGTTTTAAATTCTCACAGATCTCAATACTACACGCTTTCTTCCTGTAGAGTAGGAATAGCAGCATTATCTTTACAATGCACTGGAAAACCTCTGTACATTCACAGCATTTTCAAACCATCAAAGGAAAAAATTTATGGAAACCTTTTCACTGAAAAAAGGAAGAAGGAGATCTATGTATACAAAAGCCAGCATTACAGTAAAGGAGAAAAGGAAGCAATGGGACTCATGGTCTGTGAAAGACAAGAGTGGTTACAGAAATGATCAGAAAAATGTTAAACAGAGTTGAAATGCTAAGTTTATACTTATGTACGCCCATTTACAGATTGTGACCTGATTTTAAACAAATTATATATTCATCAGAATTAATTAATTTCTCACAAAATGGCAAGAGCAATTATTTATTGCCTTTTTTCCCCAAGGATTCCATTACTTTTTTATTAATAATTTTCAAAATAGCTGTCCCAGACATCACCTCACCTACAGGATTCTGAGAAATTTCATCATGACAGAAGCCTTAAAGAAGACTTGAGAATAACCAGATCTTCAAAGAACTGATCACTGATACATACTAAATGCAGCTCAATGGATTAGTGTTCTTTGAAACAACAAAAGTGTCAGCTGCTTTGCTTTTCTACTTGAGAAACAATCTAGAAATTCGAAAACATATAGAAATGCCAATTGCTCTCATGATTTAAAACCCATTCTTGTACCAAAAATCCTAAATCAAACAGTAAAACCACATGTCCTGAGTGGTGTTATCACAGAATCCAAAAAATGGCCTGTTACCAGCTTTGTGTTTTAGCTGTGCAGTGGCTTGCACATGCAGAATTCGGCAAAGGTCAAACAACTCTCCAGTAAAGAGATGCTGAATATTGACTCCTGTGTGCCAGTTGAAGGCTGTACAGAAAACTTGGAAATACTGATTTTGATGTTTTTTTTCACAGTGCTGGTTATAAGCTATATGATCACATTACTTTGTAACAGTTGATAATCCAGCAGACCCCTTTCATCAGTTTGCTAAGATTTATTCCAGTTCTCAGCCTGAGACATATTTCAATTAAGTTCCCATATCCTCATGATGATGTGACAGAAAACATCTATCCATTCATATGCAAATTGAATCTCTTTTTGCTCGTGAATTATATGTAATTACTATATCTTTACAGCAAGGTTTAAAAAGAAAAGGCAAAGTTATTTATCATTCTTCCTCTATACCACCAGAAGCTAGGAGAGAAGGTATATGTGAAAACCCAATGGGAAGAAATAAAATTTATGAACAAGAAATAAAATTTTATGAACAAAAAAAAATAACAAGGTATGGTTGTCCAATGAGTATAGCTGACTGTGTGAGCATAGATGGCCTTAGGGTCAAACATATGTGAAATTAAGTCAAATCCCAAATGTACTTAATCACATTTGAAAGAGATGAGATACAGGAACCAAAGGTGTCTGCATCATCTTCACCTGAATTACATTTCTTAGGACTTCTTTGTTTCATTAAATAACTAGAAATATTTTGAGCTTTGCTTCTAAACAAAGCCTATGGCTATAAACCTGATTTTATTTAGGGCTTTTATAAGATAGTTAATGGTAATAATTGCTTTATCAGTTTTCTCATCATAAGTCATAACTTCAGTATCATCAAAGATGAAATTTTCAGAAAATTAAGTTTCTCTGTAAATAGACATATGAAGCATATGAAGGAATGATGGAACAATTATTACTTTTCCATTCTACTCATTGTATTATGTGAAGATAATTTCTTCTCCGTTTAAATAATTGAGCATTCTGCTTTAATGTGTTGTCTTCCTACAAACAATCATTTCCAAATGATCTGGAGAACTGGAAAGTCACAGGAGTGATCCTTCTACTTTATAATCCTTTCCTGACTACTTTAATGAACAATGATGCAATAATTCTTTTACAGATATTTTTAGCTGTTTCAAACAGTACAGACATAAAGCAGGATTAAGGAATCAGAAGTCATAAAAATTTACATCTCAGACTTTCTTTGTGGTCACAGGAGATTTCAAAACCACTACTTCCAATGTTTTAAAAATATGCTGGAGTTGAAATCTCACCACACAGAATTCAAAATTAGTTTCTTCAGGTTTATAATCGAGTCACAATTTCACTCTGGGGCATTACTTCTTAAATAAGAGACGGAAGCACTTTTTCTCCACTAAATTTGCTAATTTGAAGTCTGGAAGAGGAGTAAAAGAGAGGATCAGGCAGCTCTCTGCAGCATATCCCTGACTGTCCCCATTCCCCTACAAGGTGACAAGACTCAGAAAGGTTCAAGGGATGGAATAAAAAAGGGTTATCTGGTTCTCCTATGACACATGGAAGTCAGAAATCATGTCACACTTTTCAAAAGAAATAACAAAAGTTGCTGTAAAGGGAAACAGTCAGGTAATTCCACTACCTGAACCCACATTTTGGTCACCAGTTAATGCTTAATTCCTCATAAACTGCAGTTTAACAGGTGCACTACAGGGTGGAGGACAAGGCATACTGGTAAGGCCGGCTTCTATCTCATATGGGCTAGTCTTAAAATATTAACTGAATATTTTTTCTTGGCTTTTTTTTGGTCAAAAAACAAGTCAAAGTAGAACAGAGGTAATGATGTGAAAGAATGTAATGAATGTTTTCCATCTCTACTTTTTCCTTGCTGTTCTCAAGTAAAACATTAAAAATTAACACAGTAGTACTATCAGGTCAGGTCACAAATCCATCTACTCCAGAACCCCATGAGCCACTGTAACCATTGGCCCTTTGCCCACTTTCACACACAGTCTGTTGCACTGAGGAAGAATTACATGGTCAGAGGTGTATTACACTATGTGTTTAAGTCTTCGTGCTCTGCTTACAATCCTTTTTATTGTTTTCCGTGTCTTAGCTACATTCCATAAAGAGCTGCTGAGTTTTGTTCAGGCACAGCTTTCGAAGAAAGAAGATTGGCAATAAGATGAGCCAAGGTGAGAGTCTCCACAAAATCAATCTGAAAACTTTTCTTGAAATAATGTTCTGGGACTCTTCTTGTCCTTGAACAGGATTTCTGTGTGCAAGTGGGAGATAATGGAGACTGAAGAGATCTCTTAAAAGTTTTACTGATTTTCATTAGGCTGGTTCATACGAGTTCTCTGGGCCCCTCAGTGGAGGATTTTAATCATATTTTGCCTTCTGTGCTACAGTGATCACAATGCTAATCTCTGTAATTCCACATTTGGGAGCCTGCTTTTCAAAGTGTAAACAACTGACACTGACTTTATAAAGAACATTTTTCCAGAGGGAATGCAATGGTAGAGTCATAGGGAAGCATCATGCGCCAAAAACTGAAAAAAAAAAAATATCTAATTACACTAGAAGAAATAAACCATTCTCAGTTTCCTTCCCTTGTTCTGTATAAAGTACATGAATAAAATATATGTAAATAATTTTTGTGAGGGAGAAACCTTTGCCCCTTTCTACTTACAGGTACCAGACACATCATCTCTAAAGCAAAACTTAAAGAAGAAACTGAATTTCTGCATCTGCAGGAACAGAAAAACAGGTTTCATAAAAACAGGAAACAAGATCAGCATGAGTGAAAATGCAGACTCAGAGGGAAGAAAAGTCTAATAAAATATTTCTGTTTCTCTATGCCTTAAAATCTGATGCATTGCCAAGTTCCCTAATGGCTTCTGAAGTCACAGGTTTTTTATCAGCTCTTCATTTTGAGCATTATTTTGTTCAGCATCTCTGAAATGCTCTCACTATTCAGAGCTAGTATTTCCTCCTCCAAGCGAGTCGCACAAGGATGACAGCAAAGACCATCCACAGAACAAAACTCAACTGTCCAGATAAAGCCATTCTGGAAAAAAACCCATACCTTTAAAGAAAATAACTTAAACAATTCCCTTCCTAAGGGTCTTCGCACTTGATAAACGGCAAAAGCTCTGAGATAATAGTACAGTCATGTTGCAATACTGTTTAATGGCATCTACTGGTAACATTATTCATACAGCAATGCTATTGACTTGTAATTCCTTGAAAAGACAATTCTTCATAAAACCTGTATTACTGAAACCCTTGTGCCTTTTACCATTACACAGATTGCAGATGAATTCATAGGATCTATTAATGCCTCTAACAACAGAATGGTACAGCATCTGACTAAATTTAGGGAAGAAAAAGAGAAAAACAGACCTATAATTACTGTCCCTGCAAAGAGAAAATGCAGGCACTGCACCAATTCTTGCATTAACTGTCCCAAATCTATTAAAATATTTCTCCCACCTCAATTAACTTACATTTCAGTATTAATAACGGTGTAACTTCTACACTCTTTATCTCAGGATGCAATACCATTAATGCTACAATGCTCTAACATAAAATCTTCTATGTGTCTTACAAAAATATGAAATGCATATTTTAGAAAATTTACCAAGCAGCTGAAGCTGGGATAATGCACTTATGTCTGCAATACTCCCACATTTCTTCTAATATATTACAGAGAGGGTCATAGAAGGACTTTAATCTATGAGGCCAGAATATTTCAAGACAATGAATTTTTTGCCCACACCAGAAAGTAAAAGCATTACAATTGATGCAGTAACCTCTCAACTTTTTTTTTTTGTATTACCCTACCTACTCTTTGTAGTTTTATGCAAGAACCACCATACTTTTATTTGCATATTGCTCATCTCTTCCTCCAGTTTGAAACATGACATGCTTTAGAATTTCATAATCTACCCTGTTTGTTACAGAATAATTAGAGGACCTCAAACCAAAGGAAAAAAGTCTGTATTTCAGTGACTGTGTCATGATACAGTCTTTGGAAATTTATATATATGTCACAGGAAATTTATGAAATGCAAAATTTCAGGATTATGGTACTGGAGGTATATACATCACAGAAAGGACTGATGAGTTTTCTGACTGGCATTCTTTTTGCTGAAATATAACTTATAACGGAAATCTTTTACAAACGCCAGGAAAGCATTGGATGTTTTGTGTAAAAATTTAGGGTTTAGCTAGTCAAGACTTCACAAATGCTCAGCAGCTGTTATGACCCTGAGTCATAACAACTTTAGAGAGGAGAAACAAACTCATTGGATTTCCTTTGCATTTCACAAGCATTAGTTCCCTAAGACCTGTCCTCCAACAGGTTATGTAAGATCTGCTTCAATTCTTTTTCACTTCCACCACTTACAAAACTTCTCAGGGCTCTCTAACCTCAGCATCCCAGGGGCTTCCTGATCACTCTTGAAAGCACATGGAGGACAGACAAGAGAGGATTGTGGAAAATGCTATTCCTTCTCCTATTTTTTCAATCAACCTAGTCTTCCACCCAGTCTACTCAGTCTTCATGACTAAATACAAAATGGCTATAGATTGCACATACCTTTGCTATGGTACTTTATTCCCTCAGCATGTTTGCCACAACAGTAGACCCAGGTCTACTACTATTTTTAATATAACTGAATTTAAAAAAAAGGTGACTATAACAACATAAGTCTACATTTAGAACCAGAAGCTAAAGCACATGCTACAGAAGCTTCATCCGTACAAGTATTTGTATGCTGTGGGTGATGTCTGTTGTCAGGAATGACAGTGAGGGCTGAAGGAAAGAAGAGACAAAAGCTTAAGAATGTTGTATCTTTTACATATTAGTAGTAACACATGTTCCAAGATCCTGCTCCTTTCTTTAAGGTGATGGTAAAGTATACTGCTGCCCAGGGATCAGATATGATCTGCAACTTCACTGTAAGTTTACAATCAGGAGAATTTTTTCCCATATTACTATTGCACAGCATTAAGAGGAATACTAATGTGTTATTAATCAAAGGGATTTTACTGGCCCCCCAGCACACTCAACCAAGAAAATATTTCCGATTTGGCCTTCAAGTGTTCTGAAATTCTTGACAAATCATGTAAAAGGCAGGAGTTTAATTCCTTATGACTAATGAAAACTATATCCACTTTAATTCTGTATGAGAGCCCCTATTCAGGGATACTGCTTCCCCCCCCCCCCCCAATTAACATCTTTACTTAATTCATCCAAACATTTTAGAGAACACGTATACACTCATTCTCTTCTCATTATTCATTGCTAAACTATTTTGTTACTGTCCCAAGAGTATTCAAACTTCACAATATCACAGCCTCTGGCAGAGTCTTTTTAAACATTCATTATGTAGTATCTGCAGTACCCCTTAAACCAGTCAGAGGAGTGTCGGCATAGTAGCAGTCACAGTAGTAGTGGTGGTAGTACTACTTAAGGAAACTTTTAAATGTGGCCTACAATTACAAAGAGAAGCTGATCCCTGTGATAACTCTGCAAATTGCAATAGAACTGCATTACTGTAGAGTTAGGTCTCCACAGATTAAGAAGCAGAAATTATTAAAATGTCATGATCAAAAATGAGGAAGAAATCTTTGCACAGATGTCTTATTTATAGACAGGTAAACATGTGTGTTGGCTTCATTACAAATGTGACC
Organism: Strix aluco; assembly: GCF_031877795.1. Classification (NCBI taxonomy): domain Eukaryota; kingdom Metazoa; phylum Chordata; class Aves; order Strigiformes; family Strigidae; genus Strix; species Strix aluco. The sequence continues at coordinate 68,963,121 of NC_133932.1, read as the reverse complement.
TTCACCCAGATATGGTGGTTTTCCTAGAATATAATATTTACAAACCATAAAGTCAGTATCTATATGGATGTTATCTGGTTGTTCTGTTTGGAGCTCTGGAGTATGAAAAAGCTTGCTGAAGACCTCCTGTCCCTTCCTTCAGGCTTTCTGTGGTCTTTTCCACTTGGTTCTGCTTCGTTGTTTTGCTCTCTATCATCAGTGCTTCCAAACTCGATAGAAGAGAAATGCAACATATAACTCAGAGCAGTTCGCACTATCAATAGCATAGACCAGCTTACCTGTTTAACAGCGTAAAGGAGGCGGCCATAGCAGTACATCATGACCATCACAGGGATGGCCAAGCAGAATATAAAGAGACAGATGATATAGGATATGGACTCAGCTGACTTCGAGGACCAGCGTACTGAACAGCTTGTACCCGCACCTTCTACCCCATAACTGCTCCAACCGATCAGAGGTGGCACAGTCCAGACCAGGGAATAAATCCATGAACCACTGACTGCCAGCAACGCCTTCCGGTAGTCAGCGCTGCGCTTGTTGCACAGGGTGAGAGTGCTGTAGCGTTCATAGGACAGGACAGCCAGGGAGATCAGGGACACAATGCCTGCAATGAACCAAACCATTTAAATGTTTACTTTCATTATTTTGTGCAGTATCCATCTTAAACCCCACGAAATAAGATGCTCTTCTCACTATTACATATTTGAAGCAACAGTGAAAACTATTTCCACTATTCTCTATGCTTAAAACCCCACTGGACCTAGCTGCTCTGTCCATCATGTCAAATTTTGTTTAACTTGTATTTATCTTATAATGGAAGATTTTCATAGTTGAGAGCTATTCCTCTTCTAGGCAGGTTTTCAGATTTAGCTGTTTTAGTATTACCCAGGGGAAATCCATTTTCTACAAGAACTAATAAAATGTTGAAGGATTCAACTTCTAACATCCACGAACATTGTCAAATATTTCACTGACTTTTATACATGCAGAAGGCTTTATATTCAAGATTGGGAGCCCAAAAATGACAGAACCTTTTGCACTTCTGCCCCATCAGCTAGATACATCTTCAGTTCTGACCACTTGTATATGGGAACACCAGACAAGCCTTGGCATGAGTGTGATGTGGCAGGTCTTATCTTTATTTATGTATACGTCACATAATCAGTCAAAAAGTGATTTAGGTTAATACTGAGATCTAGGTGTCAGAGACCAGTTATATCCTCCAGTGAAAGATTAAAAAAAAAATCTGGCTTGTAGGACATTTCTCTCTTTCAAGGTTCAGGGTCCTAACCCCCTTCACAAATCTTTATGGATTGCATGGCAGGTTCTTAGTCATGACTCTGTGGGATTTTTAGTTATTTCCTATGGTTTTGTTCTACTTGCAGCTTCCTTTACACTTCTTGGTGACACAACACTGGATACCACTTTCCAGGATTTATGACCAAAGGAACTTCTTGGAAGAAATTTCCATCTTTTCCCATGGGTTACAGGCCTCCTTTTAGCCCTGTAAGATGAAAAACCTGAATAGACCTATGTCAGTCCAGGTCTTTCCAGGATTTTTTTTTCTTGATCCTTGCCAGTAGTAACAGCCAACTACACAGCAGCACTGAGAACTAGTCTGTCAAAATTCTCTGGATTTGAGTGGTACCTACTTCCAGCAAATTTGTTAACAAAAAAGATGATCTTCAGGAGAATCCACAGCTGTAATCCTTTTTTCCCCCCATTTAACTATCAGTTTCTCCTAGTGCTCCTTCACAGGTGTGGGATGGAGCTAAGTCAGAGACTCCCCTGAGGATAGCACTACTCTATCCCATACCAGGGCAAAACCCCTACACATACCCACACAGGGCACAGAAGATTCTCTCCCCAGGCACAGCATTTTGCTTCTCTTTCCCCCACAACTCAGTCACTCATTTCCTAGTTAGCTGGATGCAGGCACAGCTATTCCTGCCATCCCAACAACAATTTGTAGTTACTGTGTGCAGAGCTGGGTATGGCAAAGGACCCAGAGAGAAAGCAAGCACTGTTTGTTGCAATCAGATGCCTTATTTCTCAGGGGAAGAGCAGGCAAAAGGGTGTGAGAAGACAACTTTTGATGAAGAAAACATCTTTCTTGCTACAAGAGCCTACTAAATTATTTCCTTTATATTACTGGGAAGTCAGACCTAAAAAGTAGATACACTTACAGCTGTAAAATGACACAGCTCCACTAAATTCAACTGAATTATACAGTTTAAGAGTTTAACTTTAAACCTATTTTAAGGCTAGACTGTTTTAGAGGCAGTGGAGGCTTTCTGATCATCCCTCATCCAACTTGATTTGCTATGTAACACAGCTCTTGAAAGCCCTTGGCCATAATTCCTGCATTAAACACATATCTCAATATAGAAAAAAAATAGTGGGTTCTGAATTACAGACTCAAGAACAAAGAATCTACTACTCTCTTCTTGCTTCCAGCCCACACTTATTTATCTTCACTTTCATAGCATCGCTTTTTTCCGTGCTTTTATCTGCTTGACTAAAGAGCTTCTTGCTATCAAAAACATTTAGCTCATGTAGGTACGGATGGCAAAAATCCAGATTTTTATATTTGAAACTTGGGCCTCAGTAAGATGATATAGATCATTAATACATTTCAGATTAGACCATCATGGACTAACAGAAACAGTCTTGGGAACAAGAAATCTCTCCCCTCCCAGCTGAGTGCTCTACAGCAAGTTTGTATTATTCTTGCTGTACCTCTGATGGCAATGGAGGGAACAATGTTTGTATTCTGACAAGATGGCAAGTGAGACGTACTTTTGTTGAGAATATCCTACAGTCTTGTCAGTGCAGTGTTGCCTAGAAAACCCAAACAGGGTATTCAAACTGCCCTAGCTCAGGGCTCTGCTTCCTGGCTGTCTGCTTTAGCCATTGGGCTCTCAGGTCCAGTCTGGCTGCCAGATCTGTCTGCTCGTCCTTTTGCCACCGCCCAGCAGCTTCTCATGGTTTATATTGTCACAGTTTACAGCATTTGTTTACACTTCACATTTTTGCCTACTGACTAATATGAGAAAGATGATCAGCTTTTCTCCCACTGGTATTTATGATGGACAGCTTTATGGATGGGATGTGAAAATAACTGTCCATGAGTGCAGTATTGTTTGCTTTGAGCCAAAGAAGAGTCCTGTCTTTTAACTGGCACAAAATTAATGCTCAGTTACTAAATTAGGACCATGGCGATGTCAGTAAAAAATAAATCAAATATTAGCAATCAGACAAAACTACAAAAGTTTCCTTTAAATTATAGCAAATCATTTTTCTTCTCTACACAGAATAAGATTGGAGACTCTTAATTACACACCTTGGCAGGGGCCATTTCATCTTTACTCACCTTTTATTATTGAGTTCCACTGACATGACACAAGATACATTTTTCTCTGGAGGACAAGAACTATGATATATGGAATCCCAAACCACAAAAGTTCGGGAAAAAGAAAATCAATATTTATCTTTTTCTTTTTGTCACAGTAAGACTTTAAGGTCTGTGCTGTACCTGAACTATTTAATATCACTGAAACTAACATCACTGTGCATTGACTTCAGATGCTTTCAAGCAACAAGGGAAAAAGAGAAAAAGGGGAAAGAATAGTTCATAAGAGATATTAAAAGTTAAAAGAATTCAGTGTGGCTCATGTGGTTAAAATACACTAAACCAGGCTAACTATTTAGAAAAATTACAAATACTTTGAAAGAATAAAACTGGTGCTTTGAAAGACAGAAAATGATGAAACTGAGACATTAAAAAAAAATTAAATGTTTTTCCAACAGATACATTCCATTGAATTGGCTGCGAGTAATGAAAACACCTATTAGCCAGGTGTGGTGGTGCAATCCTTACCCCCCCCCCCTCTTTGTTGGGCTGCTTGGTGCTAGGTGCGATTCCACCCACATCCCCCGAGCTATACACCAGTCTGTGGAGATAAGGACTGACAATATTAACGAGCCTGGCTCCTGCCCCTCCCGATTGCTCGGAAATGGTTAAAATGGCCCATCAACTCCTAAGGGCCTGGCACACCTGTGCCTGGGATGTGATCAAATGGGAACAATAACAGAGTCGCACATTAATCAAATTCTTTTGTAACTGCTGGAAGGCACCAGAAGGTATTTGACAAAAGTCAATTATCTTGGACCCTATAAATGGCGACCACCAGGGAGACCCTTTGAGCTCTCCTGGATCGCAGTGGGCCTGTGACCAGCATCTCCCCTGAGCTGGGACGCCTCTCAGGTACCAAACCCTTAAGGTGTCGTCTGCTCCAGACGGAAGGCCAGGGCGAAGTCCCCCGCTTGAGTCTCAATTATCGCCCGTTGAGGAATGCCAAGGCATTGTGAGTATTTGCTCTAAACTCGAGAGGGAAATTTTCTTTGAGCTAGCTTCTCTTTACTCTGTGTGTGTGTGGGGGTACGTACCCTTGTTTCTGTGTGTGTATGTCTGTTCTGTGTTCATTCTACTGAATCCAAACACCTTTGTTTCTGTATGTTTGTCCATTTTGTTATGTGCATGCATGTGTATATATGTATATATAGGTACCGTTAAGTAAGTTAGTGTGAATCTTGTCATTTTAGAATCTGAATAAGTCGCTTTTCTTTCTTTTAGTATCCCTGAATTATTTTATAATAATAAATTGCTATTAGTTATTAATAAACCTAGATTTCTTACTAAATATTACCGTGTCAATACTTTCATCCGCGACACCAGGCGAGGAAGAAAAAACCAAGAGAGGCCATAGCAACCCTCTCTCAGTATACTTAGTATGACCTTGAGCACTGTACACAAAGTCACAAGATGTGCCCGGACCCTCTATGCCCCAACACTGGAGCTCCATTCAACTTTGCTGATGAAAGGGCCTTCACCTTAACACAGAACCCAAGACTAGACAAAATCAGCATAGGGTGCACATCAAGAAATATCCCTATTCTGATATTATGGTAGATTAACAGCTCAAATGTCTCTGTTAGGAATATCCTCAGCTTTTTGATTTAAAATAGTAACTTTTTTTTCATCTCACTCATTTATCAGTTCAATAGCTGAATCCCAGGAAGGTACCACTATCATATGGTCAATTATAGCAGATACACAGGCCTAATTTGTTGGACTGAAACAGCACAATTTCATAACAAAGGCAAAACCAGGTTTTGCATCAGTACCTAGTTTGACACTAGGTGGAAGTGAAAAACAGGGAGCAGGAGTTAGTGGATGAGCTTCCAGCAGAAAACTGATGATTGCCTTGCCCTTTACATGCTTTTCAGTAGCATCCGGTATGATCTTCTCTGTAATTTTTCCAGGTACTGAGGTTTGACTAACAGGTCTGTAGTCTCCTTGGTCTTCCTTCATGACCTTCTTGTAATTAGATAACGTACAATAAAGTTCCTCACTTTTCATTGTGCCTCTTGGTTTTGTATATCAGAGTTTTCTTAATGTCATGCACTTAACCATTGTGGCCTGTTATCTGGTACTCTATTTCATGCCCTATCTATTGCAGTCATAGGAATTAGCAAGAATCTTGGCTTTAAAACAAAAAGCAATTAAATATTTTTAAGTTATGTCTGAGGAAAAGACTTGAATGTAATCTCCATAGTCTTAAGAACCAGAAAACAAATTTAAAAAAAAAAATGTAAGTTATAAAAAGAAGAAAATAATTATAATTAAAGCTAATCACAATGCCTTATGCCAACATTTCATTCTTATTTTGCAGTAACATGTATGTCTGTGTAGACTGCATATCTTAATTTCAAATGAGTAATGTTTTCTAAAATTGCAACAAAATGAAGTTCAGGACTTTTATATCTAAACAGAATTTGCCTCCAACAAATGTTTAGGGCCTCAAGCTGGTACTTAGCCAAATAACTCCACAGGAGTCAATCACAGTGAGAAATGTAATTTGTTCCCCCAACATTTGATGCATATACAGGAACAAAACTGAGATTCTCACTGAACAGTACTGAAAGACAACATAAAAATCCACTGCAGATTGCATTAATTCTGCAAAAAATTATGCAGAAATTAACCATGGAAATAAGTGACTTTGAGATAAGCTGGGTCTGAGGCATGAGCCTTTTCTACAGAGCAATTAGCTGCAGTGAGCACAAGAAATTCAATTTCAAGTCATAAACCAGGACAGGCATCCATTTATAGGACTACATCTTGCCATATTATCTATTATTTACTTTTATGTAAAGATTTGTACATTTCTTCCTGGCAGAACAGCACAGCATATGGCTCTAAGCGAAGGACACAGCAAATCACTGTTTTGTTCCTGCAAGTCTCAACTAAAAGTGTTACATTTTCGTATTAGTTTTTGCTGTTTTACACTGCTCACCGATGTAGTAATTGCAAATGGGATGCAGCTTGCTGATGGTCTCTAGGTCATGAAAAAAATGAGAATCTTAGAGATTCAGTCTACACTGGGTAAATGTTTTGACAACTAACATGTATATTTGCCCTCTTAAAGCTCCTGAAGGTCATTATCCTACATCATGCTTAGAGTCCTGGAGCATCACAGTTGCATGATGTAATGTATATTCTGCACTGTATTCTGGTTATCAAGGACCAGGGGCAATGAAAAGAAGCCCCTGAGCTTGGAGGAATGCAATAGCACCTTCTTCAACAAGACAGTAATGGATTAAAACTAAATGCAAGATGTCACAAAAGGCCAAGATGATTTTATCGCACCCAACCTCCATGCAGGTTGATATTACCCACCAATAGTCATTCTGTCATAGCTTTCATCCTCTCACACTCTCACAGCCACAAGCACAAAGGTCTGCGTTCAAGAGGTCTGTGCAGGATGTCTTTTGTGAAAGAGGGAGAACAAGGGACTCTGGTTATAAATTTGTCAAACCTCTTGTTTATGGGTACCTCCCCGGCAAAAAAATGGGTTTTGGTTAGAGCTTTCATACACTTTAGGAGTCCACTGTTGTTATGAAGTAGTCCATTGCTTATGAATCCTGCCCACATGAACTTTGGTATGTCTCAGACAAGGCTGCAGCTCCCCATTTTCATTTTCTTGTTGGGAAAGTAAGTCTGCCTGGAACATACTCACCTGCACAGGCACAGTCTCTTTCATGGTGAGCTACCACAGAAGGAAATGGCAGGTGTGATGTGCTGTACCTTGATGCCATGCTCCTCTCAGTTGGGTGCAGGGTCCTCTGACAATGAGTTGTTGTGCTCTGCTCTTAGTACACAGTCCTTCAGGCCTTCCCAAGCCAACATGTGCTTAGTTTTACTGCTGGGAGAAGCATTCTTCATTACCTGCGCAGGCTGTTCTCATTCTTTTATGGTTTCTTCAAGCATTTACACCCCTTTCCCCTCACACATCAGCCATAGTAACCTCAGTAACTCCACAGCAGGTCCCTGCACTTCCTGATGCCACTGCAGCCCATGGCCAGGCCAAACCCAGCTGCCAAGACTGACCCAGGGCGAGACCCAGCTGCAAGGCTGGTGCGAGGCAGGGAACCAGAGTCTGCCTGGCTGTGTTGCTGCTGAGACCCGAGGCATGACGGAGACAGCTGAGCACCTCTGGGCGTGCATCAGACCTCTGCCAGCCACATACAAAATGCAGAGGGGAAATCAAGGGCATAGTAAGTGCTGGGGTTCCCACATGCCACCTACAGACCCTATGCTAACCCCAGAGAGACCTGCCAGCAGCAGAGGTTAACCAACAACAACTCCGGCCTCCGCTGCTTAAACGTGTTGCTGAAGGAAGAGAAAACAGTATCGTTTCATACATTTACAAGACTCCATACATATACATGTGTATACATAATACCTATTCCTATAAGGCAGCTTTAACCTAATATCCTGGTAAGGACATCATGCACCTGGAAGTGGAAGAGGTGCATGAACCAGCAGCTGGTGGGCTGGGACTCACCAAAAGTTATCTTTAGAGGTGCAAAAGGCCTTTTGAAGCCAAGCCACTGTGCAATGGTGAACAGCGAACTCAGAGAGACAGCAAGCAAGAAAGCGCACAGTGCTGTAAGGACATTTGCAGGGATGGAAGAAGCATGCTCTGGTCTCCACTTAGAAATGTTGTGTTGGTAAATACCTAACATGAGGAACAGGTAGGTTCCTCAGAAATGTTGTGTGTCCTAACAGAGCGACGTTCCCTTCCCTCTAGTCCCTCAGGTTTTAGCTGCTAAATCTGCTCCTCCGTTAGCTGGAGAATATGCTAAAATGCTCTGTAGCACTATGAGATGGAGATAAGATGTAAAAGGAAGAAAAGAGTTTTGTGACTAAATGCACCCCAAGTTGGGATTATCAGGGAATCCTGTGCTGAGTGATTCTTCTGCTGTTTCTTCTGGCTGACATCTTTCATCATGCCCAAGGACTTAGAGGTAAACACAGAACAACAACAGTAAGAAACACCCTTCTTCAAATGAAGGCTCTTACTACCTCAATTTTAAGGTTTCAAGTTTAATTCCAAGTTGTGCTACTGAATGGTAGTACATTAATATGTTATTGAGTTATACAAAACTAGTTTGATCAGTGACTCAGTGCTGTTTTCAAGGGAACTACCTTTCCTGAATTTACATGAGAGTATTTCTATTAGTTCTCTACAGAAATAAAACACTCCACACATGGAAATGAAACATAACCAATTTAAGCAACTTAAAAGACATGACCTTTTCTACATATTTGCACTTCTGTATTTCCTTAGAAGCCTTTCTGAAAACATATCCTAGTATCATCCCTCAGGGACTATGCATGAAACAATTTGTAGGTCTAGTATTCACAAGAGAGGTTTGGAAGCAGCAAGAGGGAAAAAAAAAAAGCAACAAGCTCTCTTTCTTAGCTTAATCTTCAGGCAAAATTTTGTCAGCTCTGGGCCAAAGTACCTTACCTAACACCTGCCACAACATCAGAGATGTTATGAGAATGCACATGGGGCAATCCATTCTATCATCAGCTTTGTTTCCATCTTTTATGTACTAGTTAATACTAATATGCCAAACTACTGGGCTCTGCTTACCTTAAAGTCAAAACATTTCTTCCACAAAATAATTTCTACCACAGTAGCTGCTGCTGTCAGGGACTTCCTTGCAGGTGAGGAGGTAAGAATATTATAATGCTAAAAGCAGAAATTTTCAAAAGCTGACTCACTGAGCAGAAAGAGGGGAGCACTTCTATGATTTGTTGACCTGACCTCTGACCTTCTCAGAGCACATGCACTTTTGTAAAAAAATCAAAAACTACTGAGGCACAGCATCACAGGGGAAGAAAGAACAAAATTGTTAATTGTTTAAAAAACCCAAACTTACTCCATTTTGCTTTCTAGCTCTGAGTCTTACAACACACACTTCACTCCTGTGGCCAAGATAGGGAAAAACCTCTCTCATATAGAGTCTCCAGTGAGGTTCTGTAGGTTACATCTCCTCTTCTTCTGTGATACCAGAATTGCCACAAGTGGCAATGAGAATGCTGATCAGCCTGCAAAATCTCAGATAGGCAGCCCAGAATGAAACTCAGCTAAACTAACAGAACACAGTTAAGTTAGTTAACTTCCACAGCCGCTGGTGCTAGTGGGAAAGTAGTATCAAATAAGCAAATGAGAGAGAAACAAGTGAGAGATTGTGAATATGGAATTTCACAAAATCATTTTTATCAAGATGTTTTGGTGGGGTTTCTTTTTCATTTTTTGAGACAAGAAGCACAAATGAATATTCAGAAAGGATGCAAACAGGTCTGGAGAGTGGCAGCCATATGTGGCTGCTGTTCCTTCCTCACTAGGCCCCAGAATATTATCCACTTTTTCCTTTTCCCTCCCAAACAAAAATGAAATACATATTTTATGGGCCAAAATTCAGCTGTCAACAGATTTTGGCAGAAGACCCCAAACATTTCCAGAGTTAGAAAGAAAGCCCACTGAACCTAGAAGATTTTCCAGAGTTAAGGTGAATAGACTCAAAGTGAGCACTGGCTTTGGTGGACAACCAACCAGCTAGCCTGACTTGCTTGAACTTTACAGATCAGTATCTGCACTTCAGCAAATAAACAAGTCACAAAAAATCTTTTTATGATATAGCAAAGTCACAATGTGAATATAACAACTCCTAATAAGTTCAGTGTTAATATAAATGATATGAACTGCAGAGGAGTGCATGGATGCCTCAATAACTGACAGAAGCAGTTTCCAAAACACTATTGGTTGTATTTGGATACGCCTATTAAGTATTTATATATTAAAACATAAAATAAACAGTCAAAGCAGTCAAATATTCTTGCATTTGGTGACCTTTATTCTAGTTGAATGCTCCCATGTGTTAGTGATCAGATCACCATTTCCATCTGATTTTTAAGGCATTAAAAGCACTTCTACTGATTTGAAATTGAGAAAAATATTTCCCACAATCATTTGTTACACATTAGCAGTTACAACCAGTTTTTTAATGCTGGCAATCTCGACTTTCAAAATACAGGCTACTTCAAATATCAACAATTCACCTGGAATAGAAATAAATAAACCAATTGCTATTTATCAAATGTCTGTAATTATTTGTTTTCTTTTGATTAGATGATTGTAGTCCTGAGTCTGTTAGAGCAAGCAATCATTCCTTTCCCTAAAGAGTTTTCTGACTGCTTAACTCTAATGGGAGTCACAGTTTAACTCTGCGCTTGAAAGAAATCACTGCAAAATCACTGTTGCGTCCAAACCTGCTGGGACAAATCTGACAGCAAGCGTTACCGATCCTGTTCAGTAAATCTTTCCTGCTCTTTTCTCAACAGTCATTTCTCTGTTTCCTCCTTTGTACAACATACCCTTCCTTTTGTGTTTGGTGATATCTTCAATACAGACAGTATGTATCCCTTTTAATAGTAAAGAATTAATTTTTTTTCTTTCTTTCCCCCTTGCTGAATTTTTAAATGTGTATACATTGTGCTTTAAGGGTGGGCTTCTTAGCTGTATCTTGTGACTTAATGTGCATCACTGAGTAGTACTATGCTTTTCTGCTATGATATTAATATGTCTATCCATCAACCAACTAAACAACAAACAACTACTTCTAGTGGCATAAATATAGCAAAGAATTCCCTTTTGTATCTTGATACCAGCACAATATAAAAAAAACCCGAATATTAATTTCAGTCTCACTTTCCATATGTTAGGGAGGATCCCTCTGCAATCTGGAAAGCAGGCTAGCACTTGCAAATTCAGCTTCCTAAATTGGCTGCATCCATCAGTGTATTTATCCACCCGCCCTAGGGAATCAGAAACAATGTCAGCACTAGATGGAGCTCCTGTACAGCAACATCTCGAGAAATCTTCGGGGCTTGTGTGCATGTGGAAGCAGAGATGGATGTACAGTGCTGGTGTAGCAGGAGGATGCTCTCAGGGTGGCCAGGTTCACTGCAGCATCTCCATGTCCATGCCCACGCTGTCCTGCGGGACTCCCATCTCTTGCCAAGACTGCTCCTTTGCTTCCCAAACGGGCGGAGATCCCCAGGACCTTCCCTCATGCTGAGCATCTGCACAGATGTAACAGGTAGCATGTGGTCTCAGGGTTTTTCTACATAGGGGATATAGCACCAAGCTAAGAAGTGAAATTACAGTTGTATTATCATCTGCCAGCTATGGAGCTGAACTTCCACCAGAGCACACCAAGCTAACTTCCCTCCTATGAGCCTCCGCTTTTCCACTGAATGCAACTGCGCATTTTTAATAATAAAGGAATATTTCTAGAGATTTAAGCCTGCTTTTTTCGGCAGTTACCATTGCTAGAGATGGAACGTGCTGCAAATATTTACTCTTCTGAGTCAAGTTTCTGTCATAAGGTCTAGTGGTCAAATTGGTTTTTATAATAACTAGCTATCAATGGGTCAATAACTAGTCATATCTGATAATACAAATGCAGTGTCAAAATATGTAGATAAGTTTACACTGCCCTTGGGCCAAGAGTTTCTTGCGCAGTTTTGCAACCCATCAACCTCACATACTATGGAGGTGGGATGAAACACTAGAGAAGGCTGTTCCTATCTCTGTCCAAGGTGACTTTCCTGGCTGAAGGATGTGCAGTGAGGAGAAGTGGTATTCTGCATTACTTAACCCGCCGGAAGGACCTCAGAAGAGATCTTTTGCTACATCCATTAAGAACTGGTTTGTAACCGATGTAGACAGAAATTCTTTGCAGTACATTTCATCCAACCAATAAATCTAATCTGCAACACTGGATAGATCAGTGGAAATTGCACTAGAGAATATAGTAGTGATGTATAAGGAGGTATGACATATTGGGACAAGCCAGCATGGCTAGCATAAGGGGAAGCCATGCCATACTAATTCATTATTGGTCCTTGGCAGTGCTATGCAGACAGGGGTGATGATACATTCAATAAAACCTACTTGGATTTCCAAACAACTTTGACAAGCCCAAAGGCTCTTAAGGATAGTGAGCTGCCTTGCAGTAAAAGAAATCTCCACATGGATAAATAATTGATTAGAAGCAGGAAATAAAGAACAGGAGAAAATAATTAGTTTTCTCAGTGGAAACTGTGGCCAGCAGAGTCCCCTATGAATCTGTGCTAGGCCCTGGGTTATTCATCACATTAATAAATGATCTGGAAAAGATTGTAAAGAGTGAAGTTTACTGATTATACTATGCTGAATAACTCAAAATCAACAAAAGCTGACTGTGAAGTACTGCAGAACAACCACATGAAAACTGAGTCACTGAGCAGATGAAATGCAATATTGATGTAAACTGCCATATGTAGAGAAAAACAGTCCTAGCTTTAAATACACAGTGATTGTTTCTGACTTACTGCTCTGCAAAGAGAGTTATGATAGATAGCTTCATGCAAACCGCTTCCACTAAGCAGCAATGCTCAGCAGCATTTAGAAAGCCAAACATCAAGGCTTATTAGAAAAGAGAAAACATGAAAAGGTGGGTGGGGGAAAATTATTTAGTGTTTCTCATAATACAGGAACTGGGTTTTCAACTGAAATTGTCAGGTTGCAGACTCAGAATTAACAAACAGGAGAAGGTACTTTTCATAGTACATAGTTAATAAGTAGAATTCCTTGACATATTGTATTGTGCATACTGAAATTTTGCAAGGTTCCCAAGACCAAGCGGCCTGAGAGATAAATCCAGGAAGATATGTTAGGCTTAAAAGTACTACTTCAGTGCTGAAGTCCCTACACCACAAATGACAAGCTGCTGGGATCACAAACTGGATAAATACCACTGGATGCTGAAAGTCATCCTAACTTTTAGAGTTCTAGAAGCATAGCTGGGCAACATATTTTTGAATGGCAAATACTTAGTATGTATATACACAATGGTTTTCAAGGCACAACTATTATTTAGTCGTTGAAACGATAAGAAGAAACAATTACAGCAAAGTAAGAGGCCATTACCTGCTTCTACTATTAATATTACTTTCCCAAAGGTCTGAGTGCCCCCAACCCCAGAAAAGAGATTAACACTTGTAAAACTCCTACTCATGCTCATCCTCAAATTCCTTGTTAAACAGCCCTTGATGCACTGACCAACAGAGAAAAACTGTTATATGGAGCAAACCAGATGGCTGTACGTCTACTGCTCTTACCACAAAGAATATTAAGCTAGGGCTCTGTCTTGCCTCATAACCTGCTTTCTACCCATTAGAAAAAGCCCATCTAAATCCTGACTGGCATATTTATCTGGCAGCCTTTCATCCTACTCCTCTGATACAGTTCTTGCCTGTCACAAGAATATTAAATAGACATACACTTTCCATTTTAAGAAGTACACACAATAAAGCAATCCTCAACATCCTCATACAGCCATTGCTGGACCTCAGCCCTCTTGCACTACAACACGCTCTTTCTCTGAAAACTGAGCAGACCAAAAACAGAGCAAAATTCGGCAGTTTGGATAAATTAAGGCAAACTGCTGGAATTTGTTACAGTGACTTTCATGGAGATGAGCTGCTTTGTATATTGTAGTCAGTGTACAGAACATAATACACACCCAAATACCATGTAGATACTCCACCCTTTCACTAAGAGGCAGAATTTGTAACTCCTCATGCCTGCAGTATTACTTCCTACCCTAGAACAGTTTCTAATTAGCTCCTGCTGAACTCACGCAGATGGCTCAGCCATGGGGATGGCCATTAGCCTCCCGTGCAGTGCTTGCTCTGCCGCCAGAGGTGGAGAGAAAGGCAGCATTCCTGACCACCGCATGAGATCCCTGCTCCAGAATACTCTGCCTTGTGCTGCCTGCTGCACAAGCATGCTAACAGCTCACATAATTTCATTAGGGTGATTAAATGTGTCAGTGTAAAGAGGTCCCCCGGTAAATTCATAAACAGCCTGAACACAGAACAGAAATTACCCACAAACTATAAATTTGGCAAACAATAATGCTTCAGTGTGCATATGCACGTAAGCATTAAGCTTAATGCAGACCCAGCCCTATTCAACCATTGCATGTTCTAAAAGTTTCATAAGGACAAACTAAAAGGGATTATCCATATGCAAATCTTGCCAGATGTTAGTGTACTATTTCAGTATTATCTCAGAGGTCTGTACTAGACTCAGACAACACTTAGATATCAAGCAATAGAACACCACATATGTGAATTAACTAATGGTTTTGAATCTTAGAAATTGTTAGAGTCCTAATCTAAGCAGTTTTACATTGCTGTTGATTATTAGAGATGATCAAACTATTCCTTATGAAAAATTCTCACGATCAAGTCTACTTTCTTCTGCCCTTTTCTTCCAATAGCTATTTGGTCCTGAACAAATTTCTACTGTTATAAATCTCTAAAAAAAATTCAGCATAAACCAATTTCCATCTATTGACTCACCTGAAGCCTGTTCACTTTGATCCCTTCTTCCCATAGTTATCAATTATTTCTGCTCTGGATTACAGTAGTGAAACCAATAGAAACAGTAGAACAAGGGGGGGGGGGGGGGGGGGGGAGAAACTATTGAAAATACAACTGATAAACAACACTAGAAAGCATATAGTGAATAACTGCCTCTAATAAAACACTGCAAAATATATATAAAGGTTTACAGCTTACCCCAGTGAGTCACTAGCCTTCTACATTGTGGCTGGTATACTTTCATAAGGAACAGTAGAAGTTTGTATCTAGCTATAGGATGAGATTGTACTTCCAACATATTAGCATCCATCTATGAAATGGGTTTAAGAAACCACGAACAGGAGAAGTAGTGTTAATTTTATCACATTTTGAGAAGACTTCTTGGCTGAAATTGCTGAGAGTGATTGAGCCTGATGCTGATAGCTAGCATAAGAAACCTTCAGCTGAAGCACATGAAGTCTGACACTGTTATAAAACAGCAGTTTTAAAGATGGTGCCCAGGTGACCTTGATTAGAAGCGTTATCACCTGGACCACCAACAGATGAGAGGGGAGTCAAGCAGCCCCAGGGAACTTGAGGCTTCATCCTTGTATGGGGTGATCGCTCGCTGAGCTGCCCTGCTGATCCACACTGGGCCATCACAGCACAGGTAGAGAGGGGGATAACCAGGTCCCAAACCACTCAGGAGTCAAAGCACAGGGACATTTCACAGAAAAGTAATGGTGGGATTTCAAGGGGAGGAAGCAGCTACCTGGAGTGGTGCTCCCTTGCATTTGCTGTCTGCAGATACCAAATGTTCCTCCTGCCTGTATCAGTGATGGAAAAATTTACAGCAACCAGAGGTCATTTTGAGTTAGCATTAAAAAAAAAGAAAACACAACCCACAGCCAAACCAAACCCACAAACCTTCCAGTAATAGGAGGCATTTTAATTATTTACATAGTGCATCATGTTAGCTGTGAAATCAACCAAAACAATGTGGTGTGCAAATCAATAGAGGCTGTGGTTTATTAACTTATGAGACATTTACTGAATCTCCAGTTTCAGAAATAGTTTCTCAGCTAGTGTTAATACCTAGAAAAATGCAGATGTGAACAGGATAGCTCTAAAGAAACTTATTTTTCCATGTCAGCACACTTTCTTAACAAACTTGCAAATTATTTTCTCATCTTAATTTCTAATGAGAAAGTGGCAGACACACTACCAGAAAAAAAAAATACTTTAAGTGTGAAGTATTGGCCACTGCTGAGAAAAAGGGGAAAAATGAAATTGATAGTTATTACCTATTATTGTGTCATTAGTTGGAACTATGCCAATGGTCCTGTACCCCTTTTATTACTGAAAAGCCTGTAAGTATTAATTTGCTTACTAGACTGGAAGATGTAGCATTCTGCTTAAATGCTTCCTAAAAAGAAACAGTCACAGAAAATGAATGTCATCAGTTAAGAAAAAGCCACTAGGTATATAACTTTGATTTAAATAGCCAGAGAAAATCTGTCTCTGGTAGACAGCAGGTGCTACAAGGAAATTTTAAATTTTTTCAAAAAACTACTGAATTCTGTTCAGGTATGTCAGCACACAGATGGCCTTAAGAGTTACTAGAGATTATTAAACAAATAGTTAAATAGAGTATGATTAATAGCCTTTCATAAGCAAAGACCATTGCCCTCTAATATACTTTTTTGGATTGAGTATTGCTTATTTACTGAGCTCTAGTTTATTTCATTTTACCCACTGAGGACCAGAAAGCCAGTTACATTTTAATAACATACTTCTTCACATTGTGTGGCCTGACTACCAGCACAGCTGGTTTCTGCTTTTTCCTAAAGTAATAGAAAACCAACATCAGGCATAGCATTGCCTGGGTTAATGCCATGACCCAGGATTAGGGAACAGGACCTGAAAATGCAAATAATTAAATTTAACTCTGACAGAAATGCTGTTCCACCACCTCAAACACAGCTTACAGCCCTGACCTTTTAGACTCAATTCACCATCAGGGTAATTTTGCAAGAAATCTGATGTGGTCTTTGCCTTTAAGCTCACATACCAGATCTCTGTGTAAAGTGATGTTATTTGTGTACTTCCTTGCATAAAGTCCTCAGCATTCTGCAACACATGGCCATGACGAAGAGTGATGTCCCAGAACCAAAAGTATGCATGGCTGCTCAAAAAGGAAGCATCAAACATTGGCAGAAATTTGTAGTCACTTGCACATGCACAGAAACAGACTTTAGGCACGGACAGAACATTTTTACAGAACATAAACTGGCAATACATGGGCAGCTACCTATACACAAAAAATGCCAAAGTTATCAATTTCCTTACAGAATTCTGCTGTTCTTCTGTCCCTCTTTCCAGGGACATGTACACAAGCTGCTGTCCACCCCTCACTGCTGATATCTCTGCATGTTTTTTGAGGTTTCCTTTTGGTCAGGCAGTAGGAAAATAGAACAAAACACAGCAGAAAATTATAAGGATGGCAGCCAAAGGAAAATACAATGACTCAACCTACATGTTGGTGTAAGCTGAGGGCACTTGGGGATCAGCGACCTGTTCAGAGCAAGCCCCAGCTCCCCTTTCAGCCATGTGCTTGAATTTCTGCTGTGCTGAAAGCTGGGAGGAAGAGGGAAGTGGGGGGTTCTGGTGCACCCTGCAGTCCCACTGCAGTACGGTGTTGAGAGTGGGCTCAGCTGGAGCTGCTCAGACTAGGGGAGGGAGAAGCAACCATGCCTCTGCACACCACAGAATCTGACCTAATACTGTTAACACCAACACTCATGGTCTGCAGCGACTTAAAGACATGGGCAAATTGAATGAGACCTCAGGCGATGCTCTGCCATAATGAAGGCAAAACCTTCCCTTACCCTGAACCAGTGTTAAAGCGCCTACCAGAGTGAAGTCTCTGATTTCAGGAATAATGTTCAAAGCACTACACTAGGTCTTCCATTGTGACTTTCTCTGCATGGCATGATTCCTTCTTTATCAGGTTTTCCAAAATTATTGCCCAAGACAATTCTCAGTTTCAGGCACTTAAATTGAACACAGAAGCCCAATACTTGTGTTCTACAAATTATCTGTAGGAAGAGCAGACAGCATTTTCCCTACATGATGAATGTGGGATCTCAAGCTCTGAAAGAGAACTTGGGC
The DNA here is from genome assembly GCF_031877795.1 of Strix aluco. NCBI lineage: Eukaryota > Metazoa > Chordata > Aves > Strigiformes > Strigidae > Strix > Strix aluco. The sequence goes on along the minus strand of NC_133932.1, from coordinate 68,945,117 downwards.
ACCTCTTCATGGAAACTCAACAGAAGTCTTCCAAATACTCACTGTTGGACAACTATTCCAAGTGATTTCAACATTGTACAGTGTTTAATGCCTATAGGAACTAGAAATAAACTAAGAAATAAACACAACATCGGGGAAGAGGACACTGAAATGGAGAGCGAACCACAGAATCATGTAGGTTGGAAAAGACCTTGAAGATCATCTAGTCCAACCATTAACCTAATGATAAGCAAAAGTAAGAAAATGACAGAAAGACAGAAGGAGCAATACGCACCCTATTTGTGAGGGTCATTTCATGACTCCAGAGAGGTACAGAGCGAACATCTACCTCTGAGCTTGGGCTCCCTTTATAGCTGGTGGAGATAAAGGGGCGCTTGTAGGGCACAGATCATCTCACCCCAAACAGAACATCTCAAATATGTCAAACAATTTGCATGCTGGCAGTACAAATTTGTTTTTCTAATGATTATAAAAGAAGCCTGGAAGATTGGAAAATGCCTGGTTTTACTCAGATGATTCCCCTCTGTCTCTAAGGGGTTCAGCATTTCATTTTGCCATGTAAATATGGCCCTCAGAAGTGTATTTAATAATATACCACCTATCTCACTGATTAATTATTTAAATAAAAAGAATAGCAGGCTAACTTCAGTTTCCCTAGAGAGGGGATGCCAAAGAGGAATTCAGATTACATATCTCCTGAATAAGTACTTTTGTGTTTCCATTTAGTATACTATCAGGTATAAATTCAGGTGTGTGTATATATATATATACGGTATATATCGGGTATACTTTCAAGCATATCAGGTGCTTGAAATTGAGCATAAAAATTCAGGACAAACCATCAGTTGTAACACTGTATTAAAATAAGTAAAGCCCTCTAGGTAATAACATAATTTCTCCTTTTTTTAGATAAAGGAACTGTATGCACAATTTGACCAATTCCTGTTAGTTAGACACCCTTTTTTTTTTTTTCCCCCTCTCTTTGAACCAGCAGATTATTTCTGATACTGAACAAATATCCAGGAAAGCTTGCATGGGTCATGTTGACTGCAGGCATAACAGAGTCTATACACTTCAAACAGAGAACATTTTGGGGGCTGATGCAGAACTATGTCTTCCTAAACATTACTGAGTAGCTGTGCTTGCTATCAGCTTTATTTATAGAAATATCTCTTTTAATCCCATCCCAAGTCCACTGTAAAAGGAGTCATCCCTGTTCAGTGAGCAGGTGAGGAGCTGCTAAGAGTGGTTTTGCACTGGGAGATGAGTACTTGCTCTATAAGGGCTTAGAAAACTTCAGGCTTGAGCTGTTGCAGGACCAAGCCAAGGGAGAATATATCTTTACTTCTGGAAATAAATGTGTCTTCTCATAGAAGAGCCATTCACAGAATCACAGAATCATCTAGGTTAGAAAAGACCTTGAAGATCAGTTGATCTTCCATTAACCTAACACTGACTGTTCTCAACTACACCATATCCCTAAGCAGCTATGTCAACCCGACTCTTAAACACCTTCAGGGATGGGGACTCCACCACTGCACTGGGCAGCCCATTCCAACGCCTAACAACCCATTCTGTAAAGAAATACTTCCTAATATCCAGTCTAAACCTTCCCTGGTGCAACTTGAGGCCATTACCTCTTGTCCTATCACTTGTTACTTGGTTAAAGAGACTCATCCCCAGCTCTCTGCAACCTCCTTTCAGGTAGTTGTAGAGGGCGATGAGGTCTCCCCTCAGCCTCCTCTTCTCCAGACTAAACACCCCCAGTTCCCTCAGCCGCTCCTCGTACGACATGTGCTCCAGACCCTTCACCAGCTTCGTTGCCCTTCTCTGGACATGCTCGAGTAATTCAATGTCCTTTTTGTAGTGAGGGGCCCAAAACTGAACACAGTAATCGAGATGCGGCCTCACCAGTGCCGAGTACAGGGGTAAGATCACTTCCCTGTCCCTGCTGGCCATGCTATTTCTGATACAAGCCAGGATGCCATTGGCCTTCTTGGCCACCTGGGCACAAAGCTGGCTCATGTTCAGCCGGCTGTCAATCAACACCCCAGGTCCCTCTCTGACTGGCAGCTCTCCAGCCACTCCTCCCCAAGCCTGTAGCACTGCTGGGGGTTGTTGTGGCCCAAGTGCAGCACCCGGCATTTGGCCTTATTGAAACTCCTACCGTTGGCCTTAGCCCATCGCTCCAGCCTGTCCAGGTCTCTCTGCAGAGCCTCCCGACCCTCGAGCAGATCAACACTCCCACCCAACTTGGTGTCATCTGCAAACTTACTGAGGGTGCACTCGATCCCCTCGTCTAGATCATCAACAAAGATGTTAAACAGGAGTGGCCCCAAAACAGAGCCCTGGGGGACACCACTCGTGACTGGCTGCCAACCGGACTTAACTCCATTAACCACAACTCTTCGGGCCCGGCCATGCAGCCAGTTTTTTACCCAGCAAAGTGTGCGCTCATCCAAGCCTCGAGCAGCCAGTTTTGCCAGGAGAATGCTGTGGGAAACAGTGTCAAAGGCCTTACTAAATATCCACAGCCTTTCCCTCATCCAATAAGCAGGTCGCCCTGTCGTAGAAGGAGATCAGGTTTGTCAAGCAGGACCTGCCTTTCATAAACCCATGCTGACTGGGCCTGATCATCTGGTTGTCCCGCATGTGTTGTGTGATGGTACTCAGGATGAGCTGCTCCATCAGCTTCCCGGGCACTGAAGTCAAGCTGACAGGCCTGTAATTTCCCGGATCATCCTTCCGACCCTTCTTATATATGGGCATCACATTGGCCAGTTTCCAATCTGTCGGGACCTCCCCGGTCAGCCAGGACTGCTGGTAAATGATGGAAAGCAGCTTGGCGAGCACCCCAGCCAGCTCCTTCAGCACCCTCGGGTGTATCCCATCAGGTCCCATAGACTTGTGTGTGTCTATGTGATGCAGTAGGTCACTGACTATCTCCTCCCGGATTGCCGGGGGCATCGTTCTCCCAGTCTCTGTCTTCTGGCTGAGGAGGCTGGATTCCCTCAATACAACTAGTCTTGTTATTAAAGACTGAGGCGAAGAAGGCATTAAGCACCTCAGCCTTTTCTTCATCACTCGTTACCATGTTTCCTCCTGCATCTAGCAGGGGATAGAGGCTCTCCCTGGTCTTTCTTTTGCTGTTGACATACTTACAGAAATATTTCTTGTTATCCTTAACTGCTGAAGCCAGATTAATTTCTAGCTGGGCTTTAGACCTCCTGATTTCCACCCTGCATAGCCTCACAGCGTCTTTGTCATCATTGTGAGTGGCTAGCCCCTTCTTCCAAAGGCCTTAAACTCTCCTTTTCTCCCCGAGTTGCAGCCAAAGCTCCCTGTTTAGCCAGGGTGGTCTTCTCTGCCACTGACTTCTCTTACAGCACCTGGGGACAGCCAGCTCCTGTGCCATTAAGACTTCCTTCTTAAAGAGTGCCCAGCCTTCCTGAACCCCTATACCCTTCAGGACCATCTCCCAAGGGATCCTGTCAAGCAGGTGCCTAAACAAGTCAAAGTCAGCGCTTTAGAAGTCCAGTATGGCAGTTCTGCTTCCCCCTCTCCTGGCCTCTCTAAGAATAGAGAACTCTATTATTTCGTGATCACTGTGCCCTAGTTGGCCTCCAAACACCACATCATCCACCAGTCCTTCTCTGTTCACAAAGAGGAGGTCCAGCAGGGCACCTTCTCTGGTCAGTTCACTCACCAGCTGTTTCAGGAAGTTATCTCCCACACATTCCAGGACTCTCCAGGACTGGTCCCGCTCTGCTGTGTTGTATTTCCAGCAGAGGTCTGGGAAGTTAAAGTCTCCCACAAGAACAAGGGCAAGCAATCCTGAGATTTCTCCTGAGTGCCTATAGAATATTTCATCCACCTCTCTGTCCTGGTTGGGTGGCCTATAGTAGACTCCTACTACAACATCAGCCCTGTTGGGCTTCCCCCCGATTCTAACACAAAGACACTCCACCTTCACTATACTTCTGCTCAAAGCAATCATAATAGTCCCTAACATACAATGCCACCCCAGTTACTGATCCATCAATATCCCTTGCATCTTTGTTGTGCTGCATGTCTCCATCCCTTGCCTCCACTGAGATGGCAGGGTAAGGGTCATCGCTGGCACAACAGCCCACAAACTGTGGTAATCTACCCTGAGGCTTATGCCTGGGAGTTCATTTCACCTGAGGTCTCAACTGCATCTCATAAGCAGAGCATTTCCAGTATGTCAGAAGTCTGTACGCTAAATACATTAGTTTACTGCAGTGAGTCTAAGCCATAGGCATATAAAATCAAGGTAAAGGATTAAGAAGAAAATTATTTGTTTAAGGTCACAAGGCAGCTGAACTTTAAACCAAAATAATGAGCAGCTCCATTTCTCATTCAGTGTGTTCTCTGGCAGTTTACAAGGGAATAAATCAATAACTGCTTTAATGTGACTGAAAAGATTATCTACCCATAAAGCTGAGTACTATGGGATTTCTAAAAAGATTATTTTTAAAGTCCTCATTTAGATAGGACCTTGGTTCATCAATAAAGACACAAAGACACAGCTTTCCCATTGCATAGGCATCTCTCTGTCCTCTTGCATGGTGATGTTCACTTACACAACATTAATCTGAATTAATTTTTTAAAATGAAATATTGTAATCAACTTCTCAGGCAAAATGCCAGGTATTTTAACTACCATGAAGGTTGAGGAAGAGAAAACCAGCACAACCAACAGACACCTGAAAACATGAGCTAAGAGTTCAACGGTCACAAAAATATCCTTGCTAGTGATATGCCTTGAAACTTTTTCAGCATTAGAATCTACTGTTGGATTTCCTGAGGCAGGGAAATCTTCGTCTTTCCCTTATCTATTAGTCTATTTCATATTTAATCCTGATATGGCATGGTATAAAGTAGCAATTCTGAAAATGAACTCCAGAACTTATCTGAGCCCAAATTCTGCCTGTCCTACATGTTTTGGAAGTCCGCATTAGTGCAAGTATCTTGGGAAAAGATGAAATATTACTGAAAGTTTTCATCTGTTCAGAGATTTGAAATGTTTAATAAGACACTGAAGAGACTACGTGTGAGATGGTCAAAACTGCATGACAAACTTCATTTTAGGATGGCCTATCACTTTGGGTATATATGGTCTCTATGGGAGTATGTTACTAAATAATGTTTTTTTCCTAAATTAAAATCTAATGCTTAATCATTTCATGATATATTCAACAGTTCTTATTTCAGCTTTCTTGCAAAGTTTACTCAGAGTTCAGATGAGAAAATGTGCCTTGTCCCTGTGTCCCTTTCCACGTTTGCTTAAATGTATAACCATGAGCCTGCCAAACCATGGCTAAGTGGTGGGTAATGGGAGCAAATTTAGCAAATCCATCAATCTCCCCAGCTCAGTGACACGTGCACTTTCCACTGCAGTGACCTACTTGACAGAGCTGCAAACATGCACAAGCACCAGGGTAAAACCATTTATGCTGGGAGCAGCCCATGCTGTTCCTCCTCTAGCTCCATCCCTAATACTCCCCCACATCAATACCAAACAGCTCTTATGCTTCCACAGCAGGTCTCGTGATATTTAATGTTCTCGTTTAAATCCCCATTACATGCTTATTGATCAGCACCTGCACTTCCCATTAGCTTCTACAACTTCTGCTTTCTGTGAATGGTTTGAAATCACAAAGCAGATGTGTGAAAAGCAGCAGGTAAATAAACCAAACACTTACACATTGTCAGTATTTTTTTCCATTGTGCCCATGGCAACCCACTGTTGCTGGTTCTTGGGTCATGGTTTTTAAGTGCCTGAGGCAGGCAATGGATTGCCCAGTAAAGAACTTACAGCTCGATTCCACAGTAAGCAACAACAAATGTGCATTGCACTGTCAATATTGCTGGGAGGAGAATTAGAACTGCTTTCCAAATCACCTCCCAGGGCAACAATTACATGATTTTAAAAAAGGTAAGACACTTCAGAGAAAAAAAAAGTTATCTCTCACCATTCCTTTACATTTGAAACAAATCTCAGCTTCCTACTTTCACTGGCTCACCCTTCACCCAGGCCACAGACCTGGGGGATAATACCTTCACTCTCAATTTGGTTTTAAACAGGAAGAAGGAGGCTTTCACAGCATCACAAAATTAAGTGGGAGGGGAAAAAAATAATCACTAAAATACAGTCCTTGTCAGAAGCCTTTTAAGAATGAATTGCATTTAAAAATATTTTAACAGTTTGAAGTTCCCTTAGGTGTGCTTTACACATCATCAAATACTCACCAAGACATGAAGATTAGTTGCCCACTTAAAATTTCTTCATGATTTAGGAAAATACTGCAGTTTAAAAAAAAAAAATGTACATCATTGTACATCTCTTCATTTGGTACAAGAAAGTGCAATTCTACTAAAGCCAGTTTACTTACTGTAACATCACCTGAAATCGTGGCCCTATACTGATGCTTTTCCTAGTAGGATAGGATCTATCTCACAAGAAAAAAAGGAACAAATAAGAATATTGAAGTGTTTATTCTTACAAAGCTTGATGTTGAACTTCAGTTCTCCTTAATCACCTCTCCTACTACACATCTCTATTCTGGACCCTGAGCATTAGGACCTTTCCTTTTAATCTTGACGGACCAAACTCAGACATGAGGCACAAAGGAGGGGAAGCTAATTTTTAAGCAAATAGAAAGTATATAATTTTTTTTTTCCAAATAGCTAAGGGATTGCAAGATAATGTAAATAACAAAGAAATGTTCTCCTTCCAGCCTATGCAGTTTTGCCATTTCCGTGTTCTTACATGTTCCTTTTATACCATAGCCTCATATAGTATTTTGCAGTCTCTGTAGCTTTTGCATTTATGTTTATAAATCTAATCAGCTTTGCCACTCACAAGGTAGTCACTGTTATCAGGCCAAACGCTATGATCTCAACTGGACTACTTAGGTGTCAAAAAATCCTCTTGCTGACAAAAAGCTTCCTTACCCTCAGTAACTACACTGCACCAATCAGTGAGGTCTTAAGCCACCAGTTTATGACAGAAAATATACTTGATTTTCTGCCTCCTGACTTTCTGAATCACTTTCATAAGTTTTATATAAGTTTTCCAAAGTCGACAGAAGACAAGGAAAATAGTCCTACAATGAATGTTTCTTCTTTTAGCAGTAACACCTGCAAATCTCAATAAAAAGCCCACAACTCTCTCATGTCAGTTTCCAATAGCCGTTAAAAAAAGTAACCATTCCATTGTTCAGTCTATGATAATTACAGCACACACTGAATGCAAAAAAAAAACCCAAAAACATATACCTAAGCATTTTGTTTTCAAGTGCTATGAAGACCTGGAAAAGCCGTCAACATGCTGCACACCTACAGTAGCTCTCTTTTTAGCACACTCTGGAGTACAAAAATTAAAAAAACCTGATGAATAATGGTATATATCGGCAGACATAATCTGTCCATAGAGATATATAAATGCTAGGCAACATGCTACCATTATTTGCTTTTACTCATATTATTTTTCAGCAAACATTTTTTAACTCAGCAAGCAAACTCTTCAGTATGCTCTTTATACACACTAGTGAACGAAAAAAATGTTGTCATCACTGCAAGACCTCAAGAAGAGAATTGCAAAAGAATTTGTTCAACACTGTCATAAGAAGTTTCGATGTGCACAGTTCAATAACTACCTGCATTTAGGCTGCCTCAGCCACCCTGGACACCCTGCTAATAGCACCAACACCACTCGGAGGAGCTGACGTCACCTTTGGCATTCTGGGTTTTGTGTTTTTGTTTGCTTGCTTGTTCCTTGATGATCTTATCAGTTTTAAGAATTATACCAGAAACTCTCACATGAACACAGTTATCACAATAGCACAGAAATCTGCACTCCTGCCATCTATCTGATTTATACGGAAGATCTGACTTAGAAGAATTATTCAACAAGCAAGTCACCCCAGGAGAAACTTACCCATTTGCTGGTTTGATTCCACAGTTACCAGAGTGGTAACACACAGGTATCCTGACAGAAGCCATCAGGCTTGAAGGGCACCTTCAACATACTTTTTTTTTATAATCCCTCAAACACATACCTTTTTTCCCCTCCCTTGAAATGTTCAAATGTTTCTCCCATCCCTAAATAATAAAAAAAAAAAGGCTAAATCAAAGGATGGAGAAAAACCAGTCCTAATTTCTTCCTCCCTGAGAAAACTAGTTACTGAAATACTTGAATTAATACCGTTCACAAAGATGGAAATGAAACATGGAAGATGACATGTCATTCTACTCTGCACAGACCAAAACAAAAACACCCTGCCAAAACAAGCCAACGTATTGTTGGTAATGGGGTATATTTTTGGCTGGCCGAAGTCGGTGCTTTTATACTATACAACACTAGTAACTCCTGAGAGCTCACTCTGAGCAAAGCAGCAGTTCTCCAGGGGAAGCTGCCAGCCTGAGATAACTCTCAGTAGTGGAGCACACATTTGAGGAAGGGAAGGATACCAGAGACCACACCACTGGAAACAGCAAGAGCTTATACTTCAGGTAGAAAATGTGGATTTTCATCCACATCCATCCACAGCTTGACTCTACATCAAGGGCTGTGGGAGCCTACCTGCACGAGACATACCACAACTCCAGGGTGGGAGAAGAGCTAGGGATGTACTCAACCCTGTCCTGGTGGCCTAGAGGCACCAAAGCAAGGATGTACAGCAGTGGGGAGCTGTGCCAGGTCTCCCAGTCTGGGTGAGATAAGGATCGTGTCTAGATGTGCACCCACAGGCCAGTTTATGCTTTAGCGGATGGTTTTTTTGAACGTAGGAATAAATGCAGAGAGCGTCACTATCTGGTGATATAATTCTTAAAGTGATGGGCCACCTTGGAGGGTTGAAGGCTGCTCTCTTGACTGTGCTTTTAACTTTTTTTAATAATGAAAATAATTTTCAGTTAAAACACTTAAATCTAACAGTACAAAATCTGGTTGCAAGAAAAGTTCTGTTTGGACAGGAGAAGAATGCTGAACACTGTTTTACCACGGCTTTGATGCACACTTTGACTATTTCCAACAAATCTATTCCTATGACTTAATTTGCTATTGAATTTGCAAGCAGTAATATTAAAATAAGGTTTTGCCTTGAGGGAGAACTCAAAGAATCTTATGATGAAAACTGTCATTATCTGGGAAATAAGAGAATTCATATTATAGATTGATAGATAATTACAAGTGGTAAATGGAGTACTTTCAGGAGGTTTTTTTCATGATAGAAGCAGCACTGAGGGGCCTGCAGTTCAGCATTAGTAAGTATTTTCCTGAAAAAGGGTATTATATGTTTTCATACACTAGTCAAACTCCTTCCAGTGGCTTGCCTCTTTCTAGATGCCATTTCTAGCTCTTAGAAACAAGTAATTTCAAAAAATGGGATGTTAGGAAATATTTATCAGATCTTTACTACTCTTTCATAAACTCTTTTGTCAAAATGTTTTAAACATGCATTTCACTTGTGTTTGATCATAACAAGGCAATCAAAGCATCTTTCTGTTTACCATAGAGCAGCAGTGAGCTCACTGATCAAGTTGCTTCATGCACCAGTGTTAAAAAGAATAAGATAAGAGAATTGTCATTGAATTCTTACCAAAGCAAGAATTGACAAAGCCATACCACCTACAACCATGCTTTCCTCCAATCCATTTTCCATGGATGTTGGATGCAAAACTGAGGGTAGTGCCCGAGATGCACACTAACATGTCACTGATACTAATGTTCAAGAGGAGCATGTTGACTGGGTTACGGAGGGTTTTAAACTTGCAGAAGAGGATGAGGACAATCAAGTTATTCAAGAAACCAAAAAAAAAAATAAATCCAAGAAAAACAGCCACTACTGTGTGCCCGTATCGTGAGAGTCCAGCCCTTGCCTCAACAGGATCTGTAGGTGCACCAAAGCTCACGTTGTATGTCCAAGTGTGGTTCATTCTGGACTTTCACACAGATCGGTGAGGGCAGAGATGCCAGGTGCCTTGCGCTGAAGTCCTCCAGCAGCTTTCCAGAAGCATCCCTCCATCACAGGTCAAATCATCTCAGGAGCCTTGTGATCTTCACTAAGCTGAGACACCTCTTAGATGGTTATTCAGGTGTGAAATACTGTATTGCAGTGCGGGAGATACAGACATGTGAACAATCACACTGTGATTAAGCAATGCCTACTTTAATATGGTGGACAAGCCTTTTATAATGCAGGTGAAAATCACAAGATACAATCACATGGTACAATTCTTTCTGATTGGACAGTTAGCTTTGCACATGCTCCTTAAGCTCTCTTCTGATTGGATGAGAACTGCCACATCGACATTGTACAAACTTCTTCTCTGCCCAGACCAACACCCTGAAGTTGTTTACCTTCCTGGGTTCTTCCTCATTCTTCCAGGGTCATCTCCTCGTCACATCCTCGCCGAAGCTGAGGCTTTGCCAGTCTTGCTCATATGCAGGATTGCTCACACGTCCATTTTCTCGCAGGGACTCCTTCAGAATCCCCACACTGCAGCACAGGAATATTTCCCTGCACTGTGCCTTTCCAGTAGTCAGCTCTGCAGCTAACTCCAGGGCAGCAAAACCAAGCAAACAATCACCTCAAATTCATCTTTGTTATATAAACCCAGCATCATGTTAGATGATCTTTTTTGAGGCTCAGAATGGAAGGTACCTTAAAAGGTGCTTCAGCATGGTCTCTTCCTCCAGAGCAAAAGGGCAGCTACCATTGTTTCCTCTGACAATGGGTGTCTTTCTGAAAATACAGAAGAAAACAAATGGTAAAAACAAAACAACTCTTTCCATAACAAGACCAAAAAGTAGGTACACATAACTGCAAACAGTTCCTCCCTTTCTGAACTGTATTTCTCAGTCTTTTCAGTTTCCTCTCTGATTTTCAACAAAAAAATCAGTTTGTTGACATTTCCTTGGCTGTTCTAAACAGTTTTTCCCTACCTTACAGTTTATCATGGAGAAGGTTATTTGCACCTTCCTAGCAAAGTTCCTCAGGTGAGAAAATGCATGGTTAAGACCTATCTTTTGCAGCAGCTTTCTAGAGGAAGAACTGTATCTTCCTCCACATGAGGTCAATCCACACCAAGTGAAGCTTCAGTCTTGGCTACACCTTAATTAAAATGAAAATTTTAGGAGAAGGAGAAAGTATCTCTTTAGCCGGAAAGAATAATTTCAAGCACAGTCCCTGAAGCTCTCATGTGCTTACAAAGGTTGGCAGAGCTGCGGTATCAATTTCACTTCTCGCACATTTACCAGTGGACAGAAGTTTTCCTTCGTTATTTATAAAGCAGACAAACACTGAAAGCTTCACATCTTTATCCCACCACAGACATGAATTTATATACCTGCATGCAGTAAATACACTCTGTGTTTATGTTGTGAAGCTAACAGCAGAGTGCTTAATGTGGATGCGTAACTGCTTAGCCAGCCTTCTGCATGGTTGGAGGCAAATTCTACACAGACACGTCTATAAAAATGGAGATGAATATATATAATGTGTATATATATATATACGTATATATGTAAGAATTTCCACTCCTCAGCGCAAAATGCATGATACCCGTAGCTTGCTTACCTACAAAATATGAAAACTTTTCTTTCATGAGTCGTGCTCCTAGAATGATTACACACATTTTAAAATGGAGCATCTTCTGTATTACTCCTAACCACTGCTTTTTGGAAATTATCTTGTAGGAGAAGATGTGTTAGCCAATTGAAAAATGAGAGTTCAGACTTTACTGAAGATGCACAGGTTGTTTAGGTTTTTTTTTTCTTTTATCATATCTTTGTGTCATGGTGAATGTTTATGGCAAGTATTTCTTCTTGCTATTTCCCTAATTTCACAAACCCACTGTGCTAAATATGTCTCATTATTGCAGTGATTTTGAACTCTAATGTGTACAGCCTGTATTTACTTTCCCTTCTGATGAGTAAATTATGTACACTTTGCAGACCTTCTACTGTTTGGTCACTGACAATCTGAAACACTGATGCTTTCTGCTTTTTTCCCCCCATTTAGGAGGTACGTGGTAATTTAGATTGGTAAAGGTCTCAGGTATCTAAGAAAAAGAACATTTGAAATCCTCTTTTTACCATTTGGAACAAAAATTATCCCCTGTCCAATTCTGGCTGCAGGTTATGGAAGGAAACTAACTGGGACTAACAGTCAATATACTTTCAATTTACTCATAGTTGTGTTTAAAGGAACAGAGTTTAAGTTCAGTGGAACAAAACACAACATAACGATTAAAAAAAATGTGATGCTGAGCGTTTCTCAGTCACTAACTGTATAACTGAAAAGGCAAATAGCTGCACTTTTTTTTGGTAGGAAAAAAGCATGGTAGTGTGCTGAAGGAGACCTTAAACAGGAAGAATTCACAGGAAAACAAGATGTACAGTGAAATAAACTCAATAAGTAATCTTTTGTAGATTTTTTTTAATAATTCTGCTTACACCCTAGCTTCTATCAAACTAATTTATTCTTTTTCCATCTCTTCAAAGACAGTTTTGTCTAATCTGTTCACACGTGTCTGTTGATTGAGGAATGCAACTAAGTTCAGTTCTATCTGTTCCGCCCTTCTGCAAAAGCAAATTGCAGAATCCGGCTTCAAAATCTGAAGAGACTTAAGTCTGATTTACATGCAAATTAATTCCAGTTACAGATGCAAATTTTTTTTCCAAGCTGAACTGGTTACACCTAGATAATTGTAGCACAGATTATAGTATGCAATCATAAATGTTTCTATGTGGGTATTAACTTCACCAGAATAATCACAGACAGAAGGTCTGAATAATATTATCGTTAAAGCATCATAGCTTTGGTGTTAGACAAAGCCAAAGTTTGTAATCCCCTTAGAAAATATGACTAACTTTATTTACATATCTCTTTTAAGCTCAAAATATAAATAATAAAATACAGATATTTTATACACAGTCACATATATCCAGCATTCTTAAAGATATACTAAGAGTTCACATTTATAAAAGTATATTTACTCCCTGGATGGGATTCAGCTGACTAAAATTTAGCAGTCCGACACTAGGTGTGCAGGCACATGCCAGTGACCAGGTTGTTTTTTCACTGGCCGCAACCCACCCAGCTTCAGTGGCATCGGACAAGGCTGCCCCAGTGCCCAGGCAAGAGGAGCAGGCCCTGGCAATTCAGTGTAAGATACATTTTAAAAAGTTAGTTCAAGCCATGCAGCCACTTGAAATCAAAAGATGACAAAAGGATGAATGAAGACATGCTTTGAGAATTTTGGGGTGAATTTAAGAGCCAGGGGTCTGCAGAGGAAAATGTCTGAAGATCTGGGCTGTAGGAGTAAGTCTCTTATTAGTAGCTCATGTATAAAGTGCTAAGTTTTTTACACCTTTGGATGAAGTACAAGCCAAATTCAGATTTCAATAAAGATTCTAAACTCCCATATATATCCATTGAAAAATGGGTCTAATTCTTACCTAATGTTAGCATTTAACTGAATAATATACATTATTGCTGAAAAACACCTGAAGATGGGCTTGTGTGCTCGAAGGTTCACTTGATTTTTTTCTCCAGACAGACAGCTTGATTTAATAGAAGTTACTTTGCAACTCTGACAACCCTGTCTTACAGGTGACACTCTGTGCTCCCCAGGTCTCCGTGATCTAGCAGGACACCCTTGAACCCTACCAATTTCTAGCAAACTCAGGAGCTTGCAGGACTGAACTCTATCTAATTTTGACAATTCTGTTTCTCAAAAAATGTGAAAAAACAAAACTACAATAAAGCCTACAATTGCATTCAAGACAAATAAATACGCATCCGGTTCATCTCCTTGAATTTGTTTGAGTTGACATGGAATGGAAAACATACCCAAAATGATACAAAACATATGGCCAGGTGAAACAAGCCAAAAGTTAATTTAATGTCACCAATTATTAAATGCTTCATCTGTTAACTGGTTCTGACAGTAGTAATCTAAAGATACAGCAAAACAGACAGCTATCACTGCTTGCATTTTTCTCTGATGCAGTCTGTTGGAAAAAAAGGTTTCAAAAGATGTTATATCAGCTTCTGGAGACACGGGCATTAATACTGAGAGCGTAAGGCTTCTTTTTGCACTTGCCACCACACATTAGTTTGAGCAGCATCCTACACCAGTGAAGTTGTTTTTTCTTTCTCACTTTACCCCAAAATAAGTACTAACTTATTGAACATATTAGCTTTAAGGGTTTAGGATTAGTTTGGGTTTTTTCTTAAATGAAATAATTCATTATTTCTAATTGGCAGACTCTTCACAGCCTTCCCTTGCAAAGTTGTGCAACATGCCAAAGCTGATGCTTAATTCACTTTAAATATTTAACAGCTGATAAAATGACATAAATAAGATCAAACTTCAAAATAATTTTGCTAAAAAATTTACATTACTCTTACATTGTACTTATTCTCTCATGATATAGAGAAGCTATAAAAACCCCTTATATTTACATATGCACACAGCCTTAATCAGCCTGTTGTTGAGTTCATATGAAAATCAATTTTAAAATGGTGATTTTCCTTCATTTATGAACTTAGCCTTCTACCAAAAAGTTAAAATTTTAAATATTCATAAAATTTCAAAGACATTCCCACCTGAAACTTTATGAGGGAGGAATCAATTTTTTTACCTGATTCCAGATTTATGGGAGGAATACTCTATTTTTAAGTTTTTATACACTAAACCTTGTTTTCCAGATGAGAAACTGAATTATTCTTAACAACAACCAACCACAACCAGAGGTATTACCTGAAATAATTTTTTCAAACACAGTTGAAAGATGGGGGACTGCCTGGGACTTTGCAACACCAAAGACACAATTCTTGGACTATTTTTCCATGCCCTAAGTCACACCATGAAATGACAAGACACCCAGAGGTAAGTCTTTAGAAGTAATTCAGAAGACTGGGCGGACGCTCCAGATGTTTAGGTATCTCCCAGCGCCCAAAACTGTGGGAGAACCCCTTGCATGCAGACTTACAGACTTACCTACTGGAATTCACATTCATGAAAAAGACAAACATGAAAACGAGAGCAGCATAAGCGCAGAATACACGCGATGAAGTCCACCACCATTTGACACATTTGAAGCCATGCTATTTTCTCCAGGGAAAATTCTAAGAGTGTGGTAAAACAGCATGAGAAAACCCTGAACCACTGCTTTATGAAATAAAAGCTACTTTTATATAGTATTTTAAAAGTTAAGGCAACCCCTCCTGCATGGGAAGAGAAATTTTTTGCACAGAAATGTCTGTGCTAACAGTGAAGGAGCCGGACCCCTTCGTCTCTCCAGCGCCTCAGCCGGGGTGGCTGCATCCGAGGGAAGCCAGCACCTCCTCGGCGCCCCGGCTCTCCCCAGTGGTGTAAACGCTGCATCAAGCCAAAGCCCCTTCGGCCAATTTCAGTTTATGATTTCTCCTTCGCAAACTTTTTTCCACTTTTTTTTTGGGGGGGGGGGGGGGGGGTGGGGCGTAAAAAACTGGAAGAAAAACCCACCTGCATCTATCATCCGGAGCAACCCAAGGGCAAAAAGCCCCCCCAGCCTCCGGCAGCCGCGCAGGAGCCCCAGTGCCGGCAGCCGCGGGGCAGTGCCCCGGGCCCCCCCGCGGGATGCTCCGCGCCCGCGGAGCCGGGGCTGCCTGCCGGCAGGGCGCTTACTTTCCGCGGGAGGGATGCGGTGAGCTCGCCCTGCCCGCCCGCTGCCTTCTCCTTCTCCCCTCCCAGGCGGGCTGAGAAAACGTCCAACTTCGGGATGGCGGGGGAGAACAAATAAATTTTTTTAAAAAATAAATTAAAAAAAAAAATAATCATAAGAATGCCGAGGCACGGCTTGCACCGCTCCCGCCCGGCGTCTCCCTCCGCAGCCCGCGGAGCCGCCGCGCTCCGCCCGCGCCGGGGCGTTGCTGCAGCCCGGGCCGCCCCCCGCCCTGCTCCGGGGCACAGGGGGCACCGGGGGCGGGGGACGGAGGGGTGCACTCAGCGCCCCCCACTTTGGGAGCCCCCCCCCTATCCGCCTTCCCTCCCGCGGCTGCCCCCTCCCTGCTGCAGGGGTGCTCCCCTCCTGCACCCCTCCCAGGGTCTGCCAGGGCATCTGCGCTGAAAGACTTTTTTATTTTTTGTAAGCTAGCAGGTGTAAGTAAATACCTGTTCAGCAGCGGATCGGGAATGCAATGTGTCAAAATGTTTCAAAAACGCCACAGACATGTCTCGTGCGTAATCTATCGGTCGTCTGCTTTGTATTTTCCACATGTACCTTTACATTTTAAGTATTTACAGATCAAACAAGCACGGTGGTTACTGTCTGCTGAAATCTGTGTTTTCAGAAATAACGTGTGTCACAGAAATAGTGTATGGCTTGAAAACTATGTAACGCTGTGTCTTTCTGTTATTACTACTACCTACTACTCTTTTAGACTTCTGCTCTGGTCTTTCTACAGGAGAGAAAAAGCCCATGGGGAATGAATTGGTAGATAAAAAGACTAGAGGAAAAATATTCAGGAGTATACCTTGCTCTGTTGAACACCTCTTAGCTCTGTTTTTTACCGAACCTCTAAAAAGAACCTCTTTTAAATGTGTAGCTCACAGTTAAAGCCTGTAAAGTGATCATAATAGTCATATTATTCTGCCTCAGCTAGATTTAACCTTTTATCTGATCACACTTGTCAGCTTTTTCATCTTCTCTGGCTTAAAGACAGACAAACCAATGCACCTATTACTATAGAAAAACAGCCCAGCAAAAAAAGATGCAGTGGAGTCTCTTCGTAAAATCTCTTCCCCAGTGGAAGCCTAAAGGCAGACCTCCTACGTATTATTTCACAGAATCACAGAATTGTCTAGGTCTAATAACAAGATTTTGTTCCAAAATTCAGCTTAAGCAAAACTATTTCATTAAACAAAGTAAGAATTTTCTGAAGAAATAAATCAGGAATACCCCTAATACCATCATCTTCAAAAAATACACGATATCACAATTTTGCTGATTAGACCTCCACTGTAAACAAAGAACTTCTTCTCCCAGAATATAAAAACAAAACCAAAAATAGTGTGCTGATGTCACATTCAGCGAGCAGGAGTGTACCTCCTTCAGAGATGCCTAACTAGAAATAAAAATATAAAGGGTCATTTTTTCAGTGTCACTTATAAAATGTGAACCTCCAAAATTCTCCATTATGGCATCTAGTTACAAAAACAACCACAGTTACCAAATTCACATACTTCTAATAATTTTTCAGCAGCATGAAAATGTGCTTCTATAGGTGTTAAATTATACTTCATTACCTGGTGCGAAGTCAGATGAAACTGCTTACTAAAGATAGTTGGATTAAAAAATGGTTTTAAATTCATTTACCTGTTATGAACTTAGAAGTTTTCAAGAAGTGGGTTGTATCAGCAAAAAAACTTGTCAACACAAACAAATTGTCAGGCAGTTTACACACCTGATGCAATGAATCTCCTTTTGTTGCACAGGTTATGATTCAGAGCAGTTTGGTACCATTCCTAACTGCCAGTGTGTGTCAGTGAAGAGCAGGCAGGCTGCCATGCTCTGGATGGCATCCATTTGGGGTTGTCATTCTGAGGTCCTGGTGGTGCTTCAGAAATGAAACTGGGCCATTTTGTTTTAATTCCTTGTTTCATTTAATAAAAATTAAAAGTTTCTAGGGAATTCCAGCATCTCCCATGAATTTCCTGCTTATGTCTTGCTTCCAAACACTCCAAATGTGAGTTTTAGTGAAGTCTCTAATAGCATACAGAAGAAGGGATGGTAAATGAATCAAGTGGGGAGCAATACTGAGAACACCTGCTGTTGTGTTCCCCCAGTGCAACAGTCAATAGCTGCATCTGTAGTCCCTTCACAGCAATGCCCAACAGCTCACCACCCCCATTCCCTGGCTGCAGCAGCTGAAGATGCATAGCAAGGTGGAAAATTGGGTGTACACCAACATGTAAGCCAGCTGGACAGATGAGGGATGAGGATTCATGTGTGAAGTTGAAATTGTGTCCATCTGCTAGTTATATCCTGCTTTGAGAAGCTGCCCTTAAATTTGAAAGAACATAAGAGATCTTTAAGCTACTTTGTCATGTTCCCATGGGAACTACTTTTAGTGTCCTCATTTATAATATCTCTAACTTTCCCATTGCTCTTTGAGAAAGACACTGTTAGTCCAGCTTAGCACTAGGGATAACATCTGTTCTGATGTTCTCAAAAGAAAAAAAAAAAACCAACTTTCCTGACTCTTTCCCTGGTTTTACTAAAAAGACTTCAAATTTGCATCAGTCATCATAATTTCATTGGTTTAACATATGATGTTGAGTGATTGCTTAGCTCAGTGACATACTGTGCATACCCTGAGATACGAAAGAATAGTGGCACATTACACAGTTTTGCCAAGTAGTTGTTTCGTTAACAGTGGAACCATTTTGTTTTGCATGACAGTGATAAAATAAGGAGAAACCATAATGGAAAGGGAGGGAAACTCTTCCCTCCTGCCTGTCCACAGCTGCAAACATTTACAGTTCTTGAAATCCTTACTGCAATGGTATTTACCAACAAATACTGGAAGCAAAACCAAAGTACCATCAGATTTATCACAACATCTCATAGCCTATACCTTGAAATCCAACTACTTGATTACTTACGAAAAATGGCAGCAGATAACAAATGCATTGACCTCGATTCCATGTCGGTGTTTTGGATGGCACAGATTTCACAGTTTGTGAGTCTGGAGATAGAACAGTTGATGTGAGTCCAGGACTGAAATTGCTCACAGTCTCCTCATTCTGCACAAAGACTCTGAAAGCAGCTATGAAAATTTAGGGTTAGATACAAAAATTAAGTCATTCCTGTTTTGGAATTAAGAGATAGGAGTATATTGTGTCATAATAAAACCACCATCAGAAGATTTTGAAATGCCTTCTGAACAGTGTGGAGGAAGATTATTTCTTGTAAACTAAGAGAGAATTTGTGAGTCAAACATGATTTTCTTTACCTAGAAACAATCGTTGGGTTCAGTTACCCGCACAGAGGTATCTAATGTGTTTTGAGACATCCTTGAGAATCCTGTCCAACCCTTTTCTGCTAAACCAGAGGAGTGTGGGTCCCCAAAAGGTGGTCTAATAAAAGACATTATCCGTATTGGAGACAAGAACTTGTGTGCATAAGACTTATCTAATTTTCCAAGTATACTATCCGGCCTAATAAAAGACGCCAGCTCTGTCTAGAAGCTTTGTCTTTTCTGCTCTTTGACTATCACAGCAAGAGCAACATGACCATTCAGTAACCCAGTTCTTTCAGTTGGTGTCTTGTTTCTGAGGGAAGTTTTTGCTTAGGCTTCTGCAAGGCTCTGAAAAGCCTGCATGAACTTCTTTCCCATTTTCGTACTTCATCTGAATTTCTAAATCATAGTCAGCTGGTACTTAATTTACCTACAGATTCTAAAGACACATCTAAGCTGTGAGACAGTAAAGCTTTTTCCAGGGTCTGGATCTAGACAGCCAAAAGAAGATCCTATGCCAAAGAAGATCCTGTGCCTTTTCTATTCCCAACTCATGCCCAGAGTCTTCTGCCATCAGTAGCTAAGGGGAAGGCAACAGGAAAGCTTTCAGAAAATTAGGCACAAAGCTAGAACTGCCCTCAGAAGGCATGAGACTTCAGGTAACACAAACCTCTGTGACTCACATCACTGTTGGTAATGGGGGATATATGAGGAATGCTTTTATTTGCTTTAGTAAAGGGGAAACCAAGGCAGCAGAAGGAACTTTTTGTTCAAAAAGACAGAGTGGGAACTATGGAGGAAGCTCAGGTTGTTATTTGAGCTTTATCCTACTTCCCTTACTTTTATGCAAGATGGGAGTTAGCTTATATTCTTGTTCCCTCTGGGGATCGTGTGTTTCTCTGGCCTGCTGTCACTCAGGAAGAACAGGGCTGACCAGAGCCAAACTACGGGTGGGAAAGCTGCACGGACTGTCCTGAGTGTACGGCACAAGTTTCATCCTCCAAACCACTAGTGGCATCTCTCTCTTTTCCTTGGGTAGCCAAGGGAGGTCACTGCCTGCATTGCTGACACTGGTCCCAGGAAGACAGATGTTCAGTGCATCTGCCAATTGAAGACAAAAAACATCAGAGAAAAAGAGATCAAAGGACTACAGAAGACAGGAGAGGCACTTCACATATTTGCATTTGGCTGGCAGAGCCTTTCCTCAGCAGAAGTACCTCAGAGATGTTCTCCATCCTGCCTCATTGCCAGGGTGTACCCTAGAAAAACAGATTAACGGCATTTCTCTTTCCTTCCACACTCTGTCAACTCCACCAGTCCCAGTGGTCCCATTGGAAATCAGATGGGCCACAGCCTCACCCAGAGGCACCTTCTGTTTCCCTCATTGTCTAGCCACAACAAAGGTGGCTCAGAGACAAACAGGATTTTGGATAGTTATTTTGCAGTATGCCAAATAATAAAGGCTCAAAAATCACATCAGACTCCCTCTGACAAAAAGGACTTTTTAAACAAAGGCTTGCTTATTTGAGCCCTCAGCTTGCGTTACCCTCCTGGAGATAGGTGTGTGCCTGTGTATGCATGTAAGTGACAGAGAGAGAGAGGAATATTTGTGATGCTCACTGTTCCATATTTAGCTGCTGCAAGCACATCTGTTCACTGTGTACCCAGGAATTAATGCTATCCCTAAACAGCCTCCCTAACAGACTCTGCTACAACTGCTTCTTCAGAGACATCCTACAACCCAACAGTTCTCATCAACCACCTCTGCTTCCTAAATTCTCACGTCAGTCCCTCTTGCACCTTAAGGAGTTTTGGATCCACCTTATCAAAGTACTAGGGGCTACAGGAGATTAAGACATAGACCCAGAGCTCTTCAACCTTGCACCATTTTCTGATCTGATTTTTCTTTGAGGAAAGATTTTCTTCTGGGCAATAGAAAGAGAACAAAACTTGAGAGTCTCCTGATTGCTATTCGGAGACCATCTCTTAAGATGATGAAGGGGAAGCGTTATTTTTCTCTAGCTTTGCCCTGTCTGGCCATCCTGCCCCTCACCAGTGGCTGAGACAACTGGGTAACAGTCAGGGCTTGACTGTAGTTTGATAGATGACTGGGGTAGTGTGCTTTCTAACATTATCTTCAGCTCAGGTGAAATCTAGTAGCTCCCTACTTATTACAAGACCTGTCAGCACAAATGTTAATGGAAAATACTGGGTAATTTGTCAGTCCAACCTAACAATGCACACAAATGTCAGATCTGCCACAGGGAAAAGGTAGGGCACTGAGCTTTTTCATATTTCTGAACGTGCTCTTGCCAAAGTGCTACATCTTACTTTTCTTAGCAACCACTTAGCAGTTCCTTTGAATCAAAGGTGATTTTTTTTTTTTTTTTCAGCAGTTACATTTCATACTGGATGTGAGACTTATGCTTCCTTCAACCAACAATCTGTTTTCAGCAGAAGGAAAGAGGCAGCTGTGGAGCCAACCAAGATCAGAATTAGATCTACAGAAGAAGAATGAACTAGGGTGAAGAAAAGGATCAGAGGAGGATGAACTTATGTCTTAAAAGATTGGCACAAGTCTTATATTTGTTTTGCAGCATGGAGAATGGCTGGTAGCTAGAAGGTTATTTTTATACTACACTGGGAAATGTAGTTGTACCCTGTGGACACTTGCTTTTGTTCCTGTCATCCTAGCTGTTCTGGGTAACAGCTTTTTGTAAGTGACACTGACATGAGCTTCAACTATCTGGGCCTGGCTGGTTCTGCACAAGCCCTGAAATATTTGTTGCTATGGTTTCACTGATAAAGGTACCTGTGCTAATGCGCTTAAAACCAAGTCCATTATTTCTCAACATTGGACAGGGCTCTCTGGGTCTGTCTAAGCTACAGAGCCACAGAGACCTTCCACTATGTCAGGTCCAAGAGTATACCTTGTTCAAGCCCCAGATCCATTCAAGGCTGCGACTCAGCCCACAGCTGTTCTGACTTCTCCTGTACCTTGGTTTAAGAGGAGAACTGAACATATAAATCAGTTGCTTGTCTTGAACTACCCCATACACACCCCTGAGCTGGACAACCAGGAGCCAGAAGGCAAGCAATGATCAGCTGAGATGCAGGCTGATGCATGTCAGCACTATGACTGAGTAGAACTTTTGTAATAGAGATGGTGGGAACAAGGGCACAAGGGTTTTGGGAGCTGTCCCTAAGAATTTACCAGCTGCTGTTACTGCTTATGTTCTGGGTGATATAAAGTCCATGATCAGGACTTGAATTGGAGTAAAGGTACAGCTTTTC
Organism: Strix aluco; assembly: GCF_031877795.1. Taxonomy (NCBI): domain Eukaryota; kingdom Metazoa; phylum Chordata; class Aves; order Strigiformes; family Strigidae; genus Strix; species Strix aluco. The sequence continues at coordinate 68,922,783 of NC_133932.1, read as the reverse complement.
CCTTATGTTCCTTATATCCTTGACGATGAGTACCATATTTTTTATAATGATCTCCTTAGTAAGAGGAGAAGGTTATTGTTGGACTTTTTTTTTTTTTTCTTACCTAAGTCTCTAGTATCTAGATTAATTTGGTTCTATGAGAATCAAAAATTTCATTTATAAAAGCTTTCACTTATTTAAAGATGGTTCAAACATGACCCCAGTTAAAACTGACCCATATAAAGTACAGGAAAAGAACTTCAGAGTTACTGGTTTTATATGCTACGCTTTTTTTTTCTAAAAAGGTAACTAAAAAAAGTCAAATAATGTAAGTAAATCTGGAAGACTCAGAAGTTAAATGAAGTTGAAGTAACTGTTGATTTTAAAATGGAATAATCTGCAACTAATTTGACTTATACACACATAAAAAAAGACACATTTTGTGTCATTCTGATAGTTTCATTAATATTCAAAGAATCTGTCTAGGGACTCAAAATTACTAACTAGTGAATTTTTGTGTCTATATAAGTCTGGAGCAGAATCTATATTTCTAAAGTGCTGTCCTATTCTTGCCTCTTTCTTAGCAATTGGTCCTGGAGGGGTAGTTTTACCATCAACATATTCTGTTTCTGGAGGATGAAAATTATTTCCATCCATTTAAAGCACAGCACAGTCTGTCAAAGCATAGTAACAAGATTTCCCATGCAACACAAACTGAACTCCTTAAGAGCAGGAGAAAGAATATTTTCAACTCCACAATTATAATTATTGGGATTACTTCCAACCCATGTACTTAACACTCCAGTCTATCCTTATGGAAAAAGAAGGCCATCTTTCTTCCTTGCTTACAAGCAAAATGCTACTCTGCTAGAAAAATGTTGTATCCTAGTTGGAGACAGATTCCATTCTTGTCAAAAATATAAGTGAAAGATGGATAATGCGTCTCTCATATGTCTTTCTGTTGCTTTAGCTCCTCTTTTTTTTTCTCCTAGGGTCTCTCCCAAGCTTCCATTTTCTTAGTCTTCCTGTGTAAATCTTCCTCAGGTAAAATCTCAAATCTTCTAATCCTATCATGATGGAGTGGGACTAAAATCTGACTTTCAATTTTCAGGGTAAAATTTCAATTAAGCTTAATTAAAAATAAATCTTTTGAAGTTTATTCTTTGAGAATTTAGTGGTTAAAAAATAACGTTTATGCAAATGGAGGAGGAAGATGGTTTCATTCTCAGAATGTTTCGCTGAGAAATATAAGTCAGATGATGTTCCACAAAAATATCAGCTCCCTGACATTTTTCACCACTCTAGAATGTTTGTCATACTTCTGAATTACTCGTTTGTGAACCTGTAGTAGATGATGGCTTTGCAGCTGGTCTGTGGACACATGCTGAGCTGTGAAACTGATGTTCTCTTTATTTTAATTAAATTAAAAGTCAATGTTAATCATGCATTTTGTTCTATGAGAAATTGAGAGAGCTATCATTTCTTTGATTCCAAAATTAGGAATATATATTCTCCCACAATTTCATTAAATACCTACAGAAACTAACATTGTCTTTCACTAACGTTCTTCATGAACAATACATCCATGCATTGAGGTCATCTTTTGACATGAATTGCCCATCAACATTTGCCCATACAATTCACATCTGCACTCAGATGTACCCAAGGCATGATTTGTGTTTAAATTAGAGGAAAAAAAATTTTGAATAACCATGTTCAGTTATTACAGGGATTTCAGAGTGTTACACATTCAAAAGCATGTTTTAACCAGGAATCATTTGTAAAATATATATTTGCTTTCTATTTCCCATTTTAGATCTAGTTGTAGAACAAGATTTTGCAGCAGATGTAATATGTGCTGCCAACAAGAGCAGCCATGTTATACAAGAGCAAGGTTTCTTACAAAATTCAGTAGATTTTTTAGCAAGATGACAGCTGTTTTGTCTTGGCATTAGTGATTACAAACCCCTAAGAGAACACTTTGAAGGCTTTATGACAATCCTGGCCAAAAATGTAATTGAATGAGGAGATCAACATTCACATTCCACAAAAACCAGTTTGCCGAATACTTGTCATGTTCCATAGTTAGCATTACCACCTTCTGAAAACAAGAACAGACAACTCAATCAAATGGCTGCTGGGCACATGTTGTAACTTTAACAGCAACCAGCAGTAGAATTGGCTGGCTGGTGGGAAACCAGCCACATGAATACCCATGTGGTAAACACCGGGTGAAGAGTTCAGTGCCAAATGTAATGACCAAGGTGAACAATAGAGCAAGGGCTACTGAGGTGTTTACTTTCATTATGCAAAAGTTTGTTTTAGGGGTGTATGTGTAAAAATTGTAAATGCCCAGTGTTTCCTTCCTTCCTTCTCTCCTCAATGAATCAGTGGGATGCTGGGACATGCTTTCCTTGCACTGGGATCTGCTGGAAGACATGACAGCAGGATCGCTCTGACGTTTCAGGATGTGTCCTCAGACACTGGTTCCTCTCCTAATGATCCAGGAGCACCTGGATTTGGGACTCAGACGTTTTTGAAAGTCAGCTTTGCTTATATTGCTTTCTTTTGTTCCACCTATGATGGAAATAAGTGTGTCAACTCCTGTCAGTTGATGGGTTATAGAGACTGAGAGAACAGGACTATGCAAGGGAAGGTATTACTACTATACAAAACAGTACTGCTTCTGTGATCCATTTCAATGACATTACTTCAGTGCAGCAGAGCAATAAAATGTTGGGGTCTTTGGCTTTTGGGAGTCAAAGAGAAGAGACATCTTTGGGGTTTGATTTAGAATCATTCTCCCAGAACCGAGTTTATTTTCTTTTTGCTGTTACCCTAGAAACAGCTGTGCTCAGGGAGGCAAATGGGATCAGGCTCCAGGGTTCGAAGGACGAATAGCTTCTCTTACCCAGGTTTCTGCCAGGAACGTGGAAGCACAGCACAGTAGCTATTTCCCCCTGGAATAGGTCTTTCCTCAGATGCAACTGCTTCCATGAGCTGAGAGGGCACATCTGTCTCTGATTTACAGCTTCAGTGGTGGTAAAGTTTAGCTTTAGCCATTATGATTAAGATTAGGCTCAGCTTGGTAAAAATATGGACAAGACAAATATATATCTGTAGAATAATACCTGCGTTAACAATTCATATATTTAATCTGAGCTATGTACATTTGATATGAATACATTTTCTAGGTGGATATTATTTTGAGTCTCTCTCATAAAACACCAGCCTACGGGATCCCTGAATGCTTTCAGGAAGCCAATGAGCAGTTATTTTCCAATGCCTAATGCATATAACCCAATCTGTAGCAAGCTAAATTCTACAAAAGCAAATACAAGTGTATGCATGCAGGAATAATCCTCAACCTAATAAGCAATGATCCTGGCAAAGCATAGACATTATTTTTTTCTGACAGAGTGAGTCCCTGGACAGTATTAGAATGTGAAAGGAGGGTTGAGAAATATTTATGTGCTGGGCAGATGCTAACTGCTGCTGGGTGTACAACTGGCAATTACATTTTAACAACAGAACAGGCAATTAAATTTTTTTCTATTCATTACTGTGCAAAAGGGTAACAAATATTTGAATGGTAGTTCTTTGTCACAAGCTGGATTTATGGATTATTGTGTTATGAAAACATGTATTTTTGCTGTAGCATGCTGCAGAACTCTGCATGTGATCGGTGTCATTTGTGTACAGTAGGAAAGGGGAAGAGCCTGGGGCTATACTTAACATAAAAGACAAAAATGTTGAAGGAGAGAAAAAAACACCCTTGCATTTTTACTTGTAACCTAGGATTTTGTGTTGTTGCATGGCTTCTCCTGTATCATGTCATTTAAATTAAAGAAACAGAAGGTAATTTCCTGAAAGAGGAAAGGTGTTAAACTGTAAATGATTTATTCTTCAAGGGCAAGTGCATGAGTGACTTCACCTGCAGAGGCAGCCCCCAGGGAGCACCTAGGCAGGGAGCTCTCTTTAGCAGCTCCACTGCTCCGTCTTCCTGATGGCTTCAGGAAGGGAAAAAAATACTCTTTTCAGAGGCAAGGCACATGTCTGTGCTAGTCTTACTTTACCTGTAAAGCAACCAGTAAGAAGCTGGGGGGAGGAATTAATCTAACAGTGGTGGTATTTAGAATTTCAAGATATGCTTTCCTCAAAATGATTCCTATCAAAATGAGTTATGCTCCTTCCACCACTTATTTAACGTGGGCAATTATTTTTTTAAAGGCCATGAAAAAGTAAATTCCATGAAGATTATTTTTAGAGCTGATAGAACCCATTTAGTGTCTACAAATCTTTCCTCAACCCTGCAGGTATACTGAAACCACTGCCTGTTATCCCTGCGTGTTTCCTTCACTGGTTTGCTGTGCTTCTGTATCTATCTGTCCCTATTTCTCACTCTTGTTTTTTGGTTTTGTTGTTGGGGTTTTGGGATGGGTTTTTTTTCATTGTTTGGGAACAGGGCCACTTTTTATTCAGGGTTTGCACAGCACTTATGGAGTTACAGTCCATGACCAAGGACAAAGATAACAGGGTTATCTTTGGGTCTTAGGAGCAGCTATTGTGAAGGTAGCAACGGCTGCTTGTCATTCTGAAGGTAAAATCTTGGTCTTTTCTACCTGTTTCTGTCAAGTACAGCCAAAAGATGGCAGCATTTCAACTCTGCATCGATGTGTGAGCCTTGCAACTGTTTACAGGCTGCAACTCAACACCTTCTCTGAGATGAAGCAAAAAATGCGACTTCCAGTGGAGTAGTCAGGATTTCGTTATAATCCTTGCTAAATATAAACTATACCAAAATGCCTTTATACCATAAGTAAGAATAATGACTATCCTGGAAATGTGTTTGTTCAATAATTTTATGTAAAACTGTTGAACCTTTTTTTTTTTTTTTTTTTTTTAGTGTGGTCAGATTTATTTTCTGCGTACCTTTGTGTTTCCCACCAAGTCACAGCTGTAGTCAGACCTGAAATTCAGTTAATTTTGGACATGTGAAAGGAGAGACGTGGGAAATCTTAACAAGTCCATAGCTTTCTCTGTAGTGAAACCTATAAAGATTTTTTAATAATTATCACTTCCAGCTAACTTTCCATTCCTGTGAGATGTAGATCAGCATTATTTCAGTCACAGGTGTGTAGAAAGTGAGGCAAATAGAGTTTTCTGACTTCTTAACAAGTGCCTTCTTGGGTATCTGCAGACGTTTTTACAAATGTCACAAAGACCTCTGCATCTGTAGGTGAGAAACACATTTTAAAACCCATCCTGAAGTGACTCATGATGCTATACTAAAAGTTTATGTACATAATTGCCTTTGCTGCTGGCTCACATTATAAAGGAAGCTCTCTCAAAACCTTGCAAGTAGCTTTAAAAAAAGGTAGCTTAGCTGACACTATTAAAAACATCAGGTTATTTATATATTTATTTTTTTAAACATTATGAATTTTTTGTTTTGCTTTGGTTTTTTTCCCCCAAGTTCATGAATGGAAATGGATCTGCTAAAGTGCTTGCAGTTAATTTCCAGATGATATCTTGCAAACTCATGTAGGTAAAACAGCTAATCAGTGCCTGGCATACATACACTTGATTAAGTAAATACATACACTGGATTTAAGGGTATCAGTGTGCAATAGCAGTACATTACTGACACTTTGTCTTAAAACCTTTCCCAGTCGCTCAGCTAATTCTGATGAAGGGACAGAAAATGGCCTTCTTAAATCTGTTGTCTGTCTTTAGGCTCAAAAAGCCTCCTGGGTACTGGTTGACATTTTGAGGCCTATCAGCCTAATTAGAAGGGCTGAAATTTCAATTTGTAAATGCAGGCTGGGCGATGTGTGCTGAATACTTCATCTCTGAAGCCTGGTAGATGTCCACACTTACTGCTGTTGGATCAATGCACCAGTGCCTGCTCTCAGCATATTGGAACCTGTGTCTGTACTTGCAGCAACAGCACTTGGATGAAAACTGTTCAAGGGAGCCATAGGTTATCCATCACTATCGTTACAGACTCCCCACAGAGACTGTGGGTAAAAGGCTGTCACCAGCACCATGCAGTAAGTCTTTTTGTTTGCTAGTTTTCATCATCTTTTAACACTGTAGCTGGGAAAAATGTTTTCAGCTTTAAACAAACGGCAGGCTGTTCTGCAGTGTAGGACAAAATTACTGCATGGAAATTTAAAGATGGTCAGCTAATCCAGCCTGAGTGTGAGAGACAAGATAAATTGCTGACACTAACTAGCAATGGGTTTCAAGCTTTTCAGGAAATCATTTCACAAGATGCTACAAAGACAGATCACACTACCAAAAAGGTTCTTCATACTTTATCTATAGCAGAGCCTCATTAAAAATTAGTATTGTGTGTCACTATAATCTGGTAAAACTTGCTCAAGTTTACATGATCTTTACATCTTTGCTATAGGGAAATTGAAAAGAGCTATTGTCAAGGCAGATGAGATCAATAGTGTGAGCAATCGCTGCCCTGTAGGCAGAAGAAATGAGGGAGATCTGGAGGTCCTCATCCCTTACCTTGTGACCCACCCAAGATGAGATAACCATGTGCTCTTCACTCCTCAGGGGCCTGGCTGCACCCTCACTTATCTTTGAGGCAATGGCAAATAACGTCATTGGTGTACGTAGCTTTGGCCATGTGAGGTTAAGTAGTCAAGCTGTGGACTACTGAGAGGATACCAGGGAAAATAAGCAAGGTTATGAGTTCCAAAAGGGTTAATAAATCAAACTCAAAAACCAGATGTTAGGCAGTTTTCTAAGCCATCCATTGCTTTAATTTGGTTATTTTTAACTGTCCAAGTAAAGATGAGAGTAGCTGTGTCTGTTAGTTACATTGAAATTGCAATCTCACAAAATAAGGTCTTGGTACACAGAGTGAGTTAATCCATTTGAAAATAATTCTCAACACAGAAATTATTGTTTAGAGATTAGTTTATGGCCAGTGAATGTATAGAGTCTGTCCATTCTGCCAGTCACAGTCTCCACTGAGAATGGAAATGAAGGTGTGGATTAGGATCATTACATCTCCAGCTGCAAATAGTTGGAAAGAATGCAAAGCTGTGGATCCACCTCTTTCTGCAAAGCTGGTTTGAAAACACACATTATTGTTTCTGAAGACTGCAGAACTGTTCTTCTCAACGTATTTTTTCTTCTATTTGTAACCTAATTCCATCCTGTCCTGAATAGGGATCACACCACAGTTGATGGAGAACACACTGGATGCAACTTGCCTCCATGTTCCTACACCATAGTTATTGGGAGCCTTCCCCTAGGATCCATTGGCTGGGCAGCAGTCTGAGAAGCTAAAAAATGGGAAATACAATTATTCTGAAACAATTTTGTATGCCTCAGTTTTGTGCCTGTATATTTCTACAGAGTTGTATCACTTTGATTGGGACCCAAAGTCCTAAGAAATGTCATTTATCCAAAAAACTTGGTATTTTTAAATGAAATTCCAAGTCTGCCACCAAGGCAACTGGGCAGAAAAATGAATGAATGAACTTCTCCTTTCCTAGTTTTTGTGTCACTGAGGTGTTGATTTAAGACCCTGATTTTCTTCCATCTGAAAAAAGAAACTAGGTTGATGCAGTTTTTCTCATTCCCAAAGCTTTATAGCATATGTTCCAACTGGTCATTTTGTCACAAGCATTTCTATTTTATATATACAGTCTCAGAACTACTGGAGAAAAGTGAAAGTTTTGAAAGTTCATGAAGTTCAGTAGATTTAGTTTAAGATTTTCAGTGCTCGCACAGTTCATTCCTCATTCGCAGCCTATTGTACCTAGAGTGTTTTCACCACTAGAACAGAAGGAAAACCATTTTTTATTCATGTGAAAATTAGTGTACAGGGTGTCATATGCATAACAGAACTTCACTGTTTGTGCTCATTTCTCCATTACTTCACCCCTAATTATATTGGGCTACCAAAAAAAAAAGTGTTAAAATTCCACCTGAAAGTCCTACTGACTTCATTCACAGACTTGTTTATCCATCCAGGATAATATTTCCAAGACTTCCATTTATCATAAAGAATAATAGTTGCTTTCTCTTGGTCTTCTCAAGAGGACCGTCAGAAAGATGTCTGCAGTTCCTAATAAAAAGGGGAAAGAATCCTGTTCCAGTTAAGTGGCTGCGAAGTAAATACCTACCGTAGATTGCTAAATCCCATCTGATTAGCAGAAGATTACATTTTCTTTTGCTGACGCTCTGCATATAGCTTTCCTCCCAGTGCTTTCATTAGCAGTACAGCTAAAATGGGCACTAAAACAAATTACATGTTTCAGTCATACATTTCTATTAAGAAAAATTTTCTATAAATTAGTCAGATGTAGACTTGATGATTTTGTGTGACTCCAGCTGCTAGTGCTGGCCAGCAGAGCAGGGTGAGCTCACATCACCTGTACAATTGCTATTCTCCTCTAGAAGCACTGTGCCGCTCCAAGACTCTGTTGGAGTCAGTGCTACCACTTCCATTGAACTGGATGGGGGCAGTTGAGTATGCTTTAAAAAATAAGGTTGCCATCCAAATAAAGGCTTGACAGGACTTCAGCTGCAACATCCAAATGTGTGAATCTGAGACCTTTGCTCCATATTGACCAAAATCAGATTTCCAAACAGGATCTCAGACGCCTGTGTTTGATGGGAAGTTTCTCAAGCTGTCTGTGGCTCTGTTTCTGCATTCATCTGGAACGGTGCCAATCAGTGAGTGGCTCACGCTGGCCAATGTCTCAGAAGCTAGTAGTCACTTTACACAGTGCAGTGAAGAGCCAAGCAGAGATATCTGAGCTAGTTCTCACACCAGCAGCGCTATTATAGCCATATTAGCCCCGCTGAGTTAGACATGTTAATTCCTCACTGCAGTGGAGACACTCACACAGAAGCCAAATCCTGTTTGCCTTGGTACAAGATAGTGGTTCCCACCTGAACAAACTCAACTGGAGGAGTCTTCATCCATGCTGGATCCAGCCTTGGATTCCTGGATTCATCCTTAAGGGCATCTTTGCCTTTTACATTGAATGGAGTATGGTTTAAAACAAAAGCAGAATCTCAAACCCCTCCTCTATGAAATGTGCATCCTTTGAGCACCCTCTCTTCATATGCCGTGAAGAGAGGGTGCTGTCTTGTATTCCCTAGGTGCAGAGACAGAGCTTCAGTGGGAAGGTGCAGGTGCATGGTGTGGTAGTTGTTGCCACCTTCCTTGGTGGTGGAGGGCTCAACTCCAGGTGTTGTGTTAAGCTGGAGTTTCTCACACCTTCTTCCCTGTGATTCCTTTTTGACCTCATGACCATCCATGACTGAATGAGGTCATGCCTGAAGCAGGTGAAAAAGGGCAAATGGTTCCTAAGTCTGTACCACTACTTTTTCTTGCATAAGCTGTAGCTATTGCTTCAGGCAGAGGCACACTGGCCTGCTTTCATGCCACTTCCCACCCTGCTGGCAGTGTCACCTATTTGACAGCATCCTGCCACTGTGAAAAAGCAGCTCTCTGTGAAAAAGCCAGGTGCTCTCCTATATGCTTGATGCTGACTCCAAGACACAGCAGAGAAACATGTGCTACTGCTTGTAAACCTCCACTCTGGCATAATATGGGCTTTCAGAACATGGGCAACTCGCAGAATATTGCGCAAAGAGAAATGGGATACCAACATTTTCTCTTTTCTGAATTTGAAAAGAAAACTTTACACATTCCTCAGTTCCTTCAAATGATAGCAATGGGTGCCAGCCTACAGGAGGTCTATGTTTGTGTTTCATTTCATGTCAGGGGAGCACTTTTCGAGGAAATATCTCAATCACCACTACTTTAACTGCACTTCAGTTTGCACTGCAGAGGGATCTCTCAAAACGAACTCTTGCAGATGATGCAAAACAAAAGACACACAGCCAGAGCACACCTAGCATGCCTAGTCCATGGTAGCCTGCAAATTGCAAGTGTTGTGAATATGAGATACTCAAATCCAGCTGTTTCATTCTGCAGGACTCTTCTCATTGTGCCACACACTGTCCTTGCTAACATGCCTGCTCCCAGCCTTGACCTGGGGACGGGAGTCCTCATCCAACCCTGCGCTCAGCCTCTCCCACCAGCCAGCTCTGCCCCTTTCTGTGTGTGAAACAGGTACTGGATGGGGATTTCACATGTGGATTCTGCTGGAGCTAGCCCTGCATAAGGACCATTTACAGCCTTTAAAAATACAATTAAAATGAATGTTACAAACTTGTTCATCCTGAAAAATTCTGGAAAATTCCCAAATCAGGAAGGAGCTCTGTATGGGTTACAATTTGTATAGGAAGAAATCATCTGCTGCATGCAATACTTTAGCAGCCAAAATTTTATCCATAAGCTAAGTAATGAGATTTTCTGGTTTTGTACAGAAAAGACAAACACCTGTTTAGGAACCCTGTTTGGTCTTTACTGTTAGAGGGGTTTTTTTAATCTAAATAGCCAATCTCATAGCTACTTGTTGAAATAATATGCACTCTAAAATACAGGAAAAAAAATGCATAATTGAAAATCTGATAGACTGTAGATAATTTTTTCTCTGTCTTCTATGTAGTAGCCAAAAGGATTTGTTTTGTTTTGTTGTGGGTTTTTTTTAACCAATGCAATATTGCTATTAATTTTATTTGTCTAAAATAAGCCTCCCTTAATTGAGTCATTATATTTTCCCACTAAACCATGGGAAACCATTTAGAACACAAGACGACAAATAATGCTGGAGAGACAGAGAAAACAAATTACCCGCACCAAAACCATCTAAAAACATCATTCTAGAAGGAACCTATTAGGTTGTTGACTCTATTTCCTGCTTTCCTCAAAAAAACTATTATTTTAGCCTCTCTCATAATCTGGTATAACTCTATCTTCAAACTAATTCTTTTGCCCCTTTCAGAAGGCTGAATAGAAATCCACTTCATGACTAGGCATCTGTGCATTTGATCTTATGCCAGCTTTCCTCTTTTACATAAATATTTCATCTTCCCGTGATATTTACCCCACTGAAGTAGTTTAACAGAGCAATTGTATTCTTCCTCAGCCTTTGCTTTGTTAGACTACATAAACTGTGGATATTTAAAGCATATCAATCCCTTCAGTGAAGTTTATCATGGATAACTTCTAGTGCTGATTGCAGCAAGTAAACACACAAACTGTTTAGGATGAAGATTGAACTGCTGGAACCTAAGAGCAGTATAGATGCGTTCATGGATTGCTGTGCCTGACCTACTAAGTCTCTCAGATGGCACTATTGCCCTTGTCAGATTAATTTCTGCCATGTTCTTATGACATAACATCTTTCAAAGAGTTTTTAAATTTTCATCATAAACAATTTGCAGTATTGACATGATGGCTTTGATATCTCGCTCCTGTTCACCTTTCTGGCACCATCCCGAGGTGGAATATGGCTGCAGATATGGGTGTGTCTCCGGATGGGCTTTCATGAAAATGATCTCTGAAATGTGACTAGGAGAGCACCCAGAGCTTCTGAAGTTGTGTGAACTCTCATCTCTAGTGGGAAATGTGTGAAAACACATTTTCTGTTCAGAAAGGCTGAACAGAAGGCTTTTTTACCACTCATCTGCAACAATATGAACTTAATGCTTCAAATGTGCAATAAAAATGTGTCTGCACTGTAAAACACATAGAAAATTACCAGGATCATGTAAATAAGAGCAGTGATAACATGCATAAATAAACATGGTATCATGGCATTCAATTTTCCTTTGGCAGCTATCTCAAAAGCTGTTCCTGTGGGAAAGTTATCACACATAAGAAGTCTTTACTAACCCGTACAAATAAATCTGTCTGGTTCAAATTTGCCTTGTTGTTGATGTGAATTAGAAAATTGCCATCTTGGAGAGCAGACTTGGGCTCTCAGCGTTATTACAAAGTCAGCTGCTTTGCACTGAGATGTGTGGTGTGAGGTGGTTCTTGAGAGGGCAGGGTCTGTCCACATGCTTACCGACAGCAGCGAGTTGATGCCTGAAATTCACAGCAAGTGCCCTTCTGATTGTCAGCTGTTTTTACCAAAAAACCCATCTCTCTGTACCATGTCTTTTCTATTTGTCTCAGGTGAATACACACACATGAAATTGAGTGTATTTCTTCAATTAGCAGTCTCTGTTCAGAGTATTAGGTAGCTTCCCTCAAGACAACTTAATTAAACATGCAAATGTAACACCACAAGTTGTAACTCCAATAAACATACCAAAGAGAACAGTTCTCAGATTGTAGAAAAGTGAGAAAAAGCCATAAATACAGAAAAACAGTCATTGCTTCTTTGTCCCAGCATCATTTGTGGCCAGGTTTTGCATTTTTTGTCTTTTTTCAGCAATGAAGCATTGTAGAAGAGAGTCTGTAGATATGACCTTGCATGAGGTGAGAGACTAAAATATTCAGGTTTTTGTCTCCGTGGGGAAGCAGGGAAAGGAACAGAGAAAAAACTGTCTTTCCTTAGTAGAAAGGCACATGGGACTCATGAAACTGTAGCTTATAGGCTCTAACAGGACTGTATACGCTTGAGAATATAGCAAATGGTGACTGGAGAAGAGATTGCTTGAAAGTCATTTTTATGAGAGTTATAAAAGTCTGGAGTCAGGAAAGAGAGAGGAGGACATAGTGCATATCTTGTTATCTAACAGCTGTAAGCTGCATATTGATCTGGCTTTGACCAGCAATAAGTAAAGCCATGAACCCATTTGAGGTAGATTGCGGAGTTTGGCACAAATGTGCATCAGTCGTTATTCAGGATCTTATGTTAGCAATATAACCCCAGTTAAGAGGGACCTGTGTGAGGCTGGAGCTTTGGGTAGCTTTATTATAGAAACAAACTTGGGAAGCTCCTTGGAGCTCCGTCCCATGAGATTACCTTTTGCAGAACTTTGGACAAATGTGCAAGAAGCCACAAAAAATGCAAAGTGGCATAGGCAAAAAAAGGAAAGAGGAAATTTTCAGGCCAAAATAATTCAGAATAAATTCAGGAATAATTTTAAAATACTTTACCATTTTTAATCATATCTTGTCTTCTTTCCTTTTCACTCCATTTTTTTTATTATTTTATTTGGTTTTCCTCTCCAGTCCTCTTTTCTCAGGATGAGCTCATTAGGAAGGTTCATTAAGGCAATCAAAAGCTAGTGGATATTCAGACTTTGTCATCTGTCAGAGCAAAGTCAGTGTATGAAATCTCATGAAAGGTAAGATCATCCATTGGTGTCACCTGTTGCAAAGAACCTTCTGCAAAGTTTTGCTTTCTGATACTAAATTAAGAGGAACACATAGAAGAAAGAGAGAGCAGGGAGAAAAATAACATGTAGAGACAAGTACAGAAATGTAAAATAGAAAGTAAAAGCTAATAAAGCATTCTTAAATTCAGGCTGTTCTTTGTATCAAACATCAGAGAAGTCATACTTTGTAATTCATCTGGATGCTCATACCATAAGGGATCTATGTTCAGCTGAAATAAAGAAAAACAGATGTTAACTCACAGGTAAAAACTGGCATGAAGAGCACATAGTCTGAAGGCTGTTTGTATCCTTTACTTCTCCTTCAAGTATATCTTCCTTGGTTTCTTTATAGTGTATCTGGGGCCAAATGAGGCTCAGATTGAACATAAGTATATTGGCTATTTATGCTTAGCTTCCACTGTGGTGTCCCCTACTCTGGCTACCTTGCTTGCAACACCTAAAACCCACCCCAAACTAGGAAGTTTAGGGTTATCAACACAAACTAGGAAGTTTAGGGTTATCAACACAATAATCTACACGAGAGTACCCAGATACGGTAGCGCACCTCATCTGAGGAAAACTTTTACAGGGAAGTCTAAGAAAATGTTTTACAAGTAATCCTGTCAAACTCAGAAAAGTATCTTGAGAAAATCCTGTACCAGTAAGTAGCCTGGTACTCTCTGTAGTATTTGAATGAAAAGTGTTTTCTCTTACTTCTATAAATTACCTTTACTCTAATGTGAGTACTCAGGGTAGGGTATATCTCATCTCACTTTACACATCTGCAATAAAAGCAGTAGCAACAGATGTAGTTGTAGATAATTATTCATTTCAATCTGAGATTTATCTACAGTAGAAAAATTATGTTCCAGAAAAGTCTATTTGTCTCCATTTATCATGGAGAATATGCTCAGGTGAGGACATCAATACAACAGATACCTAACATGAGCTAAGGTGAGTCTCATCCCATATGTGTACCAACTCCTCTCCAGTCTAATATCTTCAGTCCTTATCTCTTTTGTCTAAGACATCTGATCACTGTTGCTAATTTTCTTCTGGAACTGTCTTGTCCTTATTTTAGATTTGATCTCACATATCCTTTGGTTTGTTAGACTAACATGAATTCTGCAGTAGCTTCAGCCACCAGCCTTGGAGAACTCATACTGGTGGTCTATATGGGTTTCCATCTAATAGTTATGAAGGTACTATTGACTTATATCAGGGTGAATGTGAGCCAATTTATTAAACCAAATTAAACCCAATTAAAGTGAAAGTCAGCCTCCTGGTTTCTAATTACGTGAAACAGCTGAGTAAGCAACCATGTTTGGATCAATGCATACTTTTTCACTGCAGACAAGGCTGCTAATAAGTAGATTTAATCACTTTTGCTAGGTTAAAAATTTTATTTGAAAAGCAAGAAGTACTTTTCAAAGTTACTGTAAGTGCCACTCAGTTTTTTAAAAAAGCTTTGAGATCTTTGGCTTTCTCACATATTTAAATGGCAAGATAATTCTTTGTACCTTGCAATGGGTGCTACAGCACCACAGAAGTATCAGAAGCAGTTTAGAGATGGTAGCATCCGTGAAGTCTGCAGGTTCAGCTGATGTGACAATTGCTTTGCTATTCTGCAAAGTGTTGATAATGCTTTGTTCTTTCTAGAGCTTCTGTAAAAATGGAAATTCATCCCGTTGAAAGTCTGCACATTTAAAAAGCATGGCTCAGCTCTGAACTGGAACTCTTGGGGTTTGTGAGTTGCATGATTGGAAAGATTTTGCTATTTTTTGTAGAATATTTTCTTGGAAAATTAGTTTTGTTTCTGTTGTTTTCAAACTGCAAATAGAAAATCCCCCCAGGTAAATTTTATTTTTCTTCCAGAAAATTGTTCTGATGGAAAACTCCTCAGCAGATCTAAATGAAACAATGCACAGTCAGCCATCATCCTACACTATCTGACTATGAGGGACTTTTGGCTGCTGGTGTGTCTGTTCAGTTTTCATATTTTTATTCAGTAGCCATTTATTTAACATTCCAAGGTCTCTTTGAAATTTCTTGTTTAATATTTATTATTTCGCTATCAGATATATGCAGAACTGGAAATTCCTCCATGTTACAGGCTTTTGTTGCTCCCCAGCACTGCTCTTAGATACCCAGCTACGTCTTGTCTTTTTGAAGAAAAATTAGTTGCAGCTAATGAAATAACAGCTTTATAGAGTTCCTGTGTTGCAATCCCAAATTTCTACACTACATCTTGCTTTTTAGTCTGCTCTGGATGAAATAACCAATCAACTAATTCCATTAGTGCTTTGCATTTCCCAGGAGCTTCAATTGGTTGCCTGTTCTTAACTCCATGTGAAACAGATAATGTGTAATTAAAAACCCAGTTCCAAAAATATGCTGGCTACTTCCATTGCACCTGTGCAACAAGAAGCCCTCTTGTGGGAGTACCCTTGAGGTCTTTTTGCTCAAGTATTTCTGTGATACAATTCACATGTATGTTTAGGTGATATTTTTAAACAATAACTGATTTTCTACTTTCCTGATGGTGGCACTTGTGCAAATTGTCGGGCAGAAGCCTGGGACTTCCTTTTTGATTTGTTTGCATCACACCTTAACCCTCACAGCTCCCACCTCAGAAATGCTGTAATTCATCTCGCTTTGTGTGAGCCATTAAGCAAAGCAGGATGTCGTTCAATAAATGTCTGCAATGAAGATGCAATGGCCCTCAGAGGCAGAAATTCTGTTGAATACTGCAATAAATTCTTACTGATGCTGTGGAATACAGGAATTATCACACTGTTGAATTTGCTATTAAATTTATCTGCTGACTCAATGAGGAAGCTATCTCTGAATAAGGACAGATATTCGTAACCCCAAAGGGTTTCAGATATTAATTTGCAGTAGTAATAAAACATATTCTGAGGTGGATATCACTTTGCTTTTGTTCCTTTTCTTCACGCTTATGTGTTTAATTTCTTTGGACCTTGGTCCCAGGTTTCTTGTGATTGGTCCCAGGCTTCTTGTGATTAAGGTCTTGTACCAAATTTAAGGCTGTGCATTCATGCATTGTTTTTAAATAGATTTGGAGTCCACTGTGAACTTGGCTGGGTTTGGTCCATTTTTTTTCCTATTTAACAACTTATTAAATACAGTTCCAGCGCTTCCAGTGAGCAGCCTGCTCTGCACTAGTGTAGGAAAGGTAAGTGCAGCCCTCCCAGTTGGCAGAGAAGATGAGAGTGGCGCTGAGGCTGATGGTCACCCCCCAGGAGCTGAAGCATGGGCCAGGTGGGACAGCATTACACCTCAGAGGCAGCCCCAGGACTGGGGAGCCTCCCCCATGCACAGCAGAACCCATGCTCACACCAGTGGCTGCTCCACAACCATGAAGAGTGGGACTATCTTGGTGTGGCTGAAGATGTTGCTGGACCCTGGTGTCTGTTAAAAACAGAGATGTGAGAGAGCAGTCAGCATTGTGTGACTGCCTTTCCCAGCCCTCTTGTCCCCTGTCCCAGGTCAGAGGGTTTTTCCCACCACCCCAACCTTGAGTCACCCGCACAGAAGCAGAGAAAAACAAGGATGCAGCACTGGTCATATGCTGTAAATGACTGGTTGTTGCAAGGCTGCCTTACTGTCCAGGCCAGGCTAAAATGCATTGGTTTCAGTTGAGGTGCAAGCCTCCCCACGTAGAGTTCAAAAGGGAATTGCCCACCTGGCTGAAGAGAGCTGTACCACAGCAGTGGGGCTGACTAAAATTTAGCAGCTGCCTAACTACACTTTGGATGGTTAAGTCAGTCACACTGAGGATGGATGCTGTATCCTAAGCTGTGGCAACTGTTGAAAACTAAGCCTTGGACTAAATTCCCTAGGTCTGTCACCCTCCATGATAAATTTAGGCAACTGAACCTGCACACATTCACTTGCAAGTGACAGCTGACATTTCCTAACACTATTACATGGAAAAGCTATGCCAGATGGTCAATCTTGTCAGGAGCAGCATTTGCTCATTTTCTTCCTCTGCTACTGTGCTGAAATTCAAGATGACTTGAAAAAAAAAAAAAAAAGTTGTATTAAAAATGTGCAAGTTGCAAAGCTGCACAGTTCAGAAATCTCTAAAGTGTCCTTATGGCCCCTTCTACACGTGAACCCACTATAAACCTTTAATTACATGCTCACACACCGTTTTTTACTGAACCTTGTCTTGGGGCAGTAGCTGGATATTCAGTGTTTCTCTTCCTGTCAATCAGAGGGGCCTAGTTTAGCACATTTCACCCAAACTGAACACACAAGATCATACTTGATGAACGTGTGATGTTCCCACCATAGTAACTGAGTGTGTCATAAGTCTTAATCTTGTTTCAATTATAATTTTCCTTATTTAAAATGGGAGAAGTGAGTTACAGGCAGAGAGTGGCCAAGGTTGGCAAGTATCCATCAACTGCAAGAGCCCAATTTCAGGATGATGTTTTTTCATGATATTTTATCATCGAACACAACCCACCCTTTCACCCTTCTCTGGTACTGCTGATGTGTACTACCTCCTGCGCTGTGGTTTCCAGGACACTTCAATTATGCTTTGTGGGGCTGGATTAATTCATTAGCTTGTACTAGTTAATGTCAATAGCTTGCACCTAAGCAGTTAGAAGTTGCCACTTCCATAATTCTTCACTGGCAAGTGTGAAACATGTAAGACTCTTCCTAACACTGCTTTGCACAAGGAGGTCTGCACCACTTCCCTCCTCAGAAGTTGATGTCTTAATGGCAACTTCTGCGAAGGGCTAAGAATAAGCTTGGACAGCCTTTCAAGGCTGTCACCCTCCAGAATGACAGCAAAGAAATGCAAGCATGGTATGCTTCATTGCCACTATTCAAGCCAGTTCTGCTATGGACACATGTAATCTGAGGCTGTCAGAGTCTTGTTTTGACAGTACAAAATGTTTTCACAGGGTGCTTTGCCATACGTTCATGATTAGTCTTGACTGAAATTTGAATTTTAACTTTGGAAGTTCTGACAATGAAAATTAAAAACAATCTGAATATTAGACAACATTTTAAATTTCAATGGTTAAAACTTTTATCAACAATTGTATGACACTCTCATGAAAGAAAACACAGTGAGCATTGTGAAAGCAAAGCTTTAACATGGAATTCTTCATTTTTACGTTCCTACAGAGCATGCTGCTTGAATTACCTACACTTCCCACCCTGTACCGTCAGAGAGGAGAGAAAAGAACATGACATAAAGTCTAGAACTGAGCCTGCCCAGAACCCAGCCTTCTAAGCACAATTTCCCAGAGGCGCTGTGGCAGCATAATACCATAATGTGGTTTCTGTTCTACTCAGTAAACTCAAATGCCTTGATATGGAGTTCACTTATTCAAAACATAGTATTATATTTCACCTTTCCTGCTAGAATCCTGAACCATTCCACGTGGAAACCTTAGCCCTTCTCTAATCTTTTCAATTCCTGCTAGAATCCTGAACCATTCTATGTGGAAACCTTAACCCTTCTCTAATCTTCTCAATTTAGCATTTTCTACCAATTCATTTCAAAGGAAGTAACTCTCCTGTTACTAATATTTATTAGCTTTAATTTGAATATTTCTCTTATGTTTTTTTCTTCTAAAAAAATCTAGTACAGTATCCTTTTCCAGTTTCCCAAGAAACTCCAGTACCTCTGGATACATCTGTTTCCCATTCTTTTCCTCCCTTGTATTTGCATACCAAAGCCTGCTAGCCTTAGAATGAGTAAAATGACATATGTGAATGTTTTGCTTTTCCCTTGTAGTTTCTGGTAGAAAGACTGCTGTATACTTTCATTTAAAAGTACTTGTACTCTTTACTCTCAGATAGTCTTGTGGGTATTCCTTTTTACTTGCCCACTATTTGAGGAAGAAAGTCAGATTGGTTAGTGAAAACCTGAAGCCAGGGGTCACTTAGTGAGAGGTGGAAGAGTGTATAACTGCCTGAGCCTTGATAGGTTATTTCAAAACCCACCTCATTTGATAACCTGCTGAGTGCCCTGCTACTCCTCTGCAAGCAAGTAGAGCAGTGCAATGGAAATCGGTCCACAGATCAAAATGGCTGGTGCAGAGTGCACAGCATCAGCATGGGGGAGTTTATTTTTGACTCCTGTTCATTCGAGCCAGGGAGCTGAATGCCCACCCACAGATGCAGCTTGTTATGGGTTGTCTGCTGGGGGAAATCTTGCAGCTTAGTTTGGCTGAAAAGGGATCCATGTCGCATGCACTGAAGTCAGTCCATGACAGGAGCCAAGCCACAGCAAGGAGGACAGTCAGGAGGTTTGCTTCAGGAGTGCACTGCTGATCCAAACTGAAACATCATTTTAGATGCACCGAAGGCTGACTTCCTGGCACAACAAGGCCTCAAAAAATCGATATTCACATTATAATTATGTGCCACTTCCAGTGAAAAATATACGGGCTCACATTTAGCACACCTGAGGTCACAACCCTAATGGACCTGGCCATCTCACACCAATATTGCTGATTATAATATATGGAAACACATAAACAACCCGCTTGCTTTTGTAACAATTTCTACATGTGATACCTTCTTAACTTCATGGTTGATTTAAAAAAAAATCAAAACAGAAAAAGCAAGGCAATTATTGTGAATCCTCTTACACATCTTTCATTTTTATCAATAGGCATGTGGAATAGCTTTACACTGACCTCTGTGGAGGCACTGAGGAACAATGATGCCTCTCAGAGGAGAATCTGGGTCAGTGCTTTCATTTTAGCTGGGTTGCTTTAGCTGCACTGCTTAGATATATTCTAGCAGACTCCTGTTCCCTAACTATTTTTTCCCGTGCTATGTAAATTTAACAGCTCAACAACCTATGGTATACTAACGTTGAACTGTGAAGGTTGCATTATTCCTGTAATAAATGAGGGGACCTGAGAGACAGGTTACCTTACAAAAAGAAGCTGTATCTCCTGAAGAACAACTGCAATCCTACAAATATTTTCTAGGACATATCCTTCACCAAATCTTCCAGATTACTATTCCCTAAATACAAGGTGACATTTTTCCCTCAGGAAATAATTAAACAATTATATATCAAAGTCATGATGGAATTCAGAATATCTGAGGGATTTACATTTTCATCCATCCTCACCCCTTATTTATTAGAAAATTACATTTTACCCTCAGGAATTAGCGTGCTTCCCAATCCCCCCTCAGTTTCAACTAAACTGTAAACATGACATGCTATCTCAATATGCCAGACAAATAAAGTTGTATCACATATTTGTATAATTCTGCTGTACATCACAAGAAAATTTGCTGTCACATGAAGTGATTTTGCAGGGTTTAAAGAGATGTGGATCTTTAAGTAAGTCTTTAAAACTTATCTTTGGAGTTGTAGAGTATGACATTTGACCAGCCATTTGTGCTGAACTCATCTTAAATTCATTCCTGTGTATTTGCAAAACACTGGTACAATCTTTAATTCATTCACTTTTCTTTCATCCTGTGCTATTGACACAAATTTTAGAACTCAGGTTGAAAGCAAACTGGTAATCTTGCTGTGGTTTTTATCGAATTAGTATCTTGAACTATTAAATTTATACTGCACTCTGTGACTAATTCAGAGAGAATTTCACTGTATTTAATTTGGCAAGTCTTTGGAGATCTAGTACTCTTAAAACAAAGAGCCCTCACTAGGAAATAATGGTCAAAAAAAAATCCCCCACCTCTTCGTGAGCAGAAGGCAGCACTCTGCAGCCTTCTTCCCTGTATTCTTACAACTGCTTACAAAGAACTTCATGGATACAATCCCACAGGAATGCTCCCTAAAACTATGACCTAAAATGGGCTATGCTTACAATAACTAAGGAGAAGATGGCTTCAACATTTAAAAAGCTTAAGGACCCCAGAAGGGTCAGTGGGATCACAATGTCGATCCTGCCCTGACTGCGTTCACCTAACAGGACTTCTCTTTAATATGTGAACACTGATCACATTCTTTTCTTCTTTACTGTCTCAGCATCATGGAATACTATTAGCAGATTTGCTCTTTTTTTTTTTTTTCTGAGCAAATTTTATCTTTCTACCTTTTACAGCTGCTGACTTCAGTGAATAACTTGAGGCAATAAGAGATACTGGCCTCTGACTGTCACGGGCAACTTTCAATTTAAGATTTGAGTTTGGAAGAAAGATGAACAAAGCAAGAGATTCAGACAAGCATGGTTTGGACCTAGTTAGCAAAAAGTCAAGCAGTAGCTAGAAAACTGCCATTTTATTTTTCATAGTGTAGTATTTCTTGGGGAAAAAGATATAGGAATTATGCCAGTAAACATAAAGGGAAAAGGGATAGCATTACAGAGAATCTTCTTCAACATTAAAAAGAAAGTAATGTTACCTATCCATTTCCTAGGGAAATGAAGCTTTTATATGAGTTGCCAAGAACTGCAATTGTTCTTCCATGAACAGATTATTCAGTTATAAAGGAATGCTGAAGAACTGTTAGTGCATTCCTGTCTTAGAGGCAGGACTGATAGCTGTCATGGCTGGAGGGAAGCCAGAGACCTGAAGAAAAACAGAGAATGGGTCTTCATCAGCTCCTTGCTAGCACATGGGCAAGGTTGAGAAAGGAGCTACACTTTGTTCATTAAAGGAGAAGAAGACATATCCTGGAGAAGAAGGCAGGATCACTGTCCACGGAGGCAAAAGATGTACCATATAGTTATGGAATGAAGGTGGAAATGGGAGACAGACTTGTTGGACAAGGAGGTGAGAACTGGAAGGTCATAGCAGTCCCAGTGAGAGAACTGGGGACCTACAGAGGTTAAATGGAGAGAGGAAAAGCTGGGATTGCAAAAGAGGAAGAAGAGGTGAGGAATAAGAGTGATGAGGGGCTGAAGAGCAGACATCAGGAAGAAATGGGACTGACTGAGACAACAGTCTAGACAAGGAGAGAAAAGTAAAGAGGGTGAGACAGCTTCTGAAGGTGTTGGTGAAAGGAAGAAAGAGTGAAATAGGAAAATGGGTGTGGGAGAAATAGAGGTATCAGAAAGAACCTGAGAAGTGGTAGGGCACATGGAAAGGAACTGGCTACAGGGGGAGACCACAGCTAGGAGGAGAAGAGCAGGGAAGCTAGAGGAGACAAGACTGGAGCTAGATGGATGAGAAGAGCAGTATGGTCATGGGAAGAGAGGGGCAAGCAAAAGACCACAGATTAACAGAAGGAAATACCAGGTCTAAAGGATGGAAAGGAATCAGCAGAGGAATACCTGGACACCAGAGCACCACCAGGCAAAACCTGGACACAGCACCACGTCTTGTGTCCTGTCTGGTGAGTGCATGTGGGTTTTCTTCACTGGAAGCCAAAATGTGATGGAGAAATCAGGGCAAAACCATGTCCAACAGAAGGTTACATCTTAGCTGGGTGAACACCTGGATCCAGTCATTTGGAAGTATTCCCAGACCCACAATTTGAATGCAGCCTCTGTAAATTCAAATGGCCAAAGTCTGTGTTGTCAATCTGAAGGCTCGAAACTATGTTGGTAGCACAAGTGAGCAGAAAAACTTAGAAAGAATTAAAAATAACCGATGGTTTTCTGAGAACACTGTTGTTATGAGAAAGTCAAATATCTTCATGTAACAGTAATGGCACAATGAATGTCACCCATGCAAACTCCTTTGGAGTGCCTTGTATTTTGAAGAAAATATTAACTGTATTTTTCTATATTATTTTTGTTGCAGAAGCATTGTCTTATTCAGGGACATATCAGGACACCTTATGAAAGAGTTTGTTTTCTGTCAGCTCTGTACTTAACTGGTTGCAGAATGCAGATTTATTTTTCTAAGCAATTGTACACAATGAACAGCCAACAGTCAAAATACAGAGTTTATAAATGTGCTATGAAACACATAGAAATTTATTATGGCAAATGTTAATTTCATAATTATGGAAAGTATGTAGCACATTCATAGTGATCAGATTTCATAGTGCTCAGTTCAACCAAATCTAAAGAAGGGCTGACATGAATGCTAAATTTTTGAAAAAACTCACAATGAAAAATATACTTAGATTGCTTTTAAACAGAATTCAGCTACACCTCAATGCATCGGCTTGAAAGCAGAGAGGACTGTGTTCACAGCATCCAAATTGCATTCTTACGCTGCTGGTCTCTGCTGCTGTCTATCTACCTTGATTAGAACTGAAAGTGGAACACGGTTTTAAAGGAATGGTAACTTCAGTGGATAATTTGAAAATCAGTGTGATAAGAAGCTCTAAAAGGAATACATTATTCAAGCCACTTGGATCACAGTCAACAACACTCCTGGGTGCTCCTCAGAGGAACTCATAACCATAGAACACACAAAACCACCCAAGCACATCTATTTTTGTTACTTCCTGGCTTCTCAGGAGGGCAATTTTTTAACATTAAAAGATTTTGGTTTAGACAAGAGGTCAGTACCTGCTGTCTCAAATTAGACATTAAGTGGCACCTTAGATGCTGACTGAGGCATAAGCAGGCTATAGCCACAGTTTATGTTAGTATCTAAAGTTCATCCTTGTGTGATAAAGGCTGTGAGACAATGAGAAATGAGCTCAGCGACAGTGGTCCCTGCAAGCAAATGCAAAGTTTGAACTCCGGCACAGTGGTTCCCAAGAAAAGGTAAAATCTGAGCCTGAAGCACTTTCCAAAAATACGCTTAGCTCATCCCTTGATTAAAACCTGTGAATTCAATGGATGACCCGGAGGAATATTCTCAGCAACCACTCATAAGCGTCCATTGTTTCCTTTTTCTGCCCATTCTTTTCTCACCATCAGATCAATCAGCCCAGGCTGAGTGAGGCAGAAATTATTATTTTTAACAGAATCCAGCTGGGCAGGCTTTACCACCACTTTCTGACAGTGAATTCAGTTAGTTGCAAAAGTAAGCAGAGACACTTCCCATCCCACCCTGCCTGTACTAACACAGAAATACATTACACAGCTCTGCTGGCATGAGTGCCACAACTGTTGCACACAAACATGTCCATCACCTTCTGCACATTTCTTCTGGAGCCTGGTTGCCAAAGGGACTCCAGGCTCCCTGCTGGGAAAAAAAACAAACCTTCTTCCTTCTAGTAGAACATATATTTCAAGATTTAAAAAAAGATTTACATCTGCTATATAAACAATCTGAAGGATGAACACATTCTTCAGTGCCTTGTGTTCCTCCGGAAATGAAAATAAAGTGCTTTAAATGTGTTTCTGTGCATTGTTGTATGAGTTTGTCACACGTGGCCACCATGACTTTCCAGGGCCCTTGTACTGAGGCTATTAAAAGACAATTGGAAGATAATTAATATTGGCTATTCAAGACATGCTCTTAAGAGTTTCCCCCCACCTCACTGTTATTTTATTCTGTAAAACCTTCTGGTTTTTTTCTACTGGTATAAAATGTTTATTAAAAAAAAGGATCAATAGAAATTTTAATCAAGACCAGAGTTCCCTCACTGAGTCCAACATACAAACCTGCTGGTAAAAGTCAGAACTGGGTTTCTGCCTGATTCTTTGTCAGTGCTCATGCAGAAAAGAAAGGGAAGACCCTGAACATTTTAAATCATAGTGGGGGGCCTTGGGCTGGGCCTTGTCAGTAGAAGCTGAGCAATTTATTCTTTGATTAGCCAAAAGTGTGTAAGAAAAGGTGTTTACCAGGTATAAGCTTATATCCATCACATACTTGCATGGATTTATTTCTGCTCTTGACATACTTCTTTCACTTGTTCCACTGTTATCATATATTGAAAGGATTCACACTGAAGATGATGCCTTTTTACAGAGGTAGGCAGCTGTATGATTTATTTATACATATTCACAATAAAGATTAAATACTTCCTAATACTACTATGGAATTACATGGCACTTGGGAAAAAATGTAAGAAAGACATAACTGCCTCAGCTGAAATTTGTTTTCACTGTTTCACCATTAAGTATGTTTTATAAAGCAGTGAGCTTGAACTAGTTCTGGAAAAAAGAAATAATATATCAGCTTATCTAAAGCAAGAACATCAGGAACTTTCTCATGGAAATAAAGAATCTTGATAAAACATACTCACCAAATGTCATCATTCTTTGTGTGAAAATTGGAAAGCATTTAAATTCAGAAGAATATAAGCGATATCAGCTTTCTTGTGAGAGAAATGAGAGAAAGATTGCTAAAAGGAGATGAAGGCAGAGGGAGAAACAGATATGAATCAAAATCTGCAGTTGAGAGTAACAGGCTATTAAACTATCCAGTATTCAGATTCAAGCTGAAGGCAAGGCCTACAGGTTAGAAGTTGAAGTTCCTTCAAGACCTTGTTTTGGTGACATTGAAAACAGACATCAATATGCTAGGAAGCAGCAGTAAGGGCATAAGATGTCAGAAGAAGTTACTTTTGTGCCCTAAGAGAACAATTTTAGTCATCTGAGGATGTTTACCAGTTTCTGTGGAGTCCAAGGATCATATCCAAAGGGAGAATCAATGCAGTTACTATTTGAGAACAGGCTCTGGGGAGACAGAAAATCAGGCCACAAGTGTGAAATGGAAAAGGTCCCCATTGCATTTATGAAGTTTTAAAGCACTGTTAAACATGGAAGTAGATGCAGGTTAGTGGCTGAGTGATCTGCCTAATCAGTGGTTTTGTAAATTGCAGTTATAGAAACGTGCCTTGGATAGTATGTGTAACGATTTATGTGGAAATACGCAAGTATTTCACTTCTAAAAAATATAAATAGCAGCTTTCTTGTGAGAGAAATAAGAATAAGATTAAGAAATCTTCTTGGATGTAGAATAAGCCACTTTTACTTTTATTACTGCTGTTATTATTTGGCAATAAAAGCATAACTTGGCAATACTTGGTTATGTTGAAAGGTGTGCATGGAACAGATAACAGACTTATCCTATCACCAAGCATCCTGAGAAGGCATCTATGAGATCAGGTAACTTTGATGTCAATATTTTTAACATACTGATTCAGATTCTGATATTATTATGGCCATAGAGTTGTTTTTCATGTAGAGGTGATGTGAGTCCTGTTCTAAAATCCCTCAAGTATACTGCAGGATACCTGGCTACATTTAATGCACAATGAATTAATAAATTAGCTGGTCTTGGGGAGAGCATGGACCACCAGCTGTTCCCAGTGGACAGTATGGAGGAAACAGTTCAGTAAGATGAATACAAACCATGTTCTATTTTAGGTACTGGTAAAAACACAACCTTAACATGCACTCTGATATTTGATTCTATAGTCTTAAAGACCTGTAGTCTTAAAACTTACAATGAGGCATGAAGATTGTTGTCAAGTGTATTTCAGTGTTTTACTGATGAACTACATAACATAATAAGAAACAGTCACCTGTGCTGAGATTGTTGTTTCTGTAGCCAGCAATGAACATTGTTAATATCATGAAATGTAGGTCTCCGTAGGTGCATTTGTGTTAATGTTTCAGTACAGGTTACCCTGTGCAGAACTGCATGATATTAAGATGCAAGATGTAACAATGAGCTACAAGTTGATATGAGAGATATAAGATAAAATGAAAGGAAAAACTTTTTCTAAAAGTATGTTTCCCCCAAGAATTATAATAAAGTCCAACCAATTGAGTGGCTGAACAAATACCTTGTGACCACTGAGGTGAACTGAGCAGGGAGGAGGTTAAATAAGAGACTGCATAGGCCTGGCAGCTTCTGGGAATGCTCAGCTACCAAAGCCTGACCAGCAAAATATGGGGTTGTCATCCTCAGAGAGAGGATTGGCCTGCTGCAATCTCTGCATACTGTAGGAAGTAAACCAGTAGAGATGGTGTTTTGGTCCAGTGCCCTGAGTGATTTGCAGCAATGGACCATCAAACACCCTGCCCAGAGACTGGCAGAAGTATGGACAACAGCAGACATTTAGCAGCATGACACTGCTTCTTTCATTGTTATTATGAAAACCGCAAAACTGGAACACTAGGCAAACAGATCATCAGATGTCACCAAAGATGATCTTGATTGAGCAAATAATGTGAAAATTGCTAAATGACAAGAAATCAACAGAACAGTGAATGTCAAGACTGAATAAAATTCAGTGGGGGACTCACAATGGGATTAAAAACAATGAAGCTTCATCAGTAATTATCATGGTTAAAGGTACCATTTATTAAAGCTGCTGGTGAAACAAATGCCTATTGAGAAGTCAACATTATCTTCATTCACTGTAGATTCCCTTTACTCATCGACAGAAGGAGGCCCTTCTGGGATACAAAACTTCTTATCCTAAGGTAGACATCTAAAATAAGTCGAGTGTCTTTCCTGTGCACTAATGGTGAGGGGAGCCTAGGCTCAGGAGCTATGATGTAGGCAACGTACTCCTTTCAGCAACCATTTGACATCTATGTTGCAAATGCCTAAAGCTAAATAAGGTTAATCCCACTCCCTGTGCTTTATCAGGTACAGCTGATTTTGATGGGCTCTGGGATACTCATTGGCAGTTTCAAGAGGGAAGGAAAGAGTAGGTCACAGTTAAGAAAATACTTACTATTGATATATGGAGAATAACTATTCTAATAGTTACAGAAGGATGGTGAAAGCAAATCAGAATGAGTAATTCTGCAGTAATTCTGCAAACAGCTCCTGCTACTCTGAAGAAAGAAGCTGGTTGTGTCTGGGCATTTGCACGTGGCCCTTGTCATTTCAGTGCCCAGTCATCGGGGATTCAGATTCTCTCGTAAGCACGCTGAATCTGACAACACTTTAAAGTAGGCAAGCCTTGATTTCACAGTGCATTCTGGGAAGATTATCAGGATATATTCTGCCATAAAATAGCACACTTCCAGCCTAGGTCCAAAAACCTTTGCATTTTACTGTGACAGTGCATGTCTCATGATTGTGAAAATGGGACAGTCTTTGGATCCAGCCACCAGGCAGATGAAAATCCTCTCACATTAAAATGCCCAAGAAAAATTATAAATAATTTAATTTGTAACCTATAAAAGAGACTGATGACTCAGGTTGTTCTGCTAGATGATTTATGATCTACTGTAGCTGGAAGACAGAAATATTTTTTTATATGTATGTAACAGATACTTAAGGGAGGAGCTGAGGTGGTTTTTTTATGTCCTTGCCTGTTGTTAGACAGGACATAGTCTGTGGATTTAATTTTTGCTGAATTAATACAAAGATGTAGATTACATCAGACTTGTCTTAAAGAGCTATTTTGTCTCAGAACACTAATTAATTTTAAATATACAGGAACTGATGCAGAGACAAGACAGGTTTTTTTCTCTGCTAGAAAAAAGCAAGGTTCCTGAGATGAAATGAACCAAGGAAATGTCATTACTACAAGGGAAATAATGAGACATACAGGATAAACCACAGACAAAATTGTAAAAGACTAACAGACTGGATAGAGAATTGTCATAGATGTAACCTGGCAAGCAATTGAAGAAAATTATGAAAAGCCGAGACCAAATTTCGCCAACTTCAGTGCCCTTTTGCTTTAAAAAAAGATCCACAATTAATATATTTTCAAGTTCTGTCACACATTTTCCAGGCTTTATTTTGTCCTAGGCCAACATAACATGATACAACTTGACAATGTGCACAATGCCTGAAAAAATGCAGCATGTCAATGGCAAGGCATCCTATCAAAGACTAGAGATAAATATCTGCAAGGCGTTGTTTGTGTGCATGTGCTTGCTCAATTTAGGAATATGCTCCAAGGGATATACTCATTATAACACAGTTTTGTCTTAAAATATGTAAATGAATTGGAGGCAAAGAAAGAGGCTGAAGATCTTTGATGCCTAGTGACTGCATCAGAAGTCATGTCCCTAAAATGCTGGCAAATGGCGTGTACCACAGATGGAGGGATATATATCTGAGAAATATTCAACCACGAACCAAAGTTGTCACTTCATCCACCTTTGCACTGCCAAACACTACAGTATTTAGTGCTACTGTGGGCTGCCTGAAATGTCATTGAAGGAATAGTTTCCATTTCTTGGAAGCCTGTTCTTGCTTGAGCCAGATCTTGGTAGAGCATCAGTATAGCAGGACAAGAAATCATCCTTAAAAATGCACTGATTTCCTCAGACAAGAATTGCAGCAACACGCGACAAATAGAGAAAAGCCAAGTAGTACTGAAAATCGAGGCACTAGCTGGGCCTCCAATCTCCTGTAGAAAACTTGGCATTTTAGTGCCGCAGTAACAGCAAGAGGTCCAAGATGCAAACAACTGGAGATAAGGTGGTACTTGACAAAAATCTTCTTTGCATGCTCTCATTGCCAAATCTCCATAATGCTCATCCCAAAATAGTAATCCTGGAGCTGTGCAGATCTTAAGAAATATTCCCTTTCTGTGCACAGTGGCAAGTGTGTGCTAGAGCCCTGACTCTGCCTCCAGACCCTGACACAGGCAAATAGATTTGACCATGGACAGACTGGAGTAGAAAGCAGATTCCCAAAGGGTGCAAGGTATAATGAATCTGTCAGCTCTGGACTCCATAGAGCACCCATCTCCATTGGTCTCATGGTTATTGCAGCCATATACATCCACGCTTCCCTTAATAATCATCACTACTAAAATGACATAATGCAGCCTTTTGTATTTTTTAAAGGAACTGAGATCTCTTTCCTCCAAAGGTAGATTTTCCCCTCTTCCCTTGTACTACCCCTTCTGAGCTCTTCAAATATGGTTTGGCTGCTTTGCTCCCCTCCTTTTCTGGTTCCCAGAAAGAAGGAAAGAGTTGAACTAACCAGCTGGCCAGCTCTGCTTTCTGGCTTTCAGTGACTTGTGCATTTAAAAAAGATAATGACAAACACAAAAATTTGAATTCTTTTCACAGAGCCGACTGAGCAGAAAAGGATGGCACAGCAAGGGCTGGAAGAATCAGAGCCAGATATTGTCATAATTGGGATTACGGGAGGTGGGAAGAAGGTACCTACTCAGCAGGATTTGCAGCAACATCTGGGGGCAGAACGGTTGTTATATTGGCCACTCCCCTGCACTGATAACTGCCTGCTTGTAAGAGCTAAGCTAAATGAATACACGTTCTCTGAGGTACGGAGAATTTAATCTGTTGTTACTGCTCATGTGCTCTTATGGCACATTTGGAAGCAATTCTGCTTAAAAGTGCTTACATAAAGCCAGCCGCGTTTGATGGATATTACATTAAAAAATCCTCGGTAACTCTTTCAAAATAAGGCTGCATTTTTTATTGCCCATGCTTGGTTGCTTATAACATTCCTTATAACTTAATGGAATTAGAAAAGTTTATGCCTTGTAATTTCAACTCTCAGACACTTTGAAGTGAATTAAAACTAAAGCACATCCAGGAGGATCTTGTCAGGGGGAGAGGACTGGGAAGAAGAGGAAACAGATGTGCCATGGCTATACATTGCCCCATGTTTCCTAACGATACACAGTTGTATCAGAAAAGTACTCAGAAATGGTAAATGCTTATTTCATTGGTATGCAACAGCTGAAAGTATGGATACATTATAATGAGCCACTAGGGAGTGCTGGAGGAAAACTCAATATCCAAGAATGTAATACAATTTTCCCTGTCACAACAGTACTGTATTTTGCCCTTTGGTTTTCAGGGGGCATTTTGTTTGTTGTTGGGGTTTTTTTTCCCCAAAACCTGGATTAATTAGCTAGAAAATAATTACCTGAGCAATTTCCTGCACAGCAATAAATGGATAATGTATTTCTCCGAATGATGCTGCTGTAACACATCTGTCATCTAAAATGACTGCAACTGCAAAAAACATTGCAGAGTTTATTGTCATTACACCACAGTTTACAATAGATAGTTGGTCCAGTTTTATACATTTGGAAGCCTATCAGGTAGAGGACATCTGTATAGCAAAAGAGATTTATTTACTTAAGTGCTAATTGTTTTAATGCAAGTACCAGAAACAGAGTAACAGTGTGGCATTATCTTATGGTTCATTTGTTTCAGAGGTTATTCATCAGAGAAAACAGTCCCTAATGCCATATATCTTCATATGCATATCTCTCATGTGCTGAAGCCACCACTGGCTTTCAGTCTTAAAATTAAATCTGTGTTTTAACTGGTTACTCAGATGCAACAAGCAATATTTTAAGATTTTATTGCCTCTCATTATCTTTTCAAGTTTATAGAGTATTGGTAATTTTTCAGGACAAAGAGGAAGCAGTTTTCGACAAGCTGGGAGCAATGAATAAAATTGAATAGAACTTCTGTTCCCTCACATACTCACATCCAAGGCTCACACCAACCCCAGTTTGCGTTCTGAATCCACCCATAGTGCCTAATATGTTGTTTATCCTGATGGGGCATGTGTGCTGCCCTGAATGTACAACCCCATCTCTCTGCTCCCCTCTAGGCTGCTCCATTGCAGGCATATGTAGGGACCAAAAGCACTCACCATTGTAAGATGACTTTTTCATTTAAAGGTCCTAGTGTGTTGCTCCAGATGTCAAGTGGGGAAAGCAGAAGTAGTGTAGGGCCACCAACTGTTGACATGCAATTTTTCCAGAGAGAAGAAAGCTTTAGAAACCTTTAGAGCCATTTTCTTTTCAGTATTTTCAGCCCTGCCTTCCGCTCAAATGTTCTCTAATTTTCTGGTTTTTATCTAAGTGATTCAAGTCAACTTTAAATATCA
The DNA here is from genome assembly GCF_031877795.1 of Strix aluco. Taxonomy (NCBI): domain Eukaryota; kingdom Metazoa; phylum Chordata; class Aves; order Strigiformes; family Strigidae; genus Strix; species Strix aluco. The sequence continues at coordinate 68,890,947 of NC_133932.1, read as the reverse complement.
CTACCCAAATGTAAGAACATTCATCTGGAGTTAATAGCATAGTGTAAGAACAAACCTATTGAAATCCATGGAGTTTGACCTGTTTTAAACTGGTGTAAATGTCATTTCATCTTGTTTAGAAATAGCATTTCTCCAAGAAATGTATTTCTTGACATGCCATTAGTTAAGTTCAGGTGGGAAGTCCTGTGTTCTTGCTGGTAACAAAACTGAGAGTTTTGCAATGGCATTCGGCAAGACCACAATTTTACAGTTGGCACCAAGTAGCTAATGATCCAAAGAACAGCATGACAGAGAAGTTAGATAATTTAATTATAGCCCCTGAACTAAGATACAATACAGTGCAATGACTCGACTTTGTTGGCAGTGGTGGACATATTGGGTTTTTTAATCATCATGTCCACAATATATGCCTGAAAGAACTCACAGACTAAAAAATATAATTGAAATGGATGTTTAAAATATTGTTTAATATTTTTACATGAAGAAGTCTTGCCTTGTGGGGAACTAACAAAAGAAAATAAATGATTGCCAGCATATTGTCACTGGCCTCCTAATACACAATAAGGTCTTGATTTTGTTTAGTGCATGTGGTTTCTGTTTTCAGGGGTTTTATGCATGATGTTTCTCGATGAGGTGTGTGTGGGCAAAGGAGCATATACTGCATTTCTCTGTTTTGCTGCCAGGAGATTGTTCCAGGTTTGTGGACAGCTGCTAAGGACGCTACAGCTCCTTCATGTGTGGAAACCTTTTTCCAGACAGTGGCTGCTGGCACTCAGGACTAAATCCTCTCTTTAGATGTATTAAAACACTTGGGCAGAGCAGCTTGAGTTCTGCCTAGCCTCTCCCTTTCTTTCTCCATCCTCTCCCTGCTAAGCCTAGGAAACAAACTCTCATGGTGGTGGCTGTCCTGTGGAAACCAACATATGGACTCACCCAAATAGAACAGAAGAAGGAAGAAAAAACCCACAAGAACAAGTCAGTCTGTGAATGTGAAGTTTCCCCAGGCAAACCTGCAGCATACAGCCTTTGTCTCCCCTGTGAGTGGTGGGTGGAGTAGCCACTGTGCAGCCCACAGCAGTTTCTTATATATATCTGGGAACACTGAGCTTCTATAACTCAGATGCTGACTTGGATGATACCATCCTTGAAAACTGCTTCACTTTCATCATACATTTTGTCAGCCACTCCTGCTGGCAGGCTTGTGACTGGTTGTTCTTCCCAGTCTGGTTCTTCACCAGCAAGTCCTGCAAACTGTGGCTTGCACTACCTATGCCCTCCAATTGTAATCTCCCACTTACTGTCTGCTTCCTGCAGTTTGTGAAGACAGGTGGGAAGCTGGAGTTCATAAGCTAGACCCCAAGAGAAAGTCCTGGACAGGCAAGTGCCCACCACAAAATGTGCATAGCTTGAATATTGCTTGAAGGGTAGGAATCAATCAAGGTCAAGACCTAACCTACGACTATACAAATGGTGTCTATGACACACTAGGGGATTGCTTCTGTTGGTAGCTTCTATGGCTATTTCATGCCATAGCTGCCAGTCTAGAAGAACACAGATTTCCTATATGTCCCATGTCATATCCTAGGGCATCTCAAATAGCTGTAGATGCCTACATGTTGCCAACCAAACTAAGACCCTAATCACTAGAGTCAATGGAGAAGACAACAGATGAGTAGACATGAGGTATGAATTAAGTTGTACTCTAGGCTCTGCTGGCTGAATTGACCAGATCTCCATTGACTGTAAGGGCAGATCCAAACCAGTGTGCTTGCAGGTGTCCCGCACAGAAGTTTTTACAGACAAATATGTTAATCTGCCAAAGCAGACTCTGTAAAATTGTGCTACCTACAGTCATGCTTTGAGCTGGGACAGCACAGTCCCATAGCTGGTTGTGTCACACCCTGTGGTGTGCTATGTCCCCGTGGCTGTCTCAGCAGTGGCACTACACAGAGGTGTGATGCAGTCTTTTGGAAGTCAAGCTAGCACAGAAGTTACATCACTTAACAGCTGTTTTCAACCTTTATCACAGTTTTAGGCTTCATACCCTTATACCTTGAGATAAACTATTCCATTGTGAGGCACAAGGTAATTTACTTGACTTTTTTAGCTCTGTAGATGCTAATAATGCAATCAGCTATGCATACAGCTGGGATCAAGATGAGATATGTGACTGTAGACTCTGGAAGTAAATTTTTAGCATGTGCATTCTCATATTGCTTCCTTTCACTTACTGTGAATGACCTGAGTATTAGCTAGGAAATAACTCACATATAGTGCATAGTGCAAGAATGGAATATAGATGCTATTTTATACAATGCAGAGCAATAGTATGATTTTAAACATAATCATAATGGCACTTAGTGAAATAAACCATCAAATCTTAGACTAGCTTTCAAGTGTTTCAGGATGACAAACTGACATCATCAACACCTGGCATTATAACATTTTATAAAAATATTAAAAGTGAATTTTTATAAATGGTGAATAATGAACTAAATTAATAGAAAGTTAGCCCATGACAATGTTTCCTTTTCTGTGTAGTATTTTCATGCAATCAAGACCACAAAAAGTCCTTCATGAAACATATTAGAAACATGAATAACTTTGGTGATGGTCTCCTTTGAACTATCAGTACAAGTGCTGTCAAGCATATCTAAATTGCAAATTGCAAATCTGTAAAGTTAAGAGAAAGAATTTCTGTAACACGTGACAATGAAACAGTGCTGTACACTTTAACAGTCACAGGATTTATTTCCTCTCTGTCTAATAGCACGCATAAAAGCATTGTCTAGAATCCCCCTGCTTTGGGGACCTACGTTTGATGTGATAAGCCCATAATGCATCTGTCCAGCCATGTGATGTTGATATTCTAAGGCTTAATTTATGTAAAACTTTTTGATCTGGATCCTATACAAATGTTTGAACCACAAGATGGTATATATACAGGATATATTTTAGTCATGCTAGAAGGATTCTGAGTTTAGGAGTGTGCTTTGTATTTCTGACTGTTCATTCTAATTGCAAATGGATTTTAGTCTAGTAAAGGACTGGTGTCTCCACCAGAAGAGCATTAGTATACAAATGCAATATTCCTATATTCACTTTTCAGAAAATTATCAAATCTTTTGGGCATGGTTTTCCATGGGAACAATCACTATCAGCATCTTAAGGCTGATAGGGATTATAGCATGCAGGCTTTTTGGGGGACTTTACTAAGAAACAATACAAGCCCACCTACTAGATAACGACTATATTCAATGCCCCATGGCTCTGGGTTATCTCAAGAGATCAAAAAGCCCTGGATTAATCTCCTGTGTAGGTACTTCTACAAAGAACAATCTGGACAGCCAGTTCAGCCCCTGAGGATGGGGGATCCTTCATACATACACCATCAGCCCCGCCATGTGTACACAGGTAGCAGTTTCTGACTATTTGGCCTTGTCAGTGGCCCATGAAGTGAGAACACACCTCTGTGGTAGTGAGAATAACTAGCAGTATGCAACAGGACAGTAAAAATCAGTTAAGATTAATACTGAATGCAGTGTCCCATGAAAGAAGCAAAAATGTATGAGACAGCAATCCAAATTACCAGATCTGGTGGGAGGACTCTCTTGGCCCACACCCTGTTTTCCCTGGGTGCCTAATTCCCCATCAGTTTTCATCCTCATTCTTGCTCTGCACAACACCAAATAACGAGGTGTCTGTCTTCACTGGAGTGCCTGGGTGCTATGGAAATACAGCTAAGGTTAAATCCAAAAATCAGCAAACTTCTTGCTCTTGAAAGAAGAGCTCTGGTCTTCATTTGTAATAGTATTCAAAAAGTACAGAACATATTTTGGTTTAGAAACCGTATTTCTGAGGTGTGGGATCTAAATATTTTCTTATCCAAACATGGATCCCTCTGGCTCCATGATCCTTCAGGCTTTGCTGTATGAATAGCCACCCTTATATAGTCCCTACTATAATCACTTTGATTCTTTCATCTGCTCTGAAGTAAACACATCTTCCAAAAACATATACAAACCTCTTTAGTGCTCTCCCAGGTTAATTTACTTGTCCAAGCAATTAATAATCCTAACTAGCAGAAATACAGTCTCTGCCATGAAATTCTTCCCCAAGGACTCAGCTTGTTTTCTGTCTGTTCCTCATTCAAGCATACAGTGACAGTTTCTTGTGCCTTGTTGGTATATGAATTCTTAGAAAAGTTTTCTGTATATGAAAAAAATATATTGGAAAATAAACATGATCATACATTTCATTTTGTAAGAGAAACCATATCGCTATTTCAATACAAATAAGCCATTTTTTACATATCATTGATAAAACATGACCAATATTAACACAGTCCACTGAACAGAAACAATATTATTTTGTTCAAGTTATTATCATTACCTGAGGTGTAATAAAACTCCTGCCTGATTAAACAAACTTCTTATTGTTCCCATCCTAAATAACACTCTATTTTCTGCTCTATGGGCTCTTTCAGAAGCAGTCCAGCATGTCCTCGACTATCTCTGTCTTTTCTGCCTAAGCTTCAGATAACGTTGTGCTCAGCAGCAGAGCAGGGCACAAGATCAAAGATGGGACGTTCCTTCAGAGCCTGCATTCTCCCGTGCTCAACTCTCTGTCACAGGTAAAGATCATTAAAGTTTGTCCAATTCCTGGAAACGATGCCAACAGCAACACTTCAGTCCCTGAGAGTTCCCAAAGGGCTGGGTGGGGAGGAGGTGCTCCCACTCTCGGAGGAGCAAGGCTGTTCTGCAGGGAGGACCTGTTAAAGAGGGTTTCAGCTGTCCTTGCACCATGGGGTGAGAAAGCTTTTATGTGGCCAGGAGGAGCAAAGCAAGCACAGGGCAGGCAGGCAGCAGTGGTGGACTTCTGGGATAACAGCAAGATTAACCCTATCCCCACCAAGGATGATGCAGAAAAAAGGGGGCTACTTTATTCTTTAAGGAGCTACCCAAGAGAGTCAGAGGTACCCACTGCACTGGCTAATAACATTGTAGGAGGGCAGAGACATGAAATATCTGAAAGTTCCTTTCAAAAATGTTTTTCCTGAAGAATTTACCAGTTCCTGCTCACTCTGTTCCATTGAGCAATCTAGATGAAGTCTGGGGAAGCTGCAGGATTTTCTTTTTTCTCAGGTGGCCTTCCTCCAGTCTCTGTGTGCACAGGATCAGAGACTGAAGGCACAAAGTAGGAGGTAGAAAGGGGGAACTGCTGAATATGTGAGATATGGTCCGTGCTGAGATGATTACGAGAGCTATACTAATGGTTTTCAGAGGAATCAGGATGGTGGCTTTTATTCTGGGACATATAAAACAGGATAATTTCATCTGAGTTGCTTCTCTGCTGCAGATAGGCAATTAAAAATCTTCATCTTCTGCAGCTTGCACGAAAAAACTTGTCCTGGTTTCTGCTGGGATAGAGTATGAGTGAGTGGCTGTGTGGTGCCTGGCTGTCGGTCGGGTTTAAACCATGACAAAACTGTAAATGGAAACTAGTGTGGATCTAAAATAAGGCCTGTGAAACTCAGCAGATGTGCCAGTCATTGCATTGTTCATCTCAATTCGTTAGAGAGTTGTATGTCTTTTGATCTGATACCTTAACACACTGAGGTTATACGGATTTCATGGTTACAGAAAAAGACATAAAACAGAGCATGAAAGATATGCTTCAGAAGGAGGTTGAGAATCAGAATCCTACCCACACATCTGTATCTGGACATTTTTGCACTCAAGGGAAGGCTTTCATCTCAGCTGTCTTCAACTATCCCAGTTACATGTTGAGCTCCATTTAACAATCCAGCTACCTTCATAGTAGTTGGGAAAAACAATACCTCCAGGTTCAGCTACTTGTCTTAGGATGGGATGAATCACTCTGCGAATCACTCTGGCTACTGCCTTTCTTTAGTTGCCTAGCTTGTAAGAGTGGCCTGTTTTTCAGGTGAGTGGGATGAATCCCACATAAAATATCAACATCTAAGTCTGTTGTTGCCAACAAGAGACCTCTGTGGATATCAGCGAGGGCTACTCCACCACCCAATTATCTGGAAAAGTCCTTTCTGTATCTGTCTTAAAAGTACCAGCGTACGGCAAAATTATTCTTACAAATTTAAGAGTTGATACTAAAGCCGTGGGCTGGCAGGAAATGGCTGTAATGGCAAGCAGAAGAATTGGAAATTAGATGAATCAGATATCAAGTGAAAAAATCCTTCCCTAGGGTCAAATCTGTGTCTTGTGTTAAAATGGAAGCCTGTTCCCTGAGAGGCTCCATGAACTGGTAAAATTTTTCTCCTGAAAGGGCTGTTCATTCACTGAAGAAGATAAAATCTAAACTGAGTGTTTTTTTCTTCACTAAACATCCATGGTGCTCTGTGCCTGCTGCAGGCATCCTCTCCAGTCATGTTGTCACTGGGTTGAGTTGTGGTAACGTTCCTGTAAATAATTTCAACACCCAGAGAAGATAGCTCTTCTGTCTTCAAATACAGCCCTGAGATGTCTCCAAGAAGAGGGGAAGAGAGAAGTAATATAAACAGATACTCTTATGGATTACATGCAGTTTTTTCCTCCTCTGACCACAAAGAACCAAAATAGTACTTGGCCAACTCAGCTGGGGACTGCATTCACCTCTTTCACAGACAGCATGTGTGCATCCCACTTTCTGAGGTCTCTTAGCACAGCAGTTGTCTAAGGATGCAAGAGGACACATCAACTGTGACATGTGCCAGGGGCAGGAGGGATGTGCAAGCTGCCCTTCAGCTCATTCCTACATTCTCCCTCTCCCGCATGCCTCACCCCCTGCCATGGGCAATGTTCACACCTAGGATAAACCTCTTCTTCACTCAGGATCCTCTTTCAAGTCCAATAATCTGATGGTGGTCACGCAAATTCTCCTGCCTCCAGCCTGTGGATTATTAGCTCCCATATCTGAGCTTGAATCTGAGACAGGACACCAGTGTGCGGTGGCTCCCTCCACCCTGGTTGGCAGTGGCAGAGTGGCAGGACTTCCCTGACAAACTGATCAATCACTCTTGCAAGACAGTTTCTTACAACAGTACCCCGAATGTTTTTTCCTCTCTCTTCTTTTATTTCTGCCTCCTACTCATACTTCCTATCTCTCCTCAGTTTGACTAGGAGTTAAATCTATCCAACTGTGTTTTTAATTTACACAAATATATATAAAATGTGTGGCATTTATAGCCACTGTATGAATTATATATGTAGACATTACTTAACAAGGTATGATGTGACTTGGTTTTTTTTTCTCTTTCAAGGACAAATACAAATAATTAGTTCTTTAATCTTCCCTTCATGTGTTCACTGGGTTATTTACCCAAACTATAAGAAAGTTATAAGATATCCCTGACTGTATATTATGCCGTTCCCAATTTAATAAGAGATGTCAGGGTTTTTTTTAAGGTGATCAGATGTTACACATCTGAAAAATATAAATCTTGAATATCTGTGGCTTCTAAAATCCGTTAGGAGGTCATATTGTAAAAGGTATTTAAATTGGAAGATAGGTAAGTAAACTGACAGACAAATTCTCTAGGGGCCTGCAGAATGCATTTTAATTAGTCATGAAATGTCATGCTTCTACAAAGGAATTATTTTATATTTGAAAAGACGTGCAAAGTCTCTAGGAAATAAAATAACTTCAACCTCTATGCACTGATTTCAGTTCTCATGCTTACCTATAGTTCTGTACTATCCGAAGAGTTTTAATTCTTGGACATGAACACAGTAAGAATGATGGTAATTCAGCAGCTATTGTTCCTGAAGTAATGGCTGAAGTAAAGCTACACAAAAAATAAGCGAGAGTTATATTGCTATTACACACACACACAAACACTAACAGTAATACAAAAATTTAATTAGAGAAAGGCAGAACTCCCTCACCAATGTCAGAAAATCATAGCAAAACTAGATTTGCTTTTCAAGAATGTCTGCCTTTTTTGTCATTTCACAATGAAATATACGGTAGATGTCTCAATAATCAAATAATAAAGAACAGCCAAACTTTCTTTTGAATGGACTTCAGCTTACAGTAAGGATACAATGGAGTATCTAAGAAGTTCCATTATCTTTTGGAGTATTTGTTCAATTTTTTCTTGATTAGGTAAAAATTATTTAGAAGATTATTTCAGTTGCAGACACAGAATTTATCATCTTTAGGAATCTTCAATATTTAAGAATTCTCTTCAATAAGATTCTTTATTTCCTATGCTATGAAGACTTCTGTAAACATGTAATCCTATACATATAATTGCAACTTAGAATATGATGTGCAGTTTTACTAGGTATCCACATATTCATCTAGCCTTTCTGGCAGTAGGAAATGAAGAGGGAACACGGTGAGGGGTAGAGTAAATTTCATATTTTTATTAATATTAAAAAAATATGTTGGGCCAGTTGTTTTATACACTTCATCTTTACTGTACCTAACCAAATAAATTTTGCACCTCATTTCACTGTTACATTTGCCAGCAGATACGAATGAATAAAATTTTCGATCAACAATATATCATTTTCAAATATTTGCAAAACTAAATTTATCTTAGCTGTGTCTCTGAAATCCTGTTTCTTGTGAGCAGAAGCCCTGTGCTCCTTCTCAAGAACATGGCCAGAATTTAGAAGGATTCACTATCATTGAGTTGAAGGGAAAGGAATTTAGAACTAATTTTATTAGAATTAAATTCTCTGCAGGAATGTGTTTTAGCCTGAGATGTCTGCTGCCAAAAGTCAGAGCTAAGTACTCCTTGTACTTGATTTAATTAATCATTATAATTATATTCCTGTTATGTTTTTCCTTTTCTTTTTGAACAGCATTTCCTGTTTTTCTTGGCTTATAAAAAGATCATAATTCAAGTTTATAAACTGCTGCATTTACTCTGTGTGAAGATGAAATGTGATAAACGAAGGCCAAAATAATGTGGGTAGATCCACACCTACTTATCATAATAAGAAGAGTTGGATAAAAATTAGATTCTAGCCAGAAAAGTACAAGCCAAAATGTTCCTCTTGTTCTCTGAATATTCTCAATGATTTCTTACCAACTCTGCACAGTTTGCAAGTACAAATCTGCTTTCTAACTACCACCCCTATAAACTCAGCATGGGATTAGAAAGTCAAGCTGTGGTATTTTTGGCCTATATACTGTTAGGACTAATATTATTTAAATTAAATTGATATTTTGCATTCTTGAACAGATCAGCACCTCCAAAAATAGAACAAGACTTTTTGGCTCTGTGGTGGCGCTGGCTTGGTAGTACTAACAGGACTGAAATGCCATTGTCGATGCTGCATTTTAAGCTGTTTGCAAAGGACTCAGAATTTCTACTTATCCTTTCTCATGCAAATTTTTAAAACTGTTTTTGCTATTAACAGGTACATTACACCATCTACCACTGCTGATATAAGTAGATGTGGTTTAACCCCAGCCAACAACTAAGCACCATGCAGCCACTTGGTTGCTCCTCCCCCCTCCCAGTGGATGGGGAGGAGGATTGGAAAAAAAAAGTAAAAACTTCTGTGTTGAGATAAGAACAGTTTAATGACTAAAATATAGTAATAATAATAATAATATAGCAAAAAGAGAGAGAGAGAAATAAAACCCAAGAGAAAACAAATGATGCACAATGTAATTGCTCAACACCTGCTGACTGATGCCTGAACAGCCATCAGCCCCTCCCAGCCAACTCCCCCCAGTTTATATACCGCACATGACATCCTATGGTATAGAATAACCCTCTAGCTAGTTCAGGTCAGCTGTCCTGGCCATGCTCCCTCCCAACTTCTTGTGCACCTCGTCGCTGGCAGAGCATAGGAAATGGAAAAATCCTTAACTTAGAATAAGCACTCCTTAACAACAACTAAACTATCAGTATGTTATCAACATTATTCTCACACTAAATCTAAAACACAGTACTGTACCAGCTACTAAGAAGAAAAATAACTCTGTCCCAGCCAAAACCAGGACAGCAGACCTCTGCTATGGTGAAAGCAGTCAGCCTTGTTGAGGCACAGACAAACAGCATAACACCGATCCAAATCTGTTTTTACTGCACAGGCTGCAGCTGGGAAGGACAGCGGGGAGTATCCCTGACAGTGCCTTGGGTCTGCCCTCTCAAGCTGCTCCCCAAGCGATAGCAGCCCCTACGTGCCCCTTGGTCAGCACAAACCCCTCCAGGGCCACATGGGTCTGTGCTCTGGCATGAACAGGACCTGTGTGCCTTACTTCCTCTGCCACTGCCATCAAGCCCTGGCTGGAAAGTAAATGTCTTTTCTTCTCTGGAGAAAGTCCCAGATGAGGACGCATGTTCTCTGAGCACTTTTCAGGCATAACTTTAACATACCTGACCTGAGAGACGAAGGCTGAGGAAGGACATGGAGGGGTGGGACTTCCCCTGAAGCAATCATCATTAACAGATCACTGTTTTCCATTAAGTGCACAGAAAGGAAGCCACATGTCTCATTTAAAGAAAACATAAAAAAATAGTTTGACTTAGCTTTCACTGTTCTGCATCATGTTTTGATGCAGAATCATCCCATATTCTGCACTATGTTTTGCTTTCTCTTACTATTTCAAAACTGCACAGACATACAGATTGTTGGAACTTCTAATCTCTATATCTAGGCACTTTTTTCTACTATTAAAGTTACAATTTCTGTGCCTATGCCTGAGAATTCATATGACTAAGAAAATTATGTAAATTTTATGAAAGGGATAATGTATGATGAGGCTAGTGGGTTGTTATTTCAACAGAACCAGTATTAAACTGTATTTACTTCCTTAAAAATTCTTTTGTATTATTCTGCAGACTTGGTTGTGAAAAAAGGCATTCAAAGATCTTTCTTGAGTAGATGTAGCCTTTTGTGCAATTAGAATAGGGTTAGATTACTCTGTTTGGTTTTGCTATGATTAAAATTTGCAATTTTGCCTGGCAAAGACCGAGATAGTTGATATGATTGTTTAGAATTGCCTTGCATAACTCATCCACCACTCTAACAGTCTGTCCTTTGTGATTATGTTCCTTCTGCCACTAAAAGACCTCTATCCTTTTATTGCTAAATGTCCTATACAGAGATATCTAACCTAAGGCAATTAACTTTAAACATGTTCTTAAAAATCTTACCTTCCAATTCATGCCATGAACATTTATGCAAGTCATAAGCTTTGAATGGGTTTGACATAGCTAGTTCCCAGAGCTATAAAATATGTCAGAAACATTCTGTATTCAGAAACCACTGTTCCAGCTTTTAAACCATAATGACATCGGCTCTCATGTTGGCACCTCCCCAAGCTTCCCAGATGCTGCTATATTATTCATAATTAGGACTACATATTTTTTCAGTGATTTTGTTATAGTACTGTAATTCACACACAGAGTAACGTAAACATGAAAGTAAATTAATTCCTAAATAACACTTCATTTATCAGTAGACATTTGTAAATGGGTTTTGCATCTACATTTACAATTGTGATCTAAAAGATTCCAATAAAGCTGAAGGTTTCTGGCTTTCTCCTCACAAAAGAGAACAATAAAAATTAATTCCACTCAGAAACAGTAGCACAAAGGTCGCATGCGTGCCACCCAGCTGTCTAATCACTGACCATATTGTTTATCAATACTATACAGTGCTCAACGTAATGGCTGAGTATGCATACTAGCTGTTTCCCCTCTCTGAAGAATAATCAAGAGATTACCAGTGTGTAAGATTAGGGGCCTAATTTATGAAAGCAAAACTGGGGGGAAAGGGAAGGGAGCCAACCATGACCATTGCTCACACCAATATGATAATACAGTTGGTTCTGCAAATTTAGCCTTTTGGGGTGGAGAAAATTTCCTGACACTCAAAGTTAGCTCAGCAAACCTTCTTCTAAGCTTTAAAAATGGTAATCATTTCATATAGGAGCTATGTGAGTGCAGTGAATTTAAATCTAAAAGACTTATGAGGATGTGAAAGCAAAGTAGAAGTCATTCTGTCCCCTTAACTACAGAAACACTTACCTTTGGTGCCTGTCCTAATAAAAGAGAATTACTGCAGGCTGCTCCTCTGGCTTTGCTCTGAACTTGCTCTTACTTTACCTGCACATTACAGCCAAGGAGGTGGATCAGTCTCCCTGCGCTCAGCCCCAGAAAGGTTCTCATCTGTTCCCTGCTTTTGCAAGCTAGCCAAGTCACTCACTGAAAAAGGATCTCATTAAAACTAGCAAGGTTTCTTGACCCTTCTGCTCCCAATAGGATACTGCTTCCAGCCCTTCCTTACCTTAGACCCTCATTACACTTATGCTAATATTACCCATTCAATTGCTTTCTTTTGCATGTGTCCTTCATTATATTTAGCATTTAGGCTGGCCTGAAACTACTTTCTTCTCTGGAGAAGCACAAAACCACCGCTTACCATCTTTCCCACAAAGGGGAAAAAAGAGACATGACTCCACACTAAGATCTAAAAATGCATACGACCTTATTTTAATCAACCTAGTTTAGACTCCATGAGGAATGAAATCATATCTACATAGACTTCAGCTTTGGCTAATAAGTCAGCAGTGCATCAGGCCCACAGCACCACTGCCAGCCAGTGCTCACTGCGTTAGAAACAATCCAAGTGCACATTTCTGGGCTGCAGTCACACTTCCAGCTGCAGCACAGGGTGGCCCATGGGAACCGGGACTGCGAGGACCCTTGGTGTGCAGTCCATGATGCTCTGCAGAGATCTTGTGTGTGAGTTACTCTGTTAGATGCTGTCTGGCAAGTGAAAGAATAAGTTTCACTTTTACAGGTTCCTAAAAAAAATACCACAGCTGTGATGTCACAGCATATTCACCATCACCCTTCTCCACAGTCCCATGATACCTCCTGCTCTGTGCTATGTGACAAACTAGAGCAGGAGAATGGCTGCGTTAAAGAAAAGCTCTGAAAAAAGAAGGGTTTATTCCCTGTCTCTAACAGATTAGCTTGTTGACCCAGCCTGTTGACCAACAACACAAATGTTGATGTTATCAGAGCCCAAGGGCTGCGATGGGGCTGGACTGTCCAAGGAAGAGAGGTTGATAGCTGAGAATATGAATGTTTGAGGTGTTTGAGAAGTTTCTCCCTGTTCACAAACAACAAGTTTGCAGAACAGGATTTCAACAGAAGAGACCAGTGTGTGACAGACTGAAATGTCAAATGACTGTCTCAAAGCTTGATTGTGTCTGTGTAAACCTCAAGGACCAGCTGCTGTGGCCTTTGGATTAGTCTAAGGAATGTCACCCAAGGAAGCAGGAGTGTACTGAAGGATGCAGTCCCCCCAGTCCTTTTCAGTTGCATTGTCAAACTCCTTAGATAAGCCTCTGAGTGAAATCAACTGTTTATCACTGGCCCCATCCTGTAGCCATTTGTGGCTCTATTGTGTACGCCAGCCACCATGCATGCATTGTTAATGAACTGATAAGAGGCGAGCATTTCTGCCCCAGAAGCCAGATGCAGTAAAAACCTGTAGGACCAGAGAAAAAAAACCTAAAGGTGGGCAGATATGCTAATCAGCAGATACGATGAACTTAAAAAGGCAACAGAAAACTTTGCTCCATGTACACCCACCATTGAAGCCAGATCCTTGTGCACCCACTACCGAAGAACTGAAGACTGAGGACCAACGGGACGCCGCTGGATCCATGGTGGTGACTATTCTTGCGACTCTATCCCACATGCTTGCTTTATTTCTGTCTTCCATTCTGTCCTATCACTACCCCTCTTCACTTTTTTAATAATAAAAAACTGGTTTTGGTGTACACCATTTGACCTCGTTTGTGTCTTAATGTCATTATTGGGGTCATATCGAAACCTCCCCCAACATTGGATTGGGACACAGAGAAAGCACAACGAGTTGCAAAATAATCAACAGGAGCCAAGACTGCCACTTCTCCGTAGCACACTGTCACCCCCTGGTCCCTTCCCAAGACAACTGGTAACAAGGCTGCCTTTTCTCACTCAGTTATGATCCACACACGCACAGTCTCCCTGGCAGAGTGTCCAGGGTCTAGCTTTTGAGCACATCTGGCTCACAGCTGTAAAGAAGTGATTATTGCTTCCCAAGAAGCTGTTTGGGACCAGATGGGTTACACCCAAGGGTGTTGAAAGAGTTGGCAGATGTGCTCGCCGAGACACTTTCCATGATTTACCTGAAATCATGGCTAACTGGGGAGGTCCCATTGGACTGGAAGGTGGCAAATGTGACACCCATCTACAAGAAAGGCAGAAAGGACGATCCAGGAAACTATAGACATCTGTGCCAGGGAAGGTCATGGAGCAGATCATCTTGAGTGCCATTAAAAGTCATATAATGGACAACCAGGGGATCAGGCCTAGTCAGCATGGGTTTATGAAAGGCAGGTCCTGCCTGACAAACCTGATCTCCTTCTATGACAAGATGACCCGACTATTGGACGAGGGAAAAGCTGTGGATATTATCTACCTGGATATTCGAAAAGCATTCGACACAGTTCCCCATAGGATTCTCATAGAAAAACTGGCTGCCCATGGCCTGGATGAGCGAACGGTCTGCAGGGTCAAGCACTGGCTGGCTGGACAGTCCCAGAGAGTGGTAGCCAATGGAGCTAAATCCACCTGACGGCCAGTCACAAGAGGTGTTCCTCAGGGCTTGGTGTTGGGACCATTTCTGTTCAACATCCTTATTGATGATCTTGATAAGGACATAGAGGGTATCATCAGTAAATTCGCAGATGACACCAAGTTAAGCGGGAGTGTCAATCTGCATGAGGATAGGGAGGCTCTACAGAGAGACTTGGATAGATTGGATCGGTGGGCCAACGTTAACGGGATGAGCTTCAACAAGGCCAAGTGTCAGGTCCTGCACTTGGGCCACAACAACCCCATGCATCGCTACAGGCTTGGGGAGGTGTGGCTGGAGAGCTGTCTGGAAGAGAAGGATCTGGGGGTTCTAATTGACAAGCAACTGAACATGAGCCGGCAGTGTGCCTGGGTGGCCAAGAAAGACAACAGCATCCTGGCTTGTTTTAGAAATAGTGTGACCTGCAGAAGTAGGGAGGTGATAGTCCCCCTGTACTCTGCACTGGTGAAGCCGTACCTTGAGTGTTGTGTCCAGTTTTGGGCACCTCAATACGAGAGGGATATCGAGGTGCTGGAGAGTACAGAGGAGGGCAACAAAGCTGGTGAAGGGCCTGGAGAACAAATCCTACAAGGAGAGATTGAGGGAGCTGGGACTGTTCAGTTTGAGGAAGAGAAGGCTGAGGGGACACCTCATCACTCTCTACAACTACCTGAAAGGACATTGTAGAGAGGTTGGTGCTGGTCTCTTCTCACAGGTGATTAGTGACAGAACAAGGGGGAACAGCTTTAAACTCCAACAGGGGAGGTTTAGACTGGACATTAGGAAAAAATTTTTCACAGAAAGAGTGGTCAGACAGTGGAATAGGCTGCCCAGGGAAGTGGTGGAGTCACCATCCCTGGATGTGTTTAAGGGCCGTTCAGATTAGATGCTGGGGGATATGGTGTAGGGGAGAACTTTGTAGAGTAGGGCTGATGGTT
Organism: Strix aluco; assembly: GCF_031877795.1. Lineage (NCBI taxonomy): Eukaryota > Metazoa > Chordata > Aves > Strigiformes > Strigidae > Strix > Strix aluco. Next base: position 68,875,391 of record NC_133932.1, on the reverse strand, counting down.
GGACTTGATGATCCCAAGGGTCTTTTCCAACCTGAATGATTCTATGATTCTATTCTAAGTGGTGAGCCCCCACCCTCCCTACTATATCACCACACTCAGCACCTGGCTCCCCTTCCTTTCTTCAACTGTTTCCCATCGTAGATGACCCAATGGTCTGTTTGAAAACACCAACACCAGCTGAACCACAGTTCCTCCAAAATCCGGGATTAGGGGCAAGAGCTGAGGAAAGGAACCGTATTTCTGGAGGAAAGATCCATTTTTCTACCTCACAGTGTTGATGATAAAACTTAGAGAAGTCATAACAGTATCTCTGTACATGGCTTACAACCTACTGTCATGCTGGGTGCATCCTGCAAACCATTCTCCCTGTTCCACCAGAGAAGCCAGACAAGGGAAAGGAGATTGATCCATTGATCAGTGTAGAAATCCAGAGGAGAGACCCTCTCTTTTTGAATACCAGGAGACGTATGAAGACTTTACAGCTTTTTCAAGGCAGAAAATCATTGCTCTTTTCAAGATAATTTTGATGAATTGTCATGCAGTTCCAACACCTTCATTATAGTTTTCTGAACATAATTGTAATTCAACTGAATACAGGTCTAGGTATTATAAGTGTGGGGAAAAACATATAAAACATATATCCACAGGAGAAAGAATTCAATCTTCTTTAATTCAGAGCTTCATAAAATCACCTTTATCAGATTTTATCACTGTGTCTTAGTCTTCTGGCACCTGTGTGTCTCTTACTGCTAGGTGAAGGGAAAGAGTGAGGGCTACCTTAACGGAAGATTAGAAAATGAGTTGTGAATTGTCAACAGGAGGAAACAGTTTTACATAGGAAGATATAATGAATACAAACTACAAAGATGGGGGCCTTCTTACAGATGTCTGTGTAATAGGAGTAAATATGGTTGAGTATACAATAAGAGGAGACATCATAATTAAATCCGTAGGCATTGGAATGTCCATGCTTCAAAACCTGGCACAGGACAATAAATGAAAAGCGAAGATCCTGAACAACGATGCAGAACACGTTCCACAGACCCCTTTCTGAGAGCATCCATCCACCTGCCCCTTCTGCTTGGACTGAGGTTGGGCACTTCAGATAATGCTTAATCTGGCAGTGGTTTTACACAGTGTGAGGAGCACTATCCAAAACACTGCAGATTTTCTTCAGACATGAAAATGTGATATTCTGAATTTCAGCTCCCATCTGGCAGAAAATATGAGTCTCACATGCTCCTGCCGAGACACTTTACTCTGCAGCCAGGCTGCCATACTCCAAAGCGGGTCATCCTGAAGGTTGTCTGATTTGATTTAAGTGAGACTGCAATAACTTAACATCAAGGGAGTCTCTAGGACAAAAAGACTCATAATCTTTTCAACCTTCCCAAATTCCATTATTCCTCTCATTTGCTCTAGGATTCCTCTTTCCCTTTTCCCATCCACCCTTTCTTCTCCCAAACAGCTTCTTTCTGAGAACAACTGATTTCCTTCTGGTATAACCACAACATATTCATAGATCTCATCACTGAATCAGTCTCAAGCTTCCTGCAGAAAACCTCAACCACAGTACAGACATGTAGGGTTAAGTGCATTCCTGGGAAAGATCTCTTTAAGTCAAAATAAGTTACACTGTGGCTGAAGTGATGCTACAATAATGAGAGCTGAAAACATGTGTTAATAAGACAGAAAAGCATAGAATTGCTGCAGGATATTTCAGTTTAATTTTTAAAGCTAGATATTTTAAAGATTTTGATGTTTTCTTTACATGCAGAAAGCTGTCTGCCTAATGTAGTATTCCTTAAGAAAGAATTCAGATTGCTCGTTGCGAATGTCAACAAAGACAAAGCTGGGAACTAAAACCCATATTGTCATATGACCACTCATAGGCTCATTCTCAAAGTAGATTTAAGATAATCTGTAGCAATGTAGAATACAGAGGAAATTTCCTGGCCATAAGTGAGCTGACAGCTGGCCAGAAGTTAGGGAAAAGCAAGGCATTTGCCTCCTGCAAGTAGGCTTCTGCCACCAAGCTGTCAACAGCCTGAAATAAACCCATGAGGCACTTATGTACCCTGATATTCAAGGGGTCAGACAAACATGAATCTGTGTCATTCATTTGCACAAAAGCTAGCTTTTTGGGGAAAGAGGAGGGAGAGGCATTCACATTTCTATCTTAGTCCATAGTATACGCTCATACAAAACAAACTTTGAAAACATTGCTACTGCTGAACTGTAACTTCTGCCCTTCTACCTCTGTGTTCCCTTGCCTCTCTCATGTGAAGTGTCTGATTTTTAAAGTGAAAAAATAATCTCTCCTTCATACAGAAGCTGGAGTATTAACTTTTTATATGGATTTATCTGAAGAATTTTTGATTTACAATTCTGTCACTGAAAACAAGTCTACCTGATGTACTGCTGTGGAGAGCCTTTTCATAACATTTCAGTGTCCTCTCTCTTTTTACTGTAGCTGAGCAAACATCTTTCAGGTAACTCTGTATTTTTAAGAGAAGTCTTTCTCTCTCTTTTTTTTTTTCTGTCTGGCTTCTTCCATGCATGTATTTTTTTACTGACAGAATTCTCAGGAGGTCAGTGATCTCTCAATGTAGTTTCAATGTCACACATCTGATTTCCCCTTGGCAGACTTTTGCTATCTCTATTTTTTTGACACTATTCATTACATGTCTTCCTTTTTGAAATTCATAATGTGTTGAGAAGAAAGGAAAACCATATCACAAGGAAACTGGGACAATGGATGAAAATGACATAAGCATACTTCTTTTTCCAGATTTTCATACCTTACTTTTTCTTATTCACCTCAAAAATCATTGCTTCACTTTAATTAGGTACAGTAAATTAGAATATGTACATTTGAGTATGACTATGTAGCTTCTGTGTGTCTGATATAAAATACACTAGACAATGGGCTTTATGGTTTACTTATAGTTAGCATACCATTACATATATCATATAAACTCCTTCTGTATTGGATAATAGTTTGCTGTGAACTGTGAACAACAAAGATTATGTTTTCTTTTTCTTGAAAAGTGGTTTTTCTAAGCACTTTGCTTTGTTTTGGGTGCCACCACAAACAGCAGAATAATAATGATGTCTTGCCTTTCTCTCCAGCTGTTAGTCTAACATATTTTCTCCTCCTTATACACCATTAAGTCTTACCAAACTAGGGAAATAATTGTGTTTTCCTTTTTATATTTGCCATTGGAAAGTCTAAATTTCTGAGTGACCAATGGATGTTTTCCAACAGAAAATCTGAATGAAAAAAGGAAAGAAGGACCTCATCAGAATCACTTGCATTCGAGGCTATGAGACAACTACAGATGGATGCTTGCTTCAGAAGTCTTCCAGGTGTTCGAGTCTATGGGATCCCATAATCCTCACCAAATTATAGAAATGGCTGAGTTTCCTCTCTGATGACTTTAAGCAGTTTAAAATAACACATGTGAACAGAACTACCTATCTAGAGTAAATAGGAACAGATAAATACTTCTAAGAGCTGTTCATCTCACACTAAGATATGTGTTTAAACTGAAGTTTCAGTCACCCTCTTGAGATGGTCTAATTTTCAACAACTTTAAAAAGCTCAAGAGAGTTGAAAGAATATGATAGGTTGAAATAACCCATAAAGAAGCTTTGTCTTACAGAACATAAAAAAATGGCTTTCTTCTGTTCAGGAAGAAAGATTTCCAAATAATAGACACCCTTAGAAATGGAAAATCTTGTTCCCAGGAACCCATTTGTTTATGCCAGTTCCAAATGGAAAACCTGCAAAACTGTTTTCCATTATTGTATTAATCAGGGCGGGAAGCTGGATAAGGACTCCTAGCAATGTACCACTGTTGTTTATTCTTACCATAGGAAACTGCCCTCTCAGCCTCTGTGCAGAGAAAAAGCTGCCCATGGGTGGGCAGGAGTAGGAATCCAGATGGTGGTACTCACGCCAAAACCACCATACAATTAAACTGTGGCCTGAGTCTTCCTTGAAGCTTCACTGCTGGTGTTTAATAAACTGTGAGATAAAACCCAACATTGGACTCAAAGCGGGGGAGAAAAAAATTAATTGGGTTGACAAATCCAATGTAATATCCTTTTCCTCCTCTGTTATTTCTCAGTACAAGAGACTTCATGACACTACAAGCTGCAGGGCTGGACACTGCTTGTATATGATTTTATGTCTCTACAACAAAATGCCCGGTGTCTTAGTTATTTCCATAAAGTGGGATTGGTGCCAGTAATGTCAGGTGTATGTTAAATACATATAAATATATTCACTGTCCTAAAACAGTGGTGGTGACTTTGTTTATGCAGATAAAACTTTGCAGCAGTGCCATTTTCAATACTTACAGGGATTTTTTCAACCGTAGTTTATTTTATTCCTGTCTGTGAACTATCACATATCTAATTTACCTGTAGTGTCATATAACTTGTTCCCATCTGCTGTTGTTTTTTTCATCAGATGCACTCAATGTTTTCTTTTTGACAGAGCATGTGTATCTGTGAAAGCTGATATTTCAAATCTGAGGAGGAAAGTGATTTAATTTTAGGTGGTTGGGGTTTTTTCTGAAATATAGTGAAGTTTTCAGAAATTAAGAAAGATCCTTCTCAGTAATTATCAATTGTTCATTTATCTCAACAAAATCAGAACTGATGCTATTAAGTTTCTTAAAAACATGCTGTTAATATCTATTAACAAGCACAAAAGGCCAAGCTGTACCCACTGTAATGTTCTGATTTTTCCTGGTGGCTTGTAAAACACACAGTACAATGAGCAGCACTAGAAGGTGTACACTGTATTCTGAAATCTTATACCTCTGCCCTGTTTTCACAATACTGTTTTTCTGTAAACATTTACAAGAATTATGAAGATGTATATTTGATAGGCAAAAAAATGCTTTGCATTTCATTTAATTACTGTCATGGTGATAAAGGAATTATAATTCTACTCTACTGTATACTTTAAATTAGTCAAGATGCTTGATTGTAGACCTACATTACGAAGAGCTGAGTGGTATATATTTCCATTACCTTCTTTAGGCTATAACCTTGCAGATGCACGGTGCATTTCAGTAGTCAACACAGGCTCAATCTTTTCCCATCGGCAGCCAATAAATCTTCCCAAAAGATGTTGCTATTGTGGATGGCTTGCAGAGCGTTTGTCTATCAGATATTTAAAAGACTGAGTTGTAAATATTACTATTTTTACAACAGCAAAAGAAAAAATAATCAATTTTTGAACTTAGTAATGAGCATTGTCAGTCTGGGTCAGCATTTATGCCAGTTAAGAAGCTCTATTCAACACAAGAGGTTGAGGTCATTTTCCTTCTCAGAATAGAAAAAGAAACGTAGAGAGGAAAAAAAAAAAAAAAGAAAAGCAGAGGTCTGAAGACCTCCTTTTGCAAAATGACACATGAGAGGCAAAGACAGTATTGTGTCTAGCAGGATTAACATCACTGTGCCAAAACACAACTCCCCAGGCAACTTCAGCCACAATCTCAAAGAATTTGCCTGGAAGTACTGTCTTCTCGGCATCTTCTGGATAGAGTGATGTTTACAGACTCATAAAACATTCCCTCAAGTGGTGGTTAAACACTAACAATCTGTTAAGAAGATGCACTGACAAAACCTTTACAGATCGTTACCACCACCCACTTAGCCTCTAAAAGAGGTTGGAGTAGTACTCAAGATTCAGTGTCCGGAAGAAATGTTCCAAAGCAAGGAAAAAGGAAAACTCACTCAAAATTTCTTGGACATAGAGTGGTTTTTAGTCTCTGCTTTCATAGCTCTACAAAAAGAATTTGGAAACTTCACAGGGACAAAGCAGCCACAAAACCTTTCAGGGGGCTGGGTGGTCTCAGAGACTCATGGACACCAGATATCTGAGGATGTCTGTCACATACCTAACTTCAGATCAGCTTCTCTAGAGGTCTTAGAAGGTCAAATAGAGGTCTTATTAGAGCACAGGATAGTGGGGGCAGATATTTATGGTGTAATGCAGTAGATGCAGAGGGCCCAAGAGGCAGCTTGAGAACCAGAATCTGAGAAGCTGGTTTATGAACTGAGGTGTGGTACTGACTGATGTTAGATTATAAACTCATGCTGCCGCACAGTGCTGAACAATGCCGTGTTACCAGTTTGAGCTCATCTGCAGAAATGGTGACATAATTTCTTTCAGAGCACTTAAAGAACCAAGTCACTCTGATTCCTATTTATGCTTTTTTGCAAAAGTCCTTTTAGTTTTAAGTGTCCTGCCTTATGAACACTGGTGAAGAGATAACACAATTTGTCATTCTTGTTCACTTTGTGTTGCTCAACATCTCGAGGTGTTGCTACATTGAGGCTTCCTGTAAGAGGAGCAGTTTTATCTCCATCTGAATCTGAGTAAGGGCACAACCGGTAGAAAACATTTCTCTCAGACTTGCGACTCATGCATCCCTTGCATTTCTTCTTCCTAATGTCTTCTGAGGTACTACACTTACCGTGTTTATGAGTTTTTTTCACAATCTGATCTTGACAGACTTCCTGCTTAGGACTTCAAAAGGATTCACAACACTAACAGGTACCTTCCTTGGGATGACGTTTGACTACTTTTTTTTAGAATATGCCCTGCATAATCTTTCTGGGTAAGTGGACATTTTTTTCCAACACAGGTATCCTGCAGTTTAGGACAGAATTAGAACACATCTCACATATTAACACCATGATTTGTAGTGTAATTCTGTATCATGAAAAGGCTGACATTTGTCCTATAAAGAAGAAGCATTTGCAGCTGGAAATGTTTAATTATTTCTTCCTGGAATGACCTGGTCATTCAGCATCTCACATTATCATTGCCTATTTGGCAGAAGAAAATTAATAACATCAATAAGATCCTAGGAAGTTAGATAATGAGCTCTCTTGGTATCAGCTCTTTAGTTACACTCTAAAACTAACGTTTAAAGTTCACCAGTTGGTCTCACTTCAATATCTCAGTGTTTGTAAAAGATAATACATGGAACTTGAGAGTCTTAAAATAACAGGTGCTGAGTGCACCTCTACACCTGTTTTAAATGCTCTCAGGCCATTTGCATGGGAATAATTGAAGGTTATGAAAACTTCCACATAAATGAACAAACTGTGACTACAATGTGAATTTTAATATCCTATTTAAAACTCTTGGTCTAATATGGTAATGATTTACTCATTTGTAATTCTTTTGAAGAAGTAGGGCTGTATGCACATAAAGTAGGCAGTTTTAGCCTTAACTTCATTTAGTGAGCCCATTCTCTCTGTTACAGAAGGGTTGCTACATCTCTACTTAGTACTGTCATTATAGTAATTACTGAGCATGTCTGTCTCACACTGCTACTGACCCCTCTTCTGTTCTTTCTTTTCAGGTCTGCAAATTCATCCTCTCATTTCTTGTCTCTTTTCAAAGTTGGCTAAAAGTCTCTGACCCTTTGACAATACTGATTTTTCTCCTCCTGGCATTTTTTTGATATGAATCACTTCAGTTTGCTACAAAAAATAAGATGAACAAACATTAATGGACAGTCAAGTAGTAGAAATTAGTGTTTAGAGAATCTTCACAGTCACAGACTGGAATCTTTTTTCTCCTCTCCTTTTTCCTTTGTAAGATATTTCCATGCTGTTTATTTGAAACTAAAGCTAAGTGAGAAAGTTCTCATGCAGCTAAGGGCTGGAAAGTGGCTTCAGACACATCCTGCACCCTGCAGAAAAGTGGCGACGGGAGGACAGGCCATTCATTCCCAGCACCATCAAGCCATCTGTAGCTCAGACCTGCATGCGAGTCCCGATTCCTTGACTAAAGCTGAAGAATGGGGCAGTGGAGGTCTCCTGGCATGACCGAACAATGGCCCCCCATCCCCTTCAAGCCCTGCCCTTCTCTGCAGTATTGTCACAGACAGGTCTTGAGCCATCTCTCCCTGCAAATTTAAACCCAAACTTCAGCACAGTTGTCAAATATGCTGTTCTCATAGATTTCAGGATTCAAGGTATAGAGGAAGGTGAGAGCAGCACTTTGTGTCCTCTGGAGCCTATGCATTGTTAGTAAGCCTGCAGGTAACCTCCAGGAGTATCAACATTCAGGTATCTTTGTAAGAGAGGCAGCTATGAATGTCTTAAATAGCTAAAAGTGACAGGAAAAAGATTTTTTTAGTCACTGCTTCTATCTATCCATCCAGGATCTTGGTTGTCTTGGAAAAATCCGTCCCTCTGGTACTTGTGTGCACAGTGCCTAGTGCAAGGGAGCCCTGGTCCCTCAGTGGAATCCATAATTTTTTTGCAGTTGAAGTGCCAATACTATGCACAGGTGAGCTAAAGGTTTCACACTACATCCCACTAATGTTTTTTTTCAAATACTATAATAGTGTTTCATTCTTCAGCTGCTCTGTCTTCATTGCCAACTTTTTTTCCTTGAAGCAAAATTCACTAAGGAGACAATTCTAACAGCCATATCAGATATAAAAGCATAAAATATTAACATTTTATTTCAATTCCTGACTGTAAATTTGCTTTTCCTAGTGGGGTTCCAACAGTCAGATGCTTATTTTTTCCTTTCCTAAAGGAAGTTTTATACTCATCTGTATCAGAGATTTGTGAGTCAAGTTTAACACAGGGAGAGCAACAACAGCCTGCAAAGACAGTGAAGTGCAGAATGGGTATATTTATCTGAACTATTACAACATTTAATATGACCATTAAAAAAAAATAGATCTGAGCTTCCAAAAAAAATAAATCTGAGCTTCCAAAAAAAAATGATGTTACAGAAATGATGGGATCTTTCCCCGAAAATATTTATGTAATAAGATGGTCATCTCCAGCTCTCTTTTCTATAACTCTGAGAGGCATTCCCAAGTGCCTTTTACCCAGAAGAAATGGGGCGGTAGCAGCGATGGGAAGCTGCGGTCGTCGTGTGACCCCTGCTGGCAGGAAATAATTGATAATAAAATGTGAGAGGAAGAGATTTTTGTTTGCAATGAATGACACACTGTGACTGAATAAGTAAACTACATAAATTAAACAGTTGCAGTAGCAATAGAAGGAATAAATAAAAGGTCCTGTTGTTGTGGAACAGAAGACACAAATGAGTAAAAATTGTTAATTTTAAATGTTAATTGACAACTGCACTTTATCAAGAGAGGATGAAAGCCTCTGACAGCCCACCTCTGCGTTAGACTTGTTCTGATGCAATGTGCCTCATATATGCCCCCGAGAGCTGAACGTTCCTGTGATACACGAAGTGCTGACAAACTGCCTCTTTGCTCAGCGAAGCCCAGTGCCCAGCTCCCCACCTGTCCCCAGCGACTATGGTTAATACAGGCAAGTATCCAAGCTGCTGCACAGCAATCGTTGAAGCAACACACGAAGGTAACGTGTAAGGGGCAATCTTTGACAGGGTTACTGAAGTCTCCTAATGGTTTTGGCACTACTACCAGCCACAACAAATCCAGGTTTCACTGATGCAGAGTTGAGCGTGCTCCAGAACTGACCCCTAGTTCTGCAGTCAATAATACACTATAGCGTATTTCATGCTGCACATTTGCTTGAAACCAAGTAAAACTTAGGAGACACAGAACAGAGAACAGAGAATGCTCCAACAGACTACCTGTGATTTTGTGATTTTGTCATTCCTTTTAGTGTATGATAAATGTCTCAATTTGGATTACACATTATTCCCCTTTCAAAATGTTGTTAATTTCCAACACACTCTTAGACTAGTCGCATGTTGATAAGCTGTCATGCATTTTATTGGTAACTGCTGTTACTAAGGCCAGGACTGACTCATGACCCATCAGTCCAGCACTCTTTTTTGGTGCTCAAGTCTCTCCCTGTTCTCTGGGCGCAGCCACTGAGCACAGCCCAAGCTGGAGGCTTGTCACATGAAGCGGTTAGGTGAGATCTCTGCTGTGACTCACAGGGTTGTTTTCTTCTCTGGAATATCCACAGAATAATGAAATTCATTCAAAAAGAAAGATGGATGCAGCTGAAATAGAAAAGAATACATACAAAACTATTACATCTGCCATTTACCTGGGGAGAAACAACCCCAGGCACCAGTATATTCTGGGGGCCACCCAGTGATGGAAAGCAGATTTGCAGAAAAGGACCTGGAGATACTGGTATAAATACCTGAAGGGAGGGTATAAAGAGGATGGAGCCAGGCTCTTTTCAGAGGTGCCCAGTGACAGGCGTAGAGGCAATGGATACAAACTGAAACCCAGGAGGTTCCCTCTGAACATCAGGAAACACTTTTTCCCTGTGAGGGTGACTCAGCACTGGCACAGGTTGCCCAGGGAAGTTGTGGAGTCTCCATCCCTGGGGATATTCAAAAGACATCTTGACTTGGTTCTGGGCCACTGCCAGCTGTAGGTGGCCCTGCTTGAGCAGGGGGGTTGACCTCCAGAGGTGCCTGCCAACCTCAACCACTCTGTGATTCAGTAATGAGCTACACCATGAAGTACACCAGAGGTCTTGATCTGCAATCAACTTACTTAAACTAATTTCCATTTTTTAGCTGATTTGTGGAAACTTCCTAAAAGTGAATGCTCATAGCGTGTAGAAAATGCTTACAGTTCCTGTACTGCTTATTTAGTTCATTAAAATTACTATGTATTTGCCAGGTTAAATGCATATAAACAGCCCACCAACCCCACCCCCTTCCCTGAAGAGAGGGAGCCTGCCTATTTACAGATCATGAGGGTCAATTTATCTTGGTTATCTGCTTGATTCCTTGAATAGACTTGTCCTTTCCAAAACTCTGGTTTATGTACCAGCTCCATGTAACAGATCAGCATATAAACAGTTTTATACATCTTGCAATCCTAACTCATAAGGAGAGTTTCCCCACCAGGTACATGTTCCCAACTGCCATGAAGACCTGGAACAAATAAAATGTATTACCTAAAGAAGATGCTCACAGCCACAAGCTGAAACCAGCTATGTAGGACTTATCAAGCAAGACTGCAGAGGAAAGGAAAAGAAGAAACTGCAGATTTTCCATGCAGGAAGGAGACCCAACAGGGCTTTGGCTTTCAGTGGGGTATGATGAGCAAACCTCATTAACTGATTATCAAAGGGCTGAACTCAGGTGAGCATTTTGGTGTAGCAATGTTACTCTTGCATTAGCTTTCCTAAGTTTAGGGAAATTCTGATATGACATAGAAACTAAGTTACATCTACTAGAAACTCCTGACTTAAAGTGCTACAAGACAGAGGACATACTGCAAGTAAGACTGGTGAAGGGCCTTATCAAAGACATAATTCCTCATGTGAGTCCCAACATCTGGAGTAGCAATTTCATACAAAATAGAAGTAGCCCTCCACTCAGCAAGCTGGAGAGGTCATTGTGCTCTAGTTCTCATGTGTTTCTCTGCTTCTACACCTGCACTTTAGAGCTATAGACACTGAATACATGTTTTGTATAAGCAAACGTCTCCAGAAAGATGGCAGTGGAGAATGATTTCTATAATAAATGCAAATATATGCATGGAAATTGCTGGTCTTCAGTAGCAAACTAAGGGTTTTGGAAGCATTATAGCATTTGTATTTGATTGCGTGTTTAACGAGCTGATGAATGCTATTTTGACACACTATTCACAAACTAAATATTTCTTTGTCTTAAACAGAGAGGTCAATATTTTGCAGATTTGTGGGCTTGCAGGCTATGACTATTCATGGCTATCTTCAGTGTAACTTTTGGCACTGAAGTTCTTAAATATTTTAGTCAACAAATATAAGCAAGCAGAATTTGCTTATTTTTGATCAAAACTAATAGGTAAGTTGAATTCAGACAGGACTTACAGGACAAATGTGACTTGGCCACCATATCAGGTAGTAGAGTAGATTCATTTTATAGAGCAAGCTTATGAAGGAAATATTAATTTCCTTATTTTAACAAATTTCTGCTAAAGAAATTACTGTTCTCAGTTTAGAATATCCCAGAAGGATAAAAACATATGTAAAAATGGCAGGTGTAGAAAGAAACTAACAGCTGAGGTCATCGAGACAAAACCCTACCCCACCAGATGGAATGTTGCAAGATCTCCCACATTACACTGTGATGGGGTCACAACTGATGTACAACATGGACACAGGTGACCATAAAAGCACCGCGACAGGAACCAGCCAGCCATGGTTTCTTTTGTCTCTTTTCACACTTTGCACATTATGCTTTTACAAATGCCTCAACCCTTTTAGCTGTTTTTGCTGGTTTTAGCACTTTCCTATCACAACATTTCATGTTGCCATTCCAAATCAATTCCACTCCTCTACACTGAATTTTCTCTTTTTCTGACCTTTTCTTTTCAGAATGAATGAAGATAAACACAATCAGGCATATGACTCTGGGAAAACATGTCTCCACGTACAGCTAATCAGCAAAGCTGCAGTACATTGAATTCACAGTTGAAAGAAAAAAGTTAATTTAGATTAATTTTCAAGTAAAACTGTGCTTAGCAAACAGTTTGATTTTCAAGGATATAATAAAGACAGAGTAAGTACTTACCACCACAGCTCTCTTATTATCCTTTCTCTCTAAAAAATAAAAATTAAAAGGTGCATTGAAACAACCATCAGAGGGTGCATATACACCATCAGTTTGGCTTGATCCCTATTTCAGTCTTAGGTCCTGGTACTGTAGCTGCCCATACTGTGTCATACCAGCCCTTGGACACCAAGCTTCCACCAAACTCCACTTGCTCCCTCTGAGGATTCAGCTCCAGCCTAAAGGATGTGGGCCAGATCTCATTAATTATTCTGAAGGAGCAGAGTTTCTAGCTCACAAATACTGTATGGATGTAATCAAAACCTTCCTTCCCTAAAAGAGGAGGACTTACCCTTAAAATTTATAGATTGGTCCAAGTGTGAAGTATGTTTCCATCTCTGTTGATAGATGCTTTGAGATAAGAATGGACGTGCAAAGTATTTTTTTTCACTTGCTACTACATAGCCCATGAAAAAAGAATCAGAGAAGAAGGGTTTAAAACATAAATATGGTGATAATCTAAATTCCTGTGGTACCAATTTAGGGAAGCATTTTCATTCAGGCCAATGTTGCAAGTCTCATTTAAGGTAGCAGAATTGAGGGTATATTTAAATGCTTGCATAAATCAGGACATAAAAGACTAGTAATGTTTATAGGTTATTTATACACTAATAATATTTATACACTATATTCTAGGACTGTAGAATATGGAGTTGTAATAGAAGAATAAAACCCTGGACACGGGGATCAGCAATTTCCACTGTTGTATCAGTAGCACACAATAATAAGGCATCCAGAATTTTGTTAGATTATTGAAGGAAATTATAGATACACATAGTTTGTATATATATGTAGGTGTATACATACTTATAAACATACATGCATATGAAAAAATAAGGGGACAGATAGGTCTCTTACTGTTGAAGATTTAAAGGGCTCACTGATTTAAATTAACAGCTTGGTGACCTGAACTACTTGCCCTCAGCAACTTGACAGTATCCACTCAGTCTCAAGGTGTAGTCAAGGCTAGAGGTAGAATCTCAGTATGAAGAAAGGAGGAACCCAAAGAAATCCAAAATAAAAATAAAGACAAGATCCTCAAGAAGGACTTGTGATTTCTTATGCCATTGTTACTGCTGTGAACCCCTGGCTATCTGGCTCTAGCTGGCTCTAAGCCAGGTCCTGGGTCTCATGTGGTATTACATCAGTCAAATACAGAGCCAGGGGCTACCACAGCTAGAGAACAGGAAACCCTGTCCAAAATCTCGTAGGTTTTCCATGCTTATGTATGCACCTGAATCCAGGCTGCAGGCAGGCACATGCATGAGAACAGGATTCTGTGATTCTAAGTGTCCGACTGTCTGAAATAAGGCATTGGTCATCCTTTCAGAAAATGCCAGGACCTTCTGTTCTGTACTGGTAGTGCCCAGAAGACCAGCCTGAGAGTCTACTTCCAACACTGTACTTCAGTATGTCACTTGCCAAGCTGCCCTAGATGCCTGGCTATTAGCTGTTCTCAGCAGAGCTGAGGCTGAGGGAGATTTGTGGCACACTCAGGATGAAAGTTCAGCTGCAAATCCAGCATTTGGGAGTTTTTAATCCTAGGAACTAGGATTTTGATTCTTTCATTTTCCCCTCACCCAAGTCTATAGAGCTTACACTGATCTTGGTGCAAGCAGCCACTAGGAAATACTTAAACTTCCTCACAGCCCAGAGCTCATTGCTGGAAACTGAAAGTTAATAAATGAGTCATATTCAGATCTGTTTATGCAATGGTCCAGATACCTCCCAGTCATATGTTTCCACCTACAGATATCAAAAGCTGCTATATTAAAATTGAACAGAAACTTTAAACTATAAGAATCAATCAGTCAGGAAAAAAAACAAGAACTCATGCAAAAATCATGAGAGATTTATGATCTTGCAGCTGTGGTAGTTCTTATGATTACTGATCTAGTCATGGCTGTATTTCTATGGCTATTAAAGAAACTCAAGGTTGTCTTGTTTTGTAGATTTCATTAAGAAGGTCCAGCTACAAAAGAAATAAGGTACAAGTTCTCCTATCACATAAAAGGAGAAAGACAGAAATTTTCTCTTGGACAAACTCACTGGTATGTATGTAGATTTATTTCACAATCCTGTTTCCCACGATTCAGAGACTTTTACTCAGGTCAACAGAGAAGTGCCATACCAAGCTTCTTCAAAATTTGGCTGTCTTCCATTTATGGCTGCCAAAATACAGCAAAAACAATATTGTTATGCTAGAGGGGGAAATTAATTTTTCCACTCCTCTCTTAATTAAAAAAAAAAAAAAATCAAGAGCTAGTCATGTTTTTCTAAAGCAATCTTGGTTGGACTGAAACCAAGACAAAATGCCATAAACTGAAAAGTAGTAATCTGATAATCAAGGGTTTGGTCTTTCACTCTTAATGTGGGTGGAAGTTCCACACTGTTACTCCAAATTATGTTCTTTGAGCCCAGTTCAATACAACATGTTGGACAACACTTGAAGATAGACTTGTTCTGAAGTGTTCTGCTGAATAGAGGTAGTTTAGCCTATGCACACACCCCCACTACTTTATCTCTTTTAGCACATCCATAGCATGTCCACAGATGTGTTAAACATCCAATGCCTAGAAATATAGTCTGATCACAGGAAATGCCTCTTTTATAGCAAGTATGAAATGTAGTAAATTATAATAATGGGTTAGGTTAAAGCATCTGAATACAAAATCACAAAATTATTGGGGTTGGAAGGCACTTCTGGAGACCATCTAGTCCAACCCCCTGCTCAAAGCAGGGTCAACTAAAGCAAGTTGCTCTGAATGCTGACCAGGAAGGATTTGAATATTTCCAAGGATGGAGTCTCCAGAATCTCTCAGAGCAACCTGCACCAGTGTTTGATAACCTTCACAGAAAAAGGTTTTTCCTATGCTTAAATGGAATTTCCTGTATTTCAATATTTGTCTATTGCCACTTCTCGTGTCACTGGCCATCACTAAGAAGAGTCTGGCTCTGACTGCTTTACTCTCTCCCTCAGATATTTATACACTGGGATAAGATCTCCCTGAGCCTTCTCCAGGCTGAACAGACCCAGCTCTCTCAGGACCTTAATCATCTTAGTGGCCCTCCACTGGACTCACTCTAGTAAGTCCATGTCTTTCTTTTACTGGGGAGCCCAGAGCTGGACCCAGAACTCCAGATGTGTTTCACCAGTGTCGAGTAGAGGGGAAGAATCACCTCCCTAAATCTGCTGGCAGTGCCTTTCCCAATGCAGCCTGGGATGCTATCATAAAACTTTCTAATATTTACAGTATTAACATCCTACAGAAACTGTTCAAAAAGCCACATGCATTTGACTTTTCATACGCAAAAACCAACTGTTTACATACACAACAGTTATATAACAGAATCCAAATAAAATAAGACCTCTGCTCAAGAATGTACAGTTTAAAGAAAATTCTAGTCTCCTCAATAACAAAAATGCTCTGTCTTGGAGAAACTGGAAAAACACACAAGCCTCAGTTATCTTTAGACAAGAGTATCTCATAAAAATCAAACCTGATAGTCTAAACTATTTATAGTACCTGAGATTATACAATTTAAGAAAGAAGTCAGTCATCAAGAAACAAAACTCTGCTCGGTTTCCCGAGTGTATTTCTGAAGTTGTTTGATCTAGATAAGCCAAAAAAATTTAACTAGTTGAAATAAAATTATAAAACTGCAAATATGATCAGAAACATCTTTTGTTCACTGGGGGCCCCAAACTGTATGCAGATATGGTGCAACATGCACTAAGTAAAAGGCAATAATCACTTCCCTTGATATATGACAATGCTTTCCGTATGCTTTCTTGGGTATCTCTACTGCAATTTGCAATGAAGAAATACCCTAAAGAGTGGCAGAGGCTGTAAAATCTCTGTCCTTAGAGGTTTCCAAGACCTGACAACTAAGTCCTAACAAACCTGGTCTTATCAGACGACTGACTCTGCTTTGTGCAAGTAGCTGGACTAACAATCCCCCCAAGCTTTCTTGCAACCTGAATTATTCCATGATTTGATGGTTCAGATGATTAGATTTCTTCTCTTGTGATACATATAGTGTCTGGAGACCTGAAATGCTATGCGTTCCCATACTGAAAAAAAGTTCTTTTTTCAGCTTTGTTGTACATTTCTTACTTTATCTGTAACTCTGCTGCATCCAAAGGAGCAAGAAATGTTCTCATTTGAAAGTGGAAATTCACTCAGAAAAATCATTGATGCTATTCATATTATAAATAATTTCTTCTTTTCTTCAAAAGTGTCAGCAGAAGACGAATAAACTCCAGTATGACCATCTGAGGAGATTTTCAATTTTTGCAACCTGACAAAATAGGAGATGGAAAAATGTATCAGAGAATTATCCTATCCTCTGATCCTGTCAAAGGGTCTGAATGTCCTCTGTGTGTCACAAAATTAGTCCCATTCCTACTGATTTTCTCTGCAGCCTCTGGTAGTCAAAGAATTAAGTTAATCTTCCCCTGCACGCCCAAAAATAAATAAGATATGGAATGCCTCCAGAAAGAGAGGTACCTCTCTCTTTTAAAACACATATGCCTTCTTGAATATGCTTGCTTTTTTGATAATAATTTCACAAAGATGGAATGCAGAATTTCACATTATACTAAAGATTTTATGAAGCAAACACAACTGAAAAGTTTTTAATGATCGGGAGGAATAGGAAATTATTCTCTATGGAGAAAGCTGTTACAGGATAAGAAAAGCTTTTACAATGCAATCCAAAGCCAAACAACATCCACTTCACTTCAAACTTCAGTCTTTCTTCCCAAGTGCTTTGCCGAGCTTTACAAACAGAAAAATAAGTTTAGTACAGAGTAATCTTGGGATAAAAACTAAGATTTTGGCTTGGAATCAAAATACCATCACTGTTTTAATCAGCTTTTTAACTAAATCTGTCAAAAGTGAAATCTGTAAAGAACTTTCTTCTGAAATACTCCATTAGGAAATTTTAAATTAATTAGATAAGGAAGAAAAAAGATTCAAGAAATTTTAGCTAGCTGAAACTGCTGAATGTCACACAGCTTTGTCTGTGAAGGCCTATTGACCTAGTATCCCTAGAGCATCATACTATTTTCTTTTAAGATTTGCTAAGTATCTGATCTGCAAAATAAAATAGTGAATCACACCAATATAGATTAAGGAGTGAATTTAGACATAGCAGGACTAATCCAAAAGGAAGTATGAAACTCTATTTGATAACTAGCAAAATTTCAAACAAATGGGGAAAGTTGAAGGATTTTTTCCATTTGCTGTGCCTTCACACACACATACTACCGACCTTCTACCACGACCTTCAGCTCCACAACTCTCTTCATTCTTCTCTCACACTCTTTCCTCCTGCAGACAAGAACCCAAACCTTGTAACTCTTATTTGTCTCACTTCTCAACC
This sequence comes from Strix aluco, assembly GCF_031877795.1. NCBI lineage: Eukaryota > Metazoa > Chordata > Aves > Strigiformes > Strigidae > Strix > Strix aluco. The sequence continues at coordinate 68,857,441 of NC_133932.1, read as the reverse complement.
ATTTCCCTTCAATCCTTACCAACTGAAGTAATCATCTTCTTTCTCATCAAAGTAAGACTGTGTCCAACAGGGTCCTTTTTCAGCAGCATAACTATATCTATTATAAAAGTCAACTAATGCTATACCAGTTCATTTTTTTGTATACTCAAGCCTTCACAACTGGGCAGGTAAAACCACATTGACCTCTGTATTTATTTTCATTGTTCAAGCCAATAATCTACATTAGCATTTATGATCTTCATTACAATGGACTGAGTAGTTCCTCTCCTCTTAGTCTGAAGCAATGAAAGTGACATTGAACACCAGTGCTCACTAGCTGCAGTATTGTAGGCAGATAGAAGAATTTCATATATACCACTTAGCCTTTGGACAAGTTTATCTTGTGGACAGACGATTTAAGACAAAGTACATTTACCTCTGGCATGTCATTGTCAGGCCTCTGACCAAGGGAAACCGTGAGATGTCTAAGTGAAACAGCTTCTATTGCATTCATTCCTTGCTGAGCAAGAAGAGATTCAGCCTTGCATGCCTCCTCAGAGCTATTATCCTTATTTCTGAGCATGTTCATGCTACCCTGGGAGACTGCCAGTTCATTTGGTAGCCGTGTGTGTGTGTGTGAGTGTTTATGCCACAGGCAGTGTCTGTGTGTACATGCCACAGCCAGGGCAGCCTGAGAAGGATGTCTGTCCCAAGAAGATAGCAAAAGAGGAAAAACTTATTTACAGAACAAAACCTTCCTCTTTAATCTGTGTTTGCACAAGGGGCTCAGCAGGGAGGATTCTCCATATCACCTTTCACTGAACACAGTCTTTCTTTCAAATAAGCTTACTACGCAGAGCCATCACCCTGACATCTTGCCCCAGCCACCATGATGCTGCCTTGGTACAACAGTCCATGTACGTGCTGGGGTGTACCAGCAAGGCCACGGACCTAAGGCCTTTCCTGCAGGGAAGCGGGAGGAACTGGCTCAGGACCCAACCCCTGGCTTTCCTGTGCCAGAGAGCAGGAAGGTGAACAGCTGCAAATACTTAACAGGAGCAAGCAGGTCCCACAGGGGAAATGCAAAGAAACAGTTATTAAACACAGATTTTAAGAGAGGTTTGCAAAGTCTCTCTCGTCTTATTTATTTATATCCAGAATGGCAGAGGCCAAAGTTTGAAAGAGGGAAGTTTCATCAGGGAGTGACTGGAGACCAATAAATATTCTGCATTAGAAAGCAAACAAGCCAAAACAAGGTGCTTTTTGTTCTGTGAATATTCCCTGTAGGTCTCATTAACTGTCAGAAATTAAGCAAAGATATAAACATTTTCCACAGTGCCTCTTGCTACTGGGAGCATTCACATGGATGTCACCATTTCTGAAGTGATTCAGAGCAACTTGCAGGCAGCAGTCAGACGAACTTTCCACTGACAGTAATACCATCAGCTGTCGTTTTACATTTTAATTATCTTCCCTGTGCTAAAGCAGTACTCAGCCTGTGTGACCTTCCTGGTACCTAAGTGTCAGACAGAAAAGTCCAGGCATGGCTTTTATGTTTGTTTTTGATGAGTTTTCACAGTGACCTTGCTCACCCTGGGGAGAAATGGGCCAAAAGTTGCCCTTTGTTGTTACTGCTCTTTAAACTTCGTCTCTGCTAGCAGCTTTGGGAACCCTCAGGTAGACAGTTACTGGGTTTAGGACTGCGCCATGCTATTTTTCAGCTCAGCTCTTCTGGCACTGTGGTAAGACGGGAGTTATGCTGGAGCACCTCTTTTATTTCATATCCCATTCATCTGATGCACAGATACTCAAAAGCACATCAGTGGCTAATGCAGCCCAAATAGACATGCTGGCAGTCCCAGGAGGTGCCCAAACATTTTTAAAAATCCAAATGAACTATGGAGGTGAATACACATGGGTCAAGTTGAACACAGCTATGACTGCAGGAATCTATCCTCTGATAAATTCAGTCCCCCTGCACTTACAAAATGCATACTCTTAATAAAATTATGGGACTACCAGCCCAGCTAAGAAACAGCTCAACAACTATGTTCTTTATGGCATTCAGCTCTTCTTCTTCTCACTGTACCTGACATTACTGCTCTGTAGGGAAGCTGATCATGAATAGTTTTCATCAGCGGAAAGAGAAGAGCAGGATGAGGAACAAGAATCTAGGGCACAGAGTCACTGTGCATAAGATGAAACCAAGCAAGTTAGTTGCTGATTTGCCATTTCTCAACTCGTTTCAAAAAGCAGGAGTATTAGCGATCTACATGTTTTTAAAATGAAATAAAATGTATACGCTGAATTACATGAGTGTGGCAATAGCCCAATTAATATGCCATCTCTGCTTTATCAATCCATCTAAGAAATATAAAAATTATATCTCTGAAAAATATGATTAAGTCTATTAATGAATTTTCATCACAGTGCTCAAAGAACCTATTAAACAGGACAAAAGCTGAATCTAGAAAGGTCTGCTCTTCTCTTGATGTGGGCACCATGCTCTGACCAATCTTAAGGAGAACTGTGTCCCTCAATAGCTTGGCTTCACTTAGGATTTACTGTTACCAGTCATATTGTCAAGATCCGTAATTCTTCTGTGAAAGAACAATTTAAGAAGCTTGTGTAACTCCCTTTGAATTTGAAAGAAGATACCTGAGGATAGCTGCAATCAGGAGTTTAGAGCAAATACCAAAGGAAACCAACAACTTTACCTATGATCTCCATTAACTGCCAAGGGATTGGTCTTGGTTTTGTCTGCTTGCAGCAATGAAGAAGTGAGCAGTTAGAATTTTCTTAACACTTTAAAATCTAAAAGAAGTTTGCAGTTCAATTTTGTTTTCAGACTCTGAGCCAGAGCTTTATAAAGCCTTATTCTGGCATGGCTTTATAAATAATAGAGCTTTAAAAGTCCTATAAACTCCATTCTGAAATAGCTTGAAGTGATTTCTTTCAGAACTGAACCTAGTTGGATATGCCAGATGTTGTGTCAACATTTTCTCCTGCACAATTTAAACAGGTAAGAAAAGAATCTGTGGCCAGCAGCTCAAAGTGAAATGAATAAGATTACTGCAAATTAAAACACAAAGTTTAACCCGGTCACTCTTTGTTGCACCAGTTATTAAAAAGAAAAAGATCTCAAAGTCAAGCAGAAAATCCCATGTTGTGGTTGGAAGAAATCCAGGCATGTGGAGTTTACCTACATATAATTTGTGTAAAATGGAATTGAATCCATTTTCACTGTCCAGCTTTGTATAAACCAAACAGATGAGTTTTATGACATCAGTCACTTCATCCAGTATGGCCACATACTGCTCCTTCATTCTCATTACATGTAGATTCACAAGAAAGATTGTTTATGTACCTTTTCTAATCCATCAAGTAATTTTGTATCTGTCCAAGCATACATATCTTACAATAGCAAAGATGTAGGACTTCGAGGTTTTCTTGGGTGTGGTAGTGGAGATGGTCATGATGAAATCCAGTGATAGGAAAATGAAAACTCATATTATATTGCCCCACCTCAGTGACAGGGTGTTCGTAGGAAAAGTCAAGCCTCAGTTATATTCAATTTATTATTTATTCACTGGTAGACTAGTATGTAGTTTTAGCAGTGAAAAAGCAATCTGTGTAGAAATGGAAAACAGTAGTATCCAGGCACGTGTATATATGAAGATACTGGCCAGAAACAGCTCTAATTTAGAAGCGTTAAAACAAAACTGTGTTGTTTTATTAATGTATCCACAGAGCTACAACCTTCACCACCAGGTAGTGCAGCACAGGATTACATGACAGCAGTTGTGCCTGGCTCCCTCTATGGGGTGTCACCAGCGGGGTTTAGTGGTGGGCTTTGGGGGCCTGCAGGAGAGGGCTGTGGGGGAGGCAGCTCCAAGGTTGACTGCTGGATACATCTTTAAACTGCTAAGAGTCTGTATCTTGCTTGTGCATACAGGTAGAAGTTACACAAAAAACCTGCAAGGCAACCAGTTGCTACCCAGAGCACGACGACTGTGATGCCTCTTTTGCTTGAATCCTTACATAAATACTTTGCATTCTCAAGGCAAAACTGACTGGAAAATTGTCAGGTACTTCCAATGGCTTTTTTACAGACAGTATGTTCTCTGTTACACATTAAACCAGAGTACAACAAAATGTGTAACCATAAGGGATGTGCCCTCTTCTTCACCTGGGAATGCCCAGCTCAGTACATTGGGCTGGAATAGTCCTGTGGTATTTCCTACCCTTTTGTCTTGTTTATTCAGAATTTACTTACCACACAGCTCTTTGTGTCATGTGGTTGCACACACCTGTAGGCTGTCAGAACAGTAGATGATCCCATAATATGCCCTGCAACTTGTGTAAGGCAATCCCATACACAAATACAGGCTGGGCAAATGAGTGGATGGGGAGCAGCCTTGTTGAGAAGGACTTGGGGGTATTAGTGGCTGGAAAACTGACTATGAGCCAGCAATGTGCACTCAGAGCCCAGAAAGTCAACCATATCCTGGGCTGCATTAAGAATTGTAACCAGCAGGTGATTGTCACCCTCTACTCAGAAGGTGAGGCCCCACCTGGAGTACTGTGTTCAGCTCTGGGACCCCCAACATAAGAAGGACATAGACCTGCTCAAGTGAGTCCAGAGGAGGGCCACAAACATGATCAGAGGGCTGGAGTACCTCTCTGTGAGGACAGGCTGAGAGATTTGGGGTTGTTCAGCTTGGAGAAGAGAAGGCTCTGGGGAGACCTTATAGTGGCCTTCCAGTACTGAAAGGGGGTCTACAGGAAAGGTGGGGAGGGACTCTGCATCAGGGAGTGTAGTGATAGGACAAGGGGTAATGTTTTTAAACTGAAAGAAGGTAGATTTAGATTAGAAATAAGGAATAAATTCTTCACTGTGAGGGTGGTGAGACACTGGAACAGGTTGCCCAGAGAAGTTGTGGATGCCCCCTCCCTGGAAGTGTTCAAGGTCAGGTTGGATGAGGCTTTGAGCAACCTGATCTAGTGGAAGGTGTCCCTGCCCATGGCAGGGGGGTTGAAACTAGATGATTTTTAAGATCCCTTCCAACCCAAACCATTCTATGATTCTTTGATTCTATGATTCTTGCATATGTTGCCTCCAGAGAAAGAAAGTAGTAGAAATAAATATTTCAGCAGGATCAGATTCTCGTTATTTGGAAAATTTTAATCAAAGCAAGTTGGCAGAAGTGAAAGCAGACATAGCAGAAGGAATGCCCCACTGTATAAGACTTGCCTCTCCCTCAATAGCGAGCCACACAGCCCTTTTTCCTCAGAGCACTCATCTCCATCTTTCTTCTTTCTGGAGGGGAAAAAAAGGAAGGAAGCTACTATTAAAACTCTTGTGCGGGGTGAGGTTGAATCAATGTTGGAGTCTAGTACCAGACACCTAATATCTAGTTATTGACTACAGATGGAATGGTTCTACTAGAAGTCCAGCATGATCTATATAAATAAGACCTGATGTTCCTGAACACTAACTAATGATGAGGCTTATTAATGAGCTTCCCTCTGTAGTAAGTGGAGAGAGGAAGAGATTGAACAAGATGTTTCCAGAGGACAATATGCATGGTTTTGGATAAGAAGATAGGAGGAATCACCTAGAGGCATCTAGTTGTCCCCAAAGTCTGTACAGTGCACATAAGCAGTAAGTTAGACTTCATGCCTAGGTTAAATTATGTGTAATAAATCTAACCCTAACTCTTGTTAATGTCTTCAAGATCCCTTTCAAACTTTCTGTAGCTAGGTAACAAATAGCCAAAGATCTCTTTCATTCTCTTGCAGATTGGAAGGGAAACCATCCTTCACCTACCTGGACAGGATGAAGCAATGGGCTGACTGGAATCTCATGAAGTTCAACAGGATCAAATGCAAGTCTTGCATCTGTCATGGAACAACCCTATGCACAATTCCAGGCTGGGGGCCGACTGTCTGGGGAACAGCTCTGCACAAAAGGATGCAGGGGTCCTGGCGGACAACAAGCTGAACATGGGTCAGCACTGTGCCCTCATGGTGAAGGCGACCAGCTGTATTAGCCAGTAGCCAGCCAGACCAGGGAAGTGATGCTTCCTGTATTCCTGTATTCACCTGTGAGGCTGCACTGCAGTACTGTGTCCAGTTTTGGGTTGCCCAGTATAAGAATGACATGGATGTCCTGGAACAAGTCCAGTGGAGACCACCAAGCTGGTCAGGGGCTGGAGCACTGGTCATATGAGAAGAGGCTGAGACAGGTGGCTCTGCTCAGCCTACAAAAAAAAAGGCTCAGCGGAGACTTTATTGCTGTCTGCAACTGCCTGATCAGAAGACAGAGAAGATGGAGTCAAACTCTTCTCAGAGGTGCACAGTGATAGGATGAGAGACAACAGACACGAGTTGGAACATGGGAAATTCTGAATAGATATTAGGAGAAAAAACTTGCATGAAGGTAGTCAAATACTAGAACATGTGCCAAGAGAGGCTATGGGATCTCCATCGTTGGAGGTATTCAAGACTCAACTGGACACAGCCCAGAGCAACCTCATCTGAGTGGACCTCTGAGAAGGGGGTTGGACTAGATGACCTTCGGAGGTCACTTCCAAACTACAATATTTGGTGACTCTGTGTTTCTATGAAAGCTTCTGTACACAGGAAAACAAGAAGATGATCTTGAAAATGTCCAGCTACTATACAAGGTAAATGCCAGAAACACAACTCTGTCACACCTGAAAAGTGTTGGAGAGGGAATACAAACATGCAAGTGATCTACATAGCAGAGAAACACAACACTTGCAGTAATATGTCAGAGAGAACTTGAATACAGATAAATGAAGAAAAGATTTTGTTTTTAACCTAAGAAAATACACAATATTGGTCAAGATGTTCTTCAGTTTCTGTCCCAGTACTGGACATACCAACTTTTTGCATATTTCTAAAATGAAATAAAATTTCAAAAAATTGCTATCATAGAAAACTATGAATAGGAATACTTCAAATGTTAACATATAAAATGGAACCAAAACAAAATTGTAAGTGACTGAAAAGGGAAATAGAAACCTAAGACATGAGAAATAAAACAAAGACTGTTTCTAGTCATAACTAAAATCAGTTCTTATGAAAAATTGGTCAAAGATGTGCCCCTTTTGAGATACATGTCTTGATTTAAAGAAAACCTATTTACAAAGGCCCTGTAATTAATGACATTACATTGTTTTGTACAACAGCACAACCGAGTTCTGCAACTTCGAGCTAGCAGCATATTTTTGGCAAAGCAAAACCTATAAAAAATGAGTTTAATAACATATACCTGTCACTTCTCTAAAAGATGACTTTTCAGTAACTAAAAAGGTAGGCATACTAATATTTATGAAGTGGCAGCACCACAAATTTGACAGCCCTTTATCACGTTGTTGCTCACAAAATCTATTCAGTCATCTTGTTTCAAAAACATTATATTGAAATATGACATTCCATTTCCTTTCAGATAAATGATGTTTAACATCTTTTTGTACTCTATCATGAAGCAGGTCATAATTCTCCTGTACACCTCTGAACAAGGAGAAATACATAATTATATGTAGGTAACATTTAAAAGTACGATATCTAATAGAGTAGAACACATATGCCTCCTGCAGTGCCTGCTCTTTACCACTGAGTGATAGGGAGAGTGGCCTGCAATTGTTACAGAAGCTAGATTCCCAATTTACAGACTATTTCAGAATATTCAACATGCAAATCCCTTAGGAAAGCTTGAAAATCCCTGCCTCATTTTTTAGTTCTGAGTCTTTTGTGGAAAACCAAAATAGAAGCAGGGTTTGGAATAGCTACCATAAAAATGGCCCAGATCCCAGTCACCCTTCAATAACTGCACAGCACATTGTCCAGAGATGCTAGGAATGGAGAAGAAGCAATAAAAGTTATTTCAAATGAAAATTATTCAAATGAAAACAATATAAAGCTGAAGTACTGATAGAGTTTACAAAAGCAATAACAAATCATTAACACCATTGTGCCAGAGAGTGGCACAATGGTTAATGTGTTTCACAAGATGGCATCCTGCAGACCTTTGCTGGTCACTCCTTGTGATGTTCAAGAACAACAGTGAGGATAAAACTGATGGCAAGACCAGGCATTTGCAGCCATGGGCAGGTGCAGGAGAGCTCAGAAGCTGAGGTTACTTGCTGAAGAAGGCAGTAGAGGACTAAAATACAGTGAAGCAGCTAAAGTAAATGAATATTGAATGATACAAGAAGTTATTAGTGGGTTATCAGCCAACTTCCTTGTCTAAAATATAGGTGTCCAGTCTGAGCTGGCATAAACATTTTCACTAGTCAAGAGAGAGCAACTGGCACGTCTACAGGGCAACTCCTTCTAGTTATTTTAGGTACTTGTCTTGAGATGATTAAGAATTGCTGTGATGACTGAGAAAGATTAGCTGCCCAAATCCAGCTGAGATGGATCCCTCCCCTTTTCATGCACTGAAACAGCAGAGGCAGCTTCCCAGTTACAGTCTGCAGCAGGTGCTGGCAAGGCAGCCTTGCTAGACAGCCTCTCCATGGAGTTTGGAGCTTCCTGCCAAGAATACTGAGATAACACTTTTGTGTGGGCCCTGCTGTCTGAGGAATGAAAATGACAAACAGCTCCCCCAGATGTGTGGACCCTTCTGCAAGAATCACTATGACAAGCAAATAGCCTGTTAAAATGAAAACTCCTACTTGACAATGAGTGCTTTATGGTGTTGCTGGTGTTTTAACAAACTGTAAGAAGAGCATTAGATGGAGATGCAAAGGGAATTTTGCTCAGTCTGCCTGTCAGCAGGTCAGAGGGGTCTCATGAGGAGATAGAAAAGGCTGACTTCAGTAGGAGAGGGGTAGGCAGGAAATCCTGCACAGAGAATGTAAAACACCAGTCAGCCCATACAGAGACAAGGCTAGGTAAAACTGTGCCCTGTGTTTGTTTTGGTTTTACTTACAGCAGAGGCAGACCCGAGCACAGTCAGGCTAGAGCCTGAACACTGACTTCAGTGAGGAGAGATTATATTCAGTTACACAGATAACTTCATGTGCTGCTTTTTGATGGGGGAAAAAAGTCCAGACAAGGTAATGTGAGTGGCAGCAACCTCCCGGCAGGCCCCCACCTGCCCCCAGCTGGGGTGAAACCCAGCAAGTTCTGGTGCGGTTCCTTCTGGTTCATCTGAATCTTGCTCTTTGAATAAGATTTATTTTCCTCTTGTGTGGTAAATCCTAAATTTCCGTTTGGAGGACTTGGTCAGTGTCAGGGAGCAGCAAGGGCCAGCAACTCCACAGAGGAAGGTGAGTCATGAGCCGAGCATGACAAGTTGGCAAGAGCAGCGACCTGGCCAGCAAGGAGCCAAGAAGCCAAGCCAGCAAGTCAGGGTTGGGATCAGGTCAGGAGACACTGACCAGTGTCAGACATCATCCAGTGATCATCCAGCACGTCCACAGTGATGAGGCAGGTCCAAGGTGAAGCCAAGCCAGCAGGTTCAGGTCAGAATCAAGCTGATCTGAGAACAGGTGCAGACAGAGCAGCTACACAACTGTGACAGTAGCACAAGTGCCAGTAGTAAAGCCTCAAATTAAAAGCAGCTCCCAAGGGAAAGGAGGGGCAGGTCCTTGCTTCTGGTTTTCTTTACAACAGGTGATCAGAGTTCACAATTTAAATCTTCAGAGAAGAAATGTCTTGTTCTTTCACTCACAAACACACAAGAACATGCAAATACTCTCACACATTCTTTTCAAACTCCAAAACAGAATTTTCTTCACGCTCTTAGCATGTGAAACTCACAGCAGACTCACTCACAAAGCTAAATAATGAGTTCTATATATATTTTCTTCACTATTGGAACCGTCTTTGGGCAATGACCCACTAGTGGACGTATACTGAATTTTAAACATGGATGGTCCTAGCAACATCCATACTTCAAGGTTTTAACTAGGTTTTAAGTCAAAAAACTATTATGCCTGGAGCTCTGAAAACAAATCTCTCTCTCTTTTGAGTGGATCCAGAGTACATAGACTGGTGGAAGTGGGAGTGAAGCTAGAAAACTCAAAAAAGAAGCCCGCCCAGTGTTGTACCATTGTAGTTTGCACCAATTCTGTTTCCATTCAATCTCTGAACAAACAAATTTGGTAATTAAGGTGCTGTCTTTTTAGGGAGCTCTGACGCATTAAGCAGTCTTGGTTGGAAGTGTTTTATCAGAGGAATTACAAGCTTTCCAGCTGCTTCTGCAGAACCAAGTTCTACATCTTTAAGCAACTCTTGCTTATGTAAATGCCTCTTTGTTCTATTATTTGAGTAGTATTATTAACATTTTTAATATTTCTTCCTCTTTGAAATGTCTGGGTACAGCCTGAAGATTGTGACACAGCTAGCAAAATGGATTATCTGAAAATATCCAGTGTTTTAGCCATTCTGAAGAACATAACTTGCAACAGGCAAAACTGGCTGAAATAGCAAGAAAACCACAATCTGATTCAAACACCACCAACTTCTTCAGGCCCGCAGTACCTTAATGTTTTTTGGCTGCAATGTTGGGACTTTCTCCTAAGAGAATGCTGTTAAAATACCCTTTTGACAGGACTTTATAGAAAGTTGTTATTGTTATTGACATTTTGCTGTTAAAATCCTCATCATGAAAAGCAGCTCTTTCTGTCACATATGGAAGGACCATGCAGGGATGTGAAGAATTAATGAAGTTGCAGCTGATTGGAAATATAAGCCCAGCAAGATGTTGCTCTACCGCCTAAGGGCAAAGACATCAAGGGAAACAAGTGGAATTAATCAGATATAGAATAGGTACTTTTGTATTTTCAGATTTACTCTGGGAATTTGGGGAACTATAAAGGAACAGGCAGATTCACTATAAAGGCTAGAACTGATTTTCCCTATCCATAAGAGAGAGACTTACAAAACCAGTAAGAAATACATTCAGTTTCCTAGTAAGCCAAGAAAAAATTACCCTGAAAATGCTCAATTCACTTGCTAAAAAGGCTGCCATACTTTTCAGAAAAACTACATTGTTACTTTATTGATATTTACCAGGAATACTAATGTAATGGGCTATATGCTGAGCTAATATCAAAGGGGTACAGTTCCACAGACTTGACCAGAAATATTCATGCTCAAAGATTTGGCCACTTTCTTTTTATTATTTACAAAAATATCAAGCATTGGAACTCTTACTATAGCAAGCCTTTCTGTAACTAGATTGTATGCCAGCTGAGCAACATTAAATAACAACCTATACTACCTTAATTATGCAAAATACAGTGCTGGGTACTGTGAGCTGAAAGTAAGAATCATGATTACGTAGGTCTTCATATAGAATGATGATGCTATGCATTGTGAGACAAGCTTTTTATAAGTCTTGCTCCTCACAAAGCATTCTGTTTTGACTGTGAAAGCTTAACTGTTCTCATTAACCATTTGTGCTAGACAGTTCATTACTTCATGTTATTACCCTAACAGCAATTCAAGGCAGAAATGGCACAGGTGTTTTATTCTGTATCATAATAATCTTACCATTCCAGATGTCAAAATGAATCATTCATGTATAATCTGGGTGATTGCAACTGATTGACTTAGGTAGAAATTTTGAAAATGCACTCAAGAGCTCCGTCAAAAATAGATTCTGATGATATGTTGCTGAGTTATAAAGTACTTTTCACAGCTTTCAGTATACTGTGCAAATAGCTTAGAATAATACACATTCAGATCAACCAAAAATACTCAAGCAATATTTAAGTTTCACCCTACAGATATTAAGCTAATTCATTTGAAAAAGTAAATAAATTAGAAATTATCATTAGGAAAAACCCAAAATCTTTAGCCAAAATTCACTCTGGCACTACTTATGCAACAAAATTTCCTAAGATCGAATTAAATAACTTCAACGCAATGTGCATTACTATATATTTCAGGCAGAGTTTGGTGGCTGATGCTGAAGGCTGAACAGTATCTTGGGAATAGCTGGTACAGGGCTTCCATTCCCGATCCTCATTGGCACATTCTGGTTTAAGAGCATGTGCTGCTTTTCATCCACTCTGCACTTTTATACACATATTGCAAATTCTGGTCCAAGTCTGACACAAAATTTCTGCTTCCTGTCCAGCCACTCTGATCTGCATTCTCTCAGCTGAGAAAAGGGACTGGATAGGAAATGGGGTGTACCATGCTAAACCTTGGGCTTCCCTGAAAGGTTGGTTTTGGACTTATGTTTGTGAATGAAATAATACAGATTCCCTCCCATGGTTCGCAAAACAATTTTAGTTAGGATAATGGCATGAGCAGTGAATTTGCAAGAAGTAAGGAGTAATGAAATACAGCAATGTACAGCAAAATACCAGGGCACTAACACAAGATGTTAAGTGAGGTGAAAGAATAAATCTCATAAAGCATAACCACAAACATTCTGTCTCTGGTCTTGTAGAAAAGGATCTCTTCCCTTTTCCCTTTGGACCCTTGTCTAGCAGTAGATACTATGCAAAGCTTGCAATACAAGATACTGTACAAAGACCATGCTAAAACTACAGCTCCAGTGAAGCACAAGAATTTTGACATTACTAAACTATGTGAAGTGAACCAAATGGAAGACAAATTAAAACAAACTCTTTCAGCACACTGATGGGTTCTTACATTCCTTCCTGATGCTGAGAAATGTTGAATTGCAAATTCTATTTTTCTTCACATTTAGATCTGTTTATGGTTTCACTGTACGTAAAGTTTTTCACAGGGAGAAAGAAATATTGCAACTGCATCTTCTAAGAGTTTAAATTCTGTATTGTAAGCATACATAAAACCAGAACAGATTGCTGTGACATGGCTCTGAGATGCTTTATTGCATTAGAGGTTTAGAATATTGTAACCAAGGCCATGTGGGCAGAGCTCTGTTCATTTTAGGTTCCCTATGGGCACTGGGTTTAGTACGTAATTATCCAGTCACAGCAAGATCAGAAACAAAACCAAAATGAAATGTATAATGAGATAAACTATAAGGTCTTTAGGCAGGTGAACTCCCATCTGACGGTCCCTTCAGATACAAGTGCAATGCTAGTTTTCCGCTGTTGTAGATACACAAAGATTAATGTTTCTGCAGTATTTCTTCCTTCCCCACTGCTCCCCTTGATAATAGCATGTAATCGACTGTTTAAACTAGGAAAGGGCCTATTTTTAGTGTGGCCGTATAAGGAAATAAAGCTTGTGGAGTCGTGTTGTGTGTTTGGTGCTCCCATTAGGGACAGTTTTACTCTCCATTAGACACCAAAAATTCCCCTGGTAGGGGTGAGGAAGCAGGGAAGAGATGAGGAGAAACAGACAGTGGAAACTGGGTTACTTCATTTCTGTTCTGCACAGAACTACTTACTTCTTGTGTTTTCATTGACAGACAGTCTTATTAGAAACTGTTTTCATCCTGAATGAGATGACTGTAACACCTGTGCCTTCGAAGAGTTAATTAGAACTACATCACTAAAGAATACCTTTTCCTGTGCCCTTTCTAGAATTAAATGACTAAGGCTGCCTTTGGACCACATCCCTGGGTTTCTCTCCCTGAGGCTTTCTACACCTCCAACTCATCCTGAAGCTGTTATGCTCTCCAGAAATTTTGAGCTAAGGTGAATCAAGAGTCACCACAGCACAAGTCAAAGCAAGAATATCTAGTCCCCTAAGTCAATTTCTGACACCTCAGGGGAACAAATTGACAAGTGGCTATGTTTCTAGCAGGCTGTGTCCCCAAAATCTGCCTGGAATGTTTGATGTCCTATGAAAGCTTGAACCTGCTGCAAGAGGATTATTCAAACTTCATGTCACATTTGTGTACTTTTTTTTTTTTTTTTTTTTTTTTTTTTTTTTTTTTTACACAGCTTGTTTATTCAATCAGTCACTAGTTTTATGCAAAGAATGGTTCACTGAAGAAAGACACACTCTTTAATCCTCTCTTCTCTATCATGGTCCAAGCCCTCTAGGGTTTCTTCAAAATACTATGTGACAACCGTGCTATGTACCACCTCCCAACCTATGCTTATCTTTCCTTGTGCAGTAAAAGTGTACTTAGCACAGTCCTTAGCAGTAACACCTTTTTATAATGCTTATCACTGATATGCCAGGGCTGTCTATTCACAGCAGCTTTGCTGCTGCCAGTCACTGGCAGAAAGACCACACTCGGGGAGCAAATACTTATTTCACCATGAGGCAGCATGGAGAGATTATTTCTTGCTGGTTTGTGTGACAGTTCTCACCACCTAAACCACCATTACAGCAGTGCTGTCTGTTTGAGAGGGACCTGTATTTCTTGCTTTTACAATGGCCCCTCTGAGTGACTGCAGACACACAGAGATACTTCATTGAAAAATGGTGACTACTTGTACAACTGCACCCCATCTATTCCCAGCAAGGGTACCCCTGAGCTTTGGGCACCGAGCAGGATATCTGTGGCACTAAAGATGCTCTCTCATGCCACTCTCCAGACAGTATGAAGAGGGCCTCCCAGGCACACCATGCCTGTCAAGATTCATGCTGAGAGGACAGACAGTCTTTTCCCTCCTCTGCCCCACAGAGACACAGGTCCACTATGGCTAGGCAATGCAGTGCTGCAGACTCTCCTGCTGTCACCTGGCATGTCACATATAGCTGGTCAGTGGGTGCTTAGATCTGCCCCCTCACATGGCACCATTCTCCAGGCATAATCCCTGCCTCCTGACCAGATGCAACACTGTCTCCTGTTAGAGGGAAAATTTGGGAGGCCTTCAAATGGATGTTTTTAGACCACAAGAGACCTACACAACTAGTACCTCTGAGTGAAAGAGAAAGACGATTCCTTAAGATCGTGATTCAAAAGCAGTTATCCTCATTCCTCTGCTCTACAAGCACTCTGCCTCCCTCAGAAAAACAGAGTTACAAATGAAACAAACTCATTGTAGTCCACTTATAAACACAGCTGGGCAGCCTTCCCGCCAATGCCAGGAACACTTCCCTGCTTTCAGTTGCATAGCGGCTCTTGCAAACGTCAATGAACCCCCACTCAAAAACACGGGAATTACTCAGTCCCTCTTCAGGGCACCATTCCCAGGCAGTAATTCCCTGTCTGCAAGTACCAAATCTGTACAGAAGACACAGAAAGGCAAATGGGACAGCATCAATATGGGAAAAGTCATATACTACCTATAAAGAAGCAATAATAGACACTTTCATCTTTATGGTAACTTTGACTCAGTCCCTTACCCATTACAATGAAAAGAAACATCATTTTAGCACATCACCACTAGGCCCCATTTTATCTCTCATTTGTCTGCCCTTTTGACTCAGGTGCCATTACTTTTAGCACAGGAAAGCACTGAAATCAAGCCACATCCACCTCCTAAATTCAGCTGGGGCAGTGCTGCCTGCCCCTCCCTCCCCAGCAGGATGGAAAGGCCACCCCTGGCTGCACTGCCCTAACTGGCCAGGAGCCACTATTAATTTATAGTTACCAGATAAAGCATTCTTTTGTTCACGATGTAGATTATGGGGTGGTGGGGAAGAAGGTGTATGTATGGGTATGCATGTGATTTTTACATAAGTAAATACAATATGTAGAGGAACCACGTATTGTCAAATTTAGTCATCAAATTGAATTTGTCTCATTGGAAAAAAAAAAATGAGAATTGATAAGATTAGAACACAGGAAACATTTAACAATGGTAACAATTCAGAATAATAGCTGAGCCTTCTGCATATCCTGAAAACACTCATGCCATATTGAGAATTTCATTGCTTTCAATTAGAACTGGCTGCAGCCCAACAGTCACTTGCACTCAGAAGACAGTAGCAGTCATATGCATTAAAAAATCTTCTTTAAAAAAAAAAACAAACCACAATTAGATTAAGACTTAAATTTAGATTAAGATTTAGATTAGTCCAAGGAGCAAAGGTACATAAATAGGAAAAAACAGAGGTGACACCATGAAAATAAAATGCAAAATGCAGCAACCTTCTACTTTTCATAAAATAATGTAAAAATGCTGTGCTAGCCAACTAATTACAATTTCAGTTTTTCATGAAATGTTTTCGCACTCAGATTGCCCATTTGTTCTTTTTAAGATACCACTTCAAATCCATCCAATTATATGATTGCATTTGTAACACATATAGTAATGTAGCTGGATTAAAGGGAAAATCATGTTCAGAACAAAAGTTTTAATTAGATCTAAATATAGAAGTATAGTGCCACTAATTATTTCAAAAGGCTTTTGAATCATCAAAGGTTAATTGTCAACATAACAGTGACATGTATAAAACAATAAATATGTCACATTGACTTGGCTCAGCAATAACCCACTAAGTAAATCCTAAATTATTTCACTCCCTCTAAATCTGCCTCATTATTGAAAGTAGGTTCTTAAAACACTATCATGATATTATATGCTTCTGTCCCAGAGATTATGGTAATATTGTTCTAGATAATTGAAATGCTATACAGCTGAACAAGCTGTCGATATATGAAGGTATTGCACTGATTTAGCAAAGCAATTACTACGTTGGGAAATCCCATGGGGTTTAAGTTCTTTCTGAGGCATTTTGCTTACATGAGGACAAGTTACTCAACCTGCCACAGAGCTAAGCCCCAAAACTCTTGATAGTGTTTAATTTGGATGTGGATATTGTATTACCGAACTCAACTATTTTTTCAAAGAAATCCTGAAGTTATGCCTGATGCTGCTGAGATGACAGAAATTTCTGTTTCCAAATATTCACATTAGCAGCTGATTCTCTTCCCAGAGAGGCAGGGCCTGGCAGTGCTAGACAGCAGGGATTGGATGGGTCTCAGGCTCTTGAACTGGCACCATATTAGCTGCTGTGTCTAAACTGAGCACCCAAAATGAGGGGATGTGACTGCAGGTACACAGCCACCACCCTAGTAATATTAGGATTGTCCTAGACACCTCTAGAATATGGTTGACTTAAAGTATTGCCCCCCCCCCGATTAATGAGGGTGAGCATTTTTTTCACTGTTAGGACTGGCAGGAATTTCTTAAGCATGGAAGGCTGTCCTTCAGGTCCCCTTTGTGCAAGCAGAGGGAAAGAGGCACTTGCAGGTGGAATACATCCTCAGCTGGAGGTGATGATCTCATTCCCTGGCCTACAGGGGGAACTTGGAAAAAAGACAAGACATTTCACTTGTGGATTGCTAAAGTTAGCTGCAAAGATTACCACTTTGTGGGTCTAACTGGGTCTAATGTGATTATTCTAACTCATATGATGAGCAGACTGGTGTCGGATCAGCGTACTTGGTAGAGGGAGACAATGCTCTCGGGAGTCCTTGTTATACCTTGCTGGTGCTCAGGGACACAGGCAGGCACTTAGTAAAGCCACTGACTGGCTACTTCTGCCATTCCAACATCTGCACTCAGGGCTGCGGGTTCCCATTTCCCCACAAGAAAAGCCTCAAGGACTAAACAATGGAAAGGACACAAGCTCTCCTTCAAAAATTCTGTATGGCTTTGTAGCCAGCATTTTTAGCTTGCTCCTGCACTAAAAATAGTGAGGGCTTTGAGGGTTTTTAGGTTTTTGGTTTGTTTGTTTGTTTCTTCTGTGCTCAAACACAGCAGCAGGGAAGAGGTTTCTTCCAACTTCAGCACATTTCTAAATTCCCAAAGCAGGGAAGTCCCAGAGTGTCTGAAAATACACTCCTCTCTTTTCAGCTCTTGCTGCAAGAGCAATCTAAAACTCACAATGATACCAAAGCAACTTTAACAATATCAGGTTGTGGTGGGATGACCCTGGCTGCATGCCAGGTACCCTCCAAAGCTGGACAGGGGAGAGAGAATATAACAACAGGCTCGTGGGTCTAGGTAAGGACAGGGACATCGCTCAGCAATTACCATCATGGGTAAAATAGACTCGACCTGGGGAAATTATTACCAATCAAATCAGAGTAGGATAAGGAGAAATAAACCCAAATCTTAAAACACCTTCCCCCCATTCCTCCCTTTTTCCTGGGTTCAACTTTACTTCTGATTTTCTCTACCTCCTCCCCTCCAGCAGTGCAGGGGAGTAGGGAATGGGGGTTGCATACAGTTCATCACCTGTTGTCTCTGCCACTCCTTCCTCCTCTGGGGGAGAGCTCTTCACACTCTTCCGCTGCTCCAGCATGGGGTTCCTCCCACAGGAGACAAACATCTCCTCCACAAACATCTCCAACGTGAGTCTTTCCCACGGGCTGCAGTTCTCCAGAAACTTCTCCAGCGTGGATCCCTTCCATGGGGCACAGTCTTTCAGAAACAGACTGCTCCAGTGTGGGTTTCTCACAGGGTCACAACCTCCTTTGGGCATCCACCTGCTCTGGTGTGGGGTCCTGCCCAGGCTGCAGGTGGATGTCTCCTCCACCGTTAACCTCCATGGGCTGCAGGGCACAGCCTGCCTCACCAGGGGCTTCACCACGGGCTGCAGGGGAACCTCTGCTCTAGTGTCTGGAGCACCTCCTCCCCCTCCTTCTTCACTGACCTTGGTGTCTGCAGAGTTGCTGCTCTCACATATTCTCATTCCTCTCTCCAGATGAAATTGCTCTTGTGTAGTTGTTTTTTTTTTTTTTTCCCCTTCTTAAATGCATTATCACAGAGGCACTACCACCGTCGCTGATGGGCTCAGCCTTGGCTGGGGATGGGTCTGCCTTGGAGCTGGCTGGCATTGGCTCTATCGGACATGGGGGAAGTTTCTAGCAACTTCTCACAGAAGCCACCGCTGTAGCCCCGCCACTACCAAAACCTTGCCATGCAAACCAAATACACAGGTGAAACCTGTCTGTCATTGGGCTGAACTAGTATCTGAATGTGCAACAGCTGGTACCACTATATAACCTCTATACACAAAACAGCAACTTTTGCATATTTACAAAATACAAAAGCTCCAGAGTATATGAAGGAAAAATTGTGACAAGAAATTAAAAAGTAGCCACCCAATACATAATTAAGAAAATCTGGCATCTGCTGCTAAATGTAGACCACCTCCTCCTATCCAAGGAATATCTCTTCCATAAAGGGATTTTGTTTATCCACTTCTAAAGATGCAGGGGAAAGGGTAGAAGGGTTTCCCTAGAGATACTCTGAAGGATGAAAAGAGAGTAAAAAACTCACTGGCTCACTTCATGAGGAAGCACAAGCTTAGAGCTGTAGCTGAAAACCACTGGCAGAGCCCACTGCTGTCAAGGCAACTAGGGCATCCACAGGACGGTAAAGGTGTCTGAAGTGGTCCTGGGTGATAAGAAGCAGATTTCTGAGAGTGGATAAGAGCAGGCTGACCAGGTATAATACCTCTCCCAACTATCACTCCACATCCTGCATTTTACATTTGTCTTCTGGCAATTTGTCCAGCCCTCTCTTGAACACATGTAAAGTTTTAACACCTAATTACACTGTCCAATAATCTAAAAAGATAGTGTGGGAAGGACATTCAAGCAAAGTCAGTGCAAAAGGTCTAAGAACAAACTTCTTACACAAGCTGTAGCCATGTATGAGTGATGTATAAACAAAATCCAGTCAAGGGCAGAGATGAAGGCTTGCTGTAGTTTTATTTCAAGCATATTAATATTTAATAACATTTCCTGAATTATGGCTTTGTTATGCTTTTGCTACACTGTAGTATGTAATGTGTTAAGCTCCATGAGTAATCCACTGAGAGTCCCTTGTAATAATACTCCCAAAGAATTTTTGAACATCAGCTATTGCAAAATGTGCTAGAAATGTAAGTCAAGGGAAGAAGGTAATTTATAAGCAAGCGGCATTTCATGCCACTGCACTTAACAGGGAAATGGGCATTTCAAAGACACAAAAGTGATAAGCAAAACCTTCCAGGAAGGATAAAAAGAAAAAATAGAAAGTGATAAATTATGTTTAAACAGCACATGTAAACTGGAAACTGGAGAACTTGTCAAGCTACTGGTTTGTTTCCAAGAACAAATCAGAAAAAATATGTCCTATTATGGCAAGTGTATATATTAATAAAAAAAGGGAAACTAGGAGACATGCAAGAGATGAAAGTGAACGGAAATTAAAATACTTAATAAGAAGTGAAGAATCAGAGGCGATGTCAACTTTAGCAAGTACTTGGGTGTGAAGTGGCTCAGCAGGGAAGCAATCAACGCTTGTCTTATATAGCTATACAAAATGGTACAGGATTTTTATCCATCCCTCTAGCTGTGGACTGAAGTTGTCTAAAGGATCGTCATTGATTCAGACTCTTAGGTTCTGTGAGGGATTGGGGTGCACTTGATGCACAGCAGGAGCAGGATTTAATATTCATCAAAAGAATATTGGGTTTGCACACATCCAACTGTTCTACAAACCAAATCAATCAATGCACATTTGGGGACAATTAGAAGCATTCACTACCATAGATTCAATACTGTATCAAAGCAAAGTATAATGTAGATGCAGCTATAGATTCCCATAACAAGCTCCAACAAATGTCAAGTAATGTCTTGTATGACCTGCTTCTCTTTAAATCAGGAGAATTAGTATGGAACCATTGAAAAATTGGAGATTGGAACCTAACTTTTTGGTGTGAACTTTAGTATTTTTTAATATTTGATAGGCATGTGAAATATTCATGAAAATGAAGAGGTTTTGGGGGGAGGAGGGGATTGTGGAGATGAATACCACTAAACTAATACAACTTTATGATTTCACACTGATTTTTGGACAGACATCAAATCATATGTAAGTCATACTGGATAAACACTCAACTTGCCAGAAAATTTCTTTAAAAGCAGAATAAACAGAATCTGTGAGTAACTGCATAATTCTTCAGTCATTGTTCTCTGCGTTAAAAGCTTTAAAGGTTATTCTCTGTGCATGTCATCAGTTTTGTTTATCACATTAAAAAATAAATAAATCACTTTTCAGCCACATGAGAATTTTTTCTTGACTGAAGTTTCTGTCTCCACAATGTGTTCTCTGCTTCAAAATGAAATCCAAACTGTGATCCACTCTTCCTGTTACTGATTCTACAACGTATGTTCTTGTTTAACTTCACCTGGGATGCCTCTGGGGTACTGTTGCACATTATTAAGATAATGAATGAATAAAATAAAAGATCTTAAATTCTAAGTAGAACTTGCAGAATGTCAGTTTTCTTGTTGGAGACAGAATTTTGAAGTCCAAATTTGTGAGCTCCTGCTTCTTTTTGTATGAGTTTGGAATCAGAGTGTATTATTAGACTTGTGGAGTCATGTTGCCCTTCATATTCAATATATGGCTCTTGGACCCTTTTAGGTTATATAAAAACTCCATTAATTTTGGTCCTAACCAGACTACAGTACCAGATTTAAACACATACATACCTATTCCATAATTTCTGCTTCAATTTGAATAATCAGTCCCACATAAATACAGTTTAAAATATGTATTCAAACTTTCTTCATCATTATCTGCAAAGCCCCAGAGTAAAATTGCTTTGTAAGCAGTGGAACACTGCCTGGAAAACTGGGCAGAACAGGAAAGATGCATCAGCAAGTGGAATTCATTGCTTTCTGTTTCCTTTCTGATTCAGCATGGCCAAATATGCTGAGTACTAATCCCAGATCAAACAAGACTGAGGTGGAAAGCAGAAAATAATGACTAAGCAGCAAGTCTTCAATATTAATTTTTTCTTATCACTTACCATGTGAAAATTTAGGTGTTATGAATTTTTCAAGTTTATTCTTGGTCAACATGTTCTCCAATTAACTATCTATGAATGTAAGATAACCTTTCAGTTTAACTAACAGACTACACAAAGAGTCGGCATTGCTTACCATCACACTATGTATTAAGACCATAGAAGCAAAGAAGTCAATATTCTAGGAAACATTAAAAAATCAGTGCTCTAAACATCATACATACTTCCTGCTGGCTAAAAGGACTGTGTGAATATTTTGAACAAATTCAATTTTTAAAGTTTTCAATTCAAAGTTTTCAAAATCATGAACAGCAGCAAATCTCTTTTTTCTGAAAAAATAAAAATCCTGAAAAGCAAAAAATTATTTTTTGAGAAATTAAATATTTCAGTAATCAAAAGGATCTTATTTAAGAAACCCTAATGTAAAACCTCATGAGAATTCACTGTCTCAAGTGTCCTTGTTTTCCTTAGGTCAGAATCCCAAGTATGATTCCATTTCCCAGTATGAATTTCATGTGGGTACTCTCAGTGTAACGTCAGATGATTTATTGAGATGAGAGACCATAAAACACAGCTGGGGCTTTATCTGAATCAAGGAGTCTCACCTATACAGAAAAGCATGCCACGAGAAACTCAAACAACAGTTCCTGTGGATACCTCTGAGGTAATCTTAGATCCTTCATTTTTAGCATTTTTTTAATTTCTCAATTTTTGTCTAATTCCTCCATAGGTAAAAAATATCCCTAAAAAGCCATTGACATAAAATAATAGAAAATTAAGTTGAAGGTTTGCAAGAAGTCATCCAGTTCACAGTATCAAGTAGACACACACCAATTCCAGAGAAGTTAAACTACTGTGGTTTTTAGCTTTCAGTGGTACAGTTTCATAATGGAGTTTAAAAGAGACACAACAAATCCCAAAGTATACAGCAAATGAGCAATGTGGATGTTCTGCAGCACAAGCACCATTTTCCTTGACAAACATTTCCTTCCCTGCTGTTGTGAGGGCAGTATCTTAAATTCTGGTAAATTCCAGAACCTGCTACAAGACCTGTATTTGTTGACACATGTACTACATTTCCTGACAGTTATGGACAGAAAGGAGAAGACATCTGTTGTGGGAAGTGGCTCATGGTGGAGAAGAGGTGGTAGAAAATCTGCAAAAGGATGTGGCCATTCAACATTTGTATGTTATCCTCTCCACCATTTTTGACAGACCTTGTCCACTTACGCTAAACTTTGAAAAGTTTTGAGAAATACAGTCCTGCGACCTGTGAAACAGACATATGCTTCCCTGTGCTGGTAAAATTTGTTTAAAAATAACCTTTGTTCACTTTTAAAGAAAGAGTAGATGCCTCTGGTAGAGAAATTGTAATATCAAAATCATAAAAAATTGCTGTACAGCATCCCATTCTGAAAAAGACAAGACTTACTCAGGTGCCACCCAGCTGTGAGTCTTTCTTCAGATTATAATGTCTGGACAAAGTCAGTAAATAAGAAATAATTGTCAAGCTGCAATATATGCAACAGCTGTCTATGTTCTGGATGTCTTAGAGAGGGGGCTCAGGTGAGGGCAGAGGGCAGAGAGGAGTTATGGTGAGCTAAATCATTTTTTTCCATGGTCCTAGAGATCTCCGTGTTCACCTTGCTGGGCCTCTCAGCAACTAGGTATCTCTTATCAGTTGGGTATTTCTAACTTGCCCATAAAACAGAGTGTGGAGAGAGGACCCAGCAACAGCTTTCAATCTTTTCTCTGCAGCAATACTCAAACAGGTATGGAAGAGAACCGTTCCTCCTCTCTGAAATTCTTGCCACTAGAGATTTTTAGGGTTTGTTATTTTTGCTTCTTCTTTCCAAAAGCATAAGACCACAAGATACTGTGAGCTTAGCTATGCTGTCCTAGTATGGCTCATTCTCTGCTGATGGAATCACTGCCATTCCCGAAGCTTCTGAATCAATCTTCCCCCCCCTCAAAAAGCAATCTTGGATGGAAAGCAGCTGGTTCAAGGGAAACAATGTTTTTTCCTGACATAATCTGGTCTAGAAACAAAAAGTGTTTTGAACCACCAAATGTACAGGAAATATAGTTTTCCCCTTCCATTGAAGGAATGGGACTAGTGCAGCACTTCAATAGGTTGTCTAAGAACTCAAAGAGTCCCCATTAACTGCTCAGCAAGTAACTCCCAGGAATGCAGGGCAGGGGAAGTGGGTAGGTGAATCCTGAAGGCTCCTTCCAACCCACTTTGCCACGCTACTCTGACAGCAATCCAGCATTCTCCATAGCAGAGTAGACCTGGAGATTTTAGTAATCTTTAGCAGACTGTTCTTCCCTGTTTGATTGTCACCAGAACTGTTGGTGCCACCATTAACATTACTTCAGAAATTGCTGCTATTCCACAGTTTTCATCTGCTCCTATGCCAGAACTCTGGAATGCTTCAGAAACTCTCAGCAGAGGTGTCATTATCAAACCAGCAACATCACAGTCGCAACAGGAATCAGCATGCTCAATTAGTCTTAATGTACTGTATTTGCGTTCCTAATAGAATAGCCTTGCAACCTTTCCTGCAGCAGCTGTTAGCTGCAGCAAGGTCATCAACTCTTTCATTAGTGCTGAATGGCAGAGAGAACTGGCAACATGCAGAGCGTACTCAGAAGACCCAGTTTTCCTGAGTGTCATTAATGCTTATTAGTATAGATAGCATGGGTTTCCTACAGAGTCACTCTGCCCTTCAGTGGGAACTGGGTTAGTAAATGACAATTCTTCAAACTACACTAATTCCAAAGACGGGAAATTCAGTGAAGGAAGGACTATAGACAAACAAAAAAATAGGGAGTTTAATAATATGTACCTTACTTTCCAAGCAGTAGGAAAAAAAGTCAGAGATGTGCAAAGTGTCAAAGGTACCGGTAGTGGTCACTTCTGAAGCTTCTAATTAGCATTGTTAGAATTCAGTTGCCCATAAGGAATCCTTGAAAGAAGTGCAGGTTAGCTCAGTTAAAACATCTAAAGCAGCAGCATAGGCAGGATAATCCAGAAAAAAATACGTATCTTCTCTGGACAAATTGGACATCGGCCATCTAAACTGAGGTTTGCCATGGTTATCTGTCAATTTATTAATTCTGATTGTTCAACATATAGACATAGAAACATACATAGAACTAAAATCATGGAACTGTGGAAATTCACAATTCTGATGCACCCATAGGTTTTAAACAAGATATTTTTGTAAATAGACTGTTTGTTGAAATGCTATATAGAAGAATAAGAACAGAAAGCAGATGAATCAGCACAACTGATAGTTGTGGCTATCCTTGGAAGATATTACAGCATCCTGAAACTGAGGATGTCCTATGAGGACATAGCTATACCAGTGAAGCCTGCATAAAGCAGCCTCTCCATTAGAATAATCATCCCAGCTGTCTGCCAGTCCCCAGATATTATAACACAATAAAAAAACAAGGGCACTTTCAACCAGATCAGTTCCCAGTCTGGTTCACTACAGCTGCATGAAAGGCAGGATTGTTTTTTTCCGCACATGTATGTATGGTGCCTTAGATAATACAATAAAAATAAAACAGCTCAGCCCTCCAAAGCTAGGTAGGCCACTTACAGTCATGCTCTGCCTCCCTCACTTGAGCCGAGTATTTGCTGAGTAGTCAAGGAGAACCATCATGGAAGGACGTACTCGGTAACCTGCACAGAGAAGTAGGCTGTGGCCTTCTTTGTCCTTTTTGCTTCAGTCCCCTACTCATAAAATTGGAATAAGAGCAGTTCCCTATTCTGTGTGGCTTACTGTAGGTTGCCAGTGTCTGTGGGACATTCAGCGTCTGAGGCAGCTTGTAAAACCATTGGCACCAATGCAAAATGAGTGCAGTCAAGCCTGATGGTTTCATAAAGGGAAGCATGCAGGACAAACCTGAATAGACATTTGGGTATTGTTGTAAGAGGAACTCTGTTGCACCACAATCAACTCAAAAGAGATGCTAACTAATATTGATTTCTGTGCATTCCTGATCTACGTAGGGATCTTTACAGATAGTGACGGCCTGAAAAAAGCAGATTTGGTGCTTGTTTAAAAACATCTTTAGCCAGGACAGGTCACATTCCAAAACATATATCCTGTGGTATAAGGACGGTGAGGAATAGAGTTTAATTCTCCATTTAGTAAAATGCAGAAGCACACACATCACCACCACTCGACACTTGAGCTCTGGGTAGAGTGACTCCCTGGTTGTTCTGTGCGCCATGTTTACTCATACCAGCTCCTTTACCTTGACTGTATATGTATTGACCAGAAAGGTGGTTGTGAAAAAAGCTACAAATTTCTGCTCTTGTGAATTACCTTTCTGTACCCCAAATAGAGGTAGCTGATGATGATGCTATGAACACAAGTCGGCATAATTTCTGGAGGGGAGGGTTACATTATAGTGAGGTTGGTGTCTGAAAGACTTCCTCTGGGGAAAAAATAAATAAATTTATTTTTAAATATTTGGACTGTGAAAAAGAAACACTTTCAGGGCTTGTTTTCCCCTAGAGTCTCAATGAAGAGCTAGAGAAATGGCAGGGCTATGATATGACACATACCAAGGAACTCAGACTGATCAGGTAAAGCAAATGAGATCATTATTCAGACTGTTTGAAACACCTCAGCTGTGCAATTTGTTGTGGTTTTATTAGAGTTAGTTTACATTCATTTAATTAAAGTATCCACAAAAAATACTATCTGTGTGAATCACTCAACACTTCTGCTCTTTTAACTAAATTCACAATAAATCTTTCAGCAAAGGTATAAGAGACAAGATTTCTGTTCCTGATATTTCTAACATTAGAAAGTGAAGCAAGAAAAAAGTCTGGGAAGTGCTGTTCATTCTTCAAACATGAGGCCTTTTATGGTTCTGCACTTTGTTTTCTTGGTTTATTTTTAAAGAGGACCGATAAACATTATTCTTCTTTGTAGATCACCTGCAGTGAAATAGTAGGTACATTCTCACTTGCTGGTCCAAAGCCAGCTGAATCTGGACCGAGACCAGAGCACTACATTATTTTCTCTCTGTACAGCCCCACAGGATGGTATTTGGCATGCCAAGACTCAGTGCCACATGTCGATTTTGTTGATGAACCTTTCCAGAGCAACTGATACATCAACTCCAGCCATTTGTTAAAAATATTTTACTGTTTCCAGGTCAAGTTAAAGCCACAGGGTTTTAAAAATTACTTAGTTTCTTTAAACATATTTCATTTCTGTGACACTGACTAAGATAAATAATAAAGGCAATATCAGGAGTTCTCATCAGGGATCATGCTTATCTGCTATACCTTGCTTCCTTTTAATACTCTTCAAAGCACCTACACAAGTAATGGCCTGTGTTTGCAAATATATTCAATGAATATGCAGGGAAACTAAATGTTGATACTGCTAGTCCTCCAGTTCCAACCCTTGTATTACCAGGCTTATACTTTGCTATATTTCTCCTGTGTTCTGTGTTTTTCATTTATTTCTGTTTCATCTCTGCAACAATGACAGAGAATACAGATTGCCAGGAGGTGACATCAATCTTCTGGTAAGCTGTGGTATGGTACCAGTAAAACACATCAAGAGGGAAAATATACTTACAATGACATCTTTATGTTTAGCAGCGAAAAAAAGAGGCAAAGAGGCAGGAAATTCAGCTCACTGCACTATAAAGCATTTGCTGGTTGGCAGACTGAATTCCTTAATAACAGTCTTACTAAGTTCCTACTGCCAAACGCTGTTTGCTTTTGCTGTCAGAACTGTCTGCATTAATAATGAGTAACTGCTTGGAAGCTACTTACATAAAGCATTGTTTTCATGTCACTGCCATAGGCAGCATCTCTGGGCAGGAGAGAGAGTACCTTGTGAATGAGTTCATTGAACAGTCCTTTTAAAGCACTTAGGCTGGAACAGAGTTTCTATGGACACAGTCACACTGGTGTGGACTACAGCATCTCGGGGATGAAGACCTCTAGACCTAACGTACTCTTCATCTGAGTGGTCTGATATCATACTTTCACTGTGTTTGCAATTGAGTTAACTCTGCTGTGAAGACAGGCTATTAGTTATGAGAGGAGTGAGCTGAGGTAGTCGTGGGAGACCCTCCAGACAAACGCAAACACACTGACTAAGCCAATGCCCTAGTGGGCTAATACGGTCCCAGAGGTAGAAGCCTCTTGGCAGATGGGGAAGGGTTGCAACATATAAGTGAGCTTTCTGGGTACTCTTGTAAAATCTTGCAAAAATTAGTTTCCAAAACAAATAAACCAAAGGAAGATGTATCTTTCCTTCCACACACTGCAGTTTCTACCTTTCTGCTTTTGCCTCAAATGTATTGATGCTTTTATTTCTCCCTGGTTGATACCAGCTCTGTATGCAGAACATATAAAGAATACATAATTTAGAGTGAATGTCTGACAGTGAAATTTCCATTGTGGAGCTGACGTGCTTGCACTAATTTGTTACTGTGATGATGTGGAATGTGTGAGTTCTGGATACTGCTGGGAAGTTGCTATCAGTAAAACTCTCTGTGAATAACCTTGTGTGTAAGTGTAATCCAGTAACTGTTGATGAATCACTAATATGTCTTTTCCAGATAAAGTCTGAAGCAGATCTAGCTCTAGGCAGCTAAATTGTTTTTGAAAACAGCAATCCAGGCTTTTAAGAGTGAGCAGTACATAGCATGTGTCAGAGTCCTTCTCAGCTTTAACAAGGTATTACCAAGAACAAGTTTTAAAAAGTGTAGAAACCATGTAGCAGTAATGAGAATTTAAAGGGGAGAAAAGCTATAGGAGAAGCCTACAAAACTCTAAAAGGAGAAAATGTCAATCCCAACATGCAGTAGTCAAGGTCATACAGAAGTTCTGCAAAAAGATAGAAAAGAGTCTTGATGTCTGAAGTAAATCCACAACTATTTACTTATCCTCAGACATGTAACCCATGCTTGGCCCCCCAGCACATAGTCTTCAGTGTGATTATTATCACCTGCATGTTAGATAGTTGTATTCATGCAGCATAAATGACTGTTCATGAGAGACAGGCAAAAAGAAGAGATCCTGTATGTACCTCCAAACATCTTTGTATAGTGTATATAGGACAAACTTTCACTACTGCCCAGATTTGACTTTACTGGAAAGGAGCACCGTAACATTGCTTTGGCAACTCGAATACCACCAAAACTACATCAAAATTACAAATTGGAGCCTAGCGTACATTTAAAGTTTTACCATTTTTAAGTATGGTGGTGAGAGGGTGTATGATTTTTTTGCCAGGTTAGTTAGCTATAGGTGCCATGCATTTCATACAGTCCAGAATACATCCCTCAGCTCTTCATAATAAGCCAAATAATAACATCACTGTACCACTGTGAGTATATCTCAGTGGGTGGGTGACAGGGAAAGATAGAAACTTTATTTCTGGCACAATTACAAAAGGAAAAATTGTCAGGTATAGACAAGGTTTTAGCATGACTATTCTTTATCCTGCAAAAGGGCCCTCTTCACCTCTCAAATGGCTTTTATTTCCCAGGCAGTCATTGTACAGTGTGATACCCAGGATACTGCTAACAAACCATGTCTGCTGCCATGAATCTCCCTGTCAGGGAGCAGCAAGACCCAGCTGTGCCATAAGAAAAAGGCAGTGTGGAACCAAGCATGATGAAGCAGCTGGCAGACAGAGGGGCCATGCCAGCAAGGGCTGATTCCCACAGTACCTGAATGAGGTGACCAGAGAAGGCCCAGTGACAGTAGTCAGTTTAGACTGAGAGTCTGGATCACCAGACAATACCATAGAGACAAAGCAGGATGGATCAAGTCATGGAGTCAAGTCAGGATCAGGGTCTGGATCAACACTGTCCATGGCCAGGGATGGGCATGACTATGGCACAACTGCAAGGTAGCTCAGGTGAGGACATCGGCAAGAGCCTCAGCTTAAAAGCAACTCTGAAGGGAAGGAGTGTGGACCCTGAGACAAGGCATCTTCCAGCTCTTTCTTCACAAGAGCTCTTCTCAATGAGCTGGCCATGAATAGAGCCAGATAAGCTCTTGGCCCCAAGCCCAGGCCAGCAAACTCCCAAGAGGGGAGGGGGGATGGGCTGATACCCTCTGGACTTCTAACATCAGCACTCAACATGGGTTCTCTTTCTAAATGGTGATGAGCTTTTGGAAGAAATGAGAACAGAGCTGTACCTACAAGTGGAATTATGTATTTCAGGAAGGCTGTGTCATGGTTTGAGCTCAGAGGGCAACTGAGGACCACACAGCTGCTCACTTCCCCCTTCACCCCCAGCACTGAGAAGGAGGAAAGTAAAAGATCCAGAAACTTGAGATAAGGACAGGGAGGGACAATCTCATCCTTTAGAGCACAGGCAAAAACCAGACTTGTTAGGGGAAGGAAAAAAGAATATAAAATTTGATACAGACACTAACAACAACACCACTTAACAGGCAGAGTGGAACCATAAGAAATGTTACCACATCTTGAAAACACCTTCCCCCATCCCTCCCTTCTTCCTGGGCTCAGCTTTGCTCCCAATATCTCTACCTCCTCCCCACCAGCGGCACAGGGGGCAGGGAATGGGGGGTGCAGTCAGTCCCACCACTTTTTCCACCTCGAGGGGGTGGAGAACTTCCAGCATTCCTCCCTCATTCCAGCGCAGGCCCCCTCTCACAGGAGACAGTCCTCCACAAACTCTCTCTGACATGAGTCACTCCCACGAGCATGTGGGTGACTCCCGTGTGTTGCAATCCTCCCAGAGCCAAAGTACAACAATGGGGGCTTCTTCCCACAGGGTCCAAGCCTTCTTTGGGTGCAGTAACCTAGTGCAGCGTGGGGCCCTCCACATGTCATAAATCAGTATCTGCTCCACCGTGGACCTCCACGGGTGACAGAGGGGCAGCCCTACCATCTCACCACGGTATGCAGGGGAGTCTCTGCTCCTGCACAACTCCACCCCTTCTCCTCCTTTTTTCCACCAACCTCAGTGTTCGCACAGATGTTCTCCTTGCAGCTCCACCTCAGAACTCCCACAACTCCTCCCAGGTTCCCCTTCTTAAATATGTTATTGCAGAGGCGCAGCTTTGGAGCAAAGGTGGGTCTGGCTTGGAGACAGGGGGGCTTCAGGAAGCTTCTCACAGGGGCCACCACTGCAATGTCCTCCCCTGCTACTAAAAAAACCCTGCCATTCACTCAAACCAAGACCAGCTGTAATGTACCTTAAGAGCAATGACGAATCTGAGTGTTTTCTTTGCTCTATGGTCAAAAAAGGCTTGCGGCTGTAAGGAGTCTTCTAAACAACATAGGATACTCCATCTAAGAAAAATAGGAAAATAAACTGCCATCTGGTTGTGTTTAAAAATGGATAGAAATTGTTACAGTTTATGTGACATCCATCCTATTTCTCAGTGACAGATGGAAAAAGAATATCCATTCACCCAATCAAACCCAGACAAGCTTTTATTCTTGATGTTGAAACCAAACAGACTCCTTGTCGATGAAAAACATTGAATCAGAATGTGAGATATAGTTAGTTAGCTGGCTCACTAGCTGAATATGCTTTGCAGTAGTAGAGAATAACAGCTGAACTACCAAATTAATTTAGATGGAAAAATTAATGAAAGACTGAGATAAGAGCCTTGTTATGAAATTCTTTATAAAATCCCTGTGAACCTATAAAGTAGTCTCTCCTCCAAACTTACAGAGACCACCTCTGTTATTTAAATCATGTAATACTGATTTTGCTAGTTTTTGTGGGACCACTCCAACCTGCAACCCCAGGGTATTTTAGGGAAGATAGTTTTGATCTAGTCCCATTATGATAACCAGTGCAAGAAAGGGCTAGCCAGAATGATGTTCAAAAGAGAACTAGTTCTTGTGGGAACCTGATAGGTGTTTTGAGCTAGAGCTGATGAAGGACTTAATCACCTGAAAATTGAAGCCCACAGAGTCTAATACTTAGACGACTGACCCCAAAGTTGAAGCTATACCCCTGTGCATTGAGTTCTTTGCATAATATATGAGGAGAATCAGCTAGCTAGAATCAGCTAGCTCAGGGTAAAATCCATCTGAACAATGAACTATAAAGTGTCTCCTGTGTTCCTGGCATCGGGTAAATCATGTTCCCAGTAGACTCAGGACTTTCAAGGAGTTACCCTATATCATGCTAACTGTTTTGCTATAATGCTGTAGGATGGATGAGGTTTCCACTCACACTTTTCAACTTATTCGATGACATTTGATCCTGCAACACAAACAGTTATAGCTGAAGTGAAGTCACAAAGAATATAACACAGTTTCAAGATGTGCTTACATATGAATTGGAGATCCAGCCTTTATGAAATATGATACAACTAGCACTCAGCAAATACATTTTTCAGTGGGAAGTACAGAAGACTAGGGGTTTCTGGAATTTGTGTTTGATGGTGGGATTAGTGTCTAGAATTAGTGTTTTAAGGTTTACTTTAAACAAGAAAAGGTCTGCACAGAAGTGATGCAGTTTCCCTTAGAACAGCCAGACAAGATTCTGCTTCAGCACTCATGGATCCTTCATTATCAACCCCCAATCCAGAGTTTAGATTGGGACCTACACCACA
The DNA here is from genome assembly GCF_031877795.1 of Strix aluco. Classification (NCBI taxonomy): domain Eukaryota; kingdom Metazoa; phylum Chordata; class Aves; order Strigiformes; family Strigidae; genus Strix; species Strix aluco. Next base: position 68,825,217 of record NC_133932.1, on the reverse strand, counting down.
ACCAAAGAAGAGAAACGAAGCTGGTGAAAGGTCTAGAGAGCAAGTCTTACGAGAAGCAGCTGAGGGAACTGGGATTGTTTAGTCTGGAGAAAAGGAGGCTCAGGGGAAACCTTATCACTCTGCAACCAACTGAAAGGAAGTTGTAGCGAGGTGGATGTTGGTCACTTTTCCCAGGTAACAAGTGATAGAACAAGAGGAAACAGCCTAGAGTTGTGCCAGGGGAGGTTTAGATTGCATATTAGGAAAAATTTTTTCACTGGAAAGGTTATCAAGCATTGGAACAGGCAGCCCAGGGAAGCAGTTGAGTCACCATCGCTGGAGGTATTTAAAAGATGTGCAGATGTGGTGCTTACGGACGTGGTTCAGTAGTGGACTTGGCAGTGTTAGGTTAGCGGTTGTACTGATCTTAACAGTCTTTTTCAACCTAAATGATTCTATGATCTGGTCATTAAACACACGCTTAACACTGTATTTACAACAAATCATTCCTAGTGATTCACTCCTTTGAAATTTACTTTCTTTATTTTCCTTGCTTTTAAGTCGTATCTCAAGGAATTCACCTGATTTCTTGTATGAGGCTCTTTACTGACTTGGCAGTGGCCCGTATTCATACAAGACATGTTTTGTATGTACATGGTAATTGTTCCCATTAAATGTAATTGTTTCCACTAAATTCACAGGGAGTAGAAAGAGTGTTAAAAAGTCTATTCTGGAAGAGGGGCAACATATTAAATATTAAAGTGTCTGACTGAATAGCAGCCCCTTCGCTCCTGTCTTCCCTTTCCTTGAGTTAGCTTATTGCTGCAGGATCGGAGGGAGACAGTGCTAACATAAATAAAAAATTATTCCTCTATCCAAACCAAGCAGTGAGTAGGTAGATCATAAATAGACCTTTCTTGATCTTATCAGATTGAAGTAGAATTATATAAACTGTATGATCACTTCTGCTGATGGAAGAGATTTTAAATAACATTTCTTCAGGTCTTATTTGGAAAACTGGATGGCCAGATGATAATTACCCTATTTCCATTTCTAAGTTATTGCCAGAGGAGGGTGAACTATTGCAATCTAGCAGAGATCAACTCCTCATCAGGCTCAAAGGCAATTAAACTACTGAAGTCTAAAAAAATGCAGGCATGAACACTTTTTCAGTGACTTGCATTAATTGTTCTAAAGACTTTACTTACCTTCTTAAAATTGTCTGATCTGTTAACTGGGAAGATCTTCTTTTGCATGATGCTAGTGGAAGTACTATATACATTAAAGGGATGAAAAAATTCCCCTAACTGCCTCACTTCTATTGATTGATTTCAAATAATAAACCTGAGCAGGTTCAAGGCACAGTATTTCAATGGGTAAATCAAAGATCTGAGCTGTAGAATAAGTGCTTGCTCTGGCTTTACTACAGGGATGCATAAATTCTGCCCTGGTTACTTCACTACCTTCAGAGCTCTACCTTTCCATGCTGTCCAGGGATATAAAAAGGAAAGATGTTTGAGGAAGGAAAATTTTGAAGAAAATTAACTCTTGAAAAGCTGAAGAGTAAAAAAATAAAAATGATCTCTAGAAGAAGCAATACCCAGGGACAGGCTCAGTGCTGAAAATAGCATTTTGCGAAGTCATTGAAAATACAAATTAGAAAGTAAAAAAAGCCGTTACACCAAAACACCTCCTAGCACCCTCTCCCTCTCCTTTCAGCCTATATTTTTCCTATTTGATTAATGAGTATCAATTGCCTTCTGAGTTTCCAAGCTGAACAGACCAACAGATAGGAAGGAAGCATTTGCAAGAGCAATGAGCCATTTCACGTAAGTGTACAGAAAGCCTGACCAGAACCCTACCTCTAGCTGGACATTGTAGCTATGTCTGCAGTGCATGTTTGTGTACAAGCCCCAGCTGGAAAGCCTCATTCAAGACCACAGAGCATGCTTTTGCAACTCCTTTCTCTTGGTGGTCTAGTCACATCTACACACAGTGTGGAATGTGCTGGGCCGTGATGCTTATGCCACAAATCCAATCAATATCCTACACCTTTCCAGGGCCCTTCTCTCACTCGTTTGCACGTGTGTGCTGGTTTTGGCTGGGACAGAGTTACTTTTCTTCACAGTAGATCATATGGTGCTGTGTTTCGGACTTCTGACCAAAACCGTGTTGATAACACACCCATGTTTTAGTTATTGCTGAGCACAGCATCAAGGCTTTCTGTTTCTCACGCCACCCCACCAGTGAGGAGGCTGGGGGTGCACAAGAAGTTGGGAGGGGACACAGTGGGGTCAGCTGGCCCCCAATGACCAAAGGGATATCCCATACCATGTGATGTCGTGCTCAGCAATAAAATCTGAAGGAAGGGGGAATATTTGGAGTGATGGCACTTGTCTTCACAAGTCACTGTTACACATGACGGAGCCCAGCTTTCCTGGAGATAGCTGAACACCTGCCTGTCCATGGGAAGCAGTGAATGAATTCCTTGTTTCGCTTTGCTTATGAGCATCTTTACCTATTAAAGTGTCTTTATTTCAACCTACAAATTTTTCCACTTTTACCTTTCTGATTCTCTCCCCCTTCCCACCAGGGGTTGGTGAGGGGGTGGTGGTCAAGGACTGTGTGGGGCTGAGCTGCCTGCTGGGGTTAACCCACAGCAACACGACAGCTCTGTATCTCTCTCTTTTATAAAGGGCCTTCCTTTTTACTCACTTTGTCCAACATCTTATTTTAGCTGTACGTGGGGAAGATGAAAATTTAGGCCAGGTGTCCACACCTCTGTACTATCACCATTCCCTATTGCTTGACTATGGTGTCCCCAGGACCTGCACTTGGCAGCCCCCAGCTGGAGCTGTGAGCATTTGAACTCATAGGAGTCATCAAGACTGGCAGTAGGATGTACTAGATGGCATGTGAAAGCAGGAAAATACAAAGATTTTTGTGCTGTTCTATCAGCTGTTGCACTTTAATGGTGCTTTTATGTGTGGTCTGGGACCAAAAAAGTGAGGAACATCAGGAATTTGGTAGTAGTGTCCTTCAGCTCCCAGTGAAGGACAGTGGTCCTATAGATAGCATCTTAACTAATTGCAGGATGTGATATAGATAGCAACTACTGCTAAAAAGAGAGGTTTCTTTGCCCCTGGTAATAAACTGTAACTATTTCCCAAAGTGCATGACCATGTTGAAGGGCATCAGAGGTCTTTAATAGCTGGTTTTTTAATACAGTTTTCTTCAGGCATAGCTATTTCTATTCAGCGACCACACAGAGTACCATAGCCCATAAACGTATGAGCATAGCCTTTACTAAAGCTAGACGAATATGAAGGGTGCCACCTGTAAGAGTATTACAGATTTTATAGTCTCACAAGATTAATATAGGTGCTATAAACCATGAGTCTACATGATTGTAAACATTGAAATAAATAATAAAGGTAGTCAGGAATGTCTTGTTGGAACTTCTGTAGAAGAGCACACTAATCTCTAGACAAAGCTTGCTGATGCAGTCTTTCAGTATGGTCATTTTCTTTAAGAAACAAAAATGGGAAACAATGCCTTTCAAATGCATTTTCTTTTGAAATGTCCATTGACACGTGACAAAACCATACATAAGACAAATGAATGGCCTGACAGATGAAGTACAAAACTGGTTTTACTTGCACTTGCTGTCTACTTGGCTAGATTTAGCACACGAAGGCTGTGTGAGATGCATGAGTAATAGGAGTCTCTACAGCCAAGTTCATTTTGGGTGAGAGTGGGTGGGCTGAACCAAGGCACACTACCTAAGTGCCATTCACATGGATGACACCCTTCCTTCTTCTCTCCTCATACAAACAACCTCTTATTTTTGTAAACACTATGGAGTACTGGGTGTGGGGATAAAAAGGGATCGGAAATCTACTTTAGGTTCTTATCACCTGGCATTGTTCTCAAACTTCTTGAAAGAAACACGGATAATTAAATCTCCTGCTTCAAGATATTTGGACACAGCCTCTTAGTTTCAACAGACTACTTTCTTTTCCTTTCTCCTTCCCTTATTACATTCCATCTTCTCCTGCAAACTTCTCTGCTCCTTAGCCTCCATTCATTTCTCCCAGGAAGCTGGTACTGAAGGCTTTGCTCTTAAATTTTGCTACAACAATTAGTAACTCCAGGAACAGAAGAGCTAATTAAGCCTGGTTTTCAAAGAATTTGTGTCTTATGGTCAGACTGTTTCATATCTAATAAATTGTGAGCTCTGACTGAAATTCTCATAGTCACACTGTTCCTATGTCTTTCTCCTGCATGGACTCTTTGCTGCTTAATAAGACTCAAGCATAACCTATATTTTCCAGCCACCTACCACCAATAAACGTACAGGGAAATTAACATCTATGAGACCTACGTTATTTCAGAGGAAACAAGCTGGTGATTAAACAATTACTGAGGGACCAGAGAGACAGGAGAGCAGGGAGAGAGACATAAAGAGACACAGGAATGTGTACATACATTTATACAGGTACATACCCAGGCTAAAAAAATCACAGCCATCACTAGCACAGACATTAGGGCAAAATGTCTAGTAACAACTCATCTTACTGCTTGATTCTTTTCAGGGTACTAGTTTAAGCTATTCTGGCAAGAGACTAATTTTTCCAATATAATCTATGTTGGCACATTTGTGCTATCTGAAAATGAATCCAGTACAACTAGGTTGGGAAATGCTTTTGTATGTACAGTAAACAAGCTCCTGAGCCATGTGTTTGTTGAAATTACCAATTACTTGAATCAACATAATGATTTGCCTTTTAACAGGCACTAGAGTTTTAAGATCCTGTTCTTACCTAGTCAGCCTATTGCATGTGCACAGAAGAAAGGTTTCTAAACCTTTTTGATCTACTGCTTCCTCCAGACTTCAGATGTAAGTCTCCTGATAATAAGATTACCTTTTTTTTCAGAACCTTTTGCAGAATGCTTCCAAGCAGTCCATGTGTTGAAACTTCAGTATCTAGGAATACTTCCCAGATGTTCCCTATATTGCTTCTATAGCTAAAAAGAGAAGGTTGCATGAGCCAGTAAGGACATATGGTATTGTGCAGGCCTGGCCTAATCAATTTAACTTAACAGTCTAGTGTGAAACCCATGATAAATGTAAACTTGCTCATTTATAAAACCTTCCCATGAAAGCACTGGTATAACATGAAAAGATAAATTTATGACAATTATTTTTGATCTAATAATGTAAATGTTGTACACATTAGACCTTCACTGTCTTTTACTTGTTTGCCTTTAATAAGCACTGCAGAGATAATTCTTCAGTGCCAATGAGAGGCACAACATAAAAGTGTGCACACAAGAATTGTCATAATTTTTTCTACAAATGAGTTTCATACTCAAAAGTTCACATTGCTTTTACATGATTTGGAAATCTATGGGGTATTGCTTTGACCAGCAGTGAATTTATACTCTGCATAATAAGAAAATTCAAGGATTCTTTTGTTAGGTTTGGTGGGTTGGTTGTTGGGCTGCAACACAATTTCCAAATTCATTTAATCGGTATTCACTAGGGGAATTTACTGTTTATGTAAGACCATAATTTAACTTTGGAAGGCAGCAATGAAAGTTTATGTGGTTAAATCTCATTAGCTACTGGAAAACTTATCCGGGAATTCCTAATCCGCCTTACTTCAAAACAGAAATTTGATACTGTAAATTACCTTGACCATAGGCTATAATTCTAAAGCCTGTAATTGCAAAAGAGAGTAAGGTTACACAGAAGGCTGTTCATTAGTTTCTTTACTCACATGAATATTTCTACTGAGATAACTAAAGTCAATTTATACAAAGGCAGGCACTCGCCTGGTTTTGTGTATTTTCAGCTGTATCCAGGAAAAGAACAAAAGCCCACAGCTAAGTAAAATATGTGGATCTGTGCTTTTGTTTGCTTTGTAAACACCGAATCACAGACTGGTTGAGGTTGGCAGGCACCTCTGGAGGTCATATGGTCCAACCCCCCTGCTCAAGCAGGGCCACCTACAGCTGGCAGTGGCCCAGAACCAAGTCAAGATGTCTTTTGAATGTCCCCAGGGATGGAGACTCCACAACTTCCCTGGGCAACCTGTGCCAGTGCTGAGTCACCCTCACAGGGAAAAAGTGTTTCCTGATGTTCAGAGGGAACCTCCTGGGTTTCAGTTTGTATCCATTGCCTCTACGCCTGTCACTGGGCACCTCTGAAAAGAGCCTGGCTCCATCCTCTTTATACCCTCCCTTCAGGTATTTATACCCATGGATGAGATCCCTCCTGAGCCTTCTCTTCTCCAAACTGCATAGTCCCAGCTCTCTGAGCCTCTCCTCATAGGAGATGTTCCAGTCCCTTCATCATCTTAGTAGCTATTCATCGCGCTCTCTCCAGTATGTCCATGTCTCCCTTGCACTCGGGAGCCCAGAACTGGACACAGCATTCCAGGTGTGGCCTCACGAGTGTTGAGTAGAGGGGAAGGCTCACCTCCCTCGGCCTGCTGGCAGCACTCCTCCTGCTGCAGCCCAGGATACCATTAGCCTTCTTTGCCGTATGGGCACATGGCTAGCCTTTGTTCAGCTTGGTGTCCAGGACCTCCCAAGTCCTTTCCAGCGGGTTGGCCCCCAGCATGTACTGGTGCCTGCTGTTGTTCCATGCCGGGTGCAGGGCATTGCACTTCTCCTTGTTAAACTTTGTGAGGTTCCTGTCAGCCCATTTTTCCAGCCTGTTGAGGTCCCTCTGGATGGCAGCACGACCCTCTGTCACATCAGCCACTCCTTCCAGTTTGGTGTCAGCTGCAGACTTGCTGAGGGTACACTCTGTCCCAACATTCAGATGAGCCTGCTACATAAGGCTCTTCTATTTGCACCTGTCCCAGATCCCTCTTCATAAGGCCATGGACCGTCATAGCTATGGACCACATAAACTTAATAATGCTTCTGTGTTACATTTCCAGAAATGTGTGAGTGTATGTGTTCTCTCTGTCATCCATCTAACTTCTCTGACACTACAGCTAGGGAAATTTCTGGAAGAGGAATAATATCAAACATCACTAGGAATTAGTGCACTTCAAACACATTTCAACTGGGTTGTGATACAGACACTTCTCAGTAATGTCTTTCTACAAATTCAACTGTACAAGTTCTCTAACACCTTTAAACGACCTTGTTTACTTTTTGCTTTATTGACAGCATTTGAGTAGTTGAACAGCACTATGTCTTTTCTGCCTCTGAAGACAAAACACCAATAGATATATCTAGATTGCAGAGCAGATGTGCTGTCCAGCACCTTGCAGTCCTGCTCCTTTGGTTACTCAGCATCAGTCCCTTGTTTGTAATTAAGCTGATAATCCTCACATTGGTGTAAGACAGAAACACTATCACTGAGGTGGCTTGTAAATCATCTGCCTGAGGCTTGCATGAGGAAAGGAGAAGCAGACCTTTTATATAGCATACCACTAAAATGGCTAAAGTCGCATCCAGCTAGCATTACTGCAAGTAAAGATGCAGAAGAAAAATGGCTTCCCTGCTCGTACTGTTGCAGTGGCCAACACAGACTTCCAGCATAAGCCCCCAAGTGGGTTTTCTTAACAAAGAGAAATCCTCAGCCACTACATCACATGCTTATTACATGCACATACATCCCTGGTGCATCCCAAGATAGGTTTATTCTTGTTCACTTTCTGGGCCAATGATATACGGGAAAACAGGGGCATCATGTTTTCATCATACAAACATGTATCATCATACAAAGAAACCATGGGCTTCTTTGAAACTAATTCCAGCACGATCTGGACTGAATCCAACTCAAAATAGATCCATTCAAAGTCCCTATTTCCCAAGTGCTGTAGGGTAGAACAATGCCAATTAAAAAGTTCCAAAGGGCTTGGGGAAATTATGAAATGTAAAACAGCAGTGAACGAATAACTTACTTGCTGACCTAGCCTAATAAACTAGCTTCTTTGATGGATGATAAAAGAACTTTGAGGAACAGTGGGTTTAACTGCTCACAAGTTTTTATAATCAGTAATTTAACCACTATCTCTGCTATTTCATTCTGACCCAATTACCAGAGAATCTTGCATGTTATCTTCTGCACTTTCAGATAGATACAGCACCTTAAAATCTTTTTCCAACTTTGTAAATGTACAGGGCAGTCTTCAGTTACCTCAGGGGAAAAATGCACCAAGAAGAACAAGTACTTTATGTTGGTAATGTTACCAGTCAATTTAGGAATGTTGTTTGTCTTTTTTTAAATCTAGTCAGTATATCAATTTCAAGCCTGGAGCATGAAGCAACTTTTCTGAGTAGCATTGTGTGTTGGGTTTCTACGTGCTTGGTGTAAAAAGGAGCCTCAACTTTTACAGAATGAAATCTTGGGACTACTCCCACATGATATGTAACAAAACTGGTTAATGAGATGGACTGCACTGTAGTTTGAAATACAATTATTTCCTTATACATTATAATTTATTCTTTGCAAATAGCTGTATAAATCATTAAATGATTCACCTAATTTCTGCAAATCTGTATTTAAGTAGTCATTTTCATATTATGCTTTGACGCTTGTTTTTTCACATTCACTGGATGATCTGTCTCTTAATTGTTATGTTTTCAAGGTCTGGGGTTGTCTCGATTCTTCGTTCTTGTAATACTTAGGACATTTGTGATTCAGTTGTATTTGAAACAGTTTATTGCCATCACCACCCAAATAATAAATAATAACTGTCTGAAGCACTTGACAGCTTTCTTTTCCTTTTGAGATGTTAATATTGAAAGAATTGTTTCTTTTCTGAGAACTGAGTGTTCTCCTTTCATTAGTCTTATAAAAAACACACAAACCCTCAAACTTCTAACTTTTCCTGAAAAGAAACACTGCTAGTTTTAACTTTTTTTTTTGTCTGAGTTCCTCTCCCCACTATGATCTGCTGTCAAAAGTAAAGTGCACGAAAAAAAGGTTCACATTCCAATCTTTTTTGAAAAAAACTGTTTTCACATTTTTACTGTCTGTGTATATATGAATGCCATTAGTTTTTCAACATTATCTAGGGCTTTGCATGACTGCATTGTTGTGCCTATGCAGTACAACAGTGTTACTCCACAGAGTCATCTGTAGATTTACTGGAGGAGGATCAAGGTACTAGAGCAGTTCCTCCCAGGGAAGTATTACTAGCTGTAGGATGCAGCTGAATGGTCAGAAAGGGCATGCATAGCTGTGCAACAATGTGTTACTTTCTTGGCTACATTCAGCTCTAAGTAGGAGACCAAAGTTACAAGAGATGATATCAGTGTGGGAGTAATGGCTTGGTTTTATTTTTGCATTTTTTCAGTACTTTGCAACTCACTCGTTTTCTTGCCTCACACACAGCAGTTCTCTCTGCTTGGGTGTGTGTCCAGGGTCCACTTCTGTCTCCCAGATCATATGGTGGAATGTCATCTCTGGCAGAAACCTGTCTGGGACAGAAAGACAAGATCATCCCTGTATTTCCGTAAGAGTGTCCCTCATGCGGCATCATGTGGAAATTGTGCGAATTGTGGCAGTTGTTTGGGTTTTTTTTCCTGATTCTGGAATGACAACTGGGTAATTGCACAGTTCTGATTTGGTATCAAGGAAAAGCATGTTGCAAGGATGCTGTGAATTCTAAGTTCATACTGGTCATTCAAGTAGATACACCTGCAAGTTCACATTTTTAATCATTAAAAAAAAAGTCATTAAAAAAAATCCATCATTTAAAACCCCCCATCATTTTACAGGCTCTGGTTTAGTGAAAAAGAAGTCAAAAATGATCTCATAAAGCATATGTCAAGCAGAAGTCAAAAAAGCTCTCATAACTTTGAGAACTAAAGTTAAAAACTGCAGTACAGGACACAGGGCATATTGCCTGCAAACCAGCCGAGAGAGGATTGCCATTAGCTGAGGTCATGCTGTCAGCCTGATTAAGGCAATGACCTGAAGGCAGATGGATGCCTGCTTCCGCATCTATAGCGCATTCCTAAGAGCACTCAAAACTGTATCATCCCCCAGTCTTTCTCTTGGCACATTTAGCAGCCACTGCATACCAGAACCTCTGCTCTTGATGCCAGCCCTTGGCACAAGGTTGTAAATGTGCCCAGCTGTATCCAGTGTCCCTGCTGTTGGCAATCATGTGCCTGAAGAACTTTATAGTACTTATAAGGTACATGCCTATAGTTACAGTTGAGATATGATGGACTTATGCTCCCCCCCCCCCGCAGTTAAGTTACACGTGTTCTGGCTCACTTGGAAAGTGACACGGACACAGCTGGCCCTGGTGTCATGCATGACAAACAGCTGGCCCTGTAGAGAGCATGGTCAGGCTGCCTCCCACGGGGTTCTGACTTGCAGAAACACAACTCCACAACCTATAAGGTTATAAAGTAGGTATGTTTATTCAGAGCTGAGATGCACGGGGGATCGCTCCACCACAAACGTGCGCACCTCTCGTGGCACCTTGTCTTGGCTTTATGCTACAAAGCATCACATATTCATAATATGCCTATACATATGCATGACCCATTCCTGCTTCGTATTATAATGAGCCTGAAAGTCTTTTTCATATGTTCCATGCCGGTCTCCTCCTAGTTGCGTCTGCGCAGTGTGTCCCGGTGATCGTGGGCTGGGGTTGCAGAGATGAAGTAGCTCCTCTTCCTCACTGTTGAACTTTTTACCTTGGTTTCTTGTGCAGTGTCTGTAGCCTCCTGGACTCAGGCCGGACCATAGGGTTGGTTTTGACTAGTTTTTAGGTCTGTCTTCCTATTCCATCGGGAAGCATTCCCTCACAGTTTCCGTTAATCAAGGTTTCCATATTGTTCTGCTCTCTGGCCCATCGACTATGATCTATTATCCTACGCAATCTTAGTTATCTTTTAACTAATGGGCCTCTAGCCCCTAGCCTGATCTCTAAGTCTTCCATCTTTATCTCTAAACTAAGTTATACCTTCATTTCTTCAGTGCCTAATTTCTATATCCTATTTTAATTTCCTAGCTCCTCATCTCAGTTCGAGTCTCCTCCACCATGAAGTTCCATGACACGTCCTGCTCCTTTGCTCTCCTTTTCCCATCTTCACAGATTGCAGCCTGTCTCAACACGTTTCCACAGCAAAGTTGGCCTGAACACTGAGCGTGGTGCCAAGCAAGGTGCCTTACGCAGGCAGCTTGATTGAGTCTTGAATTGTGCAGCCCAGCTTAGGGCAGGGCAACTGTTAAAAGCGTCTTGCCTACCCCTAAAGGCTTGTGGAATTGGTATTGTGCGTGCAGATACCATTATGGAAAATCCTGACTGAAAACAAAGGGAGTTTGAGGTGCAGGGAGGGAATAATACTCCCATAATATTCTCTAGCTTTCATGCAGCGCTGTTCAGCTATAGCTTTTTGATAGCCAAATTTACTCCTGGTATAAAACTCTGTTACTATTTGAGTGATTACTATGCAGACAAATTTGGCACTAGATTGTGTTTTAAATGGTGGTATTTTTATTCTCTTTTCTCCACATAGCTACAAGCAGTGGAATAAACAGTCAAGTAAAGTATATCAAATACAAATCAAAGGAAACAAAAGGCAAGGGGAAAGGAGTGGCCTTCTAATCAAAGCACAGGGTTAGAAGTTAGGGAATTACAATTATCAGAGCTTCCCAAATAAAGTCACTTCACCACTCTGGGCTTGCAGGGGATATTCTTAATGACTCTGAAGAGCATCATACTGCACTTAGGCTTCTGAGACTCACACATTCAACTGACTTCACTCCTCGTAATCAGGAGGGGATAACTATTATTAACTGGGTGGGTCTGTTTGACTGAGGTCATAGTTTCTTTGTCCTAAACAAGCTGTATTTCTATACTGGAATTAAAGGATTGAATCCAATCATTTAACTCAAGAACACTTGTTCTTGCAGTCTTCTCCTTAGGGAGATGAGTGTGAGAAAGAACCCTCAGAAACTGTGTGAAGTTCATACTCCTTGGGGAAGGTTGGGTTGTGGAGGGACATTTCTCTTCAGATTAAGGGAGTGTATTTCACTGGCAGGAGAACATGTTTTGACACGTGAGGAAGGTGCCTACCGTTCCAAGCGAATACAAATCTGCAGTTCGCAACAGGCCACAGGGACTTTGGATGGAAACTGCAGTAGAAATGTAAACCATTTTAAGGTAACTGCAATCTTGTTACCCTAAACAGAGGCAAATTCCTAAACTATTACTTTGGGGGAAAAAAAAGATCCGCAAATGTTTCATTTACCATACCAAAGAGAGGTGTGCAGGTACAGAAAGTGTATCTGGGGTGAGGCAAAAGGTGCTTTCAAAATACCGGGCACTGAGGGAGACTGCATGACACACATTTTGTCTACACGTGTCTGTCTGTCCATCGCGGCAAGTCACCACCTAAGGGACGCCCCGCCGGGAGGTGACAGGTGACCAAGACCGCTGACGCTGGAGCACCCTGAACGCCCAGGCCTGGGGCACGGGGAGGCTGCGGGCGCCGCCGCTTTCCCTCAGGCACGCTCTGTGGGAGGCAGGCGCCCTCCGGGCAGGCTCTAGCCAAGAGCCCATCGCTCGGAGGGGCGGCCAGGCCCCGGGGCACCGCGGCGCGGCCTGGCCTGGCCTGGCCTGGCCTCGCCTCGCCCCCCAGCCCCGGCGCCGGCAGAGGCTGAGGCCACCCGGCGGTAGCGCACCGCGCATGCGCCGCCGCTGCCACCGCTCCGGCCGCCGTTGAGCCGCCGACCGCATCCACAGCGGGGGAAAGGGGCGGGCGGGCGCTGCTGCGCCTGCGCGGGCGGTTCCCGGGCAGCCTGCGCGGGGGGGCCGGGCCGAGCCGAGCCGAGCGGTGGGTGGCCGCGCGCGCGCGAGCCCGGTGGCGTGGCCAGCCGTGCGGGCGCCGCGGGGCATGGTGAGCAAGGGCCCGCTGCTGCGCCTGCTGACCGCCATCAACCGGAGGAGGATGAAGCTGCTTATGGGGCTCGCCTTCGTCGCCTATGTCGCCTGTGAGTGAGCCGGGGGTGGGGGCGGGTCTGGCCCGGCCATTCATTGCCCGCCGGCCGGGCGCCCCCCCCGGCCCCCCGCCGCCTGGGTGGCGGCTCCTCCTGCGCCCGGTGGGGCCGCGCCGTTGCGACGCGCCGCAGCGCGGCCGCTCCCGGCCCCGGCGGGGAAGGGGGGCTCCCCGCGGGCCCCCGCCCCCCCGCGTCTCTGGGCGGCCGGGCTGAGGGCTTCCTCCCTCTCCCCGCCCTGCCGAAACTTTGCCGAGTCCAGCGGGCAGCCGGCTAGGCCGTGGCGGAGGGCGCCGGCGGGGCCGCCCGCCGGGCCGGGACGGGGCTCCCCGTCAGGAGTGCTTCCCCCGCCCCGTCCCGAGGGTTTGCGCGGGGAGGACCCCCCTGCCCCCTCGGCGGCCCTGGGGGGCGACGGCTGGGGGTGGCGTGCGCACTGCGGGCGGCTGCGTCCCTCCCGGGGCCCGCGACCGCCCCTGCCCTCGGTGCCCCGCGGGAGGGAAGGGGCTCCAGGGGCTCGCCGTGCGGCAGGCGGCCGGCCGGCCCTTCAGGCCGAGCCCCGGGCGGGCGGAGGGGCGGAGGGGTGAGCTGCCTCGGCAGGGAGGCTGAGGGGGAGCGGGACGAGCCAGCCGTGGCTCAGGGAGTAAGTATTTCCGCAGCCGCTCCTCAGACCGCTCTTTGTCCGCCTTGGTCCTAACCTGGTAGCTGTGCGAGGTGAGCCTGCGAGGAAGTTTTGCAGGGCGGGCCTCGTGTGTGTTTTTTGTGAAATCCTCCGATGTCCTCTGAGGGCTAAGTAAATGTTTGTTTGTTTGCTTATTAGCTCAGCACGTAGCTGAAGTCTTAAGAGCCTGAAGAAAGGCACAGAGGTATTTGGGAAAATCTTAGAACAACCACTGACAGGGATGTTTATGACTTCAATTATTGGGCGTGAGTCAAATAGTCTCACATTTATAACGTTGTCCTGTCAGCTCTCTTCCCTTTCTCGTCCAGATTTTTCTGTGGTGGTTTTCAGATTCAGTTTATTTTTGTTAGCCTGTTCTGGTTTTAGACTTTGTCAGATTTTACATAGATGGCACATCGTGAGGAAGCATCTTTGATGCCTTGTCAGCTTAGCTAGGGACAAGTGATTCTCTTGGATCTTGAAAGCATATATAGATGAGCTAGCGTTGGGGATGAGTGTGTGCATCAGAGCTAGGATACTCCCTTTGCGTTTTGGACGGTGGAGAGGTACAACTCAAGTAATTTGGCAGAAAGGATGGTGTTTCTTACCCCAGAAACACAACATAGGAATTCCCTTTGCTACCATATATTACTGTGTTTGCAGGACCTCATTATTTAGATACTGCTGTTATTGTTGAAGTTGTGTGCTGGCTCTGACTCTTAAGACAGTTTGTTTGTCCAAGGGACTTCAGGTCCCACGCATACAAAAGCAGGGACAGCTTAGTGTCCTTATTTGGAAGAGTTTGATGTTTTGCCAAAAGTTATACTTAATTTTGAAACCAAAGTCAATAGGCCCTGTGAAAATACTGAAATTGAGCGGCAGTTGACACAGTCATTAGGACCTGGCTATTGATTAGATTCTACCGACCTAGTTGGTGTTTGCTTTCTAGCTTTGTGAGTAAAAGTTAGACTTAAGGAAGGGAAAAACTGCCATGTGATTTCTCCTGTCTGGGCTCCAAGTCACAGAAGTCTTCTCACAGCTTGTTTCCGGTTGTTCTTTGAGATTCAGAAAAAATGGAGGATGAGAAGGGACTACAGGTCAGTGTGGCAAAATGGAGCTTGAAAAGGGAACAGGTTGGTGTCTGATGGGAGTACGGTTTTTTGCAAATTAACATGTCAGATTGCTGTGCTTTTCAATCTTTTGACTAGCAGTCAGAAGTAGTGGAATCATTAGTTAGAGCTCTGGTGTCTTCAGTACAGAATGACACGCTAGCAGATGCCTGGTCTAATAGATTCTAGAGAGACTATTTTTTGTTTTCTTTTCTATGGAAGTGATTATGATCCCATCCCCCTATCCTAAAAGTGTACTCCTTGCAATATTACTGAATCATCACTGTGCTCTGGTTGCAGCCAGATAATGCCAGACTAAAATAGCATAGAATCTGAGAAAACTGATCTGCTGGTGTAGGTGTATGTGCTGGCACTTTTTACATTACTTCTTTCTCAAGTGCTCTCCAAATGACTAAGTGTTTTCAGGCTGTGCACCTCCTTTACATGAATTTCCATTCAGTGTTAGTACATGAGGAATCAGATTTGAAGCACATTATGTTACAGGGAGTGAAATACTTGGCAAGTACATTATTTTTTTATGAACTAGGAGATAGGACTTTTTTTTGATAGTGCCATTTTGTCAGTTTGTGTGTAAAACCCCGAGAGAATATTTAGGGAGTATCTTTTAGAAAAGTGTCTTATTTCATAAAAAGCTTCTGCCTTTGAATGCAAATTTGTTACAAACGTGCCTGAAGAACTTCTCTGTGAGAGTTTTCAAACTAGAAGAAGCGCTTATTATAGGCAGTTGAAAGCCTCTCGGCTATAAAGAGTCATTGAATGGCTCTCTTGGTAGTTTCACAGCACAAGGTGTTGAGTGGTTAGGCTGACTTAGGTATCCCTGCTTCACATCTCCCGATTCCCAACAGCATCCACCACATATAGGGACTTAAATTTCTGTGCTGTGCACCAGATAAAGGAACTGGTCTGATCTAAGATCACCTTTACAGGTTATAAGCATCTGGCAGTGTGGGTGTAGCTGTTTTGGCCCAACTGAGAAGGCCATGGAATGATGAAATGGGCAGCAGGGAGTGCTGTTGGCAGCCTTGCCATCACACACTTTACAGGTCTACAGTTAGTGTCTCACCTAAAGAGTCTGAGGTACACGTCAGGCTCATGTTAAAGATACCTAGAGCTCTTTTTATGGACTTCACTGGTTTCCCTAGTGGCACTTAGAGTAAGAAGGATCCTTACTTTACATCTGGGTTTGAATTAAAGTAGTATTTGACATCTCATTTCTGTAAATCTAATTTCTATTAATTTAAAAAAAATCATTGTTCACTTGAAACAGTGTGCTATGCATACTTTGTAAAAAAAAAATAGAATCCAAAAGGAGCATTCCTATGTGGCAGGCAGTTAAAATTGTAACTTAAGCAGCTGTTCCCTAGCAAAACTGAAGTGAACAGAGTTTTAAGCTACATTTACCTTATCTGTAGACCCTAGAAGAAAGGGGTGACTTTGTTCCCTGTCACCCAAGTGATGAATCTGGAGATAGTGCAGCTAGTGAGCTGTCTGAATCACTCTGTAATCTGGTAGAATGCTACTCAGTTTATTATTACTATTTTTTAATATTTTTTAATATTTTTTTTTCAGAATTAGCTTAATTGACTCACTTGCGGTGCTGTCTCCTTCTGTGAACGTTGCATGGCTATACTGTGCTACATATAATGGGAAGCCTTGCCCAAAGGTTGAAATTTCATTGCCCTTTTAATGGTACAGTCTTTTGCTACAGCTTTTCTCTGATGTAACACACAGCAAGAAACTGCAGGAGTGCTAGTGCTAACCAAAGGAGAGGGGGGGAATGTGGAGGTGGACTGAAACAAATCCTTTCAGTGGATGGCTGCACTTGCATCATCTTGAAGCCTTTGTGAAACCACAGCTTAAGAACATGAGGTGATTATAAACACAAGTGGATTTAATTGATTTTTTGCTGTCCGTAACAAGAAATGTAGACAGATCATAAAACAACCACTAATTAAATAGATACTGTAAAAAAATTTTAAAAATCCACTGTCATCACAATATGAGTAACTTATGTGCAAGCTGAGAGGGTTTTCTTGTTTGAAAAGCCCGTTTGTGGGTTTTGTGGGTATGTCAATACATAGACCCCTTCAACTCGTGCCCTTTGAAGTTTTAATGTTTATTCAGCTTCGTACAGGCATACTGAGATGCTTTAGTGAGGCTGTCTTTGTAGAATCGGGACCTTACGTAGGTTGTTGGAAATAACACTGTAAAATCTTGTAGCCAGATTTTAAAGACCAGAGCTCGACGATCTGCATGGTTTGCTTTAATCTTGGTGCTGCTGTAAACAACCTACTGATGTCTTGGTATAACGAGGGAGTTGCATGTTCTTAATGAAAATAAAGAGCTCTGTTTCTGGTAAAGTAGAATAGTTCTCTTTGCTTGTTCATAGATCAAATAGTTCTCAGGAAGTATGTCAGTAAGTAGACTTGTTCCTTTTCCAAGGGAAAAAAGAATGAATAGTAAGGTGCTGTTGCGAGATCCATGATTAAGGCCTCATTACCTTTATAAGATAAATTACAACACAGCTACTGAAACAACTTAAAAACAAAATGTCAAAATAATGTGTGGGAAGTACATCCTACAGTGTTGTGGCCTGACTTCTCCCAACATTGTTAGATTCCATGGTGGTTATCCTTTGTTGTACAAGGTTAGTCATTTTTGTCAGATTTCCATCAGCTGGGAAGACGGTAATGTGCTCTTCTCAGAATATCAAAGTGTGAGTATGCTTTTTTTGGTTTGAATCTTGCCCGCCCCTTGCATGTTGCTTATCTTGCATGTGTTCAAAGGTTAAATGCTACTTAGTGTTGTGTTCTGATAATCTTTTACTTTCACTTTTCATAATGGAAAACTAGCTGCAAATTTGGTCCTGTCCTATTGCTTCAGGCTAGCTGTCTGAAAGTTACTCAGCACTGCTGTGGAGAATACCAGACATCTTCCTTCCCCAGTTGTTTTACAACCAGACAGCAGGATTGACTGGCCACGGATGAGTTAGAAATGGTCTGATGTGACATCAGGCTCGCCTGCTTTTTGTGTCAGCATGCCATGGATTCCCCACAAAAAAACAAACAAACCAAAAACATTTGCTTGCTGGCTTCATGTCCTGCAGAGCTGCCTTTCATCTGTGGGTTTATGCAAATAAGTTTACTGTCTTCAACAGCTTCCAGTTCCCTGCTCATCAGGCTTCCAGCTAACCGTAGCTGGGTAGCGTGAACAAATTTTCATAAGCTTCAGTTCAGTTTCAGGAATGGATGGACCTCAACTCTGCTTTGCTAGCTCTGATGTTTTAAAAAATTTTTTTGGCATCCTGGAGAAAATCACCCTTACAGTTCCCAGCTTATCTTCATTTATTATTTGTCTTTAGTGTTTGTCTTTAATATTTTATCTCTACTTAGTATTTGTCTTTCCTGTGGCATGTGCAGGAGGTGGTGTCGTCATCATTCTACTGAAGGACAAACATTCTTGGAGCTTTCATCTTCTTTCCCGTCTGTGTTTTTGCAACGGGGAAATGTTTCCCTATCATTTCTATTGCTTGTTTCTTTTCTGTAAGATTGGTTGACCAAAGCAGAGTTTAGTTGAAACCAGTAGTTCTCAGCTTCTGCTTCGTGAACCCTAGGGAGGGAGAGGTGGGGGTTACTGCACCAATTTACCTGAAGGGGCCTGTAAAAGGTAACTGGGAAAAGTGAATTTGTTTCAGTTACAGTGCTGACCACTGGAGCATGCTGTGAGTCTGCTGAAAACAACCCTGGCAGTCAACAAAATAAAATGCTGAAAGTAATCAATTTGAGTCATGACTCCTCATTTGATTGCCACCCTAATTTGAGTCATGTTACCTTGGATGGCTGCTCAGTTTCTGGGGTTTGTCATGCATGCTAGTGTATCATCATTATCTTGGGAGTGTGGAATATTCTCTGCCTCTTTGAGTTTCTTGAAAAAAGTCCCACAGTTCTGCTAGCCATGTCTGGGAAGCAAAGGGAAGGTCAAGGGCTAAATTAAAGAAATCAGTGCCCCCCCCGCCCCCCCTTTTTTTTTTTATAAGGCATTTGAAAAATCAGGGCTGCTGTCTAGATTGGGAAAAGCATGATTGTGTAAAACTGCATATGATATATTGCAGTTGTTGAGATAATAGTTCTTCTGCTTTCTCTTTCCTTCGCTTGAAACAGGGAGATGTGTGGCCCTAACAGCAGCCGGTACAGGTCTGTTGGCTTAGAATTTTCTGTTGATTTCTTTAACCTGCCATATTGCTTTAAAGCAAATGGAGAAAATGCTTTTTTCAACAGATTTTGTGCATTTGAATTGTGTAGATCAGATTTATCTGGAGATAGATGTCATTTCATAGGTTTTTTTTCATTATCTGCTGCTGTTTAAGGAAAGACTTAGGGCTTTCAGTTCTTTCTCTCTTATGAAGTGAGAAGGGGACACGGGGATGTTAGCAATTTAGATTGCTTAGCTTTCACATTGCCAAAATAATTTTGACCTGATTCAGAATGCAATTATTGCATAGTACTTCAGTTAGGTATAGGTCAAAGTCCTTCTGTTGTCTTCTTTGGGAATTCAAACCTTTTGTAGGCAGTCAACATATTTGCAAACCACTTTGCTGTTTCAAGCCAGTAAATTAAAAGCTAGAAAGTTTTATGATGTCCAAGGACACTCAAGTATATGTGGTGATGAAAATTGAAGATCCTGTTTGGGAGTTCATAACTGTGATGAGTTACATGCATTGTGGTTTTTTGTTGTAAATATTGGATTTTTTTTCTGTTTGTAGTAGCTAACAGTTGGAGTGCATTACCTTACTTGTGGCATACAAAGGATAGACAAAAATGGATGAGTAGTGGTAAAGAATGATATGCTAAAGATAGGAGATAGGAGTAGAAACACTGAACACAGAACTAGAAAAAAGACTTAGAAGAGTTGGAAAGAATTTGATGTCTGGGAAATGAAGAACAGAATTCAGTTGTAAAGTGATGATGCTAACTGAAAGGAGATGGAGACTCCCTTTTTACAAGGAATCATATGGAAAAGATGAGGCGTAATGGGTACAAGTTACTCCTGGGGAGATTCCAGTTGGACACAAGAGGAAAATTTTTCACAACGAGAACAATCAGCTGTTGGAATAATCTCCCCAGGCAAGCAGTGGATTTTAAGATTCAACTGGAGAGGGTGCTGGGCCATCTTGTCTAGACTTTTTGTCTAGTCTTGTCTAGAATTTCATGGCCTTTGCCATGAAGGGTTAGACCAGATGATCCTTGAGGTCCCTTCCAACCTGGTATTCTACGATTCTGTGTTAGAGTAAGTATTCATGGTCAGCTTCCCATCCAGTATGAAGCACCATTAACTCTTGTAAAGAAAGAAAATTTGCATGATGTTATATCTTGCAGCTGTAGGGATGTATCAGTGCCAGAGTTTAAGTAGTCATTCTTAAGAGAGGGTACAAAAATGTTGTCTTGGTGACTATGTTGCCTTGCTTTTGCTAGGTGATGACTAGCTGAGAGATTGACAGAGTGGTAGTGTTATCCAAGTTGAAGAGAGAGCATCTTCCCCTTTAGAAAACCCTGGTGGGAGAAGCTGCAATTCCTATTTGCTGTCTTTGATTTGTGGCAGGAACTTTACTGTTGAACAAGACATCAGCTGAGGAAATATAACAGGAAAAACTACTTGCCATACAGAAACCTATATAGACATACAAGAGGAGTAGATTTTACATTTTTTTCTAATATTCAAATTATTGCACATTCTCCAAAGGCATAACCATAAACTTCACCCAGGAAGGCGACATTCCATAATACAAAGTTATGATTAGTAATTGCATGTTATCTCCACTAATATTGCAACATACTCTCGTTAATCTCAATATAAAAATTTTCTAAAGCAAATTAACAAACTGCTGGAATTACAGATAGGATAGAACTGGGGATTTTTTTTTATTGTTATGGACTCAAGAGTATAAAATGCAGTTTGAAATGCATTGGCCAAGTCATAGAATGGTTTGAGTTGGAAGGAACCTTTAAAGATCATCTAGTTCTGACCCCCCTGCTATGGGCAGGGACACTTTCCACTAGACCAGGTTGCTCAAAGCCCCGTCCAACCTGGCCTGGAACACTGCCAGGGAGGGGGCATCCACAGCTTCTCCGGGCAACCTGTTCCAGTGTCTCACCACTGTCATAGTAAAGAATTGCACAACAGGAAATTGCTTGGGATTTCTGTTGTACTTTTTCAAGTGTGATTTAACAGATTTTGTGTTGTTTTTTACTTGATGCGGGCAGGGTTGGCTTGTAGCCAAAGGATAGCTCTTGGAATAGTGCTGTGCTGAAAGTAGCCCAGTCATCGTACTGCTCTGCATCTGGCATAATTTCAGAAAGGGTCTTTTCTAGAAAAACTAAACAAACCTTTAAATTTCCAGGAATATAAATGTATTCAGTAGAAAGAAAAACATTCTTTACTCCTCTGTGACTGATTGGCTTTTGTTTAATGTAGTTTTGAGAAGTCTTGGAAATCTACAACAATTTTACCATAAGGCTGTGCTTGCCAGGTAGTTATAGCTTTATCTCTCAGAGGCTGGAGGGGAAAAAAACAAACAACAAACCAAACAAAAAAGAGGGTTGGGGTTTTTTGAAAACTGTGAGTGATTAATGTTTGGTTGGCAAAATGTAAATACCTCTTTAATAACAATACTGTGATTAAGGCTTTAAGAAACAAATCTGTTTTTTGAAAGTACAGCTCTTTATCGCTTCATCCAAGGCATGTCATTCTTCTTCTCTGGAAGCTGTCACTTTAAAGTGTAATGTCTGTGGGAGTGATTAATGCCTTGGATGTATTTTTAATCTGCATGGTACTTGCAATTAATCCTTGTAAAAACACTACAATAAAAATGATTGTTCTCATTATTTTGTGGAAGGGATGCATAAGGGAAAAAACATCCCAGAACAGATAAGCGTCAAAATAGGACTACACCTTTCTCCTACAGGCTATTAAACCAGGCTTTCATGTGTCTCAGAACAATCCAGATATTCTGATCTCTTCCCTAATGGCAACTTATTCTTACCTTAATCAGTCATTTGGTGAGGTGTACAAATAGTCTTTAAGAGAATAAGCAGAACCGCTCTCTCTTCTCTCTTGTAGGTGAGTGTCTTAATTGTTTGGTTACAAGTCATGCTTCTGTCTGTCTAGTCCAATTAATCATAAAGTCTTCCCTTGCACATTGTCTGTCTGAATGCCCTCTAATTGGATGAACCGGAAGTTCTTCATAGAGAATGTACTGTGTGTGGCTGTAGGGGGTGAGGGTGTTAAATCTCTAAGGTTTGAAAATTGGCATAGGATCCTGGATGAATACTTCATGGCTTAAAAGATTCATCTTTAGAGTTGGATTTTTTTTTAATTCTGTATTTTTAAGACTGGCTTTTACAGTGAGGTGCTCAGTTATGTTAGCGTTTGCTCAAATTGGGTCCATTAGGAGTCTGATGCTTTTGAAAACTGGGTTTATATGTAGTGCCTGATTCATGACCTTGCTGGTATGGAAGCTTTTTTATCCATCCACGTGTTTGCAGCTTTTGCTGCCTGAACTTGGTGGGCCTGTCAAGGGGTTTTATGGTGCCTGTGAGGGTTTCCGTCTTGGATTTAGGCTTGTAATTCTGCATCATTCTGCTTGTGGATTTGGGCTCACTTGCCTTGTTTCCATTATTCTTGCCTGAATGTCAAACTGACCTTCCTTTAGGGCAAGGAAGTGACAAGTCAAGGAAGTCCTCTGTGAGCCATAGTCATACTGCTGGTTCTGCAGCTGTGTAAGCTGTTATATGTAAATAATTGTTTTACAAAAAAACCCAAAAAAACCTTAATTCCGCTGTAGTGCAAAACCTTATCTCTGATCCCTTCCACCTTGGTGTAAGCTGTAATGTGAACATGCAGTAGTAGCCAAAGAGATCCTCGCTAGAATTGTGTGTTCAGGATACTTTGTGAGGGCAGTATATTCAAGCGAGTTTCTGTGGCACCTCTCTGCATGTGAGAGAGGCTTCAGGGTTCTTCAAATCCCTCCATATGGTATTTCTTATGTGGGTCATTTTGCAGTTTCTTTTTTTTTTTTTTTTTTTGTTTTTGCAATGGTACGAAAATACGTTTCCTAGAAGTTTAATGGAAGGTCGTTTACTCCTACAGAACTGGGATATCAAGCATGGTCTTTCTGGAAATACATGAATGCCTTTCTGAGCTCCTCTTTTCTGCTGTGGACACTGAGCACACACAATTAAGATGTTTTCTTTAGGAAGAGGGTTTCTTGTATGCAATGTAGCTGCACTGTCTTTGCAACAAAACTGCCAGGGTGGTATTTGTGGTGCAGCTGGCAACTCATTTTCCATCAATTCCTACTTCACCAGCTGAGCCCAGATGTTTCCTGCCACTTTGTAAACAATGTTACATTATTTGTATGGGTTTCTGTAGCCCAGAAAAATAACTGGTTTTAGGTATAGCTGAGTAATGTATAACTTGAGACTTCTGTACCTGTACTTACCAGATGGTCATCATTCACTAAAAAAAAAAAAAAAAGTTTTTCCATTAATGTTATCGTAAATAATTCTAAAATCCTAACCAGAGGGCAAATAACTTTAACTTTGTGCTCAACACAGTATCTCTTTTACCCCCAGAGATTTTATGTTATCTAATTAACATGAAGTCCACAGTATTTTTTAAATTCGTTTGGATTTTATTGATCATCTGTTCTAATATAAAGCTTTCTTATCTTTCCCCAGAAGATGACAGAGGTTTTGTGATACCACCACAGCTATCACTGTGCTCTCCTACAATTTGATAGTCTGTCATGGATTCGTTTGAGTTACTCTTTGAATTACTCAGCAGCAGTCAGTAGGTTAAAAACAGTTCACTAGCTTTGCCATACCCTTAAGGGTGGAACAGCTGCATTACTGCATCGTCACTCCTGTCTTCCCTGCTTCTCTTTCCTTGGTGTTTCTTTTCTTTTGTCCAGGAGGTGCCTGTGACTGTAGCAGCATTTTTTATTTTCTTGCTTCTGTAACACCTCATCCGTCTGCTTGAGGATGATAAGTAATTATCACGAAAATGTACGTGCAAAGCCTGAATCTAGGCAAAATACTTCATTAGCTGCTCCTTGAGACCTGAAGTGCAGCTTACAAAAACTGAGGATGCTTCAGAAGCTTTCTATATGTATATTAATACTGCATATAGGTTTAGGCCTTCTTAGGACCCAGT
This sequence comes from Strix aluco, assembly GCF_031877795.1. Taxonomy (NCBI): domain Eukaryota; kingdom Metazoa; phylum Chordata; class Aves; order Strigiformes; family Strigidae; genus Strix; species Strix aluco. The sequence goes on along the minus strand of NC_133932.1, from coordinate 68,801,252 downwards.
GTAATTTGGATCTTTAGATTGAGCCTTGTCTCTTAAAGAGCAATTGCAGAATGATTTTCTGGTGATATTTCCTGTGTTGCTGATTGTTGTGGGGTCCCTTACATAACTGTTCCATATTAACCTTGTTTGTCTTGATGATCTGAAGTTGTCAACTCTAGCACAGCCTGGTTTATGGCTTCTCATTTTTTCACTTTAAACTACACTCTGTCCTAGTTGAAAGCTGAAAGGAAAATCAGTGTTCAGAGAGTCTTCGTGCAATCGCTTAAACTCTGAACAGTTTCAAAATGTTTTTTTTCTAGTAGAAAATAAATAGGGCAGATGAATCTTTTTGTGAACTCAGAAACAGCTGATATATGTTTGCTGTGCTATTTTATACTGCCTTTTGTCTTCCCTAAAACTTGTGGCACCTCTTTGGACTGGTTCAGCTATTGCATGTAGTGGCCAGTCTTTTTCATCTTGTCAGTCTGCAGTTTCCAGTTTGTGTGGTTCATGTCTACAGGACTCCTTTCTTGCTCTTGCCATTTCTTTCAATATCCCTAATAAACAAGTCCAGAGGTCTGGTTTGTTTAATCTGTGTGCGGTGACAAATTATAGTTCAGAGAATTCTTGTACATTTTGTTTATGTAATATAGTGTGGGATAATGATCAGATAAGTGTATCTGCTGATTTACTGGTCAGATAATTCCAGGTGTGGACTGGAATAGTCTAGTCCTTTTTATTGAATTACTGTATTTTCCTACTTTTTTATAGTCTCATGTAATTTCATCATAATTCCTCCCATACCCTTAAACTGTGTTCTAGTCACTTGGGGGATGTGTGTGTGTGTGTGTGTATATATATATAATGAATGTAGGTTATTTAGATAATTTGTGATTAACATACTTAAGTGTTTTAAATTCCTCCTGATGATAATAGGAAAAAATGACCTCATGTACTGTTATATGACACTGTAATGTTCTCTCTATTCTTATTTTCCAGCTGTATGGGGAAACTTTGTCAATATGAGGTAACGTATATAATTTTTCTGTTGAATATCCTTATCTGAAATAAAAATCAACTTACCTTTCCCATCAACATGTATCACCTTGTATCAAGTAGGGAGTAAACAGAACAGCAGCTCACACTGTTGCTTGGATAGTTCCGAAGCAGCTGATACCATTTTTTAAATACAAGGTGTTCAGGCTCAAAAGGGGTTGTATGTCATCTGCAAGTCTTGCCCAGGATCTTACTCACACTTCAGCATCTGCCTTTATACAAATTCATCTTCTGATTTTGGATTTTTTCAGGCAAGTTGGTTGGCATAGCCTGGCACATAGGTTTCGATTTTGCTTTTCCTCAGCACAGATTTGACCATATCTCAATGACAATACAGGCTTAAATATTGAAGAGCAACAGATCGTTCACTGCTTGCCATAATTATGTTTCTGTACCTAGAATTAGAAATGCAGTTTTGAGGGTTTTACCTCCTTCAGCAGTTAATTGGGAGAGAATCCGATGCTTTAACTGCTGAAAAGCAAAAAAATCCTGCACTGTTCCCTAGAATTCTTGCCCTTAGAAACAGGAAGGTATAGCATATGCATGCAAAATGTGCAGATTCTCACAGCACTTCTTGCATACTAGTGTTTGTCCTCTGGGAAAATACACCAGGAAGACACAACTGGAAAAGAAAGTGAAGGGAATATGGGGACAGTCTGTTCCCTACAGTAAAGTCTTTGTGCATAGAGGACAAAATATTTCACCGAATGTTGTTTTGCCAGTAAAGGGTTTTGGTACTCTGTTGCCATGCTTAGCAGCACAGAGTAAAGAAACTTTGAGGCAAAGTAATAAAAATAATGAATTTTCTGTGGGCTCTGATTCACCCAGGACAGCTTACCCTGGGATTGGTTCCTGACCCAAGCTGTCCACTTTACTCCTCTGGGAGTTTCCCACCCTTTTTCTACAAAGAGTGTTCAGCTGTTAGGCCAACAGCTGATGAGATGCTGCAGCTTGCAGATGGAGATATCATTTAGATTACCATGTTATCATGACCAGTAAACTATGGCAGCTTAGCAGCTGTTACATGAGCAGCTGAGCATTTCCAAAGGAAGGACAAGAACCTCAGGGAGGGATTTGAGGTGGGCAGGTGGACATGGGACCCAGCGTGTTCATTCCCTGTTAATCTGTCCTTACAAATTCTGCCATTAGCTGCATCTGACTCCTTACTTGAGATGTCCCTTAGAGCTATCAAGGGGGAAAACTTTATTTCTGAAGGTCTGATGTTGGTCCTCAGCCAATACGATTGTCTTTGTTAGGAGGGAGAGCTCATTAAAAACTAAACTACAGAGTGCCAGTCCTTAAGTTCCAGGATTTGGGAATAAACAGTAGTAGGAACCATTTTTTATGGGACCTTTTAATATTCTGAGGGGTTTTCCAAATTTTCCTTGCTCATCTAGCAGAGAGGAAAGGCTGTGTATTCCACAGATTGTTGACGTGTTTTTTTGTAAATTTCAGTTATTTGGGAAAACATTTGAAAAATTCACAAGTATTACTTAATATTGCTTTCTTATAGTAAATACATATTACGTTAACTGGTGGGGGTTTATTTGCCACTATTACAATAAATTACGATTTGCTTTGAAAAGATTGTTCAGGGCCTGTGTGTCTTAGCATAGGAATTTACTGCAGTCTTTACTTAGATGACAAAATGAATCTGGTCAATAAGATTTTTGCCTCAGTAATAGACTGAACTGACTTTTTAGTGAGAGTGTTTTACAGCGGGATATGAAGGGAATCATTGCTCTAACTTCTAACAGTGTGGCCCATATATATATATATATATCTGCTTAACAAAGGATCTTCTGTTTCCCTAGGTGTAATGACTTCAGATCCCAAGTAAAGGAGCTCTGTTTTATTTGAAAGAACTTCATTTTATGTTGGATACCTATGAATCCTCTAGTATGCAAAAACTTTCTACTGTAAGATAAATAATTGCCCTTTCAGAAAGTTTAATTGAAAAAAAGAATTATGCAAATTTAAGGAAAATTGAATAGACTAGGTGCAAGAGGTAAAATTTAAAAATACATATTCTACACTTGTAGAAGGTTACTCAAAGAATGAATGCAACTAATTGAGATACTTTACACAATTAGGTGCTAAATAAGACCACACAGGTTTGTTCAAGACGCCAACTTCTTAGTACTCTGTTTTCACAAGTTACCTTGACATCCTTCATCCCTGGCTTCATTTCAAATTAATAACATTTGTGTGAGAAGTCAGTATTGCCAATCAGATGATCACTTAAGACAAGTTTTAGTATAGGGTTTTTTTCCCCCTTGTGTTTGGAGAAGTTCAAAGTCAAAGCCAGATACATTTCTCCTTCTCTCTTCTTGATTGATATTACGGTTACACTTGTGACATTAAGGGAAAATGTTCTGTTAGCATATTTGTAGCATACAGTAAACAGAGACCCTTAAAAGAGACATCTTAGGCATTTGCATAGTAAAGCTACACTCAGAAACATTTCTGCTGACCCTACCCTAGTGCCGTGATTAGACACTTTTCTACACTGAAGTTAATTTTGTCTGTAAAATGAATGTTATCTTTATTGTTATTGCTGTTTCCTGTGGGCTTGGGTCAGTTTCTGATGAACTTGGTGACAAGACTAGCTGATTTCAGTGGGAATTGGACCATCTGCTTTCGTTTGCTCTGAGTATGTCTTTGAAATAATACTAACTTGGGATGCTTTGAAGATACTGTTTTAATAAGAAAAGCATGATGCAGGTGCAGTGGAGCAACTATTGCTTAGTTGTGGATTATGTTTTTTCTTTTCTTGCCAACAGGTCTCTTCAAGAAAATGGGGATCAGAAAGTGGAAAGTAAAATAGAGGAGGTTAGTTTACTAATAGTTTTGGTCTGTTTTGTTTTGAGGACTCCATTTCACTCATTTCACATTGAAAGGGTGTATTTAGTTCATCTAATTACTCTCCATTCCACTAAAACCATTCAAAGCATTGGGTTTGTGTCTGTACATAAGTTTTTTAACTGTTCTTCCACCACAGTGGAGTTTCTTTTTTGAAAGTAATAGTTCTACTGTCTCATTTGCTGCAGAGACTGGGAGAGTCCTCCTGAGAACTGTTTTTTGTTACCGAATAAAGAATATACAGAAATTCTTTCCTCTGTCACCCTTACAAAATGCTGTATATATGTTTCATTAGAGATTTGAAATCTCCCAAAAATGTGGTCAGGGATGGTGTGAAGTACCAGTGCTTTAAGCACAAGACGTGGGTATTGAACACACTGGTGGTTCTGAACTTCTGTACCAGTACCTCTGAATTTCCGTTTCAACATGTTTGTTGAGAAATATTAAGAATGTGTGCAATAGATCTTTCTCCAGATGTTTTTAGACTTCCAGTCTAATAACAGTAAAACAAGGACTTTAATAGATAGAAAAGTCTTTGAGGTCAGTGCCCCCCTACCCCTTGTGTGGGTGGGTGTGACCAGCAGGTTTATATATCACTCGTTCCTCTGGACACAGCAAGAGGCCCACTGAAATTGCTTAAAATCAATGAAAAGATTGTGTTCTTAGTTTGTCTTTTGCATTCCTCTCTCCTTTTTTTTCTTTTGTTTTTTTTTTTTTTTTTTTAATTCTGGCAAATGTTGCAACAAGCATTCTGAAAATCGCAGTTGTTTAAGAACAGTCAAGTGCTTGAAATTCAATGGGTAGATCGGAGTTACTGTAAGGTCTAAGAAGTTGAGCATTTCTGGATCTTGTTTCTAAAGCTTTAGTTGTACAGTATCTTGAACCATCAGAATAGGTTTAACTGTTTCAAGAACTATTTGCGGCTCCACAGAGCTTGATATTTAGTGAATATAAATGACAATACCATATTTCCTCTTAACATGAATACGCAGCTTACTTCAGTTAATGAAGTTCCTGAATTGTCTAGGTCTAACCAGCAGTATTTGTACAAAACAAATGTTTTTTGTGGTTGATGATGTGTTGCTGTATAGTACCATTTCAAGAGATAACCCTCTGGTAGCTTTCAACTTATGTATGGCCCTAGATGGTAAATTTTGCAACAAGACTTTAGTAAACTTAAAACCAAGAGTTCAGGGACTTGTTGAAATTTGGCAGAACTGTTGGAAATTTAAGTCCTGTGATAAAGAACCTGAAACTGATGCTGACTTACGTGATTCTGTGTCTCAAAGCAGTAAAAATACAAACAGAAGTCTTGTAGGTGAACTGTATTTTCTAACAAATTTCCTTTTTTTAAAAAGTGTAGTTATACCCTCAAATCATGATGTAACTTAGATTTTTAAACATGATATTTCTTCATATTCTCATCCATGTTCTGAGAGAATTATAGCCTTTGTTCTGGAACTAATTCCTCTGTTTATGTGTCTGTGTACTCTTAGGTATGTGTATCTGCTGTCCATTTAAATAGTAGAGGTTTACTGACTGTCCTACTGTGCTCTGTTGCTCAATATATATTGCCTTTGACAGCCACAGACAAGTCACTTGTGACTTCACTTTGCCAAATAGAAATTATAACATTGGATGTTCCTATCAACAAGGCTATGGTACTCGTAGCCTTGAGGTGTTTTGTTTTTAGTGGTAAGCTGAAGGATTTCACACTGTGCTAGGTGATTTGATTTTCGGTGAAAAAGGTTCAAGGAATTTTTTGACATAAAGGGTGCTTTAAGGTGCAAGTTTCTTGGAGTGTCTTCAGTGAAGTTCTTCGTAAGAGACTGTCATGGTTTTTGCTCTGAAGTAACTTCCTATATGCATGTTTTGTGATGTGAATCTTGTTCTATTCTTCAAAGATTAAATGTTATTCCTTCATTTTAGGCTGTTGCACCTCTAAGGGAGAAAATCAAAGACCTGGAAAAAAGGTATGTCTTTTGCTAAATCTGAAAAGCAATTAAAAAGCACAGTTCGTGTTCTGTAGCGGTCAATTCTGTAAGTTGTAGGCTTGAGATAAATGTTCTGCATATACCCTCAGTACCTTGGGATTTTTATCATATCTAAGTGAGGATGGGGCCTTGAATGCTGGAAGACATTAATGCTTAAGGTATTCGGGTTGATTAATCCCACTAAAGTAAACTGGGAGTGCTGGATTTTGTAAAGTTCAAATCCCATGGAGGAATTTGCTGGTTTGAGTCCAGATGGTGAACGGATTACAATGGTTTTGTAAATCCAACCCAGGTGTGTGCTAAAACATACTGGTTTCAACTTTGAGACTGAAAATATGTTTTACCTCGCGTTTCCCACATTTGCGATCAGTTACCATGGTTCAGCTAATGTACAGTGATTTGCTTGTGAATCTTAGTCTGTGCACGTGCTTTGGATGAGCCCAACTAACTTGTTCCTCTCACAATTTGTAAGGGAATGTGTTATCTGGAATTAAACTGGATGATGCAATTGAGGAAAAGCAGACAAGCTTTTTGATGGGCTGCAGTTATGAAATATATGCTGTAGTTCCCCAAGCACCTTAAATTGACATAGTTGTTAAAAAAAAAAAAATAATATCCAAGCCTGATCCATTTCTCCATGACTGCTTGTGTCCACCCTGCAACATCATTTCCTCACTTTTATGTCAGCAGAACCACTTGAGTGTTGGTAGTAAGCTGGATGGGGAAACTGGGCATTTCAGTCTCTCTTCGCAAATAACACCCGCGCTCCTCAGCCTGGTCGTCTTTCTGCCAGATCAGTTCTCCCATCTGAGCTGGAATAGAGGTGGGAATTGTCAGCTCTGACAAGGACACTGCTGCTTTTGACAGTGATACTGTTTCACAGGTGGTACTGTTGATGTCCCAAGCAAGCAGCTAGCTGAGAATGCTGCATTAAAAGAGCCAAGTCTGGACTTACCCAAGCAGTACCAGTAAGCCTGGAGGGTTACGTATGGCATACTGGTGGTTGTGTGCTGTTCCTCTGGCGAGGGGGGCAGAATCCCATTGCTCTTGGCCAGAGATATGCTCAACACCCGCAGAGTTTTGGTGTTTTGAGTTTTGTCTTGTCAGTGAGCAGTTGCCCCTTCTCCCACCCCTCCTGTGCTGTAAAAAAGAAAAAAAAAATAATTGTCAGTTCTGTTTTTTTACAACTGATTTGAAAGATTCAGTGACCTGCCACATGCAATTTCTTTGTGAGAATACTGATCTGATTGCTCATCTCTTAATATAAGCATGAACTTCATGGATTGTACTAGGAGATGTATTGGCAACATAAAACAAATTGCAGACTGCGCAAACTGCATCACCTGTAGTAGTTGCATGCGATACTACTGTACCAATTGTAACAGTCAAATTATTATTTTATGTTCAAATTAATTTTTTTTATGTCCTGCCTCTGCTCAATTGGCTTATTTAATCTTTATTGATAGCCCAGTATATCTTCAGCTTGAGTGGTTGGCAATTCAGGTATTTCCTTCTGCCACACTCACAGAGGACCTTTGTGGGAGGGTATCCCGATTGGCTCTTTTTTAATAATTGTTTTATTTTTCCAAATGAGGGATGAGTTGTTGGGTGGAACCATTAAGCTAAAACTTCTCCCAGGAGTCATCTAAATGTTCTTTTCTTTTTGCAGTGTATTGATAAGTCTTGTTTCAAATGTCTAGCAATGAAGAGGAAGAATCAAAGTATTTTTTTACCTCTGTATGAGCCTATCTGGGAATTATACTTTCACAAAATATGGGTTTATGGGCTCTTATGGCCCATATCAAAATACAGGCTCTTACTGTTGTTGCATTTTTCACATAGTATAGTTATTTACCTTTGCTGGTTCAACTGCATGTGGGTGGTTGCAATTAATAATTTTTGAATTTATAGCTATGTAAAGTGACAGTAAATAACTACTCACAGTCATATGCCTGAAGGCTGATCCTGCTTGCAAAGCTTACTCCCTAGTGTCAATGAGTTTTTTTACCTCATAAGCTGATAACACCTGAAAGCAAGCCATCATCGTGCTTTTGGGAAGCAGGAAAGACAAGAATTCCTTAATGCTAGTCTCATGACAAGAGATTGTTTAACTGAGACTAAAGCTGGAAGGTTTTTATTAATAATTTGCACAGCAAAAGCATTCCTGTGTAGTCATCAAAGCAAGCATTAGGTCAAGATAAACGTAAGTTGTTGCCAAAAGATGAACATTCAGCTGGATCAGTTTGACTCCTGCCCACTGCCTCTAAGCTAGTACTGATGTAATGGAAGGAGCAAAAATGGTTGGGAGGTCGCTTTGGCAGCAGTATGACTCTATGCTGGATTAATGTGACCTTAAAATAGTGGTCTTAAAAATGGACGAGACTGACTTTTATCTTGCATCAAGTTATTGGCGCTTAACTTTTTTCTAAACTCGGTAAACCTCTTGTTGTTACTGGTGGATTTGCCTTTCTCTCACAGGAAGGCTGTGTTTTAAATGTCTGTATTATAGTTATGCACTGCTGTTTCTCATTGCTTCAACTTAAAGAAATAGGGTTACCATTAGTGACCAATGTAGTGATAGAAGGCAAGTGTAGATAGCTTCTTATTTCAGTCTTCCTGTATGGGTAGTGTTGGAAGATTCTGCTGCCATATTTTCCCTATCTGGGAAGCTGAAAACAGCTTTCACTCTGGGATGAAAAGCTGACACAAGTACAGAAGCATCTGTGCTTTGCCTCTGAAGAATTCCTGTTGAGCCAGTACTGCAGGTTAGAAGCAGAGGTGCTTCAAGATCAGAGATGTAGAGTCAGTTCAGTCAGAGTCTATATGTGAGCAAATGAAAATGTAATCTCAGTGTGAACTCTTGGCATATGTTTCCTGCATGTTACACCTAATTGCATCTCTAGCATGTGGTCTTACTAGAGGAGAAGCATAACCACGGTTTAATTTCTGTCCAGTGTCACACCACACTGATACTTAGTTAAGAAAAACCTCCGCTATTAAAATATTGGCAAGACTACAATGTTAATTACTGAAATAAATAAAATAAAATTCATACCTTTTTTCACACCTTCCTTTGGACAAGGTTGTTGCTGTATGTAGAATACATGCCAATGGGGACAGAAAGAAGTGATATAATTCCATATCCATGAAATCGTCTAAGGTTCAGAGCATCAAGAGCTTAAGAGAGCACCTAAGATTCCTACATCCCATTATTTTATTTAGGATGTTTTAGTTTTAAGTTCCTGTAAAGAAGAAGGTACAAAAAAGTTAAAGTAGCTTGAAGATCATCAAAACAATGCAGCCTAGCTGTTTCTGAGAAGAAAATTATGCTTAGCTTTCAAAGTGAATAAGCTCTCTGGGAAAAATTGTTGAAGTATCTTAAAAAGTTTCTTCAAGATTCTGACTGTAAACTTTACGCTGATTACTGTGAAACTCTTTATATTGTAAACTTCACATTGAAACTTTAAGGAGCAGTGTTTGAAGTCAATGTGGTAAGTCAACACAACTTGGTTTCTTTTCCAGAACTTTTAAGCAGGTTGTTTGCTTTTTAAAATTTTTTTAAAACAAAAAAAAGTCCAATCACTGCTCATGTTTTATTGGTTTATTCACTTGTGATATCATGTCTAGCACCAGTTCCACTCTCAAAAGATAGAAGTCAGGTGATTAATTCTAGAAAATCAGTTAAGCAGAAATTTTAAAAGCACTTTTTGCAGATCAAGTTTGATATTTCTCACAGTGCTTTTACAAAGCGTAGGCATTTTCTCATGTTGGCCCAGATTCTTTAGAAAAAAGGACTGAACTTACCCTTAGGGGAACTTTAAGAATGGCAGGTTGTCAGAGTAGTTTTTCATATTTCAAAGACAGATATGTGAAAGAAGCAGCAAGGCTGAAACTTACAGAGTTTTTCTTCTTTATTTTGATATGTTCTGTAGTTTCACCCAGAAATACCCACCAGTGAAATTTTTATCAGAAAAGGATCGTAAAAGAATCCTGGTAAGTTGGTATTTACTATGGGGTTGGTTTTGGGGGGAAAAAGAAAATCTGTGACATGTAATCAGTCTTGTAGGATTAACTAAGTTATGAGCAGGAATAAAGTAAGTTACCTTGTATGTCATATGTACTGCACAGGGTTTAGAGTAGTACTTCACTTACTGTGTAGATGTTCTCAAACTCGGCCTATGGATAATAGACTTGGGCTGTGGTTTGGAGGTTTGACTTGCCGATCAAGCTACTGTTCTCTGCTTGTAACATCTCAGGACTGCATTGCCAAAGGGTCTTTCGTCTTGTGCTCCCAGATGGCTTAGACTTGCAGAAACAGGGAAGCTTTTTAGGCACATCTTGACAGAAAGCTTGTGTGACCGAATTGGACAAAATCTAGTCGTAAGGCTGGAAAAGTAGCTGCTCTTCAGGACCAGTTAATTAGACTGTGGGAATGTTCATCTCTCTGTTATCTTCTGTGTGGCTTCTGATATTTTGAAGCATCACAGGTGTTTTAGTGTGGAAGAGGAAGGCAAGTTAAGTCAGGACAAGTAGTTGTCCAAGGCATTCTTAAACTCAGCAAATTGTGCTGCAATGTCAGCTTTCCAGTTTTGTCTGCAAACACTTGAAGGTAGCTGTGTCCTAATTTTTTTCATGTTTATGTCTGTCCTGGGGAAAAAATTGTCCTCATATTTTGAAGAGGCAGAGAAAGTATAGCTACTTAAGATGTATAAATATAGGAGTATGAATTTCTGCCTCTGTAGTAGAGAGCAGTGTCTGGGACAAATCCCTGCTAAAGTGCCTAACTTATCTGATATTCTCCTTTGCTTTGACACTTCAAAATTTTGAAGAAAAACACCAAAAATGCAATTAAAAATAAATTTTGTTTTTACTATTTTATAGGCAATAGTCTTCACTGCTATTGCAAAACTTCAGACAGAGTGTTGTTGAATTAGTTTAGTTCTTCAGTGTTATTCTGTCATTTTTATGGCAGTCTGAATGAGATAGACCTGTAGTCTCCCTGTTCTCTTGTTGAATGTGGAAAGTACACTGAGGAAAGTATTGGAGAGAGGCTTAATTCTGAGAATTTCTAAATGATGTGCTTGGTGTCCAAGAGTAATAAAGTTACCTTAATGTCATGTTTTTTTTGTGTAAGCAAGAGGTACTTTCAAGAAAAAAGTACTGGAGAAAGCTGTTAAAATTAACTTTTAAACTTTGCCTCTTAAAGATACTGAGTTTTGATGAAGTCTGTTGCTTCAACAGTGATGGCAAGTAGTTGGAATAGGAGTGTTTTCTGGTGATATGGAGGTGAATAGCTTTTTAGTGTCCATGTGTTTTGTGGAGTTTAAATTACTAAAGAGAAAGCTGGCCAAAAGAATCAGTGAGTTGTTCAGTTGTTTGTTCTCTGTTGTGGCTGGGGACTAGTTCAGTGGAACTCAGATGGGCTTTCACAAGCCTTCTGCCCACATGGACAGTTTCATTCTATTAGGAAGGTTACTGTTATAATCCTGCATGAAAGATGTTCTTTTGAGAAACTGAAGTCAGCTTGTTGAGGACTTGTGTAGACCTTGCATGACACTAGGAAATTTCTCAGGAGTAAACACAAGAATCGGCAAGCCAAGTGAACTTTGGTAGATGATTTGCTTCGTATTTTGTTGATACTGCATCTTTTACTGGAATCCATTCTAAATTCTGATTTTTCTCTGAATGCAGTCTCCAGCTGCAACCTGGAGATAATCTACAGCGCTGACCTGATAAGGCAACAGTTCTAGCAGTTATTTTTTATTATTCTCTATATCTGTAGATGATTGCTAGTAGGGGTGGTATTTCAGCTGAGACTAGATATTCTGGCACTTTCCTTCAAAAGAGCTCAAGTCTTTGTCCTGTTGTGCGTGATTTATCTACTTGCTCAGTTCTCTGAAGTGATTAGGCCATAGGCTTTCATATGCAGGAGAAGGAGTTCTGTTAATATTATGGATCATAATGTTGACATTGGTTCAGTCTGTTGTTTGGGTTTTTTCTGAATTTAATGTGGTAGACCAATTAAAGCATAAAACAATTTAAAAAATTTTCCATATGGGACATTAGATATTTTGAATCTGACTGTAGACAGCAGAAATTAACCCGTCTACCAAGTACACAAACTTTTAAGGGCCTCTAGTGGAGGAAATTCCCAATAATATTTGTGCCTTGTAGTAAGTGATGAAGTTGCCAAGCATATTGGCACTACTAAGTAATTAAATATTTTTATTAGTGATGTCTTACTAAGGAATACCTATTTAAGGCACAGGTGCTGTTGCTTCAATTCTGATATGAAAATGATTCACATACAGTATATGATTTTGTAGATTAATATGTCATTGTGATTTGCAGGAAGTAATATTTAGAAATAAACTATATTGACTTTGCTTTTATGAGTGATTACAGGAAGGTTATACAGAGAGTTTCAGTGATAAATCATCTTTTCTTTTTTAATGTAGCCTCAAGAAATGATTAAAAAAAAAATATACAGTTGTTTACTTTTCCAGGGGAAATTCAGCTCCTTTTCCAAGTAGTTCTTTATCTAATACCTATGGAAGTGATACGTTAATAAAGCTAACATAGATTTATCATAAAAATGACATACAGATTTAAAATAATTGGAAACTTCTTTCCAGACAAAATTGGTTTGTGCTTTTTTGTTGGGTGTGGTTTTTTTTTTTTTTTGCTTGCATATAGCATAGAAGAGTGCTGTAAGCAGTGCTTGGTTTGATTTATGTTTTTTTCTAAAAGGGAGGTGGGGAAGAAGACACCTTCTTTTACTGCACCAAAGACACATTGTGAGTGTCGAGTTTGTCTCCTTTGGAATCTTGGAAATAGAAGTAGCAGCAGGGGATTTCCTTGGGCCTCAGTTCAAGGAATAGGTTCAGGTTATCTATAGAAAATTTTTGTACTAGTCACCACAAAAAGGCAAAACTCTTGAAACATTCAGCAAGGCTGCAGCTTATTTCCAAGTCAGGATAAGCTTATGGCAGTAGGCTTTCCATGAATATTATTTTTCCCTTGGTAAGTGGTGGCACCTGGTAAAGGGCTGTTCTCCCTTGGTTGCTACCCTTCTTCTTTCCTTGTTTACAGCATTTTGCCAGAAACCTGTTCTTCCCTCTTGTCTGTTCCAGGTTAGTGGGAGCTCTGAGACTATTTCTTTTTTTCAGAGGGCTTTTCCTAAATCCTCTTTCTCCTTCAGGTTTGTTAAGGAACTGAATCATGTATTGAGTGATAAACCCAAAAGAATACTAGATAGACTAACTAAATGATTCTGTTATTAATGGGTACTTACAGTGTCTTTGACACACTGATGGCCCTGAATTTTTAAGAAGAAAAACAAGTGTGAGAATAGAAGAAGTGGACGTTCAAGCTTTTACAGAAGAGAACAGATATAGTTATCTTTTTTCCCTTTTCAGTTTTTGATAACTTTCTATTTGCCCTTGTGTCTTTCCTGTTGTTTGGGGTTTGGTTTTTTGGGTTTTTTTGGTTGTGGTTTTTTTTGTTTTTTTTTTTTAATAAAATTTCTGCTAATCTGGCCCTTTTCAACAGTGGATGGGGAGGGAATGGGCAGGATAAATGATTAGGCTTTGACTAGCCCAAAGGGAAAAAACTTCAGGCATCTACATCCTTCTCCACGTAGCACTTTGTCATTGTAACTCATCATTCATGTCTTAGATTCCTGCTTGACAATTTCACCATGTCCTTTTGTTGTTGATTAGTTGTCAGTGCAGCTGAAGATCAGAGATCAAGAGCTGAATCACTTTCAAAATGTGAATTTGATCATGCAGTCATATAATATAGCTGATGCCACACAGGGCTTTTACAAGTCTCTTCATTCTTTGAGAGTGGTGATCTGTCATGTCTTTGTGTGTTCTTGAAAACAGTTTATGAAGTGCAGAGAAAATAATTGCTTCCATGGATATGTCTGTCTGGATGTGTTACACAACTTGCAGTTCTACTACGTACTGTCTTTACTGCTTCAATACTGAGCTAGTGATTTTTTGTTTGTTTACTGTTAAAGAAAGGTGCAGAAAGGGAAAAAATAAAAAACTTCATTGCTTCTTCTACATCTGCAATGGAACAAGGGTTTAAGTTCTTAAATATTTTATTTCTGCTTATTTCTTTGCAGTAAAACATCATAAAGTTCCAAGACAGGCAAATGCTGGATGTCGGAGCTAATGGTATGAGAGGATGAAAACAGAATGATAGGATGTGGGCTATGAATGCATTAAAACACAAAAGGAATAATTTTGGTTTTAACAGATACTTCAGATGAGAGGTCTTCATAGACTTGCTTTCGTCTAAGAATATGCTCGTTTCCTTCCTTCTATGAGGGTGAAAGAATTTGTTGTACTTACTTACCACACCTAACATGTCTTCTATTTAAACCAGACAAAACTTGTATTTGACATTTCAGATACTATAAATCTTCCACAAAAATAACCTGTCATTCTGTCATCTCTTTTCTGAGAAAGGAGAATTGCGGAGAATTCTCCTCTTACCTTTTTTGGGTCTTTTTAGGCTCTGCTGTCTCATAAAAGGGCACAATCCAATTTGAAGGAAAAAAAGGAAAAAAATCTAATCTGTAAAAGATTTTGTTGATATGAATGGTTAGCTGAACGTCTAGGCTGACAGTGATGAAACATGTCAAGCATCTCTCTTGAAATTTTAAATGCTGTAAATACTGGATAAAAAAAAAAAAGCATGGAAATGGAGTTGTTTCCCCTGGAGTAAGCAAAGATCTGAAAGCTACTGTTCTTCTGTCTTCATGTTTGTAGACTTTGTCTGGTGTTTCTGTAAAAAGAAAAAGAAATTTATACCAACTGTCCTAACGCAGATAACTGGAGGAGCAGGGTTTGTGGGTTCTCATCTTACTGACAAACTAATGATGGATGGCCATGAGGTTACAGTTGTGGACAACTTCTTTACGGGCAGGAAAAGAAATGTGGAGCACTGGATTGGTCATGAGAACTTCGAACTGATCAATCATGATGTCGTTGAGCCCCTGTACATTGAAGGTGAGTAGTGCCTGCTTTGGTATCTGCACATTGTTGTCCTTTACCCTCATAAGTATGTATGTCTGTAAAGAAATAAAGCTTATGCACTGACTTCTGCATTGGTCTATCTAATACTTGTATTCTTTGTTTATTATTAGTCTAATTTCTTTGACCAGCATGGGGTGAGAGGTTCAGAGCGCTTTTGTGTCTGAAATGAGTTCTTCCTTTCTGAGCGGACAGGAGGAAGGAAATCTTAACAACTTCCTAATGTAACTGATTTTGTGAGAAGGCAAGGTGGCAGTGAGTCAGTCTATCTGTCCCATCCATTGTCCCACATCCCTGTGCCTGCACAGGCTTATGCACACAGAGTCTGTGGTCTAGATATGTCATGAACTGAGAAGTTTAATTCAGGGCTGCAGTCACACTAGACAGCATACATTCTGCAACAGTGTATGGTCAGTTCAGAGGAGAATAAGCTCTTTCAGCAAGTCAGCTCACTTTCCTTAGTCGTCTTATGTGTCTTCTGTGGAAAACATTGCTCCTACTTTAGGTACATTCCACAGTCTGTAGAGTAGGAAAACGGCATCGCCCTAGTTGTCAACAAAAAAACCCAAACCAAACAAAAAAAACTAAATGAAAGAAACAAAGTCATTCTGCTTTGAAGAAATAGAAGTAACTTGACATCTAAACTATCATAAACCTCAAACTATCATGCCAAATTGTAAGACAGCATTCATGGAGCTGTATTTAAGAGATACATGCATTTGTAGACACTTTTGTGAATCAGTGAAAACGGTACTCAAATTACATTGCAGTTCTGTTGGGTTTGCTCCATTCCTTTAAAACTTTGTAGCAATGTATTTGTTTCATCTTTTTAAACAAACAAAAAAATGAATCTGAGGTTGTATCTGTTTTATTCTTGCTGAATTCTAATGGATGGAATTTCACAGGGAGAATCTCTAGCAATTGCATCTCTGGTATTATTGCTTATGATGAATTCCTGACAACACTACTGAAACAGTCCTGCAAACACATGTTCCTTCTCTGCTCTGACAATGCACTGGTTCAGTTACTGCCTGTTATTTTACTTCAAACTTCTGCTTCCACTGACAGGATAATGGGGCTAGGATCTTATTAATGGACTCCAAGTCCTGGTAATTTATACCTCAGCCAATTCAGTTTGTCAGCTTTCCTAATCTTTCCCCCTGCGTTACCTGCTTTCTGACTGATTACACTTGAGACCTTCTCAGAGAATTATTCATTGTGGCTAACACTGTTGCCCAGTTACTAGGCTCTAATGAATGGGAATTCTGAGATCCTTCAGCTACCTCTCCCATGTTCTGTGTAATTAAGACACCAATTCCCCATCTTGTACTGACAACAAACTATAACGTGTTATTCAGTGGGCAGTTTGTTGAATGTCTTCTCATCCTCCAACAGCATAAATTAAAGCTGGCATGGCTAAATATTAAAATAAAGTTAACTTTGATACACTGGTATAGGAACATGATAAAAGTTAATTTCAAGGCAGAGTTTATATTCCAACATAGGAAAGGTGAAAAAAAAAATGAGGCAATAAGGGATAGTTACCGTAACAGATTAACAAATTGGCATATGGATCAATACTTTTCTTAGTCCCAGTTTCTCTTTTTTACTTGTAAATAGAAATTGGAATGACAAAAGGCTTATATCTAAAGAACCCCTGTTTATTTGCTGTACTATTTAAACAAGGTCATATAAGGATATGTTTGACACTTAAATTTCAGAGAGAGTAATCAGTGCTTTATTTCTGAAGGAGACCTCATTTCTGATCTAGAAAGAACAATGTTTGCACTTCTGATATGGAAAGTGAATTAGTCTCAAGATGCATAGCTTTTGCTGAATCTCTTGATGCATTTTTTTTTTTTTTTAGCTTCACAGTGATGTGTACACACAGTCTGCCTTTTCTGAGTCATTATCTTTGATCCATGACATGAAGTGGCAATCAGCATTCTTGGATCATGATCTGGATTGGCCAGAGACAGAATAAATCACCTAAACACACATTTTATTTCTCAGTCCTGTGATAACTACAGTTAACCGTAGAGCTTAATCACTTTCTCCTCTTCCACTAGGATTTCCTTTGCTTTAGCATTCGGAGAAGGTGTCAGTAGAAAACTCAGAACAACATAGCTTTCACTTAGACTTTTTCAAGCAGAAAAACAAAGGCCAATTTCAAGGTGACATCATAAGGTGGCAGTTGTACCACAAACTGGACTCCTAAAAAGCAAGTAATACCTCGCAGTCTTCAGTCTTGAGGTCAGGTTATGAACTGCCGTTAGGTACACACAGCTTGTCCACAATATCTACAGCAGTTGAATAAAACTGGAAGAAAACAACCCCTATCCTTCTCTCACCAGCATTTCTTCTTCCTACTTCCTCAGCAACCTTTGGAAGCCTTAAAACAATCTTTTATAAGGTGATAGGTGCACATTCCCTTTACCCCCAGCCATCTCTTGGATCTGAAAGATGTCCTCCTGAGCTGAACTGTTTCACAGTTCATATGAACACATTTAAGCCTTTGGTTTCTTTTTGGTTGGTTGTGGGCATTTTTGCTTGTTTTTACCACTTTCACAAATTTGAAACCAAAACAGGCCTGAAAATGCCACAGATTTCCAGTCAACAGTGGAAAGTTGACTCAGTTGAACTGATTTCATTTCCCTAATCACAAATGCACAATATGTTTTGAATGCTTTTTTATATCAAAAGAATTTTGTAGCTTAAAGATCCTCATCCCTTGGAAGGATGTTCACAGTAGTCCTCAAGGGTTATGCTTTTAGTCATAAGACTTCACTTAGAGATTTTTCTTCTTTTCAACTTAATTAGATTGCACTGCCCACTTTCATTTTGAACTAAAGGAGCACAGTTGCAGAGTAGGAGTTTTGTTGATGGCCTCCAATGTTTCACTGCTTAAGCAGGACCTCTTGGTAAAATATCAGTACAATACTCTAAAACTGCAGTCTGTGGCAGCTGAAGGCAAAATAGGTTCTTTCTTTTTAGGCAAAGTAGTGAAGAGTAGTTTCATTCTGACATTCAAAGACAGACCTTTTAAAACTAGTGCAAGTGTACTGCCTAACGTAATAGGAACTGACAGAGAAGTGTTCATGTGTGGTAGGTAAGGATGAACTATTTTATCACTTGTGTCCTGAGATCAATTGAAATAATTGATGGGAAGATCAGTTAAATAAAGCTGCTTGGGTTGAATAAAGCTGCTCTTTGCTTGTTTGTTTGTTTGGGGGTTTTTGTTTTATACTTAACACCAGCAGTCTGGTTTCTGGCAAATCATTTCAGTGACTGTTGTGAATGCAAAGGTAGTTTGGGCTCTTCTGGCTTTAATTGAAAAGCTTTCAAAATGATAGAATAAAAACATATTTTGCAAGTTGAGAGAAGTGTTGTAAGCACATGGCATACATAGTGACAAGGAGATTGACTTTCAGAGTTTTCAGAAGATATGAATTTGTTAGTAACAGGCACATAGGTATATAAAATACATTATTTATAGAACTTTAATAGATCGTTGGCTTGACTGGGACTAAAAATGCTTTTATTCTTAAGAACTTTGTTGGTTTGTGGGTCTGAGTTGACTTTAAAACCAACAGTCTCACAAAATTGGCCAAAAGAATAGGCTATAGCCTTCTTGTGAATAACAGCCTTCCAGAAGCCAAGATGATAACATTTTATTAAACACTGTTCTGCAGTATCCCAGAATTGCTCAGTCTCTTAAGTCATTTCACAGGTAACTTAAGGCACATACAAATACAGCTTCTAATTTTTTATGTGAGTGCCTGCAATACATTGGGGTTTTTTTCAGTACTTCCATCCCCTATTTTTCTCCCCGTAGTCTTCATTCCCTCTGCCAGATACTTAATACGTTCAACCTGATGGTTTTAAATTGGATAATTTGGGAAACTCATGGCAAGGCAGAAGATAACATATGCTACTTAACTGTGTTTGTCCAGAGCTAAGTGCAGTGGTGCCTGGGTTTCTGGTGAAGCTCTCCAAAACTGCTCCAGTATGAGCAATATGGTAAACCTTTATGAAGTTATCCTAGTTTGCCTTGAGTTACAGGGAACATTTTTAACATCAGGAAAAGGAATTTGTATTTGTAGTCCTTTTTAGTTCAGTGCAATAGAAATGTCTCGCTTCACTGTGTCAGCTTCTCTGACCTGACCTACAACAATGGAACTGGCATAGCTGTTCTTCACAAGAGAAGTCCATATGTTTAAGCTGTAGAAACTTGTTTGTATGCTTCTGATCAAAGCTTTTCTGCTTAGTACTTCCTGACTAGCAAGTACAGTGATGGATGCAGGTGCTTAGTGGACTTAGTGACCCATTTAGTCCTTTTCTGCTACCATGATATATGTTGAAGGCACAAATTGAAAGTGAAGGTCATACCTTCATAGAAAGGAATGTCATTTCCTATCATAGGAAAAGTGGTAGATTCTACCCTTTCTATTCACTTAGGAAGCACGCAGAGTACATGCAGTGGTATGGCTGGAAAATAAAGATAGAAGATACAAAGAAAGGTAGTTTTATTTCAATATTTTGTAAAAGTGAGTGGTTATATTGATCAGGCTTGTTTAGCATTAAGGAAAACATAGGACTGAACATTTGTGTCCAGATTTATGTATTACAGATTCCATATGTACTAAATTACAGGGGGGGTTTTGAGCTTTTCACATAGAAAAGGGCACAAGTGACAAATTTTAGTTGCTGTTGATCTTGCAATACGTTATTAAAACTTCATTTATGTTCACAGATTTCTCTGTTTGTCACTGTGTACCTGATAGCTTGAATGTTTATGCCAGCTTCTATGTCTGTGCTATTTTGAAATGGATTTAATTTTTTGCTTTTTTCCCGCAAAATTGTAACATGAAAAATTTATTTAATGTTTATTTTATCACTAGTCTACCATACTGTGCTTGGTAAACTACTTCTTGCTGCTGTGTTCACAGTGGCTTACAGAATTCTAGCCCCTGATGTGAGTTACATACAAAACTGGCAGAATTTTATTGTTATCATTTGTTCTTCTTTCATGGTCCTTACCTATCTACATAAAGCTTTGCACGACCTTTCACACAGTTATTTTCAACTAATGGCATTATTGCTTATAATTGCAAAGCTAGCTGAAGGCTTCTTAGTGGGCATTTCCTCATAAAAAGGGAAGAGGCGTGTAGGTCAATTACAAGGTGCATTTGCCTCTATTCTCCAGTAGATGCTGTCCCATGCACCCAAACAGTTCATCTGCAAAGCTGTAGCTAGGATAGCTTTCCACAGTTCTGGCTTCAGGAGAGTTTTAAGTTGCCTGCTGTCTTAAATAACTGCCAATTTTGTGATAGAGCGTGCAAGATTGTTACCCAAGCTGGGTAGATGACTTTGCCTGGCATGTCCGTCTGGCCTGCTGAAATTCTGAGAGAAAACAGTATGCGATTTTAGACCAGACAGTTAAAAGAGGGAAGGTGGAAGGAGAAATAATAGTACTTGTCTCAACATCCTCATCTTGATGGCTCAAATGTGACCAGTTTGGAGTAGAAACTTGTCTTTCCACCCTTCTGAAATGTCCAATGTTCTCTAAATGATCTGAAAAACCAGTGATGTTTTTAATTGGTCTAAGGCTTGATACTCCAAAGATTCCTTCCTGGGCAAGAGGGAAAGGTCCTGGAGCTGCTTGGCTGCCTATCGCTTTGATCTGGAAGATGGCCATCTGACCCTTGGCAAATGCCCCATCTTCGATTTATCTGCTAGTTCTGCTCTTGCTGAACCTTTTCATACAGGGGTCTATTTTTGCCTTTGTGCATATGGGAAAAACTACATTGAGGCAAACCAGACTCAGACGGGCAAGACTGTATCTCTGGCAAGGAAGACCACCTTTTTTTCCCCAGGTACTTCTCTTTGTTTCATTTAAAGCAATTGCCAGCTGGGAGACAAATGGAAGTGGAAGGATTAGGAGGAGGAGAGTGCTTTCTCTTTTTTTTTTTTTTTTCTTTTTTTTTTACCTTGAGCACTTACCTTCTTGCTTAAAATAAACAAATACATTTGAAGATTATAAGAAACCTTTGGGGTTTTGTATTTTGTTTGCATTTGTTTCTAACTAACAGTCCTACAACCATTTGGATAATCACAGGCCTAACTGTATCCTGATGCCTCAAAAGGAAAGGTATTTTTTGGTCCTGTTCATCTGAATTGCCACGTGCCATTAAAGGAGCCGCTCGTATAGGAGCTGCTGAGTGTCAAAAATTCAACAGGTACTTAGAAAACAACAAAAATGAAGTGGATGGAGAGGGAAGCAGGAAAGCATTCACTTTGACAGACTAGGATTGGGCAGTAAATTACTGATGGACCACAGTGCTTTTGAAGTGACATTTTCACTCTGCAAAAGTTCCACCGTCGCTTGTTGAAAACTAGATTTAGAAAGGGTTGTGAAGGAATAGGTAGAAAGAAACCACATAAAACTCAGGTCAGAGTTCAACTCTGAGTTGGCTGCAGGTGACTTCAGCTATTGCTTTGTTCATTTTTCTGAGCCACTCTGCCTGAATTACCTGCTGCCTGCAAGCAGCAGTCAGTGGCTTCTCTGAACATTTCTTTTGTCAGCTTCCAGTCTACCCCTTTTCTTTGGTTTCATAACAGTACCATGCTGTGGGAAGGGAATGCTTACATTCAGAGGCATAACTTGAGGCTGTCATATTCATATTCAGGGCTTACCTGTAGGAGGCATGTCAAAGTTCAACAGACCAATTAAACTTTACCCCATGCTACACATCTTCGTGTTATTGCCCCAAAACAAGAAATCCTGCAAAATGATTAAATTTTATTCACTGCTTAAGCTTACAATGTCAACAGTGACCAAAGTAAGGAGAAATTATTCCATGTCACACAGAACAATTAAACTATCATCATGTTGCAGACAGGATCCTGAAGGTTTCAGTTTGCATTAGCAACACACGTAGGGCTTTGGAATCGAGCCTGAGCTAGGAGTTTGCTTCCTCCAGCACCCACTGTGTCAGGCTGTCTTTAGATACTATTTGTGTTGCTACTCTGGGTTGCCTTCTGTGAAAAGCTTTCTTTTGATACTGCATCAGAGTTGATAGTGAATGGAAATACCAATTTCTGTTGATCTGAGCACAAATAGCAGAGAATCTGCTACATGAAATTGTATTTCTCTGCACGCTTTTTATGTGAGAATAAATTCTCACCAGTGTTACACATCTGCCAAAACTCTAGCTTTCTGAGCTGTTTTGACATCTTGTAGGCAGCTGGTCGTCTCTGCTTTAGAGATAAATAGCTGTAGACCAAAGAGAGCGTGGTGACATATAAGAAGTAGATACATTTTGTGGCATCTGCCTGAGCATAACTGTCAAATATCATTACTCTGTCAAGACGGTAAAACTTGGGTTGATGGAGTCATGCAGATTGCCTTGGAAACTGATCCTGTGTTTATGCTGATAGTTGATCTGTGTGATGAGGTGTGACTTCAAATCATTTCTCCTTATTTTGGTCACTACTGACATTGTATGCTTAAGCAGTGAATAAAATTTGATCATAACTTATTTTGCAGGATTTCTTGTTTTGGGGCAATAATGCAAAGATGCAGTGTGGGGTAAACTTTGATATGCCTCCTACAGATGAGCCAGTAATCTCACAGGAGCTATGAGCTTGCCCAGTAGACCTAAAACCAACAGTTAATCCAGAAAAATGTGACTATATGTGCAAGCACACTTCATTAAGGATTCAGAAAGAAAGTAGGTTAAATATTTTATCAGTATTTTTAAAGCTTTATTATCAGAACACATGCTTATCTTATAAAGGATGTAATGTTTTAGTATGAAGGAGATGCTTGTGTTTTGAAGGCTTTTAACTACTTTTAATTTTTTTCACTTCTCAAAAGAACCAAACTTTCCTTTTGTAACACAAAGAATGAATTACTGTCCATTTCTTCCATCCTGCCATTTTAATTCTTACATCACCTTTTGACAATTTTTCTTGGATGACCTTGGTGTAGGGGATTTTTTCTTTCTTAAGCATCACTATCTCTCATTTGATCTTATGTTTTTTTTTTTTTTTGCATTAGCTTGTCTGGGGTTTTTTTTTTTAAGTACTGGCTAACTGATTCATGTTACATAGAAGACAGTTTTATATTTACAATAGTTATGTTATGAAAAGTTTGCAGGTTGAGGTTTGTTGAATATTGGATACTGCTTGTGAAAATGAGTCATTTTCATTGTTTTGTTTTTATTACAATTTAACAAAAAAATCTTTCTTCCCTGTAGTATCTCCAACCTTTGCATTCTTATCTCATGCAATGAATTTTGCAAGCCTGGTATGCTGAAGCTGGTCACAAATTAGGATTTGCCTAAGCTTTTAATGATTACCAATGCTAATCAAATAATATCTTGGGATTATTTTAGATTTTGTATTTAACTAATTCTGGTGTACTGCACAGCTTATTGAGGTTTTTTTTCAGTTTTTTGAATTTGTTGGGATGAGCTGAGCTGTAAAGTCCAGAACTACAGAGAGCGCAACTCTCTCGACGGAAAGTTATGAAACCAAAGTTGAGTGAAGTCTTCTGTGCTTGTGTTCCTTGCATCAGATACCGTTTATCATACCTATACATGTCTTCTGAACTACCTTGATAAAAATGACTGCCACGCTTGTTCTGGAAATAGGCCATTTTATGAAAATGGGTAAATAGCTGAAAATAAACAAATAAGCCTGACTACTGGATGAATAGACAGCAAACCACAATTCATTTAGTTTAAGATAGAAATAACCGAAGTAGAAAAAGGCAGAGAAAAAGAAACCCTGATTGATGATATATTTGGCCTTTGAACTTAAAATCTCTTACAGCTTTACTTCTGTTTTCTCTCTGTACTCTTGTGCTAGGAATACTTGCTAAATTAAGAATCTTGGGTTTTGATTTAGTCTGTGCTCATGAAAATGGTGTAACTGTTTAGTTTTGTTGTACTAGTCTATTTTGCTGTTGTGTTGAATAGGTATTTCCTATGGGTGATTTGAATCTTTAGGTTTGTTTACACTGCAGTCACAGAAATGCAGCAAATATAATTAGTTAAGATTGGGACTTGTACTACCTGGGCAATCTGTTGCCAGTACCCAAGCTACCTTATTTTAAAATATGTTGGGCATCAGTATACCTTCACTGATTGTAAGGTACCGTCTAGTGTGATGATTAATGATAGTTCATAACTTGTTGGATGAAGGGGGGCTGGAATCTCTGTATTGGGAATTTTTAATTATTTTTTTTTTAAGCTGAAATGCTGTTATCCAAAGTATAGCACAGAACAAAAGCAATAGATAGGGGGAAAAGGACAAAAGTCGCATGCCCGTATCTTGGCATGTACATTTAAAATATAAATGTGATTTTAATCCCATCAATATTTCATTGACAAGTGGCTTACAAAGAAAAATACAGTATTTCTTTTTCCCAAAAGATTCTTCCTGGTATTAAAAAATATTTCTACCATCTTTGCTTGGGATTCCATTTGAGAAAAATACTCTGAAGCTGATAGTCACTTAAAAATTTGAAGGTAATAGAATGCTACATTTTGCAGCTTCTAAACTCTGTGAAGTACTCATAACTAAAATTTTTACAAGTGGAAAGTGTCAACACCCACACAGACTTCTGTACCTGTGTCAACAGTGTTGATATATATTTTGGTTTAGTTTTTGTTCTACTAAAAATTAAGTCTTTCTTTGGATTACAACAGGTTTACGTATATGTCATTCATAGGTAGCAATATAGGAAATGCTGAGTTCCAGTGCTAGGAAATGCAGAAAGAAGTACTTGTTTCTTGACTCTAATGCTTTCTCATTTAATCTGTTACATGGGAAAATAGTAATGCTTTCTTTCCCCCCCTCTGGTTTTCTGTAGTGGACCAGATCTATCATCTAGCATCTCCTGCTTCTCCTCCAAATTACATGTATAATCCTATAAAAACATTAAAGACCAACACTATTGGGACATTAAACATGCTGGGTAAGTGAAAATCTTTTTTCTTACTTAACTTGGTAAGACATAGTATAACCTGGACAGAGCTATTGGGGAGAGGGGAGGATGGAGCAGATGAGTTGTACATTTTAAAAAGTTGTTTCTTTAAGAAAAATAAGGGGTGGGGTTTTTCCCCTCTTTGAAGATCTTTGTACTTTTCCTTTAAATATATCTGCAGATGAACTCTTGTCAACATGCAAGCTTGGCTATCAAAACACAAAAGAACTTCACGCCTTTAACTTGTCTATGGAGTGTGCAATAATTATAGAAGTCAGAGGAACAATTAAGAGCATGGGATTTTTATAGCAAAGTTTTGTCCATGACTGCACTTCTCACTTTGGTGATTGTGGAACATTCCCACACTTGCCATGAGTGACTGTTCCTTTCCACCACAGCAAACCTTGAACTAGGTGGAACTGCATTGGCTCTGTGAACCGTGAACATCAAGAGTACTGCACCCTCTTGTGCATGCCTTGGCTAGCAAATGCTGCAAGGATGTTTAATGTCTACCTTCATGCTAGATAATTACAAGGCAACATTTTCAGCTTTGTCTGTTGGTTTCAGTGCTGGGAATGGGCCTATGAAAAGAAGGCCTCAAGCCTTCACTCCTTTTTCCTCCCATCTTTGATCTGTTGTGCATATGCTGCAGCTTGAACTGGATGTCAGTGATCTTAAGAGTTATTGTGAGGTTCCTGGGCATTACCTCAGCTGAGTTTCTCATTTGAGTGATAACTCTAGTGAATACAGTTCAGAGCATTAGATGATTTAGAAGCTTTTGAGGCACCAGACAGTTGTATGGCATAGGTGAGAGATTTCTTTGATTGGCCATGCCAACTTGAAGGCCAGAAAGTCATTGAAATGGAGTGCAGAATAATCTCGAGTGATGGGTAGGATCAGTAGGGTAGGATGGCAGTTTAAAGGGGCATAATAAAGGGAAAATGATTGATTTTGTCCTGTAACATATTTTTCTGTATCAGTTTCTTTATGTAGCTTATCTTTAAGTTTTGGTAATCATAATGTGTTTCAAGATTCTGATTTCATAACTGGAATGGTTTATGCTTCCTTGGCCTTTAGGGTATAATATATACGTTATATATAAGTTCTTGGATCTTGGTTCAGTGTAACTTTTAGTCCCAGAAGCAAACACATCACACATGTGGGTGCTGCTCTACTGTTTCTCAGGTTTTCTAGCTTGGGAGTGGGAGCTATGGATGTGATTTACAGTTAGATTTATCTAGTGAGAGAAATCAAATTCTCTTTAAAACCATGTAAAACAAGATCACACTAAAGCGGTTAACATGACTGAAAGATTCTTGCACTTGCTTTAATTATGGTCTTCTTTCTCTGTTGCACAAAATTTAGGATTAGCTAAACGTGTTGGAGCACGGCTGCTGCTGGCCTCCACATCAGAGGTATATGGAGGTAAGAAGGATAATACAGTGTTTAGAGCTCTTGAGATGTGACTGTGTAAAAGGATGTTTACAAACCTTTTGTCAGATGATAGAATGATAGATTTTCATCACTGTCTTAGCTTGATTTCTGTATCAGATGTACTTTTCACAGTTTAAAATGTGGGCATTAGTACTTGCTTTAAATCTCTAGTCAGAGTGGTGTAAGGAGTCTCGGACTGTTGTCTGTAGTTTTCCTTAAGTCTTAGTTTATGTCTCTTTTTCCAAAGGGCTTGTGGGGGAATTCTGAGTATTGAAATCTAATTAAAATCCAGATGCCATAATGAAAACCTGTGAAGAAAGATAATTTCAGTAGTAAATCTGCCTCTCTTTTCCCAGTCACTTATGAATTGTGTTGTTACAATTTAGCAATTGTCCTGGTGTGTAAGAGACAAGGACATAACCTCCAAGCTAAGAAAATAGTGATTGTGCAGGCTCTTGTGGTGTCTCTTAAAATGTGATATTCGGCAATACTGCCATATCTCTCCATCTTCCTTTTACTAAGTGAAGTAGTAAGAGAATGACTGATAGAACTGCTAGTTGGATGCAATGAGATTCTTTAGTACCGCCTTGAGGTGTGTAACAGACCATGCACAAAACTGCTGTTGTGAATTCTTGCCTGATTGATGATAGCAGTGTTGCAAGATTAACAGAGATAGGCAGGCACAGTCACCTGCTCAACCTTAGTAGTTGTGAGAGTCTAGGCTCTAAAGAAGAAACAAGCAAACAAAAAATACTCATCGGTCTGACAGAATACAAAGCTTTGAAGAAAAAGTGAGGGAGGACAAAGAAACATACCTCAAGGAGTACACTTTTGGTGGAATAACTTCAGTCAAGAAGATTCAAAGCAAATACCTGAGCAAGAGATCACTAAGATGATCAAATAAGCCAACCAAATAAGCAGCTTGAGCATGTGCAGCATTCCTACTGCCTCCCTTGCCTTTAATTAGTCATGGTCAGGCTCCACAGAGAAAAACGGTAGCCCTAAGGACTATTCTGTAGTTGAGCAAACTCTGTTTTGGAACAGGGGCCAGCAGGCAAAAAAGACCCCAAGTTTTGGAGTCTCATTGCTTTGCTGCAATCTGCCTGCTGAAGTGGAAGACTTGAAACTCCCATTATCAGGCTTTGTCAGTAAATCCAGTGTAGCAGGGACAGTCTACTCATTATACTCTGACTAAACAGGCAAAGTAATTTTGCTGAAAAATAAAGGCCAGAAAATAAAGTCAGAAAATCTGTTAGCTGTTTCCACAGGGATTTCTCAAAACAGTGTTGTATAGCGAGTTTCCAAGTGCTTTGTAGCGCTGCTTCTGCCAGAAAGGAGACAGAAACTGAAGCAGCCTTCTAGATCACAGCACCTTCTGGGGCCCTTTTAAGAATGCTACAGGCTTTTATAATCATGTAAAATCCCTCTGCATTTACCATTGCTGTGTGGCTCCTGTATGGCAGAAATTCATCTGTAAAAATATCTGTGAGCAGCATAAAAACTGGAAGGGTTAATCAGAACTGACCATCAAAGTTGTTTCAAAAATTAGCCTGTAACAGTTGGAAGTTTTGTAGTAATGTATGCAAACCCAGTGAGAAGGATACATCAGCACAGTTAGCAAAGTGGGAAAATGTAACAGAGTGATTATATTGTTTCAAGCACATAGAGCACACACACACATTGATTCCTAGGAGATTTTGGTTGGTTGGGGGTTTTTTTGTAATCAAGAGCTTCTGTACCGGATCAAACCAAAGGATTGTGTAACCCGATCGTCTGTTCCCAGTGATAGCTAGTAAAAGCGCTTAGGATAAAACAGTAGAAACATAGCAAGTACATTGTGGTACATTGCTCTACTCTTTCTTCTTTAAGAAATGGAGTACTTCTCCCTTTTGCCCATTTTTCTTTCCTTGTTTCTTGTTTTATAAAGCTTGAAGGTACTTTACTTTCCTTTTTCCCAGGTAGAGTAAAAAGTGCTACTTACATAATTTATAATATTTCTTGTGAATTACATTAGGTGAGAGTCATATTTGTGTCCCTTTGCAGAGAAGAGTTGAATTTAACCCTCTGTTAGCACACACATTTATTGGAAAGCAGATGATGGGTGTTGTTTGCTTGCACTCAGTTATCTTAGTAGTCTCACATCTTCCGTAACTGTCATTTTCATGGTTCTAGTGAATATGCTTTTAAGGAATGGTGTTGAAATGTAGTATTTTTTAAATGCATCGTTCAGAGAGAAGCTGTTGAATTGTATAACACCAATGATCTACTGAAAGATTCATTATATATAGTCACCTTTTTGATAGAAGATCATTTAAGGTGTTTTTTTTCCCCATAGATCCTGAAGTGCACCCTCAAAATGAGGATTACTGGGGCCATGTGAATCCAATAGGTCCAAGAGCCTGCTATGATGAAGGAAAGCGGGTTGCAGAGACCATGTGCTATGCATATATGAAGCAGGTATTAAACTTGTATCAGATTCAGTGGATTTTCTGTGATTAATGAAGGCCAAATGTGTGACAAAACTGGAATATGTATATTCAGGGTAGGAGGGCAAAAAAGAATGTCTTGAGTGGGAGCACTTATACCATAGCTGCAGAATTTGTTTTCTTTAATGCAAAAGTTTTATTGCTCCCATCTGTTGTGTTTTTTCAGATAAGCAGTGTTCGTCAAGAAAATGTACTTTAGTCTTCTTAATAGACATGTCTTTCAGTATCGTTAATAGTTTTTATACAGGTTAAACTGAGGTAACCTTACTAATTTGGGAGCCAAATAAGAGTTGTTTTAAGTTGCTCCTGTGCTGAGAAGTGCTTGGCTGAATAGGGGCATTACTGCTAAATGTGGAATGTTTAATGAGCATAACTGAAATCAGAATATAGAGGTAAAAATTAGGAAGTTCTTTATCGAATACCTATGTAGGAGCAATGTATTTTAAATCACTTTAGAAATGTCTTAAAATTATGTAGGTATAAATACAGACCTTAACAGAATATATGAATACTTATCTATGTAATGCACTTTTTCAGACAAATACAGTAACATGAGGATAAAAACACAATTTAAAATATGGTTGTGAATTGATACATGCCAGTTTCCTCAGGTTTCATAATCAACAAGTAGAAACTCATTATTAACTAACCCAGCATCAACTCTTTACCTGTATATGAATCTTATTTAATTGCTGGTCAGCTAGTCTCTGGGAGACTATCCAATTAGAAAATGTGACATGCTAAAGAAAATCATATCATTGTTTCTTGGTGTTTCCAGCCTTGATATACAAACGTATAAATCAAATGTAGTATATTCAGTAGAATTTTAAACCTTTAAATGATAAAATACTAAGTCCTTGTAAAAACCTTGAAAACAGAATTAAACTTAAATGGTAAGACTTTAGGGATGGTATTTTAGTACAGAGGTCATAGTAATTTTCTCTTATCTCTTCAGCCAGATAGAGAAGGCAGAGGTTCATGTCTCCTTTGTTCTCTTTTAAATCCAACATGGTGGTGCTGCTCTTGTCAGGATGATGTCTTCTGTACTTCACCGTAGCGAAATATTCCTTGTGGGTCTAGAAGTCTGTTTGCAGTTGAATATTGTAGTTTTTATGATAAATTCTTGTGCTGTAGGGTATTGAATTTTTTGCAAGTTTGTGGTACAAATACACTACAGTATTATTTTAGAAGGGCAAGACTGTAGGTCATTTTGAAAATCATGGACTATATCTTAAAGCCACAGGATGAGTCATGATACTATCCCATAAATTTTATGCAGGATTTACAAAGGGTAGTGAAGATTGGTAAGGTGGAACTGCAGAGCACAGATACATTAAGTCAAAACTCATGATGCAAATGAGCTCTGTCCTAGGGGCAGCTCTATGAGATATTTCTTGTACTTTACTATGGGTTAGTGAAGTCTGCCCAAGCTTGTCTCACATTCAGGTATATTCTGAAACACTGTTGAGCCGGATTTATGCTGTTATTAGTGGAGGAAACATTATCTTTTGCTAGTGGAAAGGTCTGCTCTGAAAATAAGTAGTGTGATTTTAAGAGGGTTTTCAGTTAGGAGTGACCTACTCCAAAATAATTGGATTTACAGGTTTTCCGGCTAAAATATTTCCAGAATCTTCTCAGCTTCAATAAAAAGAAGAAACAAGCAAATTTATTTCAGCTTTTTTTGTCATTTCTTCCAAAGATTTCCATCATCGTGTACATTGTTAGGTACCTTAAATATATAATTGTGTTTCCAAAAAATATAAAATAAAAATTAACTTCTACATTGTACTTCCAGACAGGCTTTTTGAATCAGAACAGTTCTTGAATCTAGTCAAAGATGACTCTTTATTCACAGTTGTCAGAGTTCCTCAGTAGCCTGTACTGACCAAGAGCTTCTTGGTGCACTCTTTTCCGCTGGTGTCATTGTTTTGTTCACTTATTTTGACCCTATGAATTAAGCATTTCTTGACTTTATCTCCTCTTTACAACTGCTGTCTTTAAACAAGACCAGCATTACTTCCTTATCAAGAAGTCCAAGGGTGGTAGTAGCATTCAGTAATACATAAGCATCTGCTCAAAAGAGAGGTGGGGAGTGTAATATTTGCTGGAGAAATGCAGGGCTCACAAATTCAAAGCACATACACAAATTCATCTCATCCTGTGTAAGGCACCTGAGTGTGTGGTTTGAGGGGATATTTGCTATAGGCTTCTGGGAGCAGCTCTTCCTTCATAAATTCATGTGGGAGCATAGATCAGCCATGCTCTGTAGTGTGGGTGGAATCACCTGCTTCTGGAACTTTTCTCAAGCCACAGGAAGCTTTAGTGCTTGCCCTGTTCATCTGGGAGCTAAGTTGCATCCTCTGATTCAGACTTCTTCAGACTTCCCTTCTCTTCATCTCTTTTTCAGTATTTGCTAGCACTCCCTCTTGGAAAGCCCTTAAAGCCCTTTTCAGTTCACTCAATTGCCTTAACAAAGATGCAAGGCATAGTTTCGAAACTCTCTTATAATAACAGCTTGTCGATCTGTTTGATTTCACCATTCTGTATTCTTATCTTTGTTACTTTTTTCCATATCCTTCCCTGTCCTTCAGAAGTGGTTTTTTTGCATAAACTCCATATAGAGGTGTGTGACTTGCTATAGATGTGATATGATTGCACAGCTAGTATTTTTCTCATCCACAGAACTTCTGTTTTACTAGATAAGGTAATACCACCACTTTCCAAAAGGAACAGCATTTTTCAAATGCAAGTACCGTCTTTGTGGACATAAATAGGCTAAGGAAAAACATACAGGTGCAGGGGGGGATAAAGAGGTGGGAGGGGAGTTTCAGCACATAGTACTGCAATGTGAATTTTGTACTTTGTTCAGGAGTTGCCATTCAGTATGCATTTAACTTTTTAAAAAATAGTGGTTGGAAATACACAACTACCTGGAAATCCAAATATTCATGTACATTCCAACTCTGGCTTAATTTAAATACTAGTCAGAATCTGGCACTACCTTCATGGCAGGGATCTGGTATGTTTACATAGACATGTTGTAAATACAAATACACAGCGTTTTAAATGTTTAGCATGTTAAAGGTGTTTTGTGAACTAGATTTAATTTATCCTCTTACACCATTGATCTGTAAGGAAATTCTCCAGACCTGAAGCAGTACTTCAGGTCAGGTCACCTTGGAATGTTGCAGGGAAATTTTTCATCTCCTTCCGCTTCATCTTTTTTTTCATACCAACTGTGTGACTCTGCAAGCTTCAGTGGTAGTAAATGGGCTCAGTTGTACATGATGTGATGTGATAGTTTTCAAATTGCCTTAGAATAGTTCAGATCTTCCAATTAAGAATTCCACTGGATGCCTTTCTAAGCATATAGGAGTGAATTGAGTTATCATAATCAAATATTAAGTATAAGCTTCTTAAGTGTTAAGCTCTGCATTATGTAATATTCTGTAACCAGGACTGTGAAGGCTCAAGGTGGCAAAAAATCTTAATAGATAACAGAAGAAAGGAAAGACATGTTAGACGTGAAGTTTATTATATTAATGTGAGAGAATAACACATGCAAACTGATGCTGAACTTAGTTAAATATAGAAATTCATTGCAATTGCAACATGAGGGTGATTTTCTGTTTTATATTGAGTTGTACTTTCTCCCTAATCTTTAATTCACAAATCGAGTTGGTTTTAGTAATCATAAAAAGCCTTGATGTAAAATGTAGGGGTAATGAAAGCTGTTGATTGAATTGCAACTGAAAAGGCACTGAATAGTGAATAACCAGGAAACTATTGAGTAATTAGATAGGAAACAAATAGCTATGTGGAATTCAAGCAGTTTGCTTTAATGTCTTTTGGGAGTTTATCTGGTATTCTCTAATTATTGCTCATTGTTTTCTTTCCTTGATATTCAATATAGGCTATCTCTAGGCATGCAGCAATATTTTTTTGGTGTTGTCACATAAAGTTTGCTAGCAGTTTGCTTAAGAAAAGTTGTAGAATTTATGTTTTTTGTGGAAGAATCGAATTGAATTGTTTGTGGTTCTGACAGCACAGGGGGAGAAGAGGAAGCATTGCATCATCCTTAGGGCAATAGTCAAAAGCCCAGACACCAGTCCTTTAATGACACAGATGGTGGTTACTGTTGGATGTATACCAGGCCAAAGCTAAATTGTCGTGGTAAGAGCTATCATGGATCCCTTTAGCTTTTTAGAAACCATGCAGAGGAGCTTTACTTTCAGGAATACTAGTGAAATTAAGGTTGGAGAGGGGAGTCTATAAGATGCTACAGGCAGTCAGCCACCTTGGGCACTGCCTGGTAGGTAGAGTTGAGATGCTACAGCCCCTCTCACTGCTGACAGGGCATTGAAACCCCTGAAGTGCAGGTGTCAGCACGGCAACTAGTGTCCCATCTGAGTTGTTATATACCAGGTCAGTGAAATTCAGAAAGAAAAGAAAAAAATCATCTACAATTCCTTTCTTCTGAAAAGTCTGAGAGGTCACACACTCACAGTTATATTAACATTCTCAGTAAATGTGGCAGTTCCATTGAAAATATCAAGTACTGTTTGATGCTGGTTGCTTTTATCTTCTTGATTAACTGGCTCCACTTCGAAAGAGGAAACAGTGCTGCTTTCAGCCACTGTAACTGCATGGTTCACAAATAGGCTTTTATACTTTGGAAAAGAGAAACCGCAGATAAAAATCCTTCCCATAGTTCAATAAAGTTAAGTCCTGCAAACTGCAATAATTTAGAGATTAAATAATGCTAAGCTTTTGAAGCTGGCTTGTTCCAGTTACCCTTGTACAGTCCTTCTGATAGTCCTGCCATTTTGTAAAACCTGCTGGTATGTATTCTCTGCACTGTTGGATTAATGGATCTGTACATTTTCTAATGAGTTGTTAGAGCTGTCTGTAATTTTTTTTTTTTTTGCTGTGTAGGAGCTCTGCACATGAACCAAAACACTTGTGTTTGGTCCTGTACAAATGCAGAAGTGGCATATAGTTTTCCAAAGCTATCTGTTGCTAACATTGAGTTGGAGGAGGTGAGGTGAAAAGGGGAGAACACTGCAGTAACTGAGGCAGTATTATAAAAATGCAACCTGTTGTTTCACTGGGTCATTAGTAATGGGAGCTCTTCTGTAAGTGGAGAGTTTCATTATTTAAGTATCTATTTCTAAATTGTATTGTTTTATCTGAGTTGTCAGAACTTCCTAATAGAAACATAGCCTGGACATAATAGGAGGCTTTTTTGTGTCAGTGGAGCAACACTTTTTCCAAATTATATGAAAAATGAAGCAGGAAAGAACTGTCAGGTCTTCTGGCCCATATTCAGACACAATGGTTTTGCTAATGCTCTAGTGTCTTTACTCTTTCTACATGCTCTGTGCTCTTAACAGTTGCAAAATAACTCTGTACCGCAGACAAGGTTAGAAGACTGTATTGCAATGATTATCAAAGCCGTGGGCTAAACAAATACAGGCATTTTCTCAAGAAAAGTCTGAATACTTTCCATAGTCTTTGTGCTTGAGGTTTGGGGGTTTTTTTCTTTCCTTTCTGTGCTGTAAGAAATCCTATCTTCTGATTTCCCTCAGGTAATTGGAGAAGTTAGTTCTTTGGTTTTGATATTGCTGCACTGTTCTGCAAATTGAATTTTGAGGTCATGAGGGACTTTAAACTTTTTTTTAGAGATTGATTCACGTCAATAAGTTGAGTCAGTGTTTGAATAAGAGTATATCCATAGCAGCATTCATTTTTAGATCCAAAATGTGTGTTGTTTCTGATGTCCTTTTCATTTTGGTACACCTCTTATTTTTGGCTGTAAGATGTGCCCTCCTCAAATAGCCACCATTGCTCTAAAAGCATTGATAAGGCATTTTTGTTCACCTGTAACTGTCATTGTTACACTAATTCATGAGTATAACTCTGTAGAACTCTCCGTTATGCAGATAACTAAAATGAAATTGTTTGGAGTATATATTGTTGTCTGTTTGCATGTATTCCTGAGCCGGAAACTTACTGGAAGCTGTGATACATCTCTCATTCACTAGGTATTATTGTACTGGTTATGTTATCAGCCACCTCATGTTCAGAAGCCATGTACAGTAAATTATTGAAGTTAAAAGCCCTGTCTGAAGGGAATATCCTAGCAATTCAGGCATAGATGCACTTAAGTGGGTACCCATCCCTTCTTAGTGGCAGTGTCTTCTGTCAAAGTGTCGGTGGAACAGGCCGGTGGCTGTTTGCATTGGCCACGTACAGTACGTACAAGAGATATGCAGGATGAGGCAAGTGCTAGAAATAGGACATATTTTTAGCAGAGAGGTATAAATAATGGTATGAAGAGACCTCAGAGAGAAGTTGTAGCTTCTCTAGTGTGGAAAGTGATGAACTAATAAGCATGGTAATGTATCAACCATAAGATACAAGTGTTGGAGGTGGGCCTTGGTTGTGTTCAGGGACCTGCATTATGCTGAAAGTAGAGTTATATGACTCTGATTGTCCTTCCTAGCTTGATTAGGAGCTTTACTGTTTATGAAATGCAGATCTTAGCATCCCTATTTTTGCAAAATAGTTTTTAAAAGCTGTTCGTAACCAAGAATTAATCTCATTGTGCTTATACACTAGGCAGTACATATATATAAAATACCTTGGATCAAGCCTCAGTGTAGAGTATTGTAGCTTAAACACATCTCAGATGGATCCTGGTGAACACTGTGCTAGTAATTCTGCTGTGATTACAATTCAGGGTTTTGGGAGCAATTTTGAGAGTTTGTTAATGATCTCTGAAACACATGGGAAAGAATATGAATTGGTAAGAAAGTGACTAATAAAGCAAGGGATGCAGGCAGCAATCTTAGGAATTTTAGCTGAGACATTGATAAGGACTTGTATCAGGACACAGTGATATTCATACAACTGTCTGGTCTTTCCCTGGCAGATTTTTTGAATCCAGTTGTCTGCTGAAGAACAGACAATTGCAGCTTTCCCTTTCCTGATTTTGTGTGCAGGGAGGTCTAATTCATGCTTGCTGTTCAGATAGATCCACAGACTTTACAAAGAAGGAAACACTGTTAATTAGTAAGAGAAGCTTGCCTGATATCCTTATGAATTACAGCCACAGCTGTTTCAGTTAAAAGAACCTCTTGTCATTTGAGTTGTATTCTGTATTGCTCTATTTTCTGAAACAGTCAACACAAGAAGATACCTTTTCTTAAAAGGCTTATAAAATTAAAATATGTCTTTTTAAATTAATATGTTATCATAGCATTCTTGATACCTTCATACTTTCTGGAGCAGGCATCTCTAGAACTAAGTGGCAAAGACTCATGCTGAAGACCATGGGCAAGTTTGTTTTGCAGGGGAGACTGGAAAACTAATGATACTTTTTGACTGACAGCTATAGAATAGTCTGAGTATTTATTCAGAGGAGGTATCTCTGTAAGCAATAACAACCTTTCTTGCATCTTTTCTGCCTTCCCTCTCCATCGGTACAGGCACGGTCTCTGTGAACGTGTGTCCATATGGTAAATAATAGAGTGAGCTGAAGTGTTTTTCTAGCCCAAAATGCTGCATTTGATTAGCTTGCTCCCAGGCTCTTTTTTGAATTGCTCAAGGAACTTTCCCTCTGATTAATCTGCTATAGGAAGGCATAGTCTTAAACCAGCAGAACAGAACAGATCACATTTGAATCTCAGCATCAGGGATTAGTCTCAAGCTCTCTTTCGTTTAGCAGTATAAATGTGGGCCAAAGAAGTTTTTCTCCTTTCTCTAGGATATAATAGAATACTGTACATGACCTACTGCCACAAATCTGGGGAAGTAATTGGCTTTGCTAGTGGGAATATGGGGGAGGTAGCCAGTAATAATTAGCATGTTGTTGTAGATATTCAGAGTAACAGTACATACGTAAGAGTGTACCATAAGTATTCTTAAGCAGCTAATACAAAAAGGAGTAGAGTTACTCAACATGCGAAAAGGATGACTTCAAAAGAGATGTTCATGAAATGGCAAAAGGAGATTTAGGACAATTTTCAAGTTACTGGCTTCAGATTCGCTTTGTGGATGAGTTTCTTTTGAGACAATAGATCTCAGTTTTACAGGCACAAATGAAAATTCAGCTGCATAGAAAATAGATTTTTCAAAGAAGTAGGCTGCAGAGAAAAGCTTTGCTAGATGACACTATAAATAAAAAGTTACTCATTTTATAAGACATTACAGTGGGAGGAGGGGAATAAATAGAAGGGGGAAGAAATACTGGATTCACTGTGGCTATGAGTAAGTGCCTATAGAGAATGTGTTTTTCTTTTCTAGATCCCTTGCTAGTTTCCAGCCAATACTGGAAAATAAGGCTGCTGCCGTAGCTTGTGCAGTACAAGAGAGGCTTTTTGGTCAGCATTGTTTAATGAGTTATTTTTATCTGGAGTACTAGCTTCCAAGTGCCTCATTTTCTGTACTTGTTATTAATGGCAATATCTGGAAAGTCCACATGAAATACAGTCCCTCCCTGAAGGAG
The DNA here is from genome assembly GCF_031877795.1 of Strix aluco. NCBI lineage: Eukaryota > Metazoa > Chordata > Aves > Strigiformes > Strigidae > Strix > Strix aluco. The sequence continues at coordinate 68,763,894 of NC_133932.1, read as the reverse complement.
TCAGTGTCCTTTAGAGTGCTGGGCAAAAAGAAAGAACGATCATATCAGAGTATATATTTCCAGATACAGTGAAGGCATTGAGAATGGCTCTGTAATATGCTTCTGGAAGTATACGTTTGGCAACGTTACACTGACGCACTTTTTTAGCTAACAGGAAATAAAGAATATGTTCCCAACTGATGCGTTTTGCAGGGGAAGGAAATTCTCTTTCCAGGGTATCTCAGCAGGGCCAAGTGGATGTTGTGAGGTTATTTTTTCGGCTCTATTGTGGATGCAAGCTTGTTGTGTGACAGAGTCCCAAGACTGTAGCTTGTATGGCGCAGTAGTTACCTCCCTGGTTACTGTTAGCTTACAGTTCATTTGCACATATAAACAACATTTGATCATGGCAACTGAAACCTTACCTGCAGTTAAACAGAACTGGATGTTGTTTGGCCTTATACATACCAGGAAGTGCTGAGCTTTACCGATACTACTTGGTGTTTCCCATTTCTCAACGCCAAGTAATAGCTAAAGTGTTAAATGTGCCTTTTGCCTCTCACTCTCTCATCTGTAAAAAGCTAATGCTATTGCTTTCACAAAACTTCTTTGAGGATTCATTTGTTTATGAATCACTTGGAGACCTAAGAGAGGTCAGATTTTCCTGCAATTTTCTCTTGTAAATGAAGCTACATTTATTTCCAAGAAAAATGTGTTTTCAGGTCTCTTCTGAGTGAAGTATGTGTGAGCTGCAGCCTTCAGCCCCAAATGTACCAACAATATACTTCTCCACACTCACTCTTGTCTTCCAAGAAAATGGCAAGCATTGGTATAAGCCTTAGTAAAAGGCATTGAAAATACAAGATGTTCTTTGTATCCTCTGAAGGGAATAATTGAATGTTTGCAACTCCCAGAACATTGTGCTTTGTGACTTCAGTTGCTGCAGTTGAATCAGGGGCACAGAGTTTGCTTCAGATGACAAGTGTTCCCTGTGACTGATACAAGGATGGGTTTTTCTGGAAGGGGAGAGGACCAAAGAGTATGAGGAGGATGCACAGGACTGGGCTGAAGTTGACACCTTCCTCCCTGCCTTGTGGCTGTCACTCTCGCATGGTAGCATCCATCTGTTTACAGCATACCACACTGCTCTGAACTCATCAGGAGCCAAGTGCATGCTTCAGCTCGCAAAGGCCAAGCATCCTTCTTGTAGGCTTTATCATGAACTGTGGCTTGTCCAAATGAGTAAGTGTGAATAAACAGAAAATACCTAGAGAGACATTACTTCAGTCTCAATCTCCCAGTGTTAAAATGTTTTGTCCAGACAGTTTCCAATTTCGCATATTTGTTGCATTTTGCTTTGAAGATTTGCAAAATGTCCTGCAGAAAGGACTTCTGGGAATGATAGAAATATTTATTGGAAAAAAATAAGCCATTGAAGAAACATGAATTGTAAAGTATGCATTTACACAGCCTAATATGTAGCAGGGAGCTAAGAAAAATTGTGGCTGTGTTCAGCATTTATGAAGATACTTATCTGAAGTGTTCCAACTTTTCTAGTCTTTGGAAATACTACCTTGGTACTGTATCTGGTGATGTGAGACTTCACTTATGTGCAAAAAATGTGGGTAAGTCCCAGGTGAAATAAATTGTTGTTGGAAGGGTACTGTTGAAAAATCTTGAAGTTCTTGTTGGAAGAAAAATGCATGTGCTGAAATCATCAGTTCTTCTAGCACTGATTTAGAATTTGCATTACAAAGACTGAGAATTAGTATAAATTACCTTGCTGTATGCACTACAGTTTCCAGTAGCGTTGAGGAGAGGTTAGAAATATTTCATGGTGAGAAAACAATGTTTGTTAAAGCTGTGAGAGGGATTCTTAAGAAAGCTTTTGTACAGGGGAGAGTTAATTTGCACTTTTAGGAAGAAAGACAGTCTTATTAAGGTAGTAACAATTCTTTTTTCTTTGCCTACAGGAAGGAGTTGAAGTGAGGGTTGCCAGAATATTCAATACCTTTGGTCCTCGAATGCATATGAATGATGGTAGAGTTGTCAGTAATTTTATTCTACAAGCTCTCCAGGGAGAACCACTAACGGTAAGTAATGACCTCTCGGTTATGTGAAGAACTGTTTGTCTTCATATCCTATCCTCACATATTATGAAGGAGGATGGATTTTTGAAAACACTGGGGTTTCTTCCACCCCCCACCCCCCCAAAAAGTCTGGTGTTTCAGTATATCCAGCTCAAATGTATAGTTACATATGCAAATATATGAATGTTGGTGGTATTGTTGTTCCTTTCCCAGAGAGAAACAAGGTTACCGGTTGTGATCTGAGAAGGTATTTTAGTCATCCTGAACTTGAATCTCTGTCTCTCACACGTCTTCTATGGGGACACAGTGTGACAAGGCTTACAGAATAATGTTTTGATACATATTCCTGTTGAGGAACTTTCTCTGAACCCTTTTTGGAAGTTAGGTATCTAAATTCTTTTTGCAAGCTTAGAGATCAGCCTAAATTTTTCATGTATAACGTAATGTTAAAGGCCTTCAGACAACATTGCTTATTAGTAAATAAAGCTGGCCAGGACTGGTTTTTGTTATCATTGACGAACTGGTGTGGCATGACCCACATCTTATACAGCTAAATTTTCCTGCCAAAACAAGTTGCCACATCCAAACTGTTTGCTGTGAATGGTCCTTGGCTCTTGATAATGCTTAAGCAATGTCACAACATTGTCTGGGAGAACAAGAGCTGGCACGGGCCGGTACTCTGCCAAAGTTGCTACTGGTAACTTAGCAATACAGACAGTGCCTGACCTATGCCCTGCTCCTGTTTTGTTTACTGTTATAAAATAATGAGGGTATGTAAAATAAATGAGGAGACATCCTGAAACAGGGAGAAGTAGTTTAGAATCTGAGATCAGTTGTGAGTTCATGCAAACCTTTACAGTTTATGTGACATACAACAGCAATTTCATATAAATATTTGTTAATATTGCCTAGATTAGAAGAGTGAAATGCCAGGAAATCACTCGACGGCTTCTGCTAAATAACTAAAAATGTTGCTAAGTACCTTCATGGGGCAGCTATCTTGAGATTGAGGTGGCATTCCTTCTATTGGAGACTGTAAAATCCAGAGTTCAGCCAGGAATTCCTCTAGGAAGGAGCGGACAATCCACAGAGAAAAAGGATGGAAGTTTTGTGGCAACTCCCACTACTGTGATTCTTGTAGAGCAAAATCTGAAACTGAACAGAGCATTGAGGAGTATAGATCAGGCAGTAAGTCATGCCCAGGCAAGGTGAAGCTTGGTGTCCTGTGAAAGATCTCCCTTAACTTTAGTCTTTTTCAAATAATATGCCAAAATATGGCTACCCTTGCAAAACTTGGGTAGTAGACACTACCCTACTGACAGGGTGTAATCTAGAACTCATTACAAAAAATAAAATTTAAAAAGCTCAGATTATATATATTCTGCAAACCGATGCACATCACCTAACTTAAGTACACTGATAATTTTTGAAAGATTGGTCTTCTCTGGAGGTCAGCATTTGCTTACTTGCTTGCTGTTTATCAGTGATTGATAACTTAGGCAATTTGTTAGTATTTTTTAATGTCATCAGTGATGCATCTTGACTACTCTGTTGTTCCTAACCATTGCTAAATTTCTGGTTTAGGCTTGTGGTTATTTCAGGGTAACAAGCCTGTACTAATTTTAATGCTGTGTTCACTGCATCTCCTAAAGATTTGCTTTTTCCTGTAGAGATTTACTTTTTTTTTCTACAAAGCACTGTCAGTGCTCAGAGTACGATAGCAATTGTATGATGTTGACTGTGACTTAATGGCCAGTGCTTACCTGGACATATGACATTTAATGTGTCATGTAAGTCAGCATTAAGACTGCAGATGTTGGGGCTTAGTCTTGATTAGCTGACAAAAACAGTGAGCCCAACTTGCCTAGTCTCTACTGATAGGATTCTCTTCAGCACTGAATAGGCTAGTTGCACAATAAAATGGGTTCAGTGCTTTTTTTTCCCTTTCAAAAAAAAAAAATAAAAGCACTTAAATTCCTGCACAAAGAGTTTCATTTTCTTACCCAGGCATCTCCCCAAAGCTGCAGATTGAGGCTGGTTCTGTTTGTTGCAAGACACTAAGTAAATAGGAGCAGACAAAAATCTAGAGCTTCTTGTTTTGACACTTATGATTGTTGTAGAACTTGGTTGTATCAAAATATGAGTGTAACCGTATACTGGTTTGTCAGTATTGTATGTTCTCAGAATGGCATCCCGGGGGCATAAAGTCTGAACCTCTAAATGCTGTTTAAAAACCTTATCTAGCCTACAGAGGGTCAGAAGGTACTTCCATTTTTCAAGTTTGTACCCCAGTGCATGTAGTGAGTTATTGCCATATTTGGCCTCTCAAATGTTTTTTTTAATTCATGCTTAGTTTCTCAAGTTTTATTAAAGAACACTGACTGGAAGTTTAGTGAAGCCTTACTAAATATTAAGCAGTTACCTTGTTTTAAAACATACGATCCATGGGATATTTAAGAGCATCAATAAGAGGAGTCTGGAGTCAGTGCTGTTCTGTGGGAGGCAATATTGAAAGCTTTATTTTTTTTTTTTATAACTGCCATGCTGTCTAGACTTTATCAAGAATGGAATGGAGGATAAAATAGAACATTTTGCCCAGCATCACTCTTCTGCAGGGGGTAACTATCCGACATTGAAAATTAGTGAATATGAGAAAAAAATTAAGGGGAGAGTTGTTTAGCTGACCAGGTCAAATAAAATGAATTATCAGCAATAAGCAGCATTTGAGATCAAAAAAAAAAATTTCACCCTTGTATCATCACAGAATTTGGCTGACAGGAATACCAAGTGTTGACCTTTTTAGAAACTGAATATATTCAGTCTCTTTGTTCAAAGTAGTTGTTCAAATGGAGTAATATCTTGAAAACAATGTCTTTAATTTGAAGAAATCATAGCTGATGCAAACATGACCATTGTTGCTTTGTATTTTTGTAAAGGAAGGGTTTATTGAGAGAAATTGGGAGGAGGAAACTATGTTGTATTTTCCAGCCACTGCTTGCACATAGGAGAGGTAGCCACATGGTTGACTTTGCAGAAATCATGCACGTATTACTTGGTTCTGTAAAACTTATCCCACAAGCTAAAAGAAAACAAGCAGAAAGCTCTACATACCTAAAATATGCTCCCTGTTTGCTTTGGGAGTCCATCAGGCTGTCAGTGTGCTCTCCTGGTGCATTCTTCAGAGAATCAGTTATTGGGTAAAGTTTTAAACCGCTGATCTTAACCAGTGCCTACTGAAATGTGAACTCTTTTGGTTCTGAATTGGCCTCAGAGAGCATCAGGTTTATGAACTGACAAATGATGGCACATATACCAATTGCATTGTCTTTCCTGTCCCCTCGGAACACAAACATGCTTTCTATTCTGTCCTTCTAAAAAAGCTTTTCTGTTGTAGGTTGATGATAAAATGTGTGCATCCCCAGTTAAACTTAAGTGTTTTCACCACTTAAATATGCCTACTGATAGCTTCCAGAAATTAAATATTCATGTTCTAGGGACTTTAGTACTGCATGCAGTTGAACTGTGAAAAATTAATGTTATATGATACCATTGTACACTTTCGGTATACTTTAATGGCTGTTTGAACTTAAACAACTTGCTTGCTCCAAGTGCCTCTAAGATTTTGATACAAATCTGTCCAGGTGACTGTGGGAGTCATATCCTCTAGAAATTATTCTACCTCCCATTTCACCAGATAGTAATATTTAGAGCCACATGATTTTTTTTTGTCCTGTAAGCTTTAAACGCTTAGAGTGCTTTTCTTGACAGTTTTTTTAGAGACCACTAACATTTGGTGGTCTCTTTGAAGCTGGCTGTTGTTAATGAGTGAATAAAAATTGCTCGTCATAGCCACATCTTAGTAGTCTGAGGTTTGCTTTAAATATTTGGCGCTCTTTTCTGGCTGAGTGCATGCTTCAGCCTCTTTCAGTGTTCCAGGAGAGGACAAAGCATCACTGTGTCGTGCATCCCTGAGAATGCTTCTTACATGCAGAGTTCTGGTTAACAAAATGCCTAAGGATATGTTTACTGGAGACATGTCCAAGAGGAAGAAGACCTTCAAAGAACTGATACTTTGCCAAAGGCTCTGCAAGCACATGTTTTTCCATTCCTGTAACATTGAGCTTGTGTCTCAGGTGTTTCTCCTTGGGACATTTTTCTAGAATGGTGAGGAAAAGATAATTGGGCTAGAGAGGACTTTTATATTTGTGTAACTTTTCAGATTTTCATCTGGTTTTAGGTCTATGGACCTGGAACTCAGACAAGAGCTTTCCAGTATGTCAGGTAAGCCTGTTTGTACTGTCTGATATTTACTTCACTTGATGGTTCTTTGAGCTTGGCCAACTTTGTATGAACGTACATTTTAGTCAAAGAAATTATGTTCATTGTTAGGCCAGCTTTATTTTCAGAATTGAGACACAGAAGTTTTTAAAAGTACCAAGAAACAAAACGTTGGTTGGTTCAGAACTTTGAATTGAGATATTAATGTGTTTTTACCCTTCAAGGGACAGCAGGTAACATGTAGGTGAATTTTTAATGCTGAGCTGTTTGTCGCTCCTTGCATTTTAATGCAACACTGCCACCTTGTGCCTTTGGGGCTGCTCTGGTTGGTGTGTGTATTGTACACGCATGTCCCCTTCTGGGGGAAAGAACCGGTTGAGGTTGGTATTGCTGTAGCTAATATTTGCAGTGTAAGCAACGCCAGAATGTGCTTTCACTATGAAAAAAGTGAATCTGTTCCTCGGAATCTTTTGTTCTGTCCTGCTAGCTAAACTTCTGTGCCAGGCTTCTGGGTTTTAATCATTCTCTGCTTGGAAATGTTCTTTCTCTCTGCTGAAAGTAGTAACAGCAGTGGTAGATGCTGAGGAAACCCCATCAGTTCAAAGTAGGCACTCCTTTCCTGATGATAAGTCATAATGAAAGGGATCTGGATTTGTATGTCCAGGGGCAAGCTGCTGAGTCTGTTGCTGATAATCCAAAATAACTTTGGGTTATTTTGCTGGGGGGAGGTAACACCAAAATACTAGTAGTTTTTTAACAAACTTGGTTTAAGAATTTCTGAAAGAGAAAAGACAATTCAAACAACAAACTGCAAAGCAGGTGCTAGTGTTGTGTGCCTCTGTACTACAACTTTATTCTGTTTGAAATGTGTTGGAAATGGGCCTCTAAATATGCCTGGGTACTGGAGGGAAGAGGAAGTATTAATTGTTTTTTAGTAACTTGATATATGCTCAGAGGAGCTATAGCTAGTGTATCCCAAAGATAATCACCCTTTCAAACTAACTTCCAGTTTAGTATATCTTACAACAGTGACTGTGGAACAAACAGCCAAGGAAACATGCACCCATTGAAGTATACGCTGTAAATCTGATTTCAGCATTCCTCAGCTGCCTGATCTGCTTTACTGGAGCTCTGAGGAGGCAGCTCTCTTTTTAGACAAGAATATTATTTATAGGGAAGTGGAAATTGCCTCAATCTGTTCTTCCCTTTTTATAGTGATCTTGTGAATGGGTTGGTGGCGTTGATGAACAGCAATGTCAGCAGTCCTGTCAACTTGGTGAGTATGAGAGCTCCACTCTACTGTTTTTACTGTGCGGTGGCCAACATCACCTCTGTTTTCCTCCTTGTCACTGATGCCGATCTGTAGATGAAATAAATGGATCAAAAAAGCTCTTTCCAGTATGAATAATGTATTCTTCCATGTTTTTTCTTTGTAAATAAGAAGATTAAGCCCCTAGATGTAGAGAACTTGTAGGTCGAAGGACAGGATAAATTTTCTAGAGTTTTTCATTTGTTTTAACAAAAAGTTTTCTGTAATTAGAATAAGAAAAAAAACAAACAAAATATGAACAGGGGAGGGACACACAAAATACACCAAGGAAATGACTGAAGTCTGGTTTTAATGAAAAAAAGCACTGAAGGAATACTTAGCTCTAAATAATTAGAAACTTTATGCTAGCCTTGACTAGAGGAAAATGGGATAGTATTTGATGGTATAATTTTCTAATATTGATAAGGCTGCTTAGAACTTAACTTTTCCAATATGATTTTTGTTTTGTCCCATTTGTTGTCACCTTATTCTCAGCAGTGGATATAAGAATGGAAGAAGGATGCATATGCCAGGTCATTTCTGTGTATGCCAACTTTTGCCAAATCAGATATTCAATTCTGCAGGGCAGTCATTCAATAGATTTTCCTTTTTTACTGTGGTCTTGAATTAATTTTTATGTTTCTATCCAAATGCTAATATATTTAAACCACATCACATGCTTCGTCTCCAGAAAATACAGTGTTTAAATCTATATGTACCTAAATGTTCAGCTTTAGGTCAAACAAGATCTAGTAAAGAATAGTTTTGCAACAAGGAAAGCTAGGGATGGAGGGAATTGAGTCTCATGAAGGTGAGCTAATGCTAACAGGAGGCTTTCAGCATTTTGTCCTGAGTTCATGTGCAAGTTGGTTAAAAAAGTAGAGAATTAAGAAAAGGAATATTGTATAGGAAAGCAAGTAGCCTTTATACATAGTGATATGTAAGCCATAGTAAATATGGAAGCAATTGTTTGCAGCTAAATTAGTTTGGGTTCCTAACTTTGGATGAACCGAGTATGTAGTACACTTCCTCATTGCATTGTCTGTCCTCAACTCAGCAAAGTTCTTGAATCCAGATGTCAAACTGATGATGTGGCTGTGTGGGCTGCTGAATGGCAAATGCCTTTACTGTGATTGAGCTGCATTTGCCCATTCTTTACAGACTGATTTTTTTGGGCATCCACCTACGTACACTGAATTACAGGCAAACGTAATGGAGGGCAACTTTTCTAATGAGTATAGAGCTTGTCAAAGTTACATTTTTTTCATCAGAGTAGGAATAAAGCATAATGTTTAGCTTTTTCAGAGTTTAACATGACCCTGTTAAATCATCTCATGTCAGAAAGCTTACATGTTGTGAGGTGTTTAATTGTTATTGTAATGAATATCTCTTCTATTTTTAGGGAAACCCAGAAGAGCACACTATCCTAGAATTTGCTCAGTTAATTAAAAAACTTGTTGGTGAGTATGATAAGTAATTCTTAGTAAAGCTTATGAAGTACTTATTGTCGTTAGATGATTATTATTTGATTAGTATGTGTAATATAGGGATAATTTAATTGGTCTTTGGATTTCTTAGTAACTTTATCAAAGGCATTTAATTGTATCCTGATCTAATTAAATATTAATAAGATAATCCAAATCCTCTCAATTGTATGTAAAATATTGCATGAACAGTAGAATAAATACATCCCTTCTATGTATCTGTGCAATCTATACCCATTATTTTGTATGATGTTTACACATTCTTTTAGCTTTGTTTTGACCCAAGGACAATACATAAAAGAAATGTAAAACACATGAATGAAAATGTCTTGCATAACATCTTAGCTGAAATACAGATACTTCAGCAAGGTGGTTCTTCACATTATGCAGGCAGTTCTCCCACTACCATTAAAAATCTCACTCTGTGGTGAGTCTTCCTGTACTTTTTCACTGATCGACCAATGACTCTTGCAAGGGCAAGCACCTCCCTTGAATATGGCTGGGAAAAAAACCACTGTGGCTTTCTATTCATTCTTGCTTTGATACCTGTAGCAAGTCAGAGCTCTCAAGAATGGAAGTGAAGAGCTGTGCTTATTCTTCTAGTGCGGCTTCCTAATGAGATGAAACATACTGATGCCATTAGCCAAGGGTTTTTAGTCCGTAGATTCCAGAAGTGCTTCTGAAGGATCTGAAAAAGGCAAGTTCAAACATAGAGTAAAGAAGCTGATGCATGTGATGTTTCTAGCAGAGGACTGTCCCCTCTGGAAAACTTCTATGAATCCACAGATCAGGGAAGGAAATTGAAAATCACATCACCAGAAACCCATCAGGCACATAGAATAATTATTACCTCCATTTGTCTGTTCACAAACAACTTGATCTGTTTCAGTCCACCCGGAGAGGCGGTTCAGTTCTACATTCATAAAATCCCACAGTAACATGGCATGTAAACTATTTGCTAGATTTGGTTAGAGAAATTGTCCTGTTTCTGTGTATTGTCACGAGGCAAGGCAAGTACTATGTTGGCTATTGAAATCAGACTGAAGACTATGAGCAAAGAGGAAGTGAAGTCCTTTTACAATGCAAAAGATCTACCAGAATCACAGAGTGGTTGAGGTTGGAAAGGGGCCTCTGGAAGTCATTTGGTCCAACCCCCCTGCTCAAGCAGGGCCACCTACAGCTGACAGTGGCCCAGAACCATGTCCAGACTGCTTTTGAATATCCCCAAGGATGGAGACTCCACAGCCTCACTGGGCAACCTGTGCCAGTGCTCTGTCACACTCACAGTAAAATAGCATTTCCTGATGTTCAGAGGGAAAACCTCCTGTGTTTCAGTTTGTGCCTGCTGCCTCTGGTCTCGTCACTGGGCACCTCTGAAAAAAGCCTGGCTCCCTCTTCTTTATTCCCCCATCAGGTATTTACACACATGGGTAAAATCCCCCTGAGCCTTGTCTTCTCCAGACTGAACAGTCCCAGCTCTCTGAGCCTGTCCTCACATGAGAGGTGCTCTAGCCCCTTCATCATCTCCGTGGCCCTTTGCTGGACTCTCTCCAATATGTCCATGTCTCTCTTGTACTGGGGAGCCCACAACTGGACCCAGCCCTCCAGGTATATCTCACCAGTGCTAAGTAGAGAGGAAAGATCATCTCCCTTGACCTGCTAGCAGCACTCCTCCTGCTGCAGCTCAGGATGCCATTTGCCACCTTTGTTGCAAGGGCACATTGCTGGCTCATACTCAACTTGATGTCCACCAGGACCCCCAGGTCCTTTCCTGCCAAGCTGCTTTTCAGCTAGTTGGCCCCCAGTCTGTACTCATGCCTGGGGTTGTTCCTCCCCAGGTGCAGGACTTCACACTTCTCCTTTTTGAACCTCATGATGCTCCTGTCAGCCTTTTTCTCGAGGTCCCTCTGAATGGTAGCACAGCCCTCTGGTGTATCAGCAGTATTGATCCAGTATTGACCCCTGGGCTATACCACTAGTTACTAGCCTCCAACTAGACTTCATGCCACTGATCACCACCCTCTGGGCCTGGCTGTGCACCCAGTTTTCTATCCACCTCACTGCTCATCCAGCCCTCATTAAGGATGTAATGAGAGGCAGTGTCAAAAGCCTCGCTGAAGTCAAGGTAGATGATATCCACTGCTCTGCCTTTGGCTATTGAAACAGTCATTTCATCATAGAAAGTTATTAGACTGGTCAAGCGTAACTTCCTTTTTGTGAATCCACGCTGAAATCTTTGTGAATCCTTGTTGCTGTGGAACAGCTGTTTCACCCAGCTGCTGCACACAGTGCAGCTGTGTCTGTGGAAGGCATTTCAGTGGTAGAATTATGAAGCAGAAGTCTGCAGAAAGACCTGATGATCCAATAGGTAGGAAGGATGTAAATGCAAAGCATAGTGAATTGCAGATGATAATGCACAGTCTCTTGTTTAATAGGCAGTGGGAGTGAAATCCAGTTTCTCTCAGAAGCACAGGATGACCCTCAGAAACGAAAACCTGACATCAGAAAAGCCAAGTTACTGCTTGGCTGGGAACCTGTGGTATGTACAGCTGTGTTACTCTTGTTGTGTGCAAAAACACAGGGAGGCAGAGGGGGATGGGGAAGGACTACATCATAATGATACATTTCAGTTACTGGAATATCTGCTTAACACAATCCCCAGGACAGTTATTTAAAAGGCTGTCTCTTTTACGTTGCCCTAGCTCGTGATTCAAGAACTGATGGGTAAGATTGTATGGCCTGTGCCATGCATAAGAGCAGATTAGCTTTAGCATTTGTAATAGACTTAAGTAGACAAAAACATTGTTAGGATAGATGTTTTAACTTTTTCATATGCATATTATGAAGTGTCTACCTTTCTGTAAGGCTGATAAATCCTTTGAAATACGTGGTACGTAGTTACGAGAGGTAATGAGTTTGCTGTTGGTGCAATCCTCATTCCTGTATCGCTGTGGTAACATGCCTTATGGAAGGGAAAAATTGCTTTAATTAAAATATTTTTATAACTATTTTTAAGATTCTCTGTAACATCGCTGTAACCAAAAAGTTCGTTAGTATTAATAGCGAGAAATATGAGCACCATGAAAACGTTCTGGTTTTTAGAGTTTGCTTAAAGAGAAATGTGAAACTCGGGCAAAACAGAAGATAGCCAGAGATGACACTTTTTTTTTTTATTTTTTATTCTGGTGGACTGAAGTAAACCAGAATAAGAAGCCCTTATTTTGGACTACAGGTATCATACATAGAGATGTTCAGGGTTTGTTCCGTGTGTTGATAAGACTGGAACATGCTCAGGGTTAGTCTAACATCTCACCACCCACAATAATGTCTGTCCACCTCTAAAGCTTAGGTAGCAGCCATCTGAGGTGATACTAGGATTATGGTTGTTATACACAGCTAATATGCAAGAAATGCAAAATGCCTGTGGTTGCTGTTTTTTCCTTTCTCAACCTTTTTGGTGAAGTTAACTGTGTAAAGCCAGCCATAGCTGATGATAAGAGCTGGTTTGTTTGGGGAGGTAAAGTCTACTTAATGCTCAGAAAGGGTGTGACTTTCTTAGCCATCTCCCCGTTCTAGCTAGTGCAGTGGTTTGTAGGCTTTTTTAGATTTGCAGACAAAAATCTTTCCAGGAAACGTGAACCGATCTAGTAAATGTAAGCCTATTAATAGAAAAAGATATCTCCAGATCCTTCTGAAAGGATTCACAGAGACACCTGATATTAGTAAGACTGCCTGAAAGCACAAGGACAATGGCAAGTGTTACAATCACAAAAGGTTTAAAACAGTTGACTTTTGTACTTCTGACCTTCTGTGTTTAGCACAGTCAGTAACAAAACTTACTCTGAAGTAGCAGTACCGTGTTGGTACATCAAGGCAAGTAGTTTTTGTGCTGCTATTTTATCCTCCTGTGTTGATGATGGTATCAGCACAAGCATGTCAGAGCGTATGGCTCCTGAGAAAAGTAGGTAGTATTTCTGCTGTTCCTGTCTCCAAATCGTAGTGTTTAAATACAGGCATAGAATATGAAGAATTACAATTATTTGAACAGGATTTAAGAATATCAAATGAGATACTGGATGATAATTTGTATCCCTTTTTCTGTATATCACCAGAGCACTGAAGAAATAAAAACTAATAAAAAACCTACCTTTATGCCTTTCTGTGGTATATACCATTCTGTGACATTCTGCGAAAGAGGATCTTTAATCATTAAAAACAGAAGGGGCTTAAATTTCTGTGTGCCTGTCTCTTTCGATGTATTAGAAATTGAAAGTAGAATCATGTAAGTTTGTTTTGGCACTAAACAGATCAATCATAACTATCAGATGAGATTTAAATTTGTTGGGTTTTTTGACTTACTATGTCAGAAAATATATCTGATGTTTAAAAGCTAACATGCATTAGCAGTGCAGAGTTGTTACCAGTATGTGGTGCTGTTAATACTTATATTGGCTAAGAACGAGACTTCCTAGCAGTCTGTTGATAGCTGTATTAAAAAAGATACTGTTGTGAAAAGAGCTGATGTGAACTTAGAGTGATACGATTCTCTCCTCACTTTTGGGAACAGGTACCACTGGAAGAAGGTTTGAATAAAGCAATTCATTACTTTCGTAAAGAACTTGAGTATCAGGCAAACAACCAGTATATTCCCAAACCAAAACCCGCAAGGATGAAAAAAGGAAGAACAAGACATAACTGAAGACTATTAGTTGGACAGGAAATTCCCTGCTTGACATTTGACGGATGTAATTTTTTTTCTTCTTGTTTTTTTTTGAGAGAGACTTTGAAACAGGTATCATGAAGAACAAACTGGAATTTCATTCTGAAGCTTGCTTTAAAGAAGTGGATGTGCCTAAAAATAAACAAATATTCCCCTTCCCCTGCAAATCTTGCCTTGCACTTTTTAAATCTGTCTTTTTATGTAAAATAGAGTAGAAGCATCTTTTAGTATCTTCGAGTTTTATATCTTGCTGTGAGATCATTTTGTTGTGACTGTCCTTGACAGTTTTATTTACTGGTTTCTTTGTGAAGCTGAAGATAAACACAAACGGGATGGAAAATGCCAATTTATTTATAAAATGGGTACTATAAAATATGAGATGTTCTACTATGCATAAGAAAAAAGCTAGTGGTATTGTCAGGTGAGAGACACTGACATCTAAGTATAGAGGAGTTTAAAAGAATTCTGTATGAGAGCTTTATGTATTCTTTAAAGAAGAGATTTTTTCAAAGGTTTAGTTTTAGTTGTACACTTGAATTTGAGATATTTTCATTGATTACCATGGATAAGGATATTTTGAATCACTACTGTGTTGTGCGTACTCTGGGAATAAAGTTAATGTATTATTGGTTACAGTGGTTGAATATGCTATTTTAATAAAATATTGAAACTTCTATTTACTTGTTTGAGGTTTTCACTGTGGGCACTTCTCTGGCATTATACATCTGTCCATTTATTGTATATTAATTAGATAGTAACAGTCTATAAATAATTGGCTCAAAGTTAATAACTTCGCTCTTTCATTGCTTTTTTCTTAATAGAGATATAGGAAGAGCTGCAGGATGTTTGTGGAAGTGGATTGGACAAAACCATCATGATTTATTCCAGTTCAGGTAGTTGTGGTGACGGAGTCTAACTTCAGCCTCTCTAACTGAGGAAAAGTTTCTATTTTAAGCAGTTACTGTATTGCCAGTAAGTGCTTTCAGCTTTGATAACTGTGCCTGTCATCTTAACAAAAAAACCCCAAACAAATCCAATTTGCCTCATTTTTAATAGTTCCCCTTTATTTTTAATACCTAAGACTGGATACCTAGGAGGGGAGATTGGCAGAGAGTTTTTAAAAGGTATTTTGGCTTAGTGCCACTCAAAACTGAAAATCCTGAATCTCATCAAGCAGAGTGACTTGACTTTATCTCATTAAAGCTTGATGTTTCATTATCTTTCGAGTATCTTTAGGTTGATGGTCAAAGTGGGAGTTACTTGTAGCAATGACTTGACACCTGGGCCCAGGGCGGACTCTGGGAGCAGTGTGGTGTTTAGGCCCCGCTGTCCAAGCATGCCACCCGCCAGAGCCTCCCGCTGCTTGCAAGGCTCAGAGTCCCATCCAGTCTGCCTGGGAAAGCTCCCTAGGACTCCAGCAGTGATGGAGCTGCTGTGTTCATTTGTGTGCCCTGTCTGGACTGGGTCTGCAGTGATCTTTTTAAGACAAAATGGTTTCTGCCCTGCTCACATCCGCAGGTTTTCTCTCCGTGGAAATCTGCCATGTGACTAAGATGGGGAACCAGGAAGCATTTTCCTGTCTGGACTCAGAGGTGGAATTTAGGTATTACACATTGCCTCCATCTTTTCACAGCTGAGCAGCTTGAGGTCTGCTTTTTGCTTGAAGCCTTTTTCTACGTACTTGATCTGGGCACTTATTCCATATTAAATTGCCTGAAACGTACACCGTGGTGTACGTGAGCCAAATGTGCCTGTAACCTATCATTACTGATACACTCACAAAGCACAGCCTCTCCCTATACTCGAAACCACAGCTGGATGTATGCGAAAGTAGTGCCCACTGCTTTAATAGTGCTGTGGCAAGAACTGTTAATCAGCTCCCAGCACGGTGTTTTTAACCCTTGAGCTCTAGATTGTATTTGGGAGAAGGTGCGCTTTCTTATGTTTTACTCCTCATGCAAATTGTGCCATTGGATGCTAGAGCATCTGTGAAGAGGTGGTGCATGAGCGTACAACCCTAGTCCTGCATTTAGAGAAGCCATTGAGAATAAATGGGAGCTGTGGGTGCCAGCTGTCACTTCCAGGGCTGTTTTTTCATTTAATCAATGATTTAGGGGCAAAATACCTAACTGTACTGGAACAAGCTTGCTTCTGGAGAGTGGCACAAAATGTGCGTTTTCCCAAAAAAAAAAAAAAAATTTAAATATCCCTCAGGAAGTCTGAATGTTTGGATACTACACACATGAATTTAAAAGCTTTTTATGTTACTTTACAACCTGACTTTCATAAAAGCAGCAAATAGGAGAGAGAGCAAATGGCTGGTACCAATAGAACCCATCTGTGAGCATGCGGCCAGCCTCCCACTGGGCCTCAGTGGCGGACTGTATTGATTTGCTACTTTCCTTGTACTGTCTCTAGCTTTTGTTTCAGAGGTTCCTGGTTCAGTTCACATATTCTTTCTAAATAGCGTCTTCCAGAAACAGCAGCTGAGGTAGCTGTTGCCCTTTGTGTTTGAAGCCAGTGACTGGCCGCCTAGCTGATTTGAGAGGCATGACTCATGGGTGTTAAAACAGAGTCTGCTGGTGCTTAAGACTGAAAGTCTAGGGTGAGTTCAAGTTTGATCTGAACTGGGTCTTCGAGAAGGCAGATGCGGGTTTGCACGTTGGTGCTCTCTGCTCCCATCTGGGGTTACGCATCTCAGTCGGAGAAAGAAGCATCAAGTTTGCAGGGAACCACAGGTGAGAAGCAGCTCCTGCCCCTCCAGAAGAGCCACTTTTGATTGAGGGCAGTGGAATACAGCACTGAAAGCTTGGCAACATAGGACTTGGGAGTAAATGAAGCCAAGCTGTTTTCTTATTTCCATGCCTGAACACAACGTATTTTTGTTTTTTTCAGGAAGTTAGAGAATTGGGATTTTCTGCTGTCACCTGGTCAGGCAGACAAGGTAAAACTGGCATGACCAGGCTTGAGGTGCCTGTTTAGTCACAGTGATCTGCACGAATGGGCTGCTCAGCCAGTGTTAGATGCAAGTCCTCTCTCAGTAGGGAACATGCAGTGTAGCGGAGGTCTGTGATGAACTGGCCAGCTTGATGCTGGCAACTTAGATAAGTCTTCTAGAAAGAGAGGTGTGCAAGGTATCCACTACTGCGTATTCCTTCAGCCTCGCAAGGAGGACCACTCTTGCTGCTGGAAGTTATAACAGTGTGAGGTCCTCAGTTGGAATTATTCTTTTTTAGACGTTAAACACTTTTGGTTTATATGTAGGCTGCTCAGAAGCTTTGTAAACTGCGTTGCTAGTCTACAGACAAGCTACAGCGAGGCTTGCAGACCTAATTTATTTTAAGTAGTTCCATGAATGTATAGTCTAGAGAAGCATTGTGTCTACTTCTAAGTTAGATTTTTTGCTATGTGGGGAAATTATGATTTGACAGTCCTCCTCTGTCTGCAGTGTTTGCAGTTTCTTTAACCTATATAGACTGGCAAGTTTCGTAGCCATTGAACTCACCACCCTCTGGGCATTTATGAATGTCTCTCAGTCATCTAATTTTTCAAGAAACTTTTAGAAATGTAGTATATTTGCAAAAACGTTCACTTCTGTCAGGGTTGGAATTAAGTTTCAAAGTGGAGAGAAAGAGGCGTAAATTGCGATTGCATAAACTCGTTAGCCTTAGAAAACAGGCTACAGAGGGCAAAACAGAACTTTGATTAGTGTGATGGATTGAGCTAGTCTGCAGGCTTTTATTAGTATTGAGTTTAATGCTACTTGAGTCCAAGAGGTCCTTGAGGGTAGTTAGAGGCTGATCAGGGAAGACCTGTCCACAGGAAGAAGATGCTTTGTTAATAGCAAGGGTAATGTGTACTCAGCATTGCTAGCCCTAACATCCATACATCCCCTCCCTGAAATCAGTGGGAATGTAGCCACCACAACTCCATAGTTGCTCTGTTGTGAACATTTCCCTGCACTTGGATAACAAGTGGCAGGAGAAGGGAATGCCTTATTTGCAGCTCTGACACCTTAGAGCTACCAGGAACAGCAGCAATAGCTCTGGAGAAAAACTGGGCTCCTTTTGTATGGCAGGAAGCTCCTGTATCAACAGGGAGGTTTTGCTGAAATAATTCATATTTCTTGCAAAAAACAGAGTCTGGTTCTCTATTCCTTTTCCCAGTCCCTTTCCTTCTCTCATTTGCCTATTCCATAATAGCAAACATGGCAACAACTTTTTGTCCACCTTGTTTTGTTGCCATTTACAGCCTGGAACAAACAACAACGGATTCACTCTTGCTGTATCTTCCCTAGTTTCTGACATTCTCTTCAGCAAGGATCCTCTGAGTGCCTCAGTCCATGCCATGGCTGAAGCAGCCGGAACATCCAAAACATGAAGCCACGGGGAACTATGGGGTGGCCTTAAGTACCACAATCTGGGCTCTCTCCACCCCACTGCAGAGAAAGCTGTTTTGAGCAAGGAAGCTTCCATCTTCCACCTGGGGAACAGTCCTGGGGTAACAGTGCCCAATCTGCCATCCCCAGCGTGTTTCTGTTACAAGTAGGAACATAAAGGGAATGAAGGCCCAAAAATAAAGAAGAAAATAAATGTATATTTAAGACTGCTGATGAAGATGCTGGATCTGGAGAGAGACATCTCTGTTTAGACCTGAGGTGAGGGCAGGGCGCAGTATATGAGAGTGGCTGTGGGGGCACGGCAGTAGTACTTCCATGCTTTGACACGGAAGGGTTCCGTGAGGTATTGTCAGCAGAGGAAGTGGGACTGCCCTACCAGTCCGACTGATGGCCTTGCCTGGCTGATCCCAGCAAGCGGGGGGATGTAGCAATGTCGGTCTTGAAACATGAAGCCCTGGACCATGGCCAAGCTGTTCCTGTTCTTGTGGAGCCACAATGAACAATGGGTGCTCTTCTGTCTTGGTGGAGAGGTGACGTGATGTCAGTGCCGGGATGGCTGGGGGTGATGATGATGTGAAGCGCTCTGTGCTGTCTGCACAGCAAAATAGAAAGGCTGGGAGGGTGCGCAGTTTTATCTGTGTTTTAGGACAGAAATGGTCACAAGAAAATTAACTTTGTTAATGTCGTTAACTTTGAAGCACTCTGTGCATATTTGACAAACAATTTTTTTAAAAAAGTTTTCCTCCTTTTGCCCAAATCTGCGATGGCTCGTACCTGCTTGCATTTTTTGTTGCTTTTTGCATGTACTTTTGCATCATTGCAATTGCTGCACTTCAAATCAGGTAGACCCCTCTGCAAGAAGGAAGGTGCCCTCCCCTCGGAGCTATTGTGTTGCGGTGGGTTGACCCCAGCCAGTATTTAAGTACCCACACAGCCGCTCACCCCCCCACACCAGTGGGACAGGGGAGAAAATACAAAGAGCAAAAGTGAGCAAACCTGAGGGCTGAGATAAGAGCAGTTTAATAAGTGAAGGAAAAAAAAAAAGTGATGCAAAGGCCACTGACCAGCAGACTGGTGCCCACTCACTGTGAGCACTGGCTACCCTGGAAGACAAAACCCCCGCCCCCTTGTTCCTCTTCCCAGCTTTTATTGCCAAACAAGATGTTATACGGTATGGAATTGGTCAGTTTGGGTCAACTGTCCCACCTGTGTCCCCTCCCAATCTCTCACCCACCCCCAGCCCACCTGCTGAGGTGCAGTGTGGGAAACAGAGAAGGCCTTGGTGCTGTGCAGGCACTGCTCAGCAATAGGTAAAATGTTGTGTTATCAACACTGGTTTAGTCACAAATCTAAAACACAGCACCCTATGCATTGTTATGAAGAAAGTTAACTCTATCCCAGCTGAACCCAGTACATGGTGGGAAACCTCAGAGTGCAGCATGAAGTAATGGAAGAGATTTCTTTCTTTTTTTTTCTCTTAAGACAATCCAGAAGAGAGAGATCATAGTCTTTGTTGTGAGCCTGCAAAGCGCAGAAAGCTGCTGGACTGAGTCAGCCTGCAGGAATGGACACAGTTTACCATGGCCTAGGGAGGGATACTATTTATTTACAGCACTTTTTAATTTTTTTTCCTTATTCAGCAGGTCTGAATTCCCAGTTGTTGTAAATTCTGGGAAATGATGGAAATTATCAGCATGGTTCAAATGTTGCCAAACTCAGTGCACTTTTTTGATAGGACACAAAAGGGAAGTATTCTTCTAGGAATAGGTGTTTTCCAACTTGCAAAAGAGTGTGTGCTTGACTCAGAATATGATTACTCCGTATTTGGAATAAAGGGTCTTCTACCAAGGAAATACACCAGTTTAAACTGATTAAACTGGCAAGGATTCTGCTAAGAGCAAGTGCTCCAAAACCTATGGGAAAGCTGAGTTTTTGGAGCGTGTTAGGTTAGCACGTAGCTGTGCGTGCAGAGAAGTGACTAACATGTTTGTTCAGTTTGGCTCCCTTGGCTAAAAGCTGTCTCCCTGGATGAGTTCCTGCAGGGAGCGGGATAGTGCTGGGCTGCCTCTCCTGGACACCAGTCCATCACACAACGGGAGCTTTAAGTGAAAGATTACGAAATACACTCAGAGTTAAGAAAGAAGTAATTGAAGTGTAAAGAATGGTGTTGCCACGATCCATGCTTTGGAAATTTCTTGTAAGCTTCAGATGACAGACAGCTAAAGCATCCATGCTCTCTTCTCTGACTGCTGTAGTTTGCAGTACACGTTTCATCTCTCTTTATCCTGATTGTTCAGCTCCAGAAGTCATGGAACAGCCAGCCTTCCTCACCTGCCCCTTCCCAGTCCTCTACATTTGTCAGGATCCAGCAGTGCTTTTCCCCACCAAGCTCATCCTGAAGCCCCCGACAGCTGAAATCTCCCCCGAGGCTTTGGTCTGCGTGAGGACTTTCTCTACAGCAACAAAAGAGAAGCTGATGTTGCTGTGGTAGAAGAGTTGGTTGTATTTCGGGGTTCATAACACACACAACCCCACCAACCAACCCCCCCTTTAATCCACTATACTTCATTAATGAATTCCCAGTCTCTGATATATTTTGATGCTCAGCCTAGTGTGTATAGATTCCAGTTTGAATTGGGGATAGAGGAAACTTCATGGTAGAAAATTATGTCTGGGGACTGTGTTGGATGCTATCTGATGCCAACCTCATTTTAAATAGCTTAGTTTGTTATTTTATTCCCTGTTTCGAGCTAGACTGAAAGCTTGCAGCTAAGAGGAAAGGACACAAAGGGGAGTATTCATCAAAGATAACCTTGGGGTTATCATGCCTGGGAGGGGTTGGGGCCACTCAGGTTAGATGCTCCGCATCTTAGTAATTACTTCTGAAGTCAGGTTCCTGCATTGAGCCCTTTCCCTGGAGAATCCTTTCCTTTCACAGGCTTTGCAGGTAGGCGAGCTTCTCTGCATTGAATTTCGCTTTTGTGAGCATCTGTGTCCTTACCCCGACAGGAACTGCACAGAAGTGCCACGCTACACAAGTTTGGGGCACTGTGCGCAGTAGGTATGGAAACAGCAGAGGAGGCAACAAGGCAGCACTTCAGTTGAGAGAAATTTTTTTCTTCTTTTCCCTCAAGAATAATTGGATTTATTTGTTGACACAAATCTGAATGAGCAGGCCCATCTGAAATGTATTGGCTTATATTATGTATTCTATATGCCAAACTAGATGATGTAATTTTGCAATTGATTGTAGGAAAGCAAATGAAAAAGCCCTTTAAAAAGAAATCTGTAGTAATACAGTTGGAATGAAACTTGCTGTTACAAACTCTACTAAATAATGGCAACCTGTTTATTTTATCAAAAAAAGCTTTATTTCTATAACACTTTATATATAGTGTACTACTAAGTAATGGTAATTAAAAAAAGTCACGTTGCTTTCTTCTAAGTCTGGCACTTCCTTTACTCTTGCTGGTTTACATTAATAGAAGGAAAGCAGGGTCATTCTGACTGAGGGAGGACTCAGCCTCACCCAGCGCAGCCCTATAGGCACCAGCTACAGTAGGATAAATGGCATTAGTAATCATCATAGTTGACACCTGCTCCGTGCCTGAAGGTGTGTGGGTTTCGTGGGCCAATTGGTGAATCTTCATCATAGTGGTGTTGGTAGTATCCACCATAGTATTCATTACGAGCGCGCCCTAAGTTTGTCCAGTAGGAGATGTCATCTTCAAATTTCTGCCGAAAAAAGAAAATACTTGCTTTCCAAGCCTGAAACTTTACAATGAAGAGAGTGAAACAGAAGTGGTGGCAGAGGTACCTTTCGTTTCCTTTAGAAATTCAGATCCTTTACGTATTTGTCAAAACAAGATCTTTAGATCTGAGGGGTTTTGTGGCTTGTACATACCTTCTCTACAGGATTATCAGGGGCCCAAATGCAGGAATTGTCCTGCCCAGCCCCACCTGGGACCCACCCCCACACCCTCTGCCCACTGCAAAGTGCTTAAACTGAGAGCACTTGCAACTGAAACATGCACTTGAGCACCTTTAATATTTCTACTACCTTTTCAGTGGTGGACTATAAAAGCATTTCAATGTTTTGTACTTAAAAATCTAAAGGTTTGGTTCTCCGCTGCCCCTGATGTCCCTGAGTCAAAGTGGGTGCAACAGGCTTTTGCTTTATGCCCATAATCTTTCATTTCCATTTTGCATGGGTAAAAATGAATGTACAGCACAGCCTTCTAGCTATGGAAAGGCAGTAAGCAGTTCAGTTCTGCTCGCAACAGCAGAGGAAGAATAGTGTTCAAGGATATCAAATACTTGCCAAGTCAAAGCCTTTCCATCTGAATGACTCTTTGGAAATATTTTTGGCTGAGATTTGAAAAAAAAGTTTTGCAGAATACACAATGGGTAAGTATGGCCCAAGTCCTTTGCTGGAACAAACAGTTATTTCATTGTTAAAACTGTGTCTTAATACTCAAGAAAACCTACTAAGTAGATTCATTGTATCCCACAACAGGCCTCATTTCAGTTTTCGAAATGCACACAGGAACTCACGAGGAGAATTCATCTTATCTGCATGGTTTGTCCTTGTTACCTCCTAGTATTTGCCCCCAGTCTTCAGTTTCTGATGCATAAAACCACTTTTCCTATTTTTCCTATTGGTACTGGGGGGAGGGAGGGGGATGTAGCCATGCTGTTAAAAAGTAATTTTTATCTGCATAATGTCCAGGAGCAACAAAAAAATGGACCCTTCATTCTTTCAGTCCAAGCAAAGGATTATTTTTTTTAATTGTTCCAGCTTTGAAAATGACAGCATTCATCTTGTAAGCGATCCACATAGCATGAAGGTCCAAAATGTACTCCAGCTTGCCTGTGCCAATGCAATCTCATTAAACGTATTCACGCAGCTGACACAAGCCAAGAATTCAACATCTATAACTATTTTTACCTCTTATTAATGTAGAAATTATTCTACATGTGGGACTGCAACTAAATGCGCATTTTTCGCCCTATTTCAGCATCTATTTAGTAGAGCTTTGTGCAAAGCTGGGAACTCTTGATTTCTCTTCAGCATTTTTACAAATTAACTGTTTTAAAAAAATGTATACTTCTCACTTGAGGGGAGGTTGGCTGCAGGCTATCCAATGGTTTTCTTTTCACATTTAGAGTCAAGGCACAGCTGCCGGTGCTCGCGATGGTCAGGAGCTGCCCACGCCATGGAGGTACACGCATGCATTAGGTACCTAATGTTAGTGCAATTTCACTGAGGAATGCTGGTCACGGCCAGCTTGGTGTGGGTTTCTCAGCATGATAAAATGCAAATTGATTAGGTTGAGGCTGCCAAATTAATTTCCTGAAATACAACTGATTGCTTTGGGTCTGGCCCCCTATTTCTCAAAGCAAACTTTGTTTATACATTCACTGGCAATTTATTAAGCTTAAGTTCAGTAGCAGGCAAGAGCTGCACACAAGATTTCAGTGTCATTTTTTTCTAGTAAAAAAATAATGCAGAAATCCCTAACAAATAAAGGAGCTTACATTTCTGTGCAATATTCACTACTTTACAAAAAGAAATCACAGTGAATGTGAACAGAGCGGGGCAGCTTCTCCCTGGGTGCCCCCGTGGCTGTGCACCCACGCTCGCAACCGCTCACGCCGAAGCCCTGCTAACCCTTGAAAGTAAGCTTTGCACTCACCGCCTCATCGAACCCCAGGTAGAGGAACTGCTGGTACCACTGCTGCACGTCGGGCTGGCTCCTGTCCCACAGCTGGCGCCTCTGGCGTCTCAAGCTGCTTAGGAACTCCTTGGCAGCCGTTTCTTTCACTGACACCTCAGGCTTCGTGGCAACAGGGGCTGAAATTAATTCCCCCCCCCCCAAAAAGGCATGCCAGGAAATTTTTAGTCAGCCTGAAGCGTACTGCTTGCAGCAAGTAAGAAAATGCTTCTTGCATCATGCCATCACCTTTGGGCTTGGCAGCGCGATGCGTGTAGCAGCAGTAACAGTAATAAACCCAGGAATCATCGATGTAATAGGATTTCTCAGCTACCCGCATTCTCTTGGATTTTCAAAAAGCTGTTCTGAGCTCAAAGACAGAAGCTAAGTAAGGAATTTAAATAAATAAACCCAAACTCAAAGAGCATATACACAATGTGTTTGTGCTTTGAGGCGAGGAGACCGACCTCTGCGTGATGCTGTTGCAGAAATGGGAATGAAGATGAGGGGTGAAGTTAAAAAGCCTGAAGGAGCTGGAGAAACACTGCTAACTTATTAGGGCAAAGGGAGGCACGCATAAAAAGATAGATTTTGGAATCTGTTGTATAAAAACGTAGCTTTTAAATAATGAGTGCTACTGAATGCCCTGTATGCCCAAAAACAAAAGCCCATCAGGCTTTGATAGCACGTTGCTTGGTGGATGCATGGGAATGCCCTTGACCTGCCAGCCCCAGACGTGCCATCTGGCTTGCTCCATGCCCAAGAGCCAGACAGTTTGCTGTGGCTGCTAGAGCAATTTATGTACCTCTGAAAGGTATGGATGTGAGGACTGGCTAGCCCCCTGCCACGCACAGGAATAATAAAACGTGGTATGATGTTTGGTCTTCCTGTGAAACAAGAAGCATGTGTAAGAGTAGGAGGAATGCCTTGGCTTCAGAGGGTTCCTTGCAATGAGGAACATGGGTGTGGGTGGGGATTTTCGGAGGATGCGAGGGAAGAGGATGGGGCAGACAGGGAAGTCAGGTGGAGATGTGAAAACCCTTGAAGTAGGAGCCAGGCTGACTCACAGGGGGAGGCAAAGGACTGCAGAGGGGAGGAGATTCAAGAGGTAAAAGTGATAGATGAGTTGTCACAGGAAGGGTGGGAAACAGCAGGCTGCCTTGCGGTGACGAGCTGGAAATTGGTAACTCACCGTGCGCTCGAGCTAGGTGTTATTCCTGGGAAGGGGGACAGCTGAACAAGTGTCATGTGAACGAGCCTCGCACAAGGGACACTGCTGGCAAGGGAACCACTACCGTGTACTTAGCCTGCTCATGTTAGTGCACAACTGGAAAAGGGGAGTTAGGCTGGAACTAAGGGGCTGCCTATTCCCTCCATCATCAATTCAAGGCTTTGCAGTTCTTCCTGGTGTAGGCCATGTTGTTTGTACACACAAAAAGCTTCCCTTGGGCGGTCCCTCTCACCAGGGGGCCTGAACAAACAAGTGGACTGTCGCTGGGGTGCAGGGAGGGGTGCTGTTGCAAGTGGTCACTCCTGTCTGCATGCAAGCACTGCAGAACAGTGAGGCAGGGAACCCACGCACAAGGAAAACAGCCATGGATGGGGCACACGTTTTAGGGCTGGCAAAAAGTGGTGGGTGATGCCAGGAAAAAGCCAGTTGGAAGTTACGCAGGCTTGCAGAAAGTGGGAGCCCCCTCTGTGGGGGGGTGTAAATTCTTTGCCTTGGCCACAGAGCAGGCTGAGGGGAGGCAACCAAAACTTCTGGGGTGTTTCAGCCTGCCCCCCATCTGCTGCAGTGCTGCTTGTTCCCAGGCAGCTCCATTTCCATCCCCTTCCCTCAACCAGCAAGTCATTTGGTGCAACTGCCCGCTGGGGCCTTGGCCATCATCTCTCCCATAGAGAGAACAGCCTTCCAAGAAGGAATCACACGTGGGGCAAAGAGGACAAAGGGAACAAGTCAAGGCATCGTCAGCAAGCCTGGTTTGCACATTTTCTTCTCTGCACCTGAGCCAGCACTATTTCCATGCATTATAATTCCTTGAAAAAGCTTGTGACTTCCCAGAATCCACCAGATAAATGCCACGTCTGCTATGCACACGCTGGAAAAGGTAGGTGCTGTACACTGGGCAGAGCAAAACGCAGGCGTACGGCCTGAGGCTGGGAGCCCTGGTTTTCCGAGGGGGCTGTGGTAAGCAGAGCCTCCGGCCTTGCCAGGACCAAGTCCCAGACGGACATGGAGGCGCAGGCTCCATATGCACAGGTTTTGGTACTGTACAGAAGCGAGAGCGGCTGTACGCTACCAGCTTGGAACTGGGTGCTTGTACGCTGCTGCTCTGACTGCACTCTCCGAGCTGGGGACAGAGGGACAACACGTCGGCAGCTTTGACTGAGAGCGACTGACTCAAAGGAAAAAGAAGGGAAAGCACTTTGCTGTGTTTTTACTTACCTTCGCGTTTCTGAAGCATCAGTTTAAGCTTATTTCCCCTTGAAACATCTGGACAAGTCAAAGTAAAACACATACATTTACTAAGAGGGAAATAACGACAACAAAAATCGTATCTCAAAAAATACTGAAAGCATTTTTGTCACAGCTCCAGCCCAACAGGCAAAACTCTGCAGCAAGTTTCTCCCCGTGCCTCCCTTTGCTCCTGTTTCCACACTCAAGAGCAACATACACTACAGGGAAGCTTTTGATACTCCAGCATCCTCTCCCCAGCCCTTTCTGGCAAAGGAAACCCCGAAACTGGCCGTCTTCGCCCATTAAATGATAATATTTTGCAGCAGAAGACCACAGCCAGTGCCAGTACTGTGACACAGCGTCCAGGCCAGCACGGTAACTCCAGAAAACCCTTGTCACTGAGCGAGGGGCATGTTAACAATCAGACTGCTTCAAGATTTTTGCTCGCAGCCTATCCCAAAGCACATCAAAGCTGTCGTCCCGCCGAAGCCCTTTCCCAGAGGGATCCCAGGCTTCAGCCCTCGGCCGGGCAGTCCAACAGGAGACCTGCAAGCGCTCGCAGCTCCGAAATGCTTTATTCGCTCGGAAACAAGCTCTTTGAAAAAGATGCGCAATTTGCACAAGTTTGGGGAGCGACCGAGAGCGTTCACCCACGCGGCCACGCGTGATGCCCGGGGAAGGCGCCTTCCCGCTCCCCGGGACGTGCCGGGCCGGTTTTCCCTCCGCGCACCCGCAGCCCGGCCGCGGGCGCTCACTCACCGGGAGCCGCACAGAGCAGCGGGAGGAGGAGGAGGAAGAGGAGGAGGAAGGCGGCCCCGGGCAGGGTCCCGCGGGGGCTCGGCGGCGGCATGGCGCGGCGACCCACCTGGGCGGGAGGAGACGGAGAGGATGAGGATGGAGCCGGAGCCAGAGCGGAGGGAGGGGAGGGAAGGGAAGGGGGCGCCCGCCCGCCCCCCCGCCGCGCCCCGGCCCGCCCGGCTCGGCCCGGCCCGAAGCCACGGGGAGGGGCGGGAGGCGCCCGGGGCAGGGGGGAGAGGGCAGCCGCCGTGCGGTACCGGCCTGGGGCTTGTGCCCTCTGCGCTCCAACACGGGGTGAGATGGGTTTCGGTAGGACGAGGCAACCCCCTCCCCCCCCCCCCCCCCCCCCTTTTGTTTGGCATGGCACAGTTTGCCAGTTCCCAGCAGGGGTTTGGGGGTTTTTTTTGTGGTTACACATAATCCAGTGCAACTGGTAAAAGACCTTTCAGCAATTCATGCAGGCTTTTCTTACAGGGAAATTTAAAAAATAAATAGCTGTAGCATGTCATTTAACATATAAAGCCAGTTTGTCAGTTGCCTGTAACAGCGCATGAAAGTTGACAGTTTTTCTTGGTGGGGAAATGAAATAAGAATCAACCAAAGGTGGCTTAGTTCAGATTTTTTTTCTCCTTCTCCCTCCCATCCTCCCACCCGCCAAGTCCACAGAAAACCACAATGCATTTTAACTGAACGGCTTTCAAAAATAATTCCAATTTTTTTTTTCTACATATAGACAGCTTTAGCTTATAGTAAGAACTCAGGGACTAAAAGCCAAACTCAGAAACTAAAAGCCTTTGCTCAGCGGGATCATAACTGTAATGGTGCCTAGGCTTACTCTGCCTTTTCCTAATTTGGATTTAACCTTCCCTCGGTGAATTCAGCTTCTCTTAGCTCCTTTCCCTGCAAATGTCAGAAACACCCCAAAAGAAGCCTAGTGAAATCCTTGCCTGTCCTCAGACACACACGTCTTTCTTCCCTCA
Organism: Strix aluco; assembly: GCF_031877795.1. Lineage (NCBI taxonomy): Eukaryota > Metazoa > Chordata > Aves > Strigiformes > Strigidae > Strix > Strix aluco. The sequence goes on along the minus strand of NC_133932.1, from coordinate 68,735,685 downwards.
CAGCAGAGACCCACGACACTTGGGAGACCATCACGGGCATCTCGCCTCCTGCTGAAGCTGTGCCAGGGTACAGCAAGGAGCGCGGGAGGGATTTAGGGGGAGGTGAGGGTGAGCGAGGGAGAGCCAGACTCTCTCTGTAACCTACTTGTGAGAAATCTGGCAAGTGCCGGGGCCTCAGTTCCCTGATCCAAGAACTGTTTCCAGATTGGTTGCAGATGAATATATACACACACGCTGTACATATTGTAACTGTGTATAAATATGTACACTGAATACATATGTGTATATATACATACACGCATGTGTATGGCTGGGGAGCAATGCAGTGGTGTGGCAACTCCCTGCAATGAGATGTAGAGCCTGTTGGCGCTATTTCAGGCACACCTAATTGTGGGGCTGGGACAAGGCCCTGTGTCTGGCTTTACCACTCGCCGTAAAATACAGAAGCAGCACCAGCACGGGCTGGTCCCTCAGCGCTTCCCCGGCCCCAGCCTGAATTGTCACTTCAGGTGGCCACTCCTGATTGCCCCACTCATCATTCCCTTTGTGAAAAAAGTACTTGGAGCTGCACTCAGAGCCTTTCCCCTGCCTCCTTCCATCCCCCAGCATCCTCAAGCTACTGCTCAGGCCTCTCTGCTCATCTCAGTTGAAGCAGCAGTGGCAGTAGCTTGAAAAAGCGATGTGGTCGCTCCAGTCAAAGTGCCCCTTGCTCTCTGCAGGAGCCATGGCTTTGGAGGGGAACAGAGCGGGAGGGAGCAGCACCTTCCAGACACCTACAATGAAAACACTCCCACAGGAGGCTGTTGTCCCAGTTCAACTCACATGAAACTGGGAACAAGAATTAGTTTGTCCTTTCTGTCACTGCTTTTGAGTGTTTTTTCCCTATAGCCCCATGTTTCAAGTGTCAGCGGTCTGTTGGAGCAAACACTCCTTCTGAATGAATGCACTCTTTTACCAGCTTAACGTTGACAGCCTCTTTACTAAAACCACCTGAGGTTTTTGGACAGCTAGTTGCAGAATATAGCTAGAAGGGACAGAAGTGAAGAGGACATATGTAACGCTGCACGAAACAGCCATGATGTGGATAATTTATAAAACCAGGGTGAAAATTTGTGAATATTTATGGTCTGCTGCTCTATTGGTAATGGCAAAGGGTGTTTTGTTCAGCTCGTCAGTGTGTAACAAGCCTTGTGTGGGAGCTGGGGCTCTGCAGAACTTCAGGTACTTGGTGCTTCCAGGCCAGGGGAATACAAAACACAAAACCTCCAGATACCAAATATATCAAGATGACTCAAGAAACTGCTGTGATAAAATGCTACATGGTGAAACCCAGAGAATGGATTGACTCAAGTGCAAGGTTATTGTAGAAAGTCATTGCTCTAGTGGTGGAAGAAGTGATTGACGGAAGAATATAATGCTCAGGGTTAAACTGAGTGCAGTATCTTCCCAGAATAGGTCACTTTCTCAGTTCAGGGCACAGAAGTTTTTGACATAAAGTAAAAAAGTTGTGTAAAAATACACCACCACTTCTTTTCAAAGGCAGTGGTGAAAGGTGACCGGTGTTTTTCCAGTAGCCATCTTTATTTCTGTTCCAGGTTGTTTTAAGGACTAAGGCAATGTTGCCCTGGTGTTGTAGTAAGAAAGATTTTTTTTTCTGCTGAGCTTGCAAATCATTCATAGAAGTATTTATCTTCAAATGAGTATCCATGTCTACTGACATGCCTGCATACTCCATTCTGCTATTTGCCACGTGAAAACATAGACGCTGTATGTGTAGCTGATACTGCGGTGTTTTCCCGGGTTCTCTCCATCAGCAGTGACATCGCTCTCTTTAAAACACCCCTTTCTTCATCATGGAGGAGTTTAAGGCTTGTCTTAGAGCTTGGTTTGCCTCCACTGGCATGCCAGTGCTGGGAGCTCTCTGGCGTCATGGCTGCGCAGCATCCCCAAGGGCTCTAGGTAAGCAAGCCTGTGCTAATGATGTCATTCGGTTAAATGTCTGTCATCACTTCTGGTGACAATGGTAGACACTTGGTGTCAAAATTCTGTTGAAAGACGTTGATTAATGTCATCCGCAGGACTGTTCCCCAGACAGCTCCAGGATGAGGAGCGGTGAGCAGGGCCCCTTTCACGCACCGTGTAAAACTCTGTCAAGCCCCTAGCGTAATGGGGACCGCTAAGCAGAGGGATGCTCGCGGCAGGAGAGCAGGATGGAGCTGGCAGGTTTCATCGCTTCCCCAGCATGGGGCTGGGCTATGGTCTTGCAAGCTTGTGCGTTGAGGCAGAAATTTGCAAGCAATCCAACAGAAAGCCACTCCGAGCCTGACCTTGAGAAACAACAGGCAGGAGCCAGGCAAGGAGCTCGCTGGAGCCGGAGAAATCCCGACTGCTGAGCCTACTGCCTGTCAGTGTTGTCTTCAGAGCCTGCAGGACTTTGTGCACATTTTCTGGGGTAAGCAGATAAGATTCTAGCTGATTTTTTAAACAGTTCTGCAACTCACTGCATGTTTAGCAACTGCTTGAGTGACCCTGTTTCCCCTGTGTGATCTCTGAGTTTACACATAGTGGTTTTAAGCCCAGTGGCTTCTAAAACTACCTAAAGTGGTGTGGGCATGTGAGATTGTTTAACTAATCTGAACTAAACAGAAGGGAAAATCTCAGCCCCAAAGAATCACTGAATTTTTATGTGTCTGAATTCCTTTATTATTATTGTACATTTTGCCTAAAATCGAGTGTAGAGAGAGTCCTGAATAGCAGACACCTCTGCTTTTGCATCTCATCACGGTAGCTGTTGAGAAAAGTGTGTTGTATTCATTAAAAATGTAAGAGATAGCATCAGTAATGACCATTCAAGGATATTCAGAAATTCAAAGCACAAAAAATTGTGTTAAAAACATTGATCTTGGTTTCATTCCTTCTTCCTTTATTAAGTTTCATGTTTTCAAGTGTTTCAACACAATAATGATTTTAAATATAGCATAGATGTATTGGGTTTGTGTGTTGCAGGGTTCTGATAGCAGGGGAGGGGGCTACAGGGGTGGGTCCTGTGAGAAGCTGTGAGAAGCTTCCCCAGCTCCAAGTTGGACCCGCGACTGGCCAAGGCCAAGACAATTAGCTATGGTGGCTGCACCTCTTCAATAACATGTTTAAGAAGGGGAACATGACAGGAGGAGTGGGAGGGAGGGAGACACCTCTGCAAACAGCAAGGTCAGTGGAAGAAAGGAGGAGGAGTGGGGGGGGGGAAGCTGTGCCAGAGCAGACATTCCTCTGCAGCCCCGGGTGAGAGGCAGGGCCGCCCCACTGCCACCCATGGAGGTCACTGGTGGAGCAGATGCCAACCCACAGCCCGTGGAGGACGCCACACTGGAGCAGGTGGCTGTGCCCAAAGAAGAAGACCATGACTCTGTGGGAAAAAGCCCCTGCTGTTGTAGCTTGTCGCTGGGAAGACTGCAACACACGGGGGGTGACCCATGCTGGAGCAGTTTGTGAAGAGCTGCAGCCCGTGGGAAGGACTCACATTGGAGGAAGTTCATGGAGGTCTGTGTCCCATGGGAGGGACCCCACGCTGGAGCAGGGGAAGAGTGTGAGGAGTCCTTCCACTGAGGAGGAAGGAGCAGCAGAGACAATGGGTGATGAACTGACCGCAACCCCCATTCCCTGCCCCCTACACTGCTGGAGGGGAGGACGTAGAGAAATCGGGAGCAAAGCTGAGCCTGGGAAGAAGAGAGGCATGGGGGGAAGGAGTTTTTAAGATGTGGTTGTATTTCTCACTATCCTACTCTGATCTGATTGGTAAATTGGTGGTGGTGGTAGTGGTATTCAAATTAATGTTCTTTCTTCCTAAGTCAAGTCTGTCTTTTTTCCCTCATGATCATAACCGGTGAGTGATCCCTCCTGCCTTTGTCTGGGTCCCCAAGCCTTTTGTTATATTTTCTCCTCCCCATCTCACCAGAGGGGAAGGAGTGAGTGGGCAGCTGCCTGGTGCTCAGCTGCCCTCTGCGCTTAAACCACGACAGTAGATTAAATGCTTATATAATCACAGGATATATGGTGGATTTTCAAGGAAAAAACCCCACCAAATATAACAAGTCTTATGATAAAACGCTGATACCTGGCATCAGCTTACTAACTTAGTAGACAAATAGATAAATTGGCAGCGATTGCAGGAGATGACACTTCTGCAAAGAAGCACCATGAAGATTTTAATGATCCACTAAAACGATCCATTTGACCAAGAACATGGCAACATTGAACAGTGTTCCCAACACTCAAAAAGTTATTATTTTCTGTTAATGAGGTTTTTACAAAATCGCCCAGCAATATTGGCCTGGTCAGTAGCCTTAGGACAGAGGCACTTGGCACTCCAGATTGTTTTCTGCAGCTTGTTCCAAGAAAACCGCAGGACTTGTGTTTTCCTTCCAAACAGAAGGAAGAATATTTAAGTCATCAGTCAGTTCTTTCCAAAACATTTTGAGCTTCATACTATTTCTTCCACTGTTCAGAGTCCTCCTGACAGTTGCAGGACCAGCCCCAAGTCCCAGGACAAACACCTTTGCTTTAGGGAAAGTTTATTTGTTGTTGGCTGTGAGTCTCATTGGCCTCGATGCATGGTTTGGGACACATTTCACCCATTGTGTCTCAACCAGTTGCACCATTACTTTCGTCCATGTTATTAATAAATATTAGTGTTTATATTTTCCATAGAAAATAAAATAGTCTGTCTTTTTTTTTTTTTTTTTCCCTCTGTGCTTGGCTACTGGTGATATTTTTTGCAGCTTCTGGCTGACCCTGTCAGATAAGAAATGGTGTCTGCTGGTCTGTCCATCTTCCTCCCTTCACTAACTGGCAGTATTTTGCTGCCCTCACTACAGAATTAACCTTATTGCTCTTGTGATAAGCACAGTGAGAAGCAGATTAGTTCAGCAACGTTATCTGATCATGGCTGCTTCCTTTCTGCAGATGGATAAAAAAATTTCTCTCTCTAAGAAATCCTTCTCCTTTTTATTTTCCACTGCCTCCAGTATATTTTTAGGATAAACCTGGAAGTATATAGCTAGTCTGCAAGTCAGATATAACAGGAAGGAAGAAGGAGAGGGACTGTAGTACATTACAACGTGTCTTTTTACCACAGCCTGATTTCATTCGAATCATTCTTTCTTTTGCTGCTGTCTCTCGGGACTCCTTATGCTTCAAAACATTTTTTCTGAACTCTTATTTCTGAGCTATTTTTGACTTGTTTTCATTCCCTTATTTTATTATTCACATCTAGAATGCACGGACACTCTTTAAAAAAAAAAAAAACAAAAAAACAAACCACTAACAAACAAGCTGCAACTACTCAAAGATTAGTAAATGCAAAGTCTTAAAAATCTTAAATTTAGCAATTTGGTTTTAGCATCCATTTTCCTGCACATTATTGCTGTCTTAATGGTTTGTATACATTTCTGTTCTTTCCCCAAAACTCTGGGCTTACTCATGGGGTGGGTGTTATTCATATAATAAAAAAAGCTGACTGACCTTGTGCTACATCATGCAATCATTGACCACATGCTATTCACAGTGATCAAGGCCTTCCCTGAAGAGTGTCCCATACTACCGTCAGCTGCCCTGTCCCGGCTGCCAAGGTTTCCCTGTCTTCCCAGGCCCCCAACCGAATCCTCATCATGAGAGCATTATTTCCTCCCTCGTGCTTGACCAGAAAGCTGGTTTGAGGACACAGCATCATCACATCAGCAACTACAAGACCAGGGGAAGCTGCGAGAAGAGGAGTTTCTTGGAAGCCCAGCCACCTTCAAACACTTGGGCACCATCATCACGGCTGGAGGACTATGCCTCCTCTCACCATCTGCAGCCCTAAACCCCTTTGCAGGATAGCACACATGAGTCTTTTCCTTTGTAATGAGTGTCACCAGAGGAACGAGCCTAGCTCAGTACTTATGATGACTCCAGCACAAACTGGAGGACGGCTGGAAACCATGTTGTGCTTCCCGAGGCAGCTGCCTTACCCTTAAGAGCTTAAGTCAATGTGGTGGCTTGGTACCACCAAGATGGGGAAGTGTCTCTGTCCCTTGCTACCTCATCCTCCCCTCTCTTACTAGAATGGGCTCTAGTACTTTTTGGAGCCATTTCAGTTTGCTAGAAAAGCAGACACGTTCACTTTTGCTGAAGTTATCTTCAGGACTAGTGACTTGTGATGGTTCAGGTAGGTAGTTTGCAAGAGCTGGGGCCAAGTAAGAAGGCAGTGGGACAGTATGGCCAGAAGTGGGAATGGGGTGGCACTGGTGAAACAGAACTTCTCCTTTTTGCTGGAGAAGGGTATTATGTCTATGCACCCTGTGGAATAGACGGGGATTGGGTTCACTCAATGCTTGGTAAGCACTGTCCCTGGAGCAGGTCACTGCAGAGAGAAAGGTGATCTGAATCCACACTGATCCCATCCCACCTGAGCGCCCTGGTCAGATCACTTCCTCCTCCTGTCTTGTGCTTGAGGCTTTAGCAATGCCTAAAACTGGTTCCTACAGGCCAAACTGTGTCTTCATGACTTCTTAGCGATGACTCAGATGCCTGTTAAATTTGGGCATGCTCCAGAGTGGATTTCCTCTTGTGCAGGGAAGTTTACTAGAAGAACAAGTTTGCTTGCTGAGGAGCAAAGTGCTTGAGACAGTGACAGGTTAGCTCTACCCAAGGTTTGCTTTCCTGTGCCTCAGTCCCCTCAACATCAGCAGCCTGCAGCGACGCATGACAGCCTGGGTGGCACGGCAAGCCCCACACATATCCACTGCAACCTCACCAGTGTGGACATAAGCCTCAGAGACCTTCAGGGACACGGCACACAATTACTAAGTGTGTGTGCTTTACAACTATTTGTTTTTAAATCTGAAATGGGACAAAGTGGGTGCATTTTCGTGGGGAAGGAAAAGGGGTGCATCCCAGACAGCTGCTGCCACCCCTTGCTCAGTCTGAAGCCCCTGTTCCAGAGCATGGGAGCTGGAACATTGCCTGAAGACTGCCAGGCGGTTTTAGCATAAACAAAACAACCTGCTTTCCCTTGCCTGCCTTCTCAGGCAGGTGGGAATCACATGGGCTGAAATTTTCAGCAGCACCATCAGCCTGCCTGAGGCAGGCCCCCAGCACGCAAAATGTCTGCCCGAACGGTCAAAATACGGCAAAGTCATTCGCAGTGGAGGGCAGGTGATTGGTCTCTCCTCGGGTCGAACACAAGCCTTTGGGAGCCTTAATAAAAGACAGCGCGTCCCAGCCTAGAGCACGATTCTCAGGTTATCGGAGCAGAAACCTCACTTGTCTTCCTGGCGTTATCACATGTGACCTTACACCTCTCTTGATCTGCTTTGTGGCTGCTCTCGCTGGCTCTGCTTTGTATCTGTGCTTTCCAGTTTCATCAATGCCCTGCTTAAGCCCTGCCTCTGAACAAGCCTGTGCCTCTGTTCATCTGATGTTGGATTACCTTTCTGATTTACGAATCGGTTTGTTTCCAGGAGAATGCACTTCTGTAGTCTCTCTGTGCTGCTGCTGAGTAAGAGATCATGACATCTTTAATCTTCCCACGTGAAGCCCCACTGCACCCAGCTGTGCTGAGATGCCAGCAACTTCAAAGGGCGTCTGTGCCAACCTGGCAGTATAATGGCTGCAGGGGATGGAAATTTGAGGGGAGATTTTTTTGCCTGTTGTGATCATTTAGGCACCCACCCTGCAAGTATTCATGCACACATGTATTTTTAATCATAAGAGCCCTGTGGAATCCCATTTATCTCAGAAAGATTAAATCCCAGTCTGCTGCTGCTTATGCCTGGATCTCACAAAACGCTGTCGTACAGAAACATGGCTCCCCTGGAAAGGCAGGCGTTTCATCCTCGGCTCTTTGCTCTCCTGGGGTTGTGTTCAGTGGGTGGTGGAGGGGAACGCTGCTGGGTTCTGATCCCAAAGCCCGGCATAGGGCCTGACCCAGCTCACAGCAGGGCCCATTAGCTCTGTCTGTGCTAACAGGGCTGCACAACTTTTGAACTTAAACTGGCTTTCCTTCAGCCAAGCAGAAGGACCTGCCCACATTTGTTAATGTTGACAGGCCTCTGAAGTCCTTGCTAGCTCCTCTAGGCATCAGCATAACTGCTCTTATGCCCTGGAGCTCTTGCTATGGGGGATGGTTATGGCACAGAGGAGCTAATATGCTGCCATCCATTTCCAGCATGTTGTCTCCTCTTCATCAAAAATGTCCTCATGAGCAAGATAGCCCTGTTTTGGGTCAGATCACTCAGTTTTGAGCCAGACCAGATATACACTTTAACCAGAAAGCCAACTAGCTTCAGAAATAGGAATTCTGAGGCTGTAATTCTTCAAGGTGGGGTGAGCAATTTAATCGCTTACTTCTACCAAAACCAACACATAAGTCTTTTGCCTCCTCCTTTCTCAAGATCTACCATTATATTGTGTCTGACTCCTTTTTTTTTTTTTCAAAGAAGACTGCAGTGATTTTTGCTTTAATGAACATTTCCTGGTTTAGCATCTCTTCACACCCCGCACTGCAGATCTGTAGTATTCTTCCTAAGCAAAAGACTGCCTTTCTATTAGGTAATGTTACCACCTAATGGCCACAATGGAATGATGCTTTCACCTGGTAATTATTAGTAACGATTCAGTGGCTGTAGTCTAATACCTATTAGCTGAACATTACTTGGATCTGGGGAGGACCTGAGCAGGGTAACTGCACAGTGATGCTCTGGTGACACTGACCTCTTTCTCTCCCATGTGTGTCCAGGTTAGTGTTTAGCCATACAGGAGTGAGATAAACCTTTGAGGATTTCTTGTACCTTACAGAAATGACATGAGCACAGTAATGACTATATGACAGATCAGGAGAGGCCATACAGTGGTGTTAGTCTGTTTATTTTCACTCGAGTAATAACTGGGTTAGGAATATCTTCTTAAAGATGGCCGTTTAAACTTCTACTTTTCATGTTGATTAATGCAGGTGCAGGGACAGTGTGCTACATGGAATATAACTTTACTGTTTGTAATCACTTGTTAATCAAAGATGGTAAGATCATAGAATCATAGAATCATTTAGGTTGGAAAAGACCTTTAAGATCATTGAGTCCAACTGCAAACTTAACACTGCTAAGTCCACCACTAAACCATGTCCCTAAGTGCCATGTCTACATGTCTTTTAAATACCTCCAGGGATGGTGACTCCACCACTTCCCTGGGCAGCAGGGAGGAGATACAGGCAGATAGGAGGCTTGCTGCCTTTTTTTTAAGAGAAAACTGGGGGAGCATAGATCAGTCTTTGAAGCATGCAGTACCCAATGTAGGAGCACATTTTTCAGAGACCTAGCCTGGCCCACTGCTGTGCAAGTTTTAGGCACCTGGACAAGAATCCTGGTCCTGTTGATTCAAATGCAACATTTGACCTTGAGTTTAGTAAAGTCAACACTTTACCCTTAATCATTTCATATGAAACTTTTGTCATGGGGTTTGGGTTGGCCATTTCATGAGAAATAGTGTTTCACTAAAAAAAAAAAAGCCCAATATAACCAAATCACTGAATCATTACAAAGACATTAAATATGCCTATGGAAAAGCTTTTCCATAATACTAATCTTACAGGACTTATTAATTTATTTTGTACTTAAAACAAACCTTAATGAAATGTTTAGAGAGGAGGAGACAAATACATAGCAGAAAGAAGAGAGAAATACATAGCAGAGAGAGGACTTTTATCTGAAAAAAAGAAGCATGTACTGTAAAGTATATATTTTAGTAAAGAATCCAAAACCCTCAAATCTCCACTACTGTCACCATTCCTATACAGTTCTCATGAAACCTACAGTCTCAATATGTGAAACAATCAATCAGTCTCCCCTAGCCATGAAGAGATCCCGCTGCCCAAGGCACAGATTGATTTCCCTGCGAGACAACTCCAGGCTAGGCTAAAAAAAGAAACAAGTAAAACAAAGGCTGACAGAATACCTTCATTTTGGTTTCATTATAGACAAATTCCACCTCTCCTTATTTCATCAGAGGTTTCTTTCCCATATTCATCTTTGGTTTCCACTTAAACATCACATATTTTCATTTAAAAATAAGCTCTCACACTCAGAGAACTAAACTCTTGTATGTAAACGATACGAACCAGGAATATTATTCAAAGATCTAAGCACCTTCTCTGCATAGCAATATATTGGAAAATATGTCTGCCTTTTCCCTTCCCAGACTAGGTGAGCAGCTTCAGGAATGAATTATCCAAAATGATCTGAGGCTGAGTGTGTGACAAGAACAATTACAATTATAAAATGTGTATATTTTGTTTACTAATATTTCAATTCTGTGCACAGGTGATGCATGTGCAGGTAGCAGAGCAGCCTCCCTTCTGGAGTGCTTATAACCTAATTGGATGTGTAATGGGCTCAGAGTCTAACTTCTGAGGGATAATATCAGATAAGTGTTAACAAGCACGTGGAAAGTATAAGACATTTTTCTTGGACAACACGAACAACTTCAGAAAGATTGTCTTGGACTATGTGGATCTTAATGCAAGGGGAAGGGGTTCTTTCTTGCTAAAAAGACAGTCTCTGTCACAAGTACTCTTCTTGATACTGAAACATGAGTTTATACAGGGGTGTCAGAGGATCTAAATTATAGAGGTGGTCAGCCCAGAGTGATGTTTTCTAGCCTTAAAACAAATGCATCTATCTTGGATGTGAAAGGAAGGAAAAGACAGGTGGTAACGTGGAGTTTGTACATTTACAAATCACCTACGAAACTGATTGCTCAAATTTATGCAAAAATGTCAGCCAAAGCCAACTTCCCTTCAACCTAACCATTACCATTTTCCCATCAAGTGCACGACAGTGGCTTCAGGCAATATGTGTAAAAGGACGATGGCTGATGACACTGCTACGAGGAGCAGAGGGGCTGCAGGTAAGCAGCAGAGCAGGCAAAGGGTGGTAGCCTAACGGATCAGAACGACCAAGGGGCAGGAGCAGTACCCGATTCTGCAAAGTCTTGACACACTACATTTACTCCCAGAAGTTAAAGACTTGTGCTTGTGCATCATCCCAAGGATGAAAGCTGTGTGGTGAGTGGTAAGAATATTCTCTGCAAGCACAGCTGTTACAAAACAGAGTAACAAAGATGTGCATTTTCCCGTTACTACACTAAGACCCAACCATCAGGCTGACTGCCCACCATAGAGATGGACTGACATAAGGGCTTATCCTTCCTATAACTGAAAATAAATGTTTGATCCACGCTTTGTTAACTGTTTGGTTCCAAAAGCTTCAGTGTCTTTCCTCAGTAACTACACTTGGCGATCAATATTTTCGGAGGCTGTTGACACAGCCTTAAAGGCATCCCATCTGTGTCTGTCGTTGGGGAGATTCTCATCTCCATGTACCTGCATTAGCATTCACAGGGAATGAAGCCGTATTAAAAAAAGGCATTGAGTATGAGACCTCTAAATAATACCTGAATGTATTTATCACAGAGTGTCAGTGTGTTGCTACGTCCAAATGAACATTCAGGGCGGAAGCTCCAGAAAATATCAGACACCACACAGTTTCTTTCAGACAGCCCTTCTGTACATCATTAAGTCTTGCCTATAGTAAGTCAAGCCAAACACAGCATGAAAACATTTCTGTATTTTAGTCTGTGCTAAATAAATGTTTTTTCCTACTGTTTTTAAATGACAGATGTTTCCCTTTGAATCTTCATGCTCTAGCATAAGTCATTCTACCATCACCGTAAAATTCTGCATGTGTACATGAATGCAGGTGAATAAACTTCAATGGTCAAACACGCAGACAAGGGAACAGACCCCTGCATGCCAAATTTTTTTAAAACAGTGTCTGTCCATCACTGTTCCCTGCATTTTTTAAGGGACAATGTTCTTCCACCCTACCCTTATTTTAAGAACTTCCCTAAACCAGCTAGATTCCGAAAAATGCCCAGAGACAGACTTATTCAAGAGAGCTCTCCACTCTATTAGGCATTTTTTTGAGGGCAAGAATATAGCTTGACCTAAAATAAGACCTTGGCAGGCCTTGGCAAGAGTTCAGTTCAAAGAGTTTGGGAGAAGCCTGTGCCTGCTTTAACCACGTGCCTCCAAACAGCAAGCACAAAGCAGGCTGCCTTGCCCCAGGTCCCCCTGCCCAGCCTGCTGGCACAGCATTTTCCTGCACGGCTGCATTAGGCAGGTGAATTGTCTTCTGACCATTTAACCAGTCCAACTGGAGGGATGCTGCAGCTGGGCTGGGACACGCATGCCCTGGAAGCACTGCGGCTACAACTGCACAGCTGCACCGGCAAAGTACGCCTTCTGCAGACCTGGCTTAAGTCCTTGGGTTATCTGGACTATGAGCTGGTAAAAAGCAGTCTTGGGAGGGGGGGAAATCCAGCCTTTACAAACATATTAAATGATGATCAGATTTGAGAATTAAAAGTATACTGTGGCTGCTGCCTTCATCTTACTTTCAGGAATCACAGTGAAGCTGAGCTACTCAATTGTCAAGATTGCTTTTGTTAAAAATACTTTCACTTTATTCCCCAAACATGGCATTGTTAATCGCACCTATAAATTACTTCTTCAGTCTTCTTGTGTAGCAGCATGAAAGGCAAGTTTTGAAATGGAATCTGACAAATCTACAAAAGTACATAAACCATAACGCATCTGTGCTACAAACTGCAGCTTTCATTAAAGTAGTGATTTTTAGTTATTTCCTTGCTGGTCAGCTGCAATAAAGAAAATATTAAGAAACAAACAATAGCATTACCAGAGACTCTGCTAATATCCCTCTATGTCCACTCACTGCTAATATTTTCAGCCATTTCCTCCACTACCGAGTGTGCATTTGCACCCCCACGTGCACACACACACACGTGCACAGACGGACAAAGAGCATCCAGCAAGGAAAATACCTTGCATGACTGCTGAAGGCTAAAACATTTCTTTACGACACCCCGCAGTTGTCAGAGCAGGAGTAAGACGCCACAATAATTTTTTCTAAAGAACGCTGACATGTTTTTGACATTCCTCCCCTTCCTCCAGCAAACAAATAGTTTATCATTTTACCTTTAAAATAATATGCTTCCTGTCTCCTTCCCAAATGCCTGGCCAGAAGAAATGACCTTTCCTGCCACAGAACAAGTATCTCTTTATTTCAGCCTGTCTCACCTCCTGCAAGCAGGGCAAGAAACGACCAAGGCTGTGAGCACGGGAGCCACAGGACTGCTGGGGATGCCGGGCGTGAAAGGCGCGTTTATTCCGCCTCTCCCGAATCCCAGCCCCTCGGCTGCAGGCGTCTGCTGAGCGCTCCTTGGACCAAGTGTGGAGAATCACATTTCTGCTTAATCAGGCTGGCTGCCTGGAGAAAGATGATTGCAAGCAGATGTACGCGTGTTCTCATGTGAAAGGAATTTGGGCTTTTGTGTTGGATGTACGTTGAGCGACCGGCTCCAGGGAGTATTTTAGTGCTCTTTAATTTCTTGCAGGTGTTGGGAGCCGGTATGCGTTGGTGCAGCAGAGCTGAGACCCGGCACCCAGGGGGTGCGTGGAGGGATGGCACACCCAGGGTCAGCAGGAGGGCCAGAGGGAGAAGGCTTGACCGGCAGGCTCACCTTACTGCAGGAAACAAGGCTGCATTTTGTAAAGACCCCTACTCCTGGTAAACGCCAGCTGTGCTCAAAACCATGCAAGGCTGCAGCAGCAAAATGATGTTTTATGCCAGGAACAGTGGTTTTTTTCCTCTTGTTATGGATAATCCAAGAGAAATAAAGAAGATGGATGTCAGTAATATCAAAATAATTGCTTTGAATCTGTAACTAGTCAGGGACAGACAATTAGTGTGGCACCTGAATATTAAAGCGCTCTGGTTTTCAGTGGGACAACTCAGTAATGTTGCAAATGGCCCAAGGAATTCACAATCAGTTTAAAGAAACTTTTGATGCAGTTACAGCTGTATTTTCGAGGCACATTATGCACGTTTAGTGCCAGAACTGCTAAGACAAAATACTTATCCAGGCGTTCAGTGGAAGTGGATGTACCCTTTGGTTCATACCTCAGGATATCTGGCACATGAGGGTGAATATTGATGGCCACAGCACGTATCTGGACATACAGTGGTGAAGCAGCTGTATGCAGTCCATAAGGGCCCAGATACTCCACACAGGGCTCACCTCCAGGCAACTAGCCACACGTCCACATTCATGTACTGAGAAGCGAGGCTGTATTTACTGCCGCCACTTGGAAATAACGTGATCATGCAAACCTCAAAAATACCACTACTGTGGCTTTCTGTTTACTGTGCAAAATCCAGTCCACCTAGCCTAGGCATTTAAACCTAAAGGAACAGGACCTGGAAGCCTCCAAAAGCTTTTTTTTCCTTTGCTGACTCCACAGGAAATGTCAGTGCCTACTCACCATAACAACCATGTATGCAGCGCTTACTCCCATGGATACAGCCATGGAGCGATCCAGATCAGGGAAGTGGGTTTGGCTGCAAATACCCCAAGGGAAAAAAGAGAAACAACTTCCCCATCACTTCATCTGATCTCCTGATCCACCCTGCCACTGACTGAATGAGACACAGCACAGCGGACATGAGGGCACAAGGCAGGGATGAGGACAAAGTTAGATGAGATTGAGTCACCCTGATGTTTCACCACCACAAGCACCCTCTCTTCTCCTTCGTCCCTTCCAGGAGCTGCTCTCACTGCTTGCGCCACATGGGTCCCAACAGCATGTCTCTTCATCCAGCCAGTTTAGCTCGCTAAACCAGCAGAAGAATAATCCAGCAGAATACTAACCCAGCAGCAACAGAGGTGGGCTGCTCTCGTAGCTGGCTTTGTGAGCCAAGCGCAGTCACGTGCTCAACAAGCATACGACATGGGACTAGGGAGGTACTGTGGAAATGGGCAGCTGAACTCAAGTGACAGGGCTCTCCTTTGAGCAGCAGCAAGAGGTGAGATTGTTCCAGCTGCCTGGCAGAACATTATCCCGAGCAAAAGAGGCAACTTAGGAAGCATTGACACCCAGTATGTCAATGTAGCTATGGGAGCGGCTAAGGACAGTGAAATCAGGCAGACTGGATTTATTCCTAATTTAATAGACACTTCGTGATAAGGGCTGTACAAACACATAGGGAGGCATGATGCCTCTTGCTCATAGGTACTCCTTAAGTTCTCATGACTCTTCTGCCTGGTTTGCTGAAAAATGAAGTCTCTGCAGAGATACCTGCTCAAAAGCCACTTGATGCCAGCTTCTCCAGTATTGTGTCCTGCAAGGGCTTTAAAATCCATGTCCCTCTGTCCTGCCCAAAGGTCTTGTCCCTTGTGAGTCACTTCCTTGCAGCAGGTGAAGGGTTGACAACCAGAGCCATTTCAGGAGAAACATACAGTCCTCACGAGGCTTTTGGACTGGGAGGAGAAGAGACAAATCTGCCACTAGCATCAATGGGAACAAAAAGGGACTCCAGTGGCTTGGCTGCTTTTTATCATCTTGCTAACTCCGACTTTTGCAGCAAGAAGATAGTGCATGCTCCTGCATGTCTCCATGTGCTAATCTTCATGCCGGTTTCTGTCTTCACACACCTTGCTGGGTACTTAGAGAGTGAAGCATGTGCCAAGGGATTGCCCTCATGGTACCTTATGGCAACACGCAAGAGACACCCACCTGTGTGATCATACAGCTGGGGCTTCCTGCGACTCCCCTCTGCTGTGTGCACCCAGCTCATAGCACCCTGACCTTTATTGCCCGTGTGCCACAGAGCAGGGGATGCTGAGGGCACCCAGCCCTTTGCCACAGGCCCTCACAGATAACTGGTTATGCTGATGTGGCTAAAGGCCACTCGTGGGGGAGCTTCATTGTTCCCTCCTCCCAGCTGCCACATCCCGTGGCACTGTCCCCTGGCCAGAAGGGCCCAACAGTGGGCACCTCGGCGTGCCACAGCCGGGGGCGGGGGAGGTGGTGAAATGGCTTGCAGGGGCCAGCTACATTGGAAAGACAGCACAGCGAACCTCACAGGTGAGAACCGTCCCGGTGTATGGCCTGATCCAGGCTCCTTCCACAGGCTG